>NC_080785.1:38062022-38744522 GCF_028018385.1 Neofelis nebulosa
AGATGCAGAGATAGAAGGTTAATAAGTAGCCTTAACTAAAGAAAAATGTTTTGATTAAACAAAATGAGAATTGAACAATTTTTTTTTTTTTTTTTTTTTTTTTTTTTAGAGAGAGAGAGAGCTCCTGCAAGCCAGGGAGGGGGAAAGGGAGAGGGAGAGAGAGAATCTTAAGCCTGACATGGGACCCTATCTCAGGAACCATGACATCATGACCTAAGCCAAAATCAAGAGTTGGACTTAAGAGCTTAACCAGCAGAGCCGCCCAGGTGCCCCAAGTTAACATTTTTTGATGGTATAACATTCTCTTACAATTTGCAGTGTCAAAGTTTAGTTCCCAACTCTAGAATATCAAATTCCTTATTTATGAATTATCTTTAATATGTATTTCTGTATGTCCTGAAATTTCCTAGTAACTTAGTACAAAAAGGCTGCTTACACACCTGAACTTCTCATCCTTCTAAAATCTATCCTGATTTTAGGAAAAATGTATAGGAAGTTTTTTTTAAGAGGGTGATATTTTTTTCTAATTCTCTTTTTTAAATCCTTTAATTATGTCTGTATAGTAAAATAAATAAATCAACATACCTGCAAGAATTTTGAGTAGACCAGTTTTATTTGGCCAGAAGATCTTTTTTTTAAGATTTTTTTAATGTTTATTTTTGAGAGAAAACTAGTGGGGAAGAAGCAGAGAGAGACAGAATCTAAAGCGAGAGAGAGACAGACAGAATCTAAAGCAGGCTCTGTATTGCCAGCACAAAGCTGGATGTGGTGCTCAAACCCATGACCCATGAGATCATGACCTGAGCTGAAGTCAGACAACTGACTGAGCCACCCAGGCGCCCCAAGCCAGAACATCTTTTAATATGTGCCTTAAATAAGTGAGAAATACCGTATGATTTCACTTACATGTGGAATCTAAACAAATCAACAAAACTACAAGACTCTTAAATATAGAGAAAAAATTGGTAGTTGCCACAGGGCAAGTGAATGGTGGGGGTATGGGCAAAATGGATGAAAGGGATTAAAAGGTACAAACTTCCAGTTATAAAATAAGTAAGTCACAGAGATGAAAAGTATAGCACGGAGAATATAAATAATATTGTGAAAATGTATGGTGATAGATGGTGACTACACTTACTCTGGTGAGCACTAAATAATGTATAGAATTGTCAAACCACAGTGTTGTACACCTGAAACTAATATAACACTGTAGGTCAATTATATTTTAATAAATTTTTTAAATGCCTCTAAAAAAAAGAAAATGTATGCCTTTAGGCAGCAATGCACTTTCCTTTAGAATCTTTACCACTATTTATCACAGCTGCTTCACATAATCCTGAAGGTGTTTATGACCCTTGCTATAAATGGTAACATAGTGAATTAGTTTCTTATATTACCATCTTGATCAGAAAAGTACGAGTTACATAAAGTTAAAGGTAGAAATAATAAAGTTGTCATATATTGGTCATGTTATTTAGTAATTCTTTTATATGAATGGCTGACAAAATGTAGAAGTAATCCTTTGATCAATTAAACCCCTGTACACAAAAGATTTTTTGTTATACCGGAGCAACATATGCAGTAAATGTTTGGAAAATAAGAAAGAAATGAAATTATTAGTATTTGTAGATAAGATGACTACCTGGCAAACCGAAGAGCAAACTGAAAAATCAGGTGAAAATGCTGTAGTAATAGTTGTGAGAATTGTACTGCATCTTTAACATCGTAAACTCTCTCATAAAAGGTTGATTTGGTTGATAGAGTTATCATTAACCTAGCCAGTATAAAAACTGTGTAAATTCTCTTGGAATTGTATAATATAGGTACTATAAGAAGAAATAAATGGTGTACAGTGAGAATATATATGTTTAATACTATTCAGGTAGCAAATAATAACATGTAAATATAAAAAAACAATCAATATCCTAGAAGTCAGTAATCAGAAAATGCAATAGAAATCATTCCACTCATAGAACAACAAACATGTGGTGCCTGAGTGGCTCAGTTGGGTAAGCATCTGACTCTTGGTTTTGGCTCAGGTCATTATCTCACAGTTTGTGGGTTCAAGCCCCATGTGGGGCTCTGCACTGACAGCACAGAGCCTGCTTGGGATTCTCTCTGCCTCTCCCCCTTGCTCATAAGTGCTCTCCCTCTAAATTGATAAATAGGCTTAAAAAAAGAACAATAAACATAAAATGCCTAGAAATAGATTTAAAAGAAACTTATGACATTTTTACAAAGAAATAGAAAACTCCAATGAAGGCTTTGAAAGAAGACTTGAATAAATGAAAATACACGTCATACCTTCTGGGATAGTAATACTCAACACTGGGCCCTGTGGACATGTTAGTGGAGGAAAGTTTAAATCTGAACTGCACTTCTATTTCCATCAAGAGGAGCAAGTCAGTCTAGAACTTCAGAGGTGGGGTCTCTGGTAAATTACCTCCCATTTTAAGATGACACACTGAAGGAAAAGCGTGAAGCTGTGTACATTACAGGGTGCTCATGAATTTGTATCCTGACCTTGTGTTCTGTTAGTGATGGGACCTGGATTAAGTGGTCCAATCTGGATTAAGATACGTAGTTGTAATAGCCCCAGCTCCCTGGAAGGAACCAACAAAAATCCTCTTGGAGAAAGTGGATTATTCTAGGCCTGAAATTAGTCCTATAATTATATCTCTGTGTGTATTTTTGCATACAGTGTTCTGCTCATAAATATAACCAGGGACACACACACATGGTATCAAGAGCAAGAAACAGCAGGACCAACAGACAGATGACCAAAAAGTCTTGTGATCATGGAATTCTCAAACACAGAAAACCATCATATTTACAAAGCTGGAAAAAGCAAAGATAGTACATAATGGTAGGAAGTTGGAAACTATAAAATAGTGACAAGGCAGACTTAAAAATAGCAAGTTTTAGAATCCTAAATTCTAAATCCTAAATTCCTAAAATACCTGAAATTAATTCATTGCACAAGACTAACGTTAGATAAAGCTGAAGTGAGCATTAGTGAATTCAAAGATACATTTCAGAAGAAGCTATGCAATAAGGAGCACAAAAGAAAAATAGGGAACACACAGAAGAGTAAGTCTCAAAAAAGGATACAATGAGAAGGTCTCTATTTTATTGGAGTCCCAAAAGAAAGGAGGAAATAAAGGCCAAAGGAAATATTTGAAAGGACAAAAAGACCAGTGGAACAGAAAAGAGTACAAAAACAAATCCCAGAATACTTGATTTATGATAGAAACATCACTGTAGAATAATGTGAAATGGTTGAGATTTTTTGGGTAATTCAGTGTACAGTTAGAAAAAAGTGAAGTTGATTATAATCAAACAAAAATCAATTACATTTGGATTACAGGCCAAAAAATGCAAAGGTCAAGATAATAAAGCCTTTAAAGGGTAATGTAAAATAATCTTCTTGGGGCGCCTGGGTGGCGCAGTCGGTTAAGCGTCCGACTTCAGCCAGGTCACGATCTCGCGGTCCGTGGGTTCGAGCCCCGCGTCGGGCTCTGGGCTGATGGCTCGGAGCCTGGAGCCTGTTTCCGATTCTGTGTCTCCCTCTCTCTCTGCCCCTCCCCCGTTCATGCTCTGTCTCTCTCTGTCCCAAAAATAAATAAAAAATGTTGAAAAAAAAAAAAAAATAATAATCTTCTTGACCTTTGGGTGGAGAAAGATTTAACTTACACAAAATGGCATTACAATTAAAAACATGCTAAGCAAAAAACAGCATTAAGGGGAGGAGAAAGGCATTTGCCATATATCCCAAAAAAGTCTTACCTAAAACATACTGAGAGCAAAACAAATCTGTAAATAATAAAAAGGCAGTCCCATGGAAAAAGGGGCAAAATAGTTAACACTTCACCGAAGATGAAACTTAAATTATCAAAGGGATTTAAAATAATCAGAGAACTCAATACTTATTCTGGTTTTATTACAATAGAAAATTAAAAGGAATCTAGCAATAGGGATTCAGCTAATTAAAATTTTATACATATGGTAGTAATGCCATTTCTTTACACATGATGTAGAATTTATTAATAGGCTTACAATATATTAGAAAGTTTACAGAATATTATCCTACGTTGGTAAAAAAAATGAATATATATATTGTGTGAAGTCCGATAATATTTTAAAAAGCATGTGTAGAGGACAGTACTTGCAATGATTTTAATCACTTATCCTTTTACTTATTTGTGTTTTCTAATGTTTCTAAATTGAGCATGTACTATATTTTATGTAATTGAGAACACACAATGTACCAAAAATAGGGTATTACATCTGTTTTTCGGTTATGGGAATCACCTATTTTTTTATTAAAATTCTGATGGAATCAATCATCTGTTAGCATTAGAAAAATGTGTGTTCATGCACAGAAGCACAGAACCATATATAATATGTCCAGCAGCAACATAGAAAGAATGTGGAATAATATCAGTGTTGTAAAGCTGTAGATCAGGACCCAGTGACTGTCATCCTTCCATTTTCTTTTCACTTAAATGGGTCCTTTATTTATTTGTTTATTTTTTATATCAGTGACTACCCAATCTTGCCTCCTCTTTTTAATATTTCTTACTGCCTGCCTTTTTCTCTTCGGCTTTTAGGATGCTTAAATACCCTTTATATATGACATTATGTATATGCATATTTATAACATACGTAATATATATGAATATATTTTTAATATAACACTTTTTTTTTACAGTTTTGTATTTACAGTCTAGAGCTTTTAAAAGGAAAACTTAAAAAGTTTAAATATAAGAATGGGGTTCATTTTGATAGCTTTAGAATCTTAAGTTTTCTGTAAGATTTTACTCACTTAATTTTGGACTTTTCACAGGAAAAACAAGCCCTTTCTAAAGTAACTTTTCTGATAAAGTAATGGAGTATATTATTTGAAAGGCAGCTATGCTCAGCACTACCACCAATGCTTGAATATGTTATTTGAAAAGTGATTAAGAGCATGTGGTTTTTAACAGGAAGGGATTTGTTTTCTGGCTTTTTGTGTCATATCAAGAAGGTTACATTTGTGTTCTCTTTTTTAGTTTGGGTGGGATATTACCTGACAAATTAAAAAAATATGATGTGCCATATTTGCTTTGCCACAACTTCCAGGAAGCTTCAAGATTAATTTAGGTTTCATTGCTCATCCATATATACTTCTCTGCTTCAACTTCTAACTGTTTTTAGGCTATTGATTATTCTTTTAATCTTTTTTGGAAATAGGGAAAATATATAAATATGCATGTATATAAATATATGTACATATGCACACACATAAGTGCAGTCACACACTGTATAAACATGCTGTTTTAAATTTCTTTTAGACAACAAATGGAATCTTCCTGAGCATGTTTCTGATAGTTTTACCATTGGAATCCATGGCTCATGGACTCTTCCATGAATTAGGTAACTGTTTAGGAGGAACATCTGTTGGATATGCTATTGTGATTCCTACCAACTTCTGCAGGTATAGTAATCTAGTATAATTTTCCTAATACTTGTATGAACATGAATATAAAATGTGATAGCTCATTTTTTCAAATGTGTAATATTTTCAAAATATAATACTCTTGCAATTCTTTTTAATTTACCCCAAATGTTTAAAAACTTGTATTTATTCTTGGTAATAATATAATCTTCAGGGTCCAGTTAAACAAAATTTTTTTATAAATGTGATTAGCTTATATTTGAGCTAAAAATGAGAAGATATGATTGTTCTAAGAAAAGGTCCTACCCTTTCTTTAGAAAAGGTCCTACCCTTTCTTGTTTAGGAAAATGTCCTGTGAAACAACATGGTGAAATTTAATAGAATGTATACGGGACCTGAGAGCCCTAAATTCTAGTTCTGTGTTACCCTAGGCAAATCACAACTTCTCTGAACTTCAGTGTCCTTATCTAAAATGCAAACAGTAATACCTATTCTTCCCATCTTAGAGGAATGCTATGAAGAGCTAATGAGAATATGAATGTAGAAACAGTATGCCCGTTGGAAACTGGCATACAAATACCAGGAATTCAGGAAATTGGCAATGAAGTTAAACATATTTGTTTGAGGGGTGCCTCAGTGGCTCAGTCAGTTGAGCGTCTGATTTTGGCTCAAGTCATGATCTCACGATCCGTGAGTTCAATCCCCACGCAGGCTCTGTGCTGACAGCTCTGAGTGTGGAGCCTGCTTTGGATTCTGTGTCTCCCTCTGTGTCTGTCCCTTCAGTGCATGCACACGCTCTCTCTCTTTCTCTCTCAAAAATAAGTAAGCATTAAAAAAATTTTTTAAACATACTTGATTGTAGTTTTATTCCAAACATAATTCTTGTCCCTAAATGTGTAGTAAATTGGTTTAATCTGTAAAAATTGCCACATTAAAATATTTTTCATAGTTAAGTATCTTGGAAATAGAAAAAAATAGTTCTTTGCTTTTTTTTTTAATGTTATTTATTTGTTTTGAGAGAGAGAGTGTGAGTGTGTGTGCAAGGAGGGGATGGGTAGAGAGAGCGGGAGAGAATCCCAAGCAGGTCCTGTGCTGTCAGCACAGAGCCTGACCTGGAGCTCAATCTCACAAACCAGTGAGATCATGACCTGTGCCCAAATCAAGAGTCAGACTCTTAATCAGGCACCCTTCTTTGCTGTTTATGTGTTTTGACCACCAAGTATTCTTCATACTTTCCATGGTGGCTTTTAGGGTGGGGTATGGGGAGGACTTGAAATAAAAAATTGATTTCAAATATTTGACATAAAAACCAAAAATAGACTATTTGTAGTAAACATTTTCCTCCATGTTAAAGGCTTTATAAAATTGCAAATTCTTGGGGTGCCTGGGTGGCTCAGTTAGTTGAGCTTCCGACTTCGGCTCAGGTCATGATCTCACGGTCTGTGAGTTCGAGCCCCGCGTCGGGCTCTGTGCTGACAGCTCAGAGCCTGGAGCCTGCTTCGGATTCTGTGTCTCCCTCTCTCTCTGCCCCTCCCCCGCTCATGCTCTGTCTCTCTCTGTCTCAGAAATAAACATTAAAAAAAAATTGCAAATTCTTTGAGAAGTAAAAGAAATAGATTTAAAAGGGTCCCATAAAGAAGTGACAGCTCAGCAGAGAGAATATGTGGAAGTAGTAATTTGCACAGATTTTTATTCTAATTTTTGTTAATGTGTTGCTTATTCTTTTACTTTTTGATTGCTAAGTGTTACAAATACAAAATAAGAACAAAATGCCTTATTATTTTAATGAAAACTAGTGTTATTTGAATATTACTGATAATACCTGCAGCAAAATGTAAAGTTTTCAAAATTGCTTAAATTCCTTTTCTGGATGGGAGTGATGATTTTTTTTTCCACTTCAATATTGATATTATTTTGATTCTTGTAGCCTTAAGACTTGGTTTATCATCTTTACTAGAGTACCATTTTATGTTTGTTCTAGGATCAGATCTGTCTTTAGTTAGTGTTCAGTAGTATAAGGCAATGGACCGAAATTTTAATAATTGTTTTAAAATGCCATTTACTAACAGATACTTTCTGTCATTCAAGTTCCTTAAGTTAGTAGAACTTGAATGCATTTTATAAAGACTGTGTCTTTTTTCAATATAGAAATAAAAACCATATTGCTTCCTTACTTTGTTAAAATTTTTTTCTCAAGGAAAAAAGTTCTTTCGTTATAGTTCCCATGTGGGTGTTCTTAAAACACAGGGTAAAATCAATATAATCTTGCTTTTAGAAAGTCTTATTCAATTATCAGTCATTTGGGAAAAGGATATGAGTATAGAACAAAGAATAGTATTGTCAACATTTGGATATCTTTTCCTAGCTTTCAGTTTGGTGATTATTAAAATTGATTTTTATATTTATATTTAAATTTAATAAATATATTAAATATATTTATATTTATATATTTTATATTATATATATAATATATATAATATAATATATATATATATATATTAAAAGTGATTTTTAAAAATCGTGCCATTTAGTTATCAGCAACTATTACGATTCTTAATTATAAATGAAGAATAAGAATGTAATATAGAATGAACATTCTTTAAACACCAAAATCATCTTTTTTTTTTTTTTTCCTTCAGTCCTGATGGTCAGCCAACACTTCTTCCACCAGAACATGTACAGGAGTTAAATTTGAGGTCTACTGGCATGCTCAATGCTATCCAAAGATTTTTTGCATATCATATGATTGAGACCTATGGATGTGACTATTCCACAAGTGGACTGTCCTTTGATACTCTTCATTCCAAACTGAAAGCTTTCCTTGAACTTCGGACTGTGGATGGACCTAGACATGATACATATGTTTTGTATTACAGTGGGCATACCCACAGCACAGGAGAGTGGGCTCTTGCAGGTAAATGCACCTCTGGCAATTTCACTTTTAGGAAGATTGACCTATTTGTGGAAATATACCCTTCACACTCAAACATTAAATTTCCAAAATTCTTCATTTTCTACTTCACAGTTTACTAAGTATACATAGAACTTTTTTTTTCTTTAGCATACCTGTTTAGCATAATATTAATAATCTCTATAAAGGTTTTGAGAATTATGTCTTGTATTGATTAGGAGAAAAAAGATCTGCTTAATCTGAGACTTATTGTCAGTTTCCCTTTAACGTATTTTCAGAATTATTAAATACAGTTACATTTTTCAGAAGCTGATTAACTTGACTAGTAGTTCTAAGTCTTTAAATGTTATGGAAATTGATTTCCAAGTCTTTAAATGTTAGTTCTGCACACATCCTGACTTAGGTCAGGAGACCTTGGTTCTGGCCCTGATTTTGCCACAACAGTGTTATTTTTGACAAGTTACCTAACTTCCCTCAGTTTCAGTTTTCACATCTGTAAAATGAGGGAGTAATCCTAAATCTCCCTGCCAAGGGTAAAATGAGATCTATTTTATATGTAAATTTGTTCATTGGGCTTTCTAACTAGATTAGAGAGCATGTAAGTCATGGGCTTTGTTTTATGAATTATTTGCACCTAGCACAGATCCTTGCATGTACTAGGGATCCTTAAGTAACTGATAGATGGATGAAATCATTGAATCAATCATGAAAAAGAGTAATTTTCTTATTTTATGTTAGAAATAGTTCTTCTAGAACTTAATTATATCCTGCTTTTTCTCATAAATATTATAGAATATTATAGAAGAAAGGGAACAAACTCAAGGTTTAAAATAGAGCTGATTTTAAACCATCATGGTCTTACTAATTTCATGCCAGATTTATAACCAGGGTTTTATCATAAAAGTATTGTTGTAATTTTTAGTTTTACAAGTAAATATTTAATAACTTAATGGCTGTCTAGGAGTAAAGGCAAAATTTATTGGGCACATTTGAAGCATAGTTACTATGCTTGGTACTTGATATACGTTAGATTTAATCTTTACTTGAAATACTTTGAGGTAAGTACTGTCACCTCTGTCACTTCGTTTTTCAAAGAATAAAATGAAAGCTTAAAGTTGTTACCTATCTCTGGTCATACAACTGGTAAGTGAAGGCACTATGATTCAAATCCAGACCTGCTTTGCCCATAAAATATGTTTTTCCCCATTGTACCATGTGCTGCCAGAGACAAAAACCATTAAGGTAGAGAAATTGCATGTTTTGGTTAAGTACGTATTTTTGTTAGCATCATTCATCCATTTTTGAAATACTGTAGAAGAGGGTAGTCAACATCAAAGTTAGTTGAATATAGTTTGTGCAGTATTTTACTTGACCTTTTAACTTTTTAGAACTCAATGTAGAAAACCCCTTTTTAACCTTTATGACTATTTTAATTCTAGGGAAAGTATAGCATTCTGTGTACTTTTCCTTAGAGCACAGGAGAAAAAGTTCTATTCAATTCAAAAATCTTGACAGAAATAGAATTTCAGAGTTAAAACTACAGATTGATTATTGAAAACTTATTGCAAGGCTTATAATAATAAACTCTTCCCAAATCAAATGAGGAAAAAGGCATAATTTTGGTGGTCATGCATGTATCCTTAGTTATTTTTAAGTATTTTAAAAAAGTAATATTAAAAGTAAGCTTATATGTGTACATGAAGGATTTATTAGTAAAAACATTTTTCAGAAAGTTTCTATTTTTCCTCTTAAATCTTTTAAAATTTATTTCAAGTATCTTTTATTTTTTAATTTTTTTTGATGTTTATTTTTGAGAGAGAGACAGAGACAGAGCAGTCGCGGGGGAGGGGCAGAGAGAGAGGGAGATACAGAACCCAAAGCAGGCTCCAGGCCCTGAGCTGTCAGCACAGAGCCTGACGTGGGGCTTGAACTCATGGACCACGAGATCATGACTTGAGCTACAGTCGGATTTCAACTGACTAAACCACCCAGGTGCCCCTCAAGTATCTTTTAAAAGATGTCTTTAGAAATAAGTTCTAGATGTTCAGTTCACTATTTATATCCGCTTTTTCTTTTCATAGAAAAAATTATAGACATCAAGATAAATAACATAGTCATCAGTGTTCTTAAATTCATTATGAGTTAGCAATAATTTATGAAGACTTAAAAACTCTATCGTATGGCTTTATTTTAGTTAAATGTCTAGCAGTTACATTCTGGAATGGTATCTTTATAATATTTTTTAAATTATGTCACCAGTAAGTTAACCATTATAGAATTCCTTTCTTAGCCAAAATTTATTCTTGTATGTGTAACTTTCTTTGTTGGAGACATTATTGTAAAAAGTGGAAAAACACAATGGAGAAAGCACCACTTGAGATGGCTTTGCCTTCTCCAAGAGGGGTAGGTGTAGCATCGTCCCTAATTCGGCAACTTTATACTCTCTCAGCTTGAGGCACCAAGCCCATAGGTAACCAGGTCGAACCAGGGGCAGAGGCAGAGCCTTCCTTTCAGTCAGTTCCTGCCCTGGGCTGCCAGAGACATAGCACTCAAAAGCAGATAGTACTCAAAAATAGTACTGAGCACCCCTGCTCTGAGGAAAATGCTTTAATCCATTCCACCCCACGTGACAAAGAACTTTAAGCCCTGAGAATTTATTAATAGTTGTCTTTCTAAAAACCTGTAAAATAGGAAACATCATGACTGGATTTTACCTGAGTTAGCAAGTTAAGAGCAGGTCCAGAACTAAATACCATTCTGAAAAAGAAAATTTGTGTTTGCCCTTATATCACATACCTTTACTCAAAGTGCTTCTTACAATATGTAGTCTTCTTACATTTATGGGGTTTCATAATATGAACCTGATATTTTTGCCTCTTTGAGGGTAAAAAACAATTAATATAATGACCAGAGAGAAATAAATGGAAAAAAAAAAGTAGGTAATCTGTAAAGCAGTTTATCACAGATAAACAAAGTCTTTAAAAAAACAGTCTCAATTACTTTAACCGCATTAGATGGTTGTTAGCTGAGATAAATGTAAGTACTTTGCATCTGGGCCAAAAGCCAAATGCAACATAGATCCTATTTACAGGAGAGAGTAGAGCAAAAACAAAACAGAAGAGAAATATTCATTGAAAAGGCTTTAATGCTCCTTTAAATCTCTTATTGATATCTAAAGAGCATGTATATAAGAGAATTAGTGTAGAATGTGCATTTTAGAATATTTATTGAAATAGTTGTAGAAGGCAAGTTAGACAATGATGTTTTGTGGCAGATGGAATTTGTATAATAGCTCTTGTAATCTGTATCATTCCCTGATCTCTAGAGAAATTGAATAGAACTGGCAATAATGAAAAGTTAGTATTTCACCATATAATAAAAGGTATCTTCTGGAGCTCTCTGTGAAATAACACATTAGTAATATGTGGGGGCATATATTGAAATAGTGCCTCTGAAATGATAAGCAGGAGTAGGATATCAATTCATGAAACAGCTTTTTCATTGTCAGAAGTCTAAGATACAGCAGGCTGAAAAGAAGAGTATTAATGATACATAAAGAATTTGTGCCCCGCGTCGGGCTCTGGGCTGATGGCTCAGAGCCTGGAGCCTGTTTCCAATTCTGTGTCTCCCTCTCTCTCTGCCCCTCCCCTGTTCATGCTCTGTCTCTCTCTGTCTCAAAAATAAATAAACGTTAAAAAAAAAAATTAAAAAAAAAAAAAGAATTTGTTATGCCCTGGCTTCAGAGGTCATATTACTCATGGAGTCCAAATTCTAAAGGATTCCCGCTCTCTCCAGTGTTGTCGTTTTGTTAGTTTAGCAAAGAGGATGGTTGCTCTAGGTAGAAATACGTATCTGAGGTTGTTGGAGCTTGTGCTAGTAAATTATACCATGTTAACATTTTTTTCTAATCATAAAAGTGACATATACGTAATGTGAAAATTGTGGAAAATACAGGAAAGTGTAACAAAAACCACCTAAAATCCAAACACCCAGCAATAACCACTGCAGCTATTCTTGTAGATAGACTTCCATGTCATGCTTTTTCTCCTAGTATCATATTTTCTCATTATTAAAATGTTTCTATAAATACCATTTTATTATAAAACTCCCTCAGACTTTATTTTCATTCCCCTGGTTGTTTCAGATTTTACACTGTCTTAGCAGTGGGAGGAAGATCTTTATAAGTAATTTTTGTCCCCCTTTCTGCCCTTTCCTTAGGATAAATTCCTGGAATTTGAATGATTGTATTAATATTAATGTACCATTGAGACAGAGCCAGGAGTAGGGTGAGTGAGGATGGCAATTGCCTAGGGCACAAAATTTTAAGAAGATGCCAAAAATTAAATAGTCAAGATAGATAGTGTTTTAGAGCAATCTATCTAAAAATCAAAATTAACAAAAAAACCTATGTATAATGAACCAAATGTAAAAACTACTAGCTGTAAGGCAAATTTGCTTAGACCTTTCTGGGTATGTACATATATATATTTAAATCCTGTGTTGTTTTTCAGGTATAAAATGAATTTAAAAATCCATTCTAAACACACTCTTGGTACAGGTAGGAAAAGCTTTTCTTTTTCCTTAGGTAGGTGCCTACATACGCAGCAAGGTAACATTAATTTATCAGTGATGTAGAACAAGGGTCGACAGACTTTTTCTGTAAAGGGCCAGGTGTTTTTGGCTTAGTAGGTCCCAAGGTCCCTATTGTAACTGCTCAGCTCAGGCATTATAGAGCAAAAGCAGCCATAGACAGAATGTAAATGAATGTTATTTATGGAAATAATAATATGAAATTTAAGTCTCCTATGATTTGCACTGTCACAAACTTTTGTCTTTTGATTTTTAACCATGTAAAAATGTAAAATCCGTTCTTAGCTCTCAGGCCATACACACACAGGTGGCATACTGAATTTGCCCAGGAGCCATAATTTGCTGCCCTTGATGTAGAAGATTAGCTTTTAATTCTTATCACTAAATATTAATTTTATCACTAAATTTTAATTTTTTCACTAAATTGAACCTTAGAAAACAATTTTCTTAATTATAACATATCCCTTCTTTTAATGTAATAAGGATTTTTTTTTTACCTGAAGTTGAAAGGTAAAACTTCTTTTTTTTTAAAAAAAGAAAAACTCCTCTAAAAGATACTTTAAAAGGAAGTTCCATCTATTTTTTTTTTTGCCTACATATTTAATTTCAAGAACTTAAAAAAAATATACCAAGAGGAGCCTTCAGAAATGATTATTCTGTTGAATTTTCTTTTGTTCACAGGTGGAGACATACTGCGCCTCGACACACTTTTAGAATGGTGGAGAGAAAAGAACGGTTCCTTCTGTTCTCGCCTCATTATCGTGTTAGACAGTGAGAATCCAACCCCTTGGGTGAAAGAAGTGAGAAAAATCAATGATCAGTACATTGCAGTCCAAGGAGCCGAGATGACAAAGACCATCGATATTGAAGAAGCTGACCCACCACAGCTGGGCGACTTCACAAAAGACTGGGTAGAATATAACTGCAACCCCAGTAATAACATCTGCTGGACCGAAAAGGGACGCACTGTGAAAGCGGTGTATGGTGTGTCAAAACGGTGGAGTGACTACACTCTGCACCTGCCAACGGGCAGTGACGTGGCCAAGCACTGGATGTTACACTTCCCTCGTATCACGTATCCACTAGTGCATTTGGCCAACTGGTTGTGTGGTCTGAACCTGTTTTGGATCTGCAAAACTTGTTTTCGGTGTTTGAAAAGATTAAAAATGAGTTGGTTTCTTCCTACTGTGCTGGACACAGGACAAGGCTTCAAACTTGTCAAATCTTAATCTGGAACCCAACGTGGAATATTACTGAGAGTTCATACTACCGGTCATCACTAACTTGCCATTTTTTGTATCTTATTTTTTTATTTGTGAAAAATATCTTGCTACTTCTGTAGCTTGTTTCACTTTGTCTTTTCTCAAGTAATTATGGTATATGTAAGATGTTGGGAATAAGCATTTTATCCTAAAGTATGTAAGGAGTCATAAATGCTGATGCTGTGTCCATGCATAAGAGATGTTAAAAATAACAATGCACTTTGAGGAATGTTTGCATATGCCTCCGATTAGAAAGAAAACACTTGCCGATGCTCTGCAGTGGCCAGTGAAGAATTACTAATGCCTTATTTTCTAGGCATAGGTTAGAGAATGTAGACCAGACAGTTTGTTTCCTATTAGAAGTAAACTTTGAATTTGCTTACAAAAGATTATTTTTTTGTGAACAGTAGGCTTGGGTCCAAGACCATTTAAGAATTACAAGCTCTTAAAAAAGAATAAAGGAAGAAACGAGTGCACAAATGTACTTAGGGTCTACCACATTCAGATGTCTTGCTTGTGGCCTCTTACCAGTTTAGCAGTGAAGCCCAGATCACTGTTTAAGATCAAAACATTCTTCATGTAGGTAACTGTAAGAAGCTAGATGCCTACAAATTGCTCCTTCCTGCACTACCGTGGGGGCTCCAAAAGCACTGGCAATTTTAAGAGTTTTTCTCAGGGTAACAGTGTTTTAATGAACAATGTTTCCAGCTACAAATTTCCTCCAAATAAATTGTCTTCCCTTTCAAAAAGTAAACATTTAAAAGAAATTTAGCAGTTTCTCACTGATTTAGGCTATTTTCATTCTTCAGAAATGATTCTGATCTCTCTAGAGTTAATGCTATGTCATGAAAAATTGTTTTTCAAATCTTCCATTAGTGATGACATTTTTTCCTACTGAAAGTCAAAGGATTGGAAACAGGTCATTTTTTTTTCTTGTATACATGTAATGTATTATGTTTAAAAAAAGTGTTCATGTTGGCAATTTTAGTTATGCATAATGGTGTGGTCGTAATTTTTAAAACTTAATTCAGTGTTTTGTCTGATTAAAGCAGGCACTGATCAGGGTATCCCCTAAGAGGTAATTTACCTCCTATTCCCTTCCAAAAATTCTTACGTTCTAAATTTTCATATCTGAGAAATAACAAGAGGGGAGTGGAGTTAAATTAGGGGATAATCTAATCTTTGTTGTTTTAAGTAGTGTGACTTCTCACCATTGAAGCCATTTTTCCAGCCTCAGAGAGGGGAAATAATGCCTCTACCATTTTCTACCTGGTGACTTGAAAATTGAAGTCTTTGTTAGGTAGAAGTCACTTAGTGTCAGGGAACTCGTATACCACTATCTATGCAGCATTGTTACAGTCCGATTATTTCTGTGTTTAAAATAAGACTTTCCTAATGCTTTCAATAAAATATTAAAAATTAATTTTTCATGTAATGTGCAAAAACAGTTACTGAATGATTTTAATATATCAAAAGTGATAGTCATAAAAAATACCCATATATTAGAGTTCATGGTTGGTAGCAGGTTGATTTGAAGTTTTCCAATATTTGGTTATGTATTTGTATCAACATCCAAATGAAATAGTACAGCAGAAAAGACACGAATTAAAATTATGAGCTTATAGCTACAAAACAGTTAAATTAACGTTAAATAGAATCTTTTAAATTTCCAGGCCAATATTAAGCAAATTAACTTTAAAGCTGTCTCTTTACTCTGAGAAAGCCAGATATAAAGGTGTATATTCTGCATTCTTTATAACATAATCTCAAGATGGTACTAAAAATCAGATTCAAAAGGTAGCCTACAGATGACTTTACAGCCACAAAGATAATATTTTGATAGATAATTCTCTGTGACCAAAAAAGTTCTGAGCTAGAAATGTGACTTGAGCCAATTTGTTAACCACAAAGTTACAGAATATCCACTTTGATGAATTCTTCTCCTCAAACAAAAAACTATAAAATGACAAGAGGTAACATCCTAAATGAAAGCCACCATTTTAGAACATCAAAGTAACTGACAGTATGGAGAAAGTATTTATAGGAGGGATAGATTGGTTACTTTAACCCAAAGATTAAAAACTAGATCTGACAATTAATAAAGCCAATTTTCTTATGGCTTTCATTTTATATACCATATGTTTATGAAGAAGTTACTTGGAGTGGTAGGAATTATTTTAGAGCAAAACCATACCATCCCACTAAAAAACAGTTAACATGGAGATGTTTATCAACCTAACAATGACTCACTTTGTCTCCTTATATGATACATTGCTAAAACCACAAAAGCACTATCCCCTAAAAAATGTCTTTTAAAAAAATGTATACTGTTCTGTGATGAATTAAGGAGTCAAGTTCTTCCTCTTCCTATAATTTTCAGTTACGCTATTATTTAATTAAAAAATTTTCAGTTTGCTCTGACTAAACTCTTCTCTGAGATATTTGGATTTATCTTTGCATAGCTTTCTATCTTGCTCTTCTTAATAAATACAAAATTGTACAGAAGACCATTTTTATGACCATTGTTTTCATAAGTCTATTAAAAATTGCATTGCTGATTAAAATGCATTTATATTTAATGTGTTAGTGGGTAGATTTTTTTAAAGTAAAATCTTCACTAGAATCTATTTGTAACTGTACATTTTGTTTGTAAATTTTGGTCTAAATATATTTGCTGTTTTGGGTACTGCCTTTTTATATGTATTCTTTCACATTTAGAGCTTAGGCTCCTCCAAAGTAATGTTCTACATTACCTTTCCACAGGTAATGTGACAGTTAACATTATGCCAGAAGAAAACGGTTTAATTTTAAGAATGTGGTTAGGTATATTTCATAGAAAATGCTCAAAGGAGTTTGATATGTCAGTACCTTTGGGGCGCCTGGGTGGCTCAGTCGTTTGAGCGTCCAACTTCAGCTCAGGTCATGATCTCACAGCTCGTGAGTTTGAGCCCCACGTTGGGCTCTGTACTGAGCTCAGAGCCTGGAGCCTGCAGCCTGCTTTAGATTCTGTCTCCCTCTGTCTCTGCACCTAACCCACTAGCATTCTGTCTCTCTCTCAAAAATAAACATTGAAAAAAGATATGTCAGTACTTTTGAACACCTCTATTGGAAACATACTAGATTATCCTCTCTTTTCAGGGAGAAGCTTATACATCTTGATATTTCTGGTACACAGTTAACCCAGAAGAGTGTCTTGCCCATAATAGGAGGTATTCAAGAAATATTTTTGAGCGAATTTAGAATCCTAAAGAGAAATTAGGATAACTTGATTGTATATTACTTAAGGTTCTTTATGATTTTAAGTGGATATTTTATCCAGATCCTCATTAAGTTGATAATTACTAAAGACTATTACAGAATCAGTGAAAGGAAAACATCTCACATTTTCTAAAATATATTTTTTCTTACTGAATAAACTCCATGCCCAATATGGAGCTCAAACTCGTGACCCCAAAATCAAAAGTCCCATGCTGCACTGACTGAGCCAGCCAAGTGCCCCAAACATTTCACATTTTTAAAGAGTAGTAAGTGTCAAGATCAGAAAAGGAGAAACTCAGGTTTGAATGAAAACATAACTGATGTCATAAAAAGATGGCTTTTTGTTGGTTAATTTTTATTAGGATTTTTATACGATTAAGATTGAATCTTTGATATCCCATTAGAAACATATAGATGGTCAGAGACTTCTCACAAATGGAAATTATTGAAAGAAAGTCTGATGAACAAAGAAATTTGGCTCTGCTCATCAGTGACAATTAGACGATAAAGTCAGGAAAAAAATGGCCTATAAACATAAACAGGTTCAGAACAAGCTAGGGAAACTACAAGTGTCTCAATTTTGGAGTATCTTCCCTATTCACTAGTTGCAATATATAGATACAAAGTATGAAACAAGTAGTAATTGCTATGAGCAACTATTTTATTGACAGTAATTTACATTTATGTGTATTAGGAAGTATTATTCTTAGACCAAAGTTGATTCAAAATTGAAAACGATAGGTTAATCACTATGTTTTTAAATATTAATACATAAAAACAATTTTGATTGATTAAAAAAAATCAAACTGAGGGGCCCCTAGGTAGCTCAGTCAGTTAAGCGACCCAACTCTTGGTTTTGGCTCTGGTAATGATCTCATGGCTCGTGGGTTGGAGCCCAGGACGACTCTGCACCGATGGAATGGAGACTGGGATTCTCTCTGCCCTCTTTCCTAGCATGCTCGCTCACTCTCTCTCTCTCTCCCTCTTCCTCTCCCTCTCTCTCTCAAAACTAAACATTAAAAAAAATCAAAGTGACCAGTCATCTTATGTGATGACCTCTCGGCATTTTATAAGTAGGAACTTAATTAGAATAAAACAATTTTAGTAAACTTTTGTTATTGCTTTTGATGTTTACCTAAAAATATTGATCTATCCCAAATCGAAGGTTTTAGTAGTGTGCCAAGGGTAGGTGAAGAACACGGTATATCTTCCTAGACCTCAATGTTTACT
Source organism: Neofelis nebulosa (assembly GCF_028018385.1). Classification (NCBI taxonomy): domain Eukaryota; kingdom Metazoa; phylum Chordata; class Mammalia; order Carnivora; family Felidae; genus Neofelis; species Neofelis nebulosa. The sequence goes on from NC_080785.1 coordinate 38,080,711, forward strand.
ACATGTGAAGTAAAAGTATTCTTATATTAAAACAAACCAATGTGTTGATAAGCAAAATTTACGTACTTTTTAGCATAAAACAGAAGACTGAAAAGCACTTTTATTTTTGTAGCTGGCCATTTGTTCTTCCCACCACAGCACACTGAAGACTCTTTGAATATAATATTGGATGTTAATGACACTGTGTAGAGAATTTTTTTTTAAGAAAAAAAATTCATCTTCTGGCTTAGAAATACCCACAGCACATGAATTTTCTCAAAACAGTGTTGTTTCTGTATATTTGGAATTTCAGATGGATGCCATTTTAATACAATTTTATAATAGACATTTCTAGGTTCTTTGGAGTCTTTTTGTAAATTGATTCCTTCTACGTAAGTAGGTATTGGTAAAGAAAATGGGGTTAGGGTTTTAATTTGTGATCCACATGCACTTACATTAATACCCATTCTCCCCTATTTCTTTTTACATAATTAAAAGAAGTACTCCTCTTTTTCCCCAACACCTAACCTTCGGATTCCTTTCTTTTCTACATAAAGCAACTAATTCATCACTAACAATAACAATGACAATGACTGTCATCTGTTGAATTATTTTTATGTTTGAGGCACTGTGCAAAAGCACTTGTGTTTACAAGATTTCTTTAAGTCCTCACAACCACCTTTTATGATTGATATACTTTTATTTTTTATTTTTTATTTTTTTATTTTTATTTTTTTTAAATTTTTTTCAACGTTTTTTATTTATTTTTGGGACAGAGAGAGACAGAGCATGAACGGGGGAGGGGCAGAGAGAGAGGGAGACACAGAATCGGAAACAGGCTCCAGGCTCCGAGCCATCAGCCCAGAGCCTGACGCGGGGCTCGAACTCACGGACCGCGAGATCGTGACCTGGCTGAAGTCGGACGCTTAACCGACTGCGCCACCCAGGCGCCCCTTGATATACTTTTATAAACGAGGAAAGTGATGCAATGAACCTAAGTAACTTACCCCCAATGACACAATCATGGCTAAGAAATTGGGTCTCAGACTCAGCTTTGAGCCAGATTTTGTTCTGAGGATCCCCACATGCCAAGAAAAGGAAGGTTTTACTCTCAAGTATAAATATCCCAGACTTTCGAGAACTTTTTGTTTTTTGAATTTCAGTTAACATACAGTGTTATATTAGTTTCAAGTGCACAATATGATAATTCAACAGTCCCATACATGGCACCCTGTGCTCATGACAAGTGCCCTCCATAATCCCTATCACCTACTGAACCACCCCCACCCTCATAACCATCAAATTGTTCTCTGTAATTAAGAGTCTGTTTCTTGTTTTGACTCTCTCCCCTCTGCCCTCCTCACCCCCCGCCTCTGTCTCTCATTTTTTTTTTCCCTTTGCTTGTTTTGTTTTTTAAATTCCACATATGAGTGAAGTCATACGGTATTTGTCTTTCTCTGACTGACTTTGTTGAGTATTTTGTCAAGGGGCCAAACACCTGGCTACAAGCACATAAGTATACCCAAGAAGGGCAGCTGGTCAATATAAAGACCTTTGATTATTAATTGCACTAATATCAGCCTCACTTTTTAGCCCCTTCCTTAATTTCTCAGCAATTTCTGATGCTGAAGTCTTTCTGGGGTTGACCCGGACTGATCAGAGGTTCCTCCTCAGAAGTATTTTCTGTGGGGCTACTAGGCCACAGCTTGCTCCTCTCTGCCTCCCAGTTCACACTCTTCTATCCATTTTGTCTTCTCAATGTGTACCGAAATCACTGGTCTGATGAAAGACCCTCCCTTTCTCTACATCTTGATGCTATCATGTTCCTTTACTATTAATTTAATGGGAACTGGAGATGATATAAAGGCATGTGTTCACTATCTTGAACTTGAAGCGAATATAAATTTCACTTTCACTAAAACATGGTGAAAATGACTTCTGGTGAGGACATAAAATACAAAAGAACTCTGATCCACTGGAAACATGAGAAAAATTCCAGATAAAATAAACATACTCTTTATTGGAGCTATTGCAGAGTACTATATATAAGCAAGTCTAGATGAAATAAATCTTAAAGAGAGAGGAGTTCTTCATAAGTAAATACAGACTGAAGCCTTTTTTATACCTGGGGCAAATGACTGTCTGGGTGCTGGTGATTTAGAAGTGGAACTGCCATAGAAAAGATTTTACAGAAAAGAGGAAACTGGCTGAACTTTTGATAACATTGTGGGCTGGTGAAATGGGTCTGAAAGGGCATTAAAAGCTTGACCCAACAAGCATGCCCCCTTACCCTGGAATTTTTCCAAGAAACTGGCAGTGGAGGAGGGCTCAGAAACAAAGAGAGTGTATGTAGCTTTGCACATGACACTTCATTGCCAGAGTTGGAACCACATTTGAATCCAAACTAAAACTGAAATGCAACTCTCACTCCAGTTCAAGCGTTAAAATGATCAAGTTGCTCAGTCTCTTTTTTTTTTTTTTTTTTTATTTTATTTTATTTTTTTTTTAAATTTTTTTTTTTTCAACGTTTTTTTATTTATTTTTGGGACAGAGAGAGACAGAGCATGAACGGGGGAGGGGCAGAGAGAGAGGGAGACACAGAATCGGAAACAGGCTCCAGGCTCCGAGCCATCGGCCCAGAGCCTGACGCGGGGCTCGAACTCACGGACCGCGAGATCGTGACCTGGCTGAAGTCGGACGCTTAACCGACTGCGCCACCCAGGCGCCCCAAGTTGCTCAGTCTCTTGACAGAGAAAACAGATAAGGCAGATAGGGATTGGGCTTAACTGAAGGTGATCTCAGTCTAATTAAAGCTGCAGCCAAGCTCTAGCTCAACTGAACTTGTGGAGAATTCTGAAGGATAAGTTCCTCACCCTAATCACCAGTGAATGAAAGGCATGCACTCCCTCAACGAACACAAATTAACACTTTACTCTCCACTGTACTTTTATGGACAATACAGAATGCATATTTAAAAATTATAAGACAGGAAGAGGGGAAGAATTGGATCCATTATCAAGAGTAAGCAATCAACAGGAAGTTCTAGCCACAGCAATCAGACAATAAAAAGGAATAAAAGGCATCCAAATTGGTAAGGAAGAAGTAAAACTTTTACTATTTGCAGATGGCATGATACCATTTATAGAAAACCCTCAAGACTCCACCAAAAAACTACTAGAACTGATAAATGAATTCAGTAAGGCCACAGGATACAAAATCAATAGAAATCCATTGCATTTCTGTACACTAATAATGAAGTAGCAGAGAGAGAAATTAAGAAACCAGTCTTGGGGTATCTGAGTGGCTCAGTCAGTTGAGTGTCTGATTCTTGATTTCAGCTCAGGTCATGACCTCATGGTTTGTGGGATTGAGCCCCACATCAGGCTCTGTGCTGAAAGCACAGAGTCTGCTTGGGATTCTCTCTCTCCCTCTCTCTCTGCCCCTCCCCCACCCATGCGCATGCACACGTGCTCTCTCTCTCAAAACAAATAAACTTTAAAAAAAAACCAAAACAGTTTCATTTATAATTGCACCAAAATGAATACCTAGGAATACACTTAACCAAAGAGGTGAAAGACCTGACAATTACAAAATGCTGATGAAAGAAATTGAAGATGACACAAATAAATGGAAAGATATTTCATGCACATGAATTGGGAGAACAACTATTGTTTAAATGTCCAAACTACCCAAAACAATCTACACGTTTAATGTAATACCTGTCAAAATACTAACAGCATTGTTCACAGAACTAGAATAAATAATCCTAAAGTATGGAACCACAAAAGACTTCAAATAGTCAAAGTAATCCTTAAAAAGAACAACAACAAGGGTGCCTGGGTGGCTCAGTTGGTTGAGCGTCCAACTTCGGCTCAGGTCATCATCTCACAGTTTGTGAGTTCAAGCCCTGCATCAGGCTCTGTGCTAATAGCTCAGAGCCTGGAGTCTGCTTCAGATTCTGTGTCTCCTCCACTTCCTGCCTCTCCCATGCTCATGCTCTGTCTCTCTCTGACTCTCAATAATAAATGTAAAAAAAAATTTTTTTAAAGAACAATAACAACAAAAAAGAGGGAAACAAACCATAAGAGTACCTTAATGATAGAGAACAAACAGAGTTGCTGGAGGGGAGGTGGGTTGGGGAAATGGGCTAGATGGGTGACGGGTATTAAGGAGGGCACTTGTTATGATGAGTACTGGGTGTTGTATATAAGTCATGAACCATTGAGTTCTACTCTTGAAACCAATATTGCCCTGTATGTTAACTAACTAGTATTTAAATAAAAATAGAAAAAAAATAACAAACTTAAAGTATCAAAATCCCAGATATAAAGATATACTACAAAGCTGTAGTAATCAAGACAGTATTGTACTGGCACAAAAATAGACACATTGATCAACAGAACAGGACAGGAAACCCAGAAATAAACCCACATTTATATGGTCAATTAATCTTTGCCAAAGCCTGAAAGAATATGCAATGGGCAAAAGACCCTCTCTTCAACAAATGATGTTGGGAAAACTGGAGAGCTACATGGAAAAGAATTAAACTGGGTCACTATCTTTCACCACACACAAAAATAAAGTCGAAATGAATTAAAAACCTAAATGTGAGACTTGAAACCATAAAAATCCTAGAAAAGAGCACAAGCAGTAATTTCTCTGACATCAGTCAGAACAATTAATTTTCTTGATGTGTCTCCTAAGGCAAAGGGAACAAAAGCAAAAATAAACTATTGGGACTACATCAAAATAAGTTTCTGCATAGTACAAGATATGATCAACAAAACAAAAAGGCAACCTACTGAATGGGAAAAGATATTTGCAACTGACATATCCAATAAAGGGCTAGTATCCAAATTACATAAAGAACTTATACAACTCAACACCAAAATGACAAATAATCTAGTTAAAAATGGGCAGATGAATAGACAATTCTCCAAAGACAACATACGGATGGCCAATAGACACATAAAAAATGCTCAACATTAGTTATCATCAAGGAAATGCAAATCAAAACCACACTGAGATATTACCTCATACCTATCAGAATGGTAAAATAAAAAACACAGGAAACAAGTATTGGAGAGGATGTGGAGAAAAAGGAACTCTCATGCACTATTGGTAGGAATCCAAACTGGAGCAGCCACTGTGGAAAACAGTATGGAGGTTTCTCAGAAAATTAAAAATAGAACTACAATATGATCCACTAATTCCACTAGTGGGTATTTACCTAAGGAATATGAAAACACTGCTTCAAAAAGATATATGTGCTCCAGGGTTTATAGCAGCATTATTTACAATAGGCAAATTATGGAAGCAACCTAAGTGTCCATTGATAGATGAATGGATAAAGAAGATGTTGTGTGTACACACACACACACACACACACACACAGGAATATTATTCATCTACAAAAGGAATAAAATCTTGTTATTTGCAATAACATGGATGGATCTAGAGGGTATAATGCTAAGTAAAATACATCAATTTAAAATACCATATAATTTTACTCACATGAAATTTAAGAAACAGGACAAACGAGCAAAGAAAAAAAAAGACAAGAAAACAGACTCTTAACTATACAGAACCCACAGATGGTTACCAGAATAGGTGGATAGGGGAACTGGTGAAATAGGTATAGGAGATTAAGAATACACTCATCATGATGAGCACTGAGTGATGTATACAATTGTTGAATCACTATATTGTATGCCTGAAACTAATACAACACTGTGTATTAATCTTACTGGAATTAAAATAATAAAAAAATAGAAACAATAAAAGAAGGTAAATATTTTTTAAAAAGAGTACACAGTCAACAGACACTTATAGGTTACTGGAAGACAAGAATGTTTTAAAAAATTAAAACAGTGTGTTGAGAAATTTATAGGAAATAACGGATACAATAGGCAAAGAGGAAATTTCAGAACCAAATAGATATTCTAGGAGTGATAAATATATTAGAAACAAAAAAATACCTGGATTGTACTCATGGTGGGGTGGACAGTCCCTGGCATGGGATATCATAACATGTCAGAACCTCAAAAATGAGTGATCTGGCATGTGTTAAGAAGGGTGCACCAGGGATAGGGGAGAGAGGATAATGGAGACAGGCTACACAGGAGAGGTTTACCAAATATAAAAATTTATTAAGGATGATAGGAGCATATTTTTCTGTTGAAAAATGGAATTGCGAACATGGAAATGTGGAGAACTATAATAACCTTTAAGATCTTGGGTTGGAAGAGGAAGTAGTTGATAGAGAAATTAACAGAGATGTAAATATGTGTAAACATTTATATATGCATATTTTTCTACATATAATCCTTAGCTTTGTCTATAAGAGAGCTTGAGATTACCAGTGCCCAAAAAGCAATGAATATACCTATATCCCATATTGTGGCTTCTGAATATTATTCTCCACTAAAAGAAACCAGGGCTCTTTGGTGAAATAACATTACTTCTTGTAACTTTTGCTGGAGTAGCAAAAGAACAAGATAAGCCTGGAATATCTGTTAGTTCCAGAAAGCAATCAATACTCAAAAAATAAGAGGTAGCTGTTAAAAAGGCACAAATGTCAGTTTAAGGTAACTCCCAATGGCCAGAGGTGGGACAGTTTGAACAATAGACAATGATAGAAACAGATTATATCCAAATGAGTAAAACAGGAAACTATGTGCCCATTCTGATATACATACATACATACATACATACATACATATATACATACATAAAAACTTTGATGAACAGGATAGTTATATTAAAACAAAGAGGCATAATAAAAAAATTAATAGAGGAGATAGAATACTAAAAAAGAAACTGATTAATTCAAAAGAATGTAGGAAAGGAGAACAAAGAAACAAAGAACCAATAGGACAATAGAAAATAAATACCAAGATACCAGATTTAAAGTTAACATTATTGGAGCGCCTTGGTGGTTCAGTCAGTTAAGCGACTGACTTGGGCTGAGGTCATGATCTCACAGTCTATGAGCTTGAGCGCCGCATCAGGCTCTGTGCTGAGAGCTCAAAGCCTGGAGCCTGCTTCAGATTCTGTATCTTCCTCTCTCTCTGCCCCTCCCCCATTCACACTCTGTCTCTCTCTCAAAAATGAATAAACATTAAAAAAAATTATAAAGTTAACATTATTGATAATTATACTAAATGTAAATGGACTAATTTCTTCAATTAAAAGTGAGAGACTGTCAAACTAAATCAATTTCTCAGCCTCACCTCTATTGACATTTTGGACCACATAATTCTTTGTAATGCACCATGTGCATTACAGGATGTTTGATAGCATCCCTAACTTCTACCCACTAGGTGCGAGTATCATCACCCCTTTCCCTTCAGTTATGACAAAAAACAAAATTGTCTCCAGATAGGTGTAAATATATGTTAAATACAAAGATACTAATAGTTTTAAAGGAAAAGGATGGTGAAAAGATGCAAATATGAATCCTAAGAAAGCTGGTATGACTACATTCATATCAGCCAATTCAGAATTGAAATCAAAGAGCATTTTCAGAAATAGAGATATTTCAACATGATCAAAAGACCTACCTATCCAAAGGGCTTAAACGTGCTTGCACCTAATAACAAAGTTTCAAAATATATGAAGCGTAAAATGACAGTGACAAACAAAAAGACAGATCATAATCCTATTTGGAGATTTAAACACTGCTCTCTCAGTAATTGCTAGAATAACTAGAGGAAAATCACTAAGGTTACAGAAAATTTGAACAACACTTTTAAAAAATTTGACTTAAATGCTATTTTCAGAATAGTACACCCAATAACTGCAGAGTATACATTTTTTTTCAAGTGCACCCAGAATATTCACCGAGATAGACCATATGCTGGACCAAAACACAAGTCTCATTAAAATGCAATGACTGCAGTCAAAATATTTTCTATGACCATAACAGAAATAAATTAAAAGTCAATTATAAAAAGCCATCTAGAAAAATCCCCCAATACTATAAAGTAACTTACTTTTCAGTAACTCCTGGGTCAAAGTCACAAGGGAAATTTAGAAATGTTTTTATTATATGTCAAACTTCTTTAAAATACTTTGTTTTTTATACCCCTGCTTCGCTGGTACTTTAAACAAATTCTAGAGTAAAGCCAGCATTGAGGCAATATTATTTACATTGTCCAAACACAGAATATAGAAATTTATTTTTTACAGGTCAAATGATATCTGGAAAGAGTTTGTCAGTTAATATATGTGGTAAAGGCATATTTTAGGTAACAAGCAAACCACAGAACTTTCTCCAAGGATATAGAATATATATAAGAAACTTGAAAACACTTTTGAAATCCAGGGTTCCTGGGATCCCTCTTGTAGAGAATTATAGAACCATGAAGGATAAAACCTCTACCACATGAGTGAACTCAGACCTTCCTCACATAGAGCCATTCTCCCTATCTCTTGAAAGAAGACAATGTTTCAACAGAATACCTGGGCCGACTTTAGAAAATGATTCTTCCCCTTGCATACAGTTACCACCAAGAGATACAGTTTAGTTTATTCTGGAACTTAAATTTAGACATTCCTACCATAGGAATGACAGCTTTTTCCTGGCTGAGAAAAAAGGCTTTCAGGTAAGAATTTCAACAAAATCCATGATTGCTTTTGAAGCACTTGAACTACTTTGCCCCAGGTCTTTACATTTGACCCTTCTGGATAATGCATGAATGCAACCATTTAACTTTGGGGTCATAATTGCCAACACTTCCACTGGTCACACTTGCTACAGTAGATTAAAAAGCGATTTTTCAGGTCCAATAGGCTTTCCATAGTCAAAAACAGGGGTACATTAAAACCATTCAATTGCTTTGCTTGCATTTTTGGGCATACTTTAATTTTTTTTAGTGTTTATTTATTTTTGAGACAGAGAGCATGTGAGCTGGGTAGGGGCAGAGAGAGAGGGAGACAGAGAATCTGAAGTAGGCTCCCACGCTGTCAGCACAAAGCTTGACATGGGGCTTGAACCCATGAACCGTGAGATCATGACCTGAGCCAATAGTTAAGGCTCAAACGACTGAGACACCCAGGTGCCCCACTTACCCTTCATTTTTAACCTCCCACCTATAGGAATGGAAAGCTTGAGAAGTTAATAAGTGTTATATTTACATTCTGTCATTCAGAAGAGAGGTGGAAAATAAATTTTAAAATTTCAATGATCCTTTATTTTATAAGCCAAGAAATTGTTTTCTTTGAGTACAGTGGGTATTATGATTGCAGAAAATTGTGGTTAACACTAGATTTTTGCAAACAGGGGGTTTCTAACTAGGAATTATCTTATAATTTCAGCTATGATGTAAAAAGGAATGATTTCAGTGATGGATCTTGATCAAGTAGAAATTTTATTTATTTTTTAAAAATATTTATTTATTTTTGGGAGAGCACAAGTCGGGGAGGGAAAGAGAGAGGGAGACAGAGGATCCCAAGTGGGCTCTGCGCTGACAGGCTGATAGCAGTGAGCCTGATGTGGGACTCAAACTCATGAATTGTGAAATTATGACCTGAGCTGAAGTCAATGCTCAACTTACTGAGCCACCCAGGTGCCCCAAGTTGAAATTAAAAAAAAAAATCTACATCTAGACTTTCATAATAAAATTGCAGGGGAAAAAAAAAGAAATCTAAAGTAGTTACATTTTTTTTTTAAAAAGACTGTATCTTTAAAGAGGCAAAACGTATACAAATAGTCCATTTCAGTAACAGCAACAAGAAAAATCAAAGAACAAAAGAATTATGTAATCAACATGCTGAGAGAAAATAATGACTAACATCTATACCCAGCAAAAATATCCTTCAGGACTGAAGATGAAGTAAGGGCATTACAGGCAAAAATTGAGAATTTGCTACCAGAATATCTTCAGGAAGGAAGGAAGTGTATTTTGGGGGGGGGGGGGGGTGCAGAAGAAAAGGATACTAGTTAAAGGACTAACTGTAGAAGGAAAGAATTTCAGAGAAAGTCAAGGGGTCCCTGGGTGGCTCAGCCAGTTAAGTGTCCAACTCTTAATTTCGGCTCAGCTCCTAATCTCATGATCATGGGATTGAGACCCAGGTCAGACTGAGCCTGCTTGAGATTCTCTCTTTCCCTCTCGCTCTGTCCCTTGCTGCACATTCTCTCTCAAAAATAAAATAAAATCTTCAAAGAAAGCCATATAGAAGTGTGTAAATCTAAATGAACACTATGTTAAGCAATAGTAAGTCTTGTGCAGTATAAAATACAGATAAAATTAAAATAAAGAGCATATGCAAAAATAATAACATACTGGTTGTGTTTTCCTGTGGGAGGGTTAAAATACTAATTAACTAGTAATTTCTAGGGTAAAAAGTTGCATAAATCTGTTCCCATAAAATAAGGACTATCTTCAGACTGATAAAAGGAAAAAATGGAATAAAAACCATCACTGACTCTAAAAGAAAGCAAAAAAGGGAGAAAAACAGAACATAAAATAGGCATGATATATAGAAAGAAAGTAGATTTAAAGCCACATTTACTGTTTTAAGACTTTTGAGGAGAGAATCTGGGACTATGACAGAAAAGAGAGTCATTGAGTTCAACAATATGCCTTGTTCTAAGACTTCCTTTTTACAAAGTTCCCGTAAAGTTTGAAAATCACCATTTCTTAAATATTTTGGGAGCCCAGAGCACCAGCAGGCCACTCTTGCCTATCCTTTTCATCACCACCATGAACCTGCAAGGTAGGGTTTTTTTATCCCCGTTTTAGAGATGAGGATTGCCTGAGGTTGCTCAAATAGTAAATGACAAAACAGGATTCAAACCAGTTCAAGTTCATCCCAACCTCAACACACTTCCCACAAAGACACAATTTCCACCATTTAATGAACATAGGTTAGTCATGTTATTTAAATATATCCTAAGTTCTTAATTGCCTAGAAGAAACAGATGGACAAAAGTTTTGCAACAAACCCCACTTTAAAAAAATTCAAATCCCTGAGATTTCTCAAGCTACAAATAAATAGATCCTTAAAACAAATGTGCCAAACATAGGCTATAGTCCTGTGTGCAGCTACTCATATTCAAAGCATTTTGGAAATGCTATGCATCCTATATTTTTCCATTCTGTGCTCCACAATGCATATGCATTTTGGTTTCTATTTGGGTCTCCATTTAATTCTGCTAAGAATATGCATTCATTTCTTGTTAAAACTAGAGTTTTCATTTCTGAAATGATTTATACTAGAAGACAATGTAATTACATTAGAAGACATTTTAATTTGCAAATTCATTTCCAGCCAAGATTTGTCCAAAATAAAATCTAATTTATGCCAAAGAATATCAAACCTGCTAATCAATTCTCTTTTAATGACTTCCCAGGAAGAAACTGATGTTGGCTATGATTCTTTACACCGCAGTTATAGTCCAACCATACTGCTTTTTAAAAGTATTCAATCTATTTTTATACACTTTCAGAATTATGAATGCTTCATCTATTTACCACAAAATGAGAACTTTGTTGCCCAAATGATACAAAAGGAAGATTTTGATCATTCTCCTTCAGGTCACTTATTTCCGGGTACATTCACTTTTATTTTCTTCACTTTTTTACTGCTTATTTCCTAATACCTTCTATACTGATCTGTTCACTGTATTTTAATATATAATATAATGCTGAAATGACTGTAGCTTGTCCCAAGACTATTATAAGAGAACAAGTTGGAGAAAGAAAAGTTGTCACTAGAAAAAATAAACAGATGACACACTGGCCCTTAAACTCTGTTTCTAACGGAAAATCCCATGCAATAGATGAAAAATTACCAGAAAACATGAACTGCCTCATTAACTTTATGCCCAAGTTATATCAGCAATTGATTTTTAATGCCTATGTTCATCATATGAGCTTCTACCATTCTTTATATATGTATTTTAAATTAGGCTTTATAAGATGAACTAGTTACATCATCATGCGTACTACATTATCTATATAAAGCATCTCAAAGAATAATTCACAAAGAAGCAAAAAAAAACTGATGAGCAGTGTTGTTTTGTGGGACAAATTACTAATTATGAAATGTTGAATGCGGCAGCTATAATTGATATTTTATTTGAAATGACCTTAAAAATTGGCAACATATCATGAAGATACTTTTGGAAAATGAAGATACCATTGCTTTCTTTGATTGTATTTCTATGGTGTCTTTCAGCCAAGGTTTCTTTTGGCAATATCGCAGTGAGGCCATCTGCATCACTAGGTATTTGTCACTGGTAGAAAGATAACGGATTTGGAAATTGTTGCATGTCAGAACAAAGCAGATTAAAGTGAGCTGAATATATTAATTTTCAAAGTGGATTATGGAGATGCCAATTACACAGACTTAATAATTCATTGGGCTTTGTAGAATTTCTTGTCATAATTTTTTAAAAGTCATTTTTTTTTAAAAAGTAGAAAATGAGGTTTTAAACATGGTTTTGTAAGTTTGCTCTTACTGCCGGGCAAAACTGTTAAGACTAGCTTTGCCGTTACTGGAACTAAGTTAAAAATAAATTTCCAGAAGCCAGATTGATTTGGGAGATATTTTTGAATTTACCACTAGAGAATAGCTTAACACTGACGAACAGCCAACCTCTGTTGAAAGCCTTGACATATGTTAACCCATTTAATCTTTTCAACAATCCTATAAAGGAGGTACTATTATTATCGATATTTTGGTGGGGAGTAAATGAGGCAGGGAGGTAAGCTAACTTACATAGGTCACTCAGTAGGAAAAGGAGTGATTGAACCTGGGTGGTCTAGCTCTGAAGCCTGATTCTAACCACTGGCCTAAGCTGTTGCTCTTTAACTGAAGTGTTCAAATTGAGGGTAGAATGCTCTCTTTCATTAAAGGCAAAGAAGAATATGTGGGGAAATTCTAGTATATGCAGGAAACCTTGAAGAATCTGCAAAATGGAGCCAATCACAAACCCGATTAGTGGACTGTCAGTGGATTCTTCTCTCACAAAATACTCACCCTGTAGACTTTCAGCCTCTGACATTTGAATTCCTGGTCAGGACTGTGATCATCTCATTTAACCCTCACAATAACCCTACAGACCACAGTGGATTATCTTCATTTAAATTGACACATGACATGGACATTTTGCAAATGAGGGCAGAGGACACCACAGATATTCTAAAAATAACAAGGGTTTAATAAATTTCTACATTCTTTTTAAATTTTTTTTTTTTTAATGTTTTTTATTTATTTTTGGGACAGACAGAGACAGAGCATGAACGGGGGAGGGGCAGAGAGAGAGGGAGACACAGAATTGGAAACAGGCTCCAGGCTCCGAGCCATCAGCCCAGAGCCTGACGCGGGGCTCGAACTCACGGACCGCGAGATCGTGACCTGGCTGAAGTCGGACGCTTAACCGACTGCGCCACCCAGGCGCCCCATCTACATTCTTTTTAAATAGTTTCTTATGAAAACTTTTACCTTAAAAACTCAAGACCCCAGAGGCGACTGGCTGGCTCAATTGGTGAGCATGTGACTCTTGAGCTCGGGGTCAAGCGGCCAGGGTCAAGTTTGAGCCCCATATTGGGAGTAAAGTTCACTTAAAAATGAAATTAAGTTAAAATTAAAAAAAAAAAATTGAGACCACAGATAGTAACATAAAGTTGTTCTGATAAATAATTTTTTCTAACATGGATAATACAGGAGAAACATAGGATAATTATGTCAAGAAATGTGGAAACCGGGTTGGATCAGAGACTATTTTTCCAAGTCCAGGGAATCTGAAATTGCAGGAGTAGAATTACAAACCTCATCAGGAAAAGGAAAAGTCCTCAACTGGGCTGGTGACCTGGCAGGACAAACATTTTTAGCTGTTTTACAGAAAAATTAGAAACAAGAGCTTGTATCCAGGGCCCTGTCCCCAGAGAAGTGCCCCTTCCCAGAGCAGCTCTCCATTCCTGGCACGTCTACTGTCTCCTGCACTCACCCTGAGGGCAGCACCACAGGCTGTGATCGCGGTCCCTTGGCCTTATCTCAGCATGACAAGCCCTTGCCTAATTAAATTTTGTCCTCATTCCCATTCTACTGTTTTGTGCAATCTAATATTCCCTGTGACAGATTCCAGTCACAGTGGGCTGCCTGCCTTGATAGGACATTTTAATCCCCAGTTATCAATGACTTTTTTTTTCTTGGTGGTGGTGGCTGTTAGCGCTCTGGTTATCATTATGTTAGACAGTTTATAATGCAAAATAATAAAATAATCATAAGCATCACCAGATGCAAAATCTTTTTGTATAGCGTAACATCTTTTCTGATATTCCAATTCTCTACCTCCATGATTCCTTCTTCCACTGGTTTTAAACCTGGTGTGTGGGGGGAGGGCAAATATCAAAGTCACCTAGGAAAAGTTTTAAAGAACCCATACTCACCTGCCCTGACCTTCTGCAAGACTGTATTACGTTGATAACCACCATTCTTGAAAAATATGTAGTACAGCCTGTATTTCCTATATTCCTCAAAACTCTTAAAGCCAAATGAGTTTCAATATCCTTAGGAATTTATAGACCATTTTTCTTTATGACTGGGAGGAGGGTTCTATGCTTAAAAGCATTTATGTAACAAGCTTTCCTTAGCATAAGTAAAAACATCCTGTTTTATATTAAGTACGATCACATAACAAGACGTATCAGTATATATTTTTACAGCAATTTTAAAGATTCTCTCATACCTAAATTAACAAAGCTGCTGTTAGTTTTTAAAATCTTGTTCAAAGGGAAAAAAGTAATTAAAATGTCCTTCTTTTGGTGTACCAAAGATTATTCAACAGTATTCTCTGAGGGTTATAATACTAAAATTATTTCCACTTTGCTTTTGTATTTTAAGTAGTCTTCCCACCCAGCACAGAGCCTAGTGTGGGGCTGGAACTCATGACTGTGAGATCAAGACCTGAGATGAAATCAAGAGTCAGATGCTTAACCAACTGAGCCACCCAGGTGGCCCATATTTCCACCTTGCTTTTAATTCAAGGATATCTTAGCTCTATTATTTTAGATACATATGTCCTTTGTCATTTCCTATATCTCCAACATGGCTTTTCCATCCAGAAATTGGAAGGTGCTACCATGCTTAGGCTGGTGGGCCTCAGTTGAATGACAAATGCAGGTGAGACTGAAGAAATGTTGTGTCTTTTTGCTCCAACTGTCATTTCTTTTTCCATTATCTATTGCTATCTAATTTGAAATAGCCACCATTAAAATTGCACCTCTCTCCCCAGGTTAGACACTTAGGAAATTGTTGGGAATCTCTTTTATTAGTTGCGGCAGCTTTGTTTTATTTACTTATAACTTATACCCCATGTATCTCCAACATATTTGAGGTGGTAAACAATAAAATTAGGTCAATTATGGAAGTGAAAAGTAACCCTTCCCTTTTTTCCTAATAATCCCTCCAAATAATAGAAAGTCCTAGTCAACTTTGATTCAACCTTTGTTAAAATTATAGGAAAACATAAGCCACAATAACATTTGATTATTTCATGTTGGAATATTCCAGTGATCTCAAGCACATAGGAAACAAAGACACTGGACAGGTAAGGGAAAGGTTTTACTGAGAATTAAATGAATATGTCAGTTATAAAATTTTTGTTGCTCAGCACCAAATCCACCCTTTTTACTGTGTTACGTGATGTCAGAATGGGGACTTTGCAAGCCAAATTTCTGCTTTGCCAGCTGGCTCCCTCTTAAGCTCTGCCAACTATAGTGTGTGGGTGTGTCTGTGTAGGTAGTGATGTTTGTGTATATGTGGTGTATGTTTGCAATGATTGATATGTATGTGGTGATGTGTGTGTGGTGTGTGTGTATATGGTGGCTTGTTTATATGTTTGGTAGTGTGTGTGTGTGTGTGTGTGTGTGTGTGTGTGTGGTATGTGTGTAGATGTATGTGGTATGTACATGTGGTGGTTATGTGGTGGCAGTAGTGATGTGTGTGTGTTTGTGTGGGGAGGTGATAGAGGGAGAGTGTAAGTTGGAAGGAGAAAGAAGGAACCACTTGCTTTCAGTGTGCTTTCTGCTCCTGGGAGCATCAACCCAGAAACACCTCCTCACCCCAAGATGACACTTCCTTCCCATGACATACACTTGTAAAACCCTAACAAAACTTCCTATAACCACACTTCCTCAGAGATACCCAGGACCAGTTGCCTGGAGACTCTTTGGAAATCTGAGATTCAGCTCCATTTGGCTTCTTCACCAAGTCTTTAAGTTAAGTTTTAATACATCCACCTTTTCCCTTTGGTTACCTAGGCCTACAGGTGGAAGCTGCTTCCTATAGTTGCTTCCTCATTTTCTCTTTTTGGCTTTTTGTTCACTTAATTCACTTTATACCTTATTCTTCATGTATTCTCTCAGTTAAATGGCTAGTGTGACTCCTGTCTCCTGAATTGATCTTAATGGACAGAATGGATTCCAGCCATGTCTCTCATTATGTTCACTTACATGAAAGAGTACGCCTCCTAAGCCACTCATATACTTTTCCTGAGCAATTAATGCAAAGATGTTCCCATGATATCCATTTTTTTAAATAAAATGTTTCTTTTAACAAGGAAGCATGTAAAATAGTTTTATTCATTTTTTTTGACTCTTGGTACTTATTGCAAAGATTGTAATTTATATCCTTTGAATGTATAAATGCATTGTGTTAGACCCATGACTGCATGAATCATGTATGGGTCAGAAAAGCCCCACACCGCTAGGCTAATTTTTATATTTGATAGCTTGGAAAATAAAATGAAGACAATGGTCCTAGCAGCTTAAAAATTAAGCCTAACCAGAAGTCTGGTTTCTTTAGTAATTTGCTAACAGAGTATTTAAAAACCAAAGCTCTAAAAGGTTGGTAGAAAGATGGCTAGTTGCATAAAGAAAAAGGTAATTATGTCAAGAGTCAATGATTATATTTTATCATGAAGGTTTTCTGGCAAGCCATGGAAATAGCATTTCTTTTATGAATAAGTAACATAAAGTTCATCTTTTCTTCCAAAGATTAGTCCATGTATAATGGGAGGGCACAATCGCCTAGGCTCAGGAGTTTTTAGGACTAACAGGAAACACAGACCAAGAGTGCCAAAAATAGGACGATACAAAGGTCAGAATTTTAGGGTACAAAAGACTCAGATTTTCAGTTCAAACACAAAGCAGGAGCCAAATTTGCTTTTTGAAAATATAAACAAAATTGATAAGCACCTAGCCAGGCTTCTCAAAAAGAAAAGAGAGAGGACCCAAGTAGATAAAATCATGAATGGAATGGATTTATTACAATCAATTCATCAGAAATATAAGCAATTATCAGAGAATACTATGAAAATTTATATGCCAATAAACTGGGCAACCTGAAAGAAATGGACAAATTCCTAAACACCCACACACTCCCAAAACTCAAACAGGAAGAAATAGAAAATTTGAACAGACCCATAATTACTAAGGAAATTGAATCAGTTATCAAAAATCTCCCAACAAATAAGAGTCCTGGACCAGATGCCTTCCCAGGGGAATTCTACCAGACATTTAAAGCAGAGTTAATACCTATTCTTCTCAAGATGTTCCAAAATATAGAAATGGAAGGAAAACTTCTGGACTCATTCTATGAAGCCAGTATTACTTTGATTCCCAAACCAGACAGAGACCCCACAAAAAAGGAGAGCTACAGGCCAACATCCCTGATTAACATGGATGCAAAACTTCTCAACAAGATACTAGCAAATTGATTTCGACAACATATAAAAAGAATTATTCACCATGATCAAGTGGGATTCATTCCTGGGCTGCAGGGCTGGTTCAATATTTACAAATCAATCAATGTTACATTAGTAGAAGAAAGGATAAGAACGTATGATCCTGTCAATAGATTCAGAAAAAGCATTTGACAAAATACAACATCTTTTCTTAATAAAAGTGCTCAAGAAAGTCAGGATAGAAGGAACATACTTAAAGATCATAAAAGCCATTTATGAAAAGCCCACAGCTAATATCATCCTCAATGGGGCAAAACTGATAGCTTTCCCCCTGAGATAGGGAACACAACAGGGAGGTCCACTCTTACCTCTGTTGTTTAACATAGTGTTGGAAGTCCTAGCATCAGCAATCAGACAACAAAATGAAATCAAATGCATCAAATATTGGCAAAGAAGTCAAACTTTCACTTTTTGCAGATGACATGATACACTACATGGAAAACCTGAAACTCTCCACCAAAAGGCTGCTAGAACTGATATATAAGTTCAGCAAACTTGCAGGGTACAAAATCAATGTATAGAATAGTTGCATTTTTATACACCAATAATGAAGCAACAGAGAGGAATCAAGAAACTGATCCCATTTACAATTGCACCAAAAGACATAAAATAGCCAGGAATAAACCTAACCAAAGATGTAAAAGATCTATGTGCTGAAAACTATAGAAAGCTTATGAAGGAAATTGAAGACACAAAGAAATGGAAAAACATTCCATGCTCATGGACTGGAAACATAAATACTGTTAAAATGTCAATACTACCCAAAGAAAGCTACACATTCAATGCAATTCCAATCAAAATTGCACCAGCATTCTTCTCAAAGCTAGAACAAAGAATCCTAAAATTTGTATGCAACCACAAAAGACCCCAAATAGCCAAAGTAATATTGAAGAAGATAACCAAAGCAGGAGGCACCACAATCCCAGACTTTAGCCTCTACTACAAAGCTGTAGTCATCAAGACAGTACGGTACTGGCACAAAAACAGACACATAGACCAATGGACTAGACAACCCAGAACTGGACCCACAAATGTATGGCCATCTAATCTTTGACAAAGCAGGAAAGAGTATCCAATGGAAAAAAAGACAGTCTCTTTAACAAATGTGGCTGGAAGAGCTGAACAGCAACATGCAGAAAAATGAAACTAGACCACTTTCGTACACCACACACAAAGATAAACTCGAAATGGATGAAAGACCTAAATGTGAGACAGGAAACCATCAACACCCTGGAGGAGAAAGAAGGTAACAACCTCTTTGACCTCAGCTGCAGCATTTTCTTTGTCGACACATCTCCAAAGGCAACGGAATTAAACGCAAAAATGAACTATTGGGATGTCACCAAGATAAAAAGCTTCTGCACCGCAAAGGAAAGAATCAACAAAACTAAAAGGCAACTGACAGAATGGGAAAAGATATCTGCAAATGACATATCAGGTAAACGGTTAGTATCCAAAATCTATAAGGAATTCACCAAACTCCACAACCAAAAATCAAATAATCCAGTGAGGAAATGGGCAGAATACATGAATAGATAATTTTCCAAAGAAGACATCCAGATGGCCAACAGACACATGAAATGATGCTCAACGTCACTCCTCATCAGGGAAATACAAATCAAAACCAGATACTGCCTCACACCAGTCAGAGTGCCTAAAATGAACCAACTGGGAAACTAGATGCTGGTGCGGATATGGAGAAATGGTAACCCTCTTGCACTGTTGGTGGGAATGCAAACTGGTACAGCCGCTCTGGAAATCAGTGTGGAGGTTCCTCAAAATGTTAAAAATAGAACCACCCTATGACATAGCAATAACACTACTAGGAATTTATCCAAGGATACAGGAGTGCTGGTGCACAGGGGCACATGAACCCCTATGTTTATAGCAGCACTTTCAACAATAGCCAAATTATAGAAAGAGCCTAAATGTCCATCAACTGATGAATAGATAAAGAAGATGTGGTTTATATATACAATGGAATACTACTTGCCAATGGAAAGAATAAATTCATGCCATTTGCAGCAACGTGGATGGAACTGGAGGGTATTATGCTAAGTGAAATAGGTCAGTCAGAGAAGGACAGATATCATATGTTTTCACTCATATGTGGATCTTGATAAACTTAACAGAAGACCATGGGGGGAGGGAAAGGGGGGTTACAAATAGAGAAGGAGGGAGGCAAACCATAAAAGACTCTTAGATACAGAGAACAAACTGAGAGTTAATGGGGGTGGGGTAGAGGGGAAAGTGAGTGATGGGTATTGAGGAGGCCACTTGTTGGGATGAGCACTGGGCATTGTATGTGAGCCAATTTGACAATAAATTATATTTTTAAAAAATATATTTTTAAAAAGGTTACCTTAACAGTGGAGGGAAGAAGACAGTAGAAGAACATATTCAAAGTGCTGGAGAAAAAAATTACCAGTCAAGAATTCTGTACCCAGAAAAGTTTGAGAAAACATATATCTGCCTAAAAAGAAATAATAAAGAAAGTCCTTCCTACTGATAGGGACTTACTTAGGATGGTAATCTGACTGTACAAAAAGAAACCAAGAGCACCGGAAATGGTAAATATGTGGATGACTATATTTGGTATATATTTATGTTTTTTCTTTTAATTACTTTAAGGACATAAGCTTGTATAAAGCAGTAATTATAACCCTGTGTTGCTGAATTTATTTATTTATTTTTTTTTATTTTTATTTTTTTAATATATGAAATTTACTGTCAAATTGGTTTCCATACAACACCCAGTGTAATTTATAAACTAAATTGATCTCTATGACAATAATAGTACAAAGAAGGAGAAAGGAAAAGAAGCTGCAATGGAGCAAAATTACTTTATTTTATCAGAATTAAGTTTATATTCACCTGACAGAGAGAGTGATACATTATGACATATATAATCTTTAGCACAACCACTAAGAAAATAACTCCACAAGTATCGTTAAAAAAATTGGCAGAGAAATGTAAATATCATACTATACGATATTTGACACAGAAGGCCACAAAGGAGGAACAATATAAATAAGAAATACACAAAACATCTAGAAGGCAAGTTGCAAAATGAAGACATATTTCCAGCAAAAGCAATAATTACATTACTGCTATTACACTCTAATCAAAAGGCAGAGATTTTCAGGCTGGATATACAAAGCACCATCCTGTTATATACTATCTATGAGACAGAATACAGATTCCAAGACAAAAATTTGAAAATAAAAGGATACTAATGTAGTTGGAATAGCTTCATTAAGACAAAATGGACTTCAAGAATTCTTACCAGAGACAAAGATATTTTACAGTAAGGAGTCTATATATCATAAAAATAAAGCAATTTTTAATTTATACTTGCCTAACAAGAGTCTCAAATAAGAAGAAATAAAAACTGACAAAATCCAAAGGACAAATAGACAAACAACTATAGAGATTTCAATGCCCCACTTTCAATAATGGATAGAACGAATAGACATAAAAATCAAAATGGATCTAAAAGATCTGAACAACACAATCAATCCATTTAGCCTGGTGTAGATTGTAATAAATTAAGATGCATATAACCACCCACATTCCACCCAACAGAGAAATACAGAGTCATTTCAGGTACACGTGGAACACTCTCCAGGACAGACCATATGGAGAACTAGTATGTCCTCTGACCTCAATTAAATTTGATTATAAATCAATAGCACAAATAAATGAGAAATCTCCAAATACTTGGAAACTAAATAACATGTTTATAAATAATCTAGGAGGCTAAGAAGAAATCACAAGGCAAGTTAGAATTTTTTTGTGACCCAAATGAAAAAAAAAGCACACTTAAAAATGTATAGGATGTGGTTAAGGCAGTACTTAAAAATAAACATATAGCTCTAACTTACCAATATCTAAAAAGAAGTGTCAAAAATTAATAATGTAAATTTCTTCTTTAAGAAGAACAAAGAGCAAATTAAACCCAAAACAAACAGAAGAAAAGCAACGATGAGCAGGGAAATAATGAGGAAGGAAAATTTCTAAACTTATTCAAAGAGGTTAATTGTACCTTAATACCAATACCAAAGACTTTACAAGAAAGGAGAAAAATAGGGTAGCATAAACAGACACAGAAATTCCTGACAAAATACTAGAGATTAAATCTAGCAACATATAAAAAAGATGACCAGTGGGATTTATCCCAGTAATGTAAACTTGGTTAACAAATGAAACCCAACTAATGTAGTACAGCATATTAATAGAATAAATGCAAAAACACATGCTTATCTCAATAGACAGAAAAGTCACTCATCAAAATCCAGCATCAATTCATGATAAAAACTTAAACTACAAGTAGATTTCTTCCTTAGCCTGATAGAGGGAGTCTACAAGATGTATTAATTGCCTCCTATTCACCCTATTGGTATGGGAGGGATTCTTACCCTAAGGTTCTGGGGATGACTGAACACACAACACCTGGTCTTGACAGATGACATCAATGGCAGTTTATTAGTCACATATGCTCACTGCCCCAGAGAGGAGGACACTCCATGCCATTAAAGGCCAAACAGTACAGTGGAGACCAGAGTGAATACCCAGGAGCTATTAAGAGGCAGGCTTTGTAGTATTAAAAGGGTGAGTTGCCTCAATGTGCCTGCAAGAGAATGTGATTGGCTTGTTTGAATAATTCCATGGGCTGGCAGGGAACTGAAAGCTGAGACATAAGCATGAACTCCACCTGTTCTGTTTGATAAGGAGGACTGTTTAGCTGTGGGACTTTATCCATGGGAACAGAACAGGAAGGAGAAGTTGTGGTTAGGCCATTTGAGGTCCTCCTAATTTTATAGGATAAGACAGCACATAATGCTGAAAATTTTAGTCTTTAAATCACAAACAAAACAAAACAAAACACAAAACCCCACAACTCTCCCCACGCAAAAAAACAAAACACAACCAGATAGCTAACATAATACTTCCCAGAGGAAGAATGAATGTTTTCTTCCTGAAATCAGGAAAAAAGGAAGGGTATCCATTTTTACTACTTCTATTCAACATGGTACCAGAGGTTTAGCCATCATAACAAGGCAAGAAGACAAGTTAAAGTCATTCAGATTAGAAAGGAAGATGTAAAACTGTTTTTATTTGCAAATGACATCATGTTATATGTAGAAAAACCTGAAGAATCTATACACATGCACACACAAACTACTAAAACTAATAAATCAGTGTAGCAAGTTTTCAGGATACAATATGCACACAAAAAAATTATATTTCTATATGCTAGCAATGAACAATCTGGAAACAAAATTAATTCATTCACAGTATCATCAAAAAGAGTAAGATAAAAATACTTAGGAACAAATTTAGCAAAAGGGACACACACCTGTATGCTATGAACTTTGCTAAAAGAAATTAAACACCTAAATAAATGGAGACACATGTTTGTAGATTGGAAGACTGAAAAATTTTAAAACAGAAATTCTCCCCAAAATTATCTATAGAGTTGAATCAAGTCAATGTCAACGCTATCAAAAACTCAGCAAGGTTTTGTTTTTGTTGTTTTGTTGTTTTGTTTTGTAGGAATGGACAAGTAAATACTAAACTTGTATGTAAATGAAAAGAACCAAGAATAGCCAAAACAATTCTGAAGAAAAAAAGTGGGAGGCCTTACACTTTATTTCAAAGCTCATTGTAAAGTTACAGTGATCACAACAGTATGGCGTCAATATGAGAATAGACAAATAGATCAGTACAACAGATGAGGAAGTTTAGAAATAAACTTTTGCCTTTATAGTCAACTGATTTTTGACAAAGTGCTAAGCAATTCAATAAGAAAAGTCTTCTCAGAAACAATGCACGAACAATTGGGTATTCACAGGCAAAATATCAGTTTAGACCCTTAGCTGACACCATACAGAAAAATAAACTCAAAATGGATCATAGATCTAAATATATGAGCTACAAATATAAAACTTCTAAAAGAAAACATAGGAGAAAGTCTTTGTGACACTGAGTCAGAAAAGATATCTTAGACATAACAACCAAAGCATGATTCACAAAAGAAACAGTTGATAAATTAGACTTTAAATTTTTAAATTTAAAACTTTTCCTCTTTAAAAAGTATCATAATAACAAGATAAGCCACAAATTAGTAGAAAACATGTGCAAATCTCATATCTGATAAAGGGTTTATATTCAGTATATATAAAGAATCTTAAAACTCAATCATAAGTAACCCAATTTTAAAATGGGCAAAAGGTTTGAACAGACATTTTATTAAGAAAATATATGAATAGCTAATAAGTCCAAGGATATGCAACAACTTGTCATTAAAAAAATGCGAAGTAAAGCCACAATGAGATACCACTCCACACCCATCAGAATGACTAAAAAGAAAAAGACTATGAATACCAAGTATTAGCAAGTATGTGAAGAATCTGGCATCCTTTCAGGTTGCTGATTGGAATGTAAAATGGCACAGCCACTTTGGAAAACATTTTGGCAATTACTTCAAAAGTTAAACAGTAACTTACTATTACCATAATTAACTTACAATCATGTAGCAATTTTGTCCCAGGTATCTACCCAAGAAAATGAAACCTATCAGTATAAAGACCTATACATTAATATTCATGGCAATATTATTCATAGTAGCCAAAGAATGGAAACAATCCAAATGTCCACTGGCTAGTGAATGGATCAAAAGATACAGAATATTTTCATCAAGGATCCCTGTGTTGTCTTTTTATAACCACACTCCACTCCCTATGCTACTGTACCTCCTGCCCCACCTCCTTCTTCCATCCCCTGACTTCCCCCAACCACCATTAATGTATCCTCCATTTTTATTTGGTGATTTCAAAAGTGTCATATAATGGAATCATATACATAGTATGTAACCTTTTGGGATTGGCTTTTTTCTCAGTATAATTCCCTGGTGATTCATCCAAGTTGCTGCCTATCTCAATAAGCCATTCTTCTTATTTCTGAGTGGTATCCCATGGTATGAATGTACCACAGTTTAACCACTCAGTGAAGAACATTTGGTTATTTCCCAGGTTGTGGTTATTAGGAATAAAGCTGTTATAGACATTAATTTGTAAGTTTTTAAATATTTATTTATTTATTTATTTAGAGAACAAGCAAGCAGGGGAAGGGCAGAGAGAGAGGAAGAGAGAGAATCCTAAGCAGACTCCACACTCTGTGCAGAGCCTGACAGGGGGTTCCATCCCACCACCCAGGGATCATGACCTGAGCTGAAATCAAGAGCTGGACACTTAACCAAATAAGCTACCCAGGAGCCCTTAAGTTTTTATATGAGGAGTTTTTATTTCTCTGAGATAAATGCACAAGAGTGCAACTGCTAGATTGTATGGTAGTTTTAGGTTTAGTTTTTTAAGAAACTGCCAAACTATTTTCCAGAGTGGCTGAGAATTATCTTTCAAAGAGTAGTTCTGCTTATTGTTAACACTGACCATACAAGAGAAAGAAAAGGAAAGCACATTTTTATTCAAGCTTAGTTCTTTTATAGGAATAGGAAACTAGAATCCTATTCAGACCCTCTTATCATAGCTTAATTAATGAGAAAAGGTGACTGTACCATATTATGAGATATCTGTGAAAGAAAAGCATTTTATTCATAAACACAAATGAATATTTCATAAGTACTTTTAACATTGACCTAGGAGCTCAATATTGGTAGTACTTACATGGTATATTGATGTAATATTTGGCATTGAGCAGATTCTCAATGTTTAGCTCAACAATTTTAAATCCAATATGGGAAACATATTCCATATAGTCCCAATATGTAAACCTGTTTATCTTGGTTTACTTTTACTAAAGAACAAGCTCTCAGAAATCTAGATGCATTTTATCTTCCCCCAAAAAGATAAACTGTAGCATGTGAGGTGGAAAAATAAAAATTTCAGATTTCTGAATTTAGAAGATTCTAAACCTTGAGACATAACATTCCCATTATGAAATCATTACTGCACAGAAAATGTTGGCCCACTATATTCTTCTGCAATCTGAAATCAACAGGAGTTATGTGCAGAAGACATTCATGTTCTACCTGCACAAGGCCACTCCCAACCTTGAAGCTTTTCAGTTCATTAAGTATTTATCCCTTATAAACCATAGTTAAAAGTCATCATGGGAATCAACCTGCAAGCACACTATTCAGTATTTTCTTCTTTCTCCACTTACCGGCTGTTGAGTTTCCCACCCATTCCAGTTTAGCATTTTTATGCTATTCTCTACACAATTCTATCCAGCCACATCTAAATATTTGAATGCACGGAGATCACAGCTTCAAAGACATTTGGTACAGGACAGGTCCCTAGAAATCCTATTATCACTGTGAGGTCTGCTGGATCCTTTTGTATAAAGATCACTTCCAATCCTTAATGACATTTCCACCATTGGTCTTCCCGGGTTAGACTGCTACACTGTTTTTCTTTGTTCCTATCATCCTCATCCATTATCAATAGTAATTTTCCCCTGTAACATTTGTATTAATTCACTATTGTCATCTGAACAAACTTTTATTTACATTATTTTTTTCTAACTAGCCTACTAGTACTCCTTCCTTTTCCATAATTACACCCTTCATGGTGAATTTTTATTTCTCATTAATGTGTTATAATAGTGGCTTAAGTGAAGGAGTTAGAGCGTTTCCTTATATTCAACAAATATAACACATACTCACAGAGTGGCTACTATTTCCACTGTGATCTCTCTGCAAAGTCTGTGGTAAGAAAAATGGATATCTTTCCTGCCCTAATGGAACCTACAGTCTAATGGTGGAGACAGTAAGCAGATCATCACACAGGTAATTAATTACAATGTTAGCAAGCCTGTGGAAAAATATACTAAGAATGTATATATAAAGGGACTCATTGTGGTGTGGCAGGACTTATAGACTAGAAAGAATGACATTCATCCTGAGATGTGAAAATGATTCGGAGTTAGCAGAATCAAACGGAAGACAAAGGATATCACTTAAGTAAAAAGCTTTAGCATAGTTAAGAATGCACTGAAAGTCAATGGGCCTGGAACTCAGAGCCAAGAGTAAAAATCTGGGGAGGAGAACAGGAGCCAAATCATGCTGGGTTTTGTGGGCTCTAAGTTTCATTCAA
This sequence comes from Neofelis nebulosa, assembly GCF_028018385.1. Lineage (NCBI taxonomy): Eukaryota > Metazoa > Chordata > Mammalia > Carnivora > Felidae > Neofelis > Neofelis nebulosa. The sequence continues at coordinate 38,107,561 of NC_080785.1, forward strand.
TTTGCAGGGAATTCGAAAAATTTTTAAGCAGGGAATTGTCCTGATCAGATGTGCAGTTTAAAAGGATCACTCTTAGAAAATGAAAAAAAAAGTAACCATTCTAGCTTAGAATAGAGGAGAATAAAAGTAGATGAAGGGAGGCCAGTTAGAAGCCTTTTACGGATGCTCAGGAGAGAAATGAAGGATTTCTTGGATGAATGTGTTGGTGCCAAAGAAGAAAAATACCTTAGAGATAAAGCTAGTAAGATGTGGTTTTAGCCAGGGGTGCCTGGGTGCCTCAGTCAGGTAAGCATCCGACTTCAGTTCAGATCATGATCTCATGGTTCGTGGGTTGGGAGCCCACATTGAGCTGCGCGCTGAGAGCTAAGAACCTGGAGCCTGCTTTGAATTCTGCGTCTCCCTCTCTGCCTCTCCCGCACTTGCACACACACTCTCTCTCTCTCAAAAATAAATAAACATTAAAAAAAATTTTAATGTGGTTTTAGCTAGAGTAATGGAGTGGCTTGGATAGATTTAGGGTTTATGGCTTCAGTTTGGGACGTATTGACTATGGGCTAGAATGTGAATTCCATGAGGACAGGTTTTTTGCCTATTTTGTTCATTGCTGCATGCCAGTGCCTTGGGAGACATTCAAGGGGAGATGTTGAATAGGCAGATTAATTATATGGATTTGTAGCTCAGAAGAGAGGTTTGGGCTGGAATTTAAAATGTGGGAGTCAGCAGAATATAGATGCTTTCAGCAGCCAGAATATCAAGCTCCACTGGGGAAAGCTGAAGAGTGGAAAAGGCAAGATCAAGGATTGGTGTCCAGCTGACTTGTTAACAGCTCTCTGCAACACTATGTGATTGCCAATTCATTTAGGGATCATTCTCATCATGTTGAGATGAGTGAGACCCAATATAGTCCATGCTCTAAAGGGGGCGTGGAGGTGTTTAAGGTCACAGTGTCTCCCATATGCATTTAGGTTGGGCCTGTCCTATAGGAATACTAAGCTCTTTGTTCTGTATTATTATTCCTCTCTCCTTACTCCTTTTTTCAGGAGAAATGGGTGGGAATAAATTAGACAAATAGTTACAGTCTAAAATGCAAAATGATTGCATGGCTGAATTGTCATGGAAGATAGATTTTCTGCTTTAACCCTTCCAACAATCAGGTCCCAAGTCAGGCCAGTAGGATGTACTTTTAGCCAGAAAGGCGTTTCTATGTCCTTTATAACTGAGATATTTTCTCTACCTGTCTGCATGACAAAGTCCTTCTTTCTTCCAGTTTTTCTGGAAGAAGTCCTCTCTCCTATATCTCCCTCTTCTTAATGCACCCAGAGCGGTAAGATGTTTGGCAATCTCCTACATACACTTGACATATCAGTTAACTAAATTTACTGTGTGTGTGTAGTGGGGTGCCTTTAGACATTTTGTGTTATTCTTTTTACATGACATAGTTGTCATCAGCATCTTTGATATACTACTCATCTAATGAGTTTTGAATGTCTGCATTTCCACTTAATTTCTCCTTAAAAATTGTTTAATAAAATTACATCGTTACATAGGATGACCATTGGTAAAGATGTAACACTTCTAAAACCTAAACTGGTTAGAATTAGTTTAGAGCTACTTTCATTTTTAGCATTACTTATCTCCTATAGAAATTAATTTTAAAATATAATTTGTTTATTCTATCCATGTCTCAATGTCATTTTCCAAGACAATGTACTTGTTAGAATGTAAACTGTCCCAGGTAACCAATATAAATTATCACTAAAATGGAGAAACCAGAATCCACTGAGAGTTAAAAAAAAAAAATAGAAAAGGAAAAAGAAACAACCCAGAGAAACTTCTGCTCAATGCCCACAATTAAGCTTTTTTTAATAATCAAGAAAAAGGATTTTTTTCAAAAGAAAGAGATTACAGATACATTCTGTTTAAGATCCTCTCATCAGTACATGACCTCCTAAAATTTTCTAGTTAATAAAGTTCATGAAATAAATGTGACTATTATCATAACTGATTTTATAACATTAGTTGAACAGATTTTAAATGTTCTCAAATACTATTAACATACTCATTACATGATCTTTAGAAAAATACTGTTAGTCTAATGAATGCATTGTTAGCCCAGCGAAATGTCAACAGGTTATTCTATAAAATGGGAGTAATGATGCTTACCTCCTAAGACTTCCATCTGAATTAAATAAATTAATATTTAGAAAGCATTCAGAACAGCCTCTGACACATTGCAAGCCAAATTAGTGTTGGCTGCTACTGCTGCTGTGACTACTTACAAAGAAGTTCATGTTTATCTGCATTTGAGATACCCTCAGGGTGAGGATTACAGCTATGTTGGCATTACAATTATTATTATTTTGGAATAGGTTACGTTGGTTACCAAGCAGAAATTCTGCATATAAATCAAATTATTTTTAAGGGACTAGAAGAGCCACTATTGAAAAAACTTCCTTAAGCACTTAATTGCTTTTCCAGGAATGCTGAAGATGCCCCTAAGAAAGTTAAGTTTCTCTTCTGTCACAACATTCCTCCACCAGCTGTTTCTGTTTGCCTCTGTGACAGCCTGCTTGAGAATGGGTTCCAGTATGAGTTAGAAAGGAGTATGTGGCAAGACCAGAGGTGGCTAATGACCTTGGCTAATACATCTTTCAAGCCTGAAAATGGTTTACTTTTTCCATTATCAATCATTCTTACCTTTCCTAACATGATCACATGCTAGTTCTCAGCCTCCTTTCCCACCCTTATGATTATTCCCTGTGCCCACTCGGAGTTTGTCTACCTGACCCTTAGCCAGTGTTTGTCCTGGCCCCCCACTATGCTTCCTGGACTATCAGGTCAGGCTGACCCCTGGACTGTATCTCTGAACTGCTCTACCCTCTTGCTTGACTCCACACTCTTTATTCAGACCTTATGGTAGGTCTGTCTGTTGCTGGCTGCACCCTAGCATGAAAGATAGTTGAGGAAATTGCTATGGACCCACAGGTTTCTGTATCTTTGATGAGTTAGGAGTCCTAAACTCCTCATGCTTCCTGCCCTGGATCTTCTTTGCCTCCCCGAGCATTTTATATAAGAAATCCAAGGAGTGATGGACATGCTGGTGGGTAGTTATGAATTATTGCTACCCCCTTCAAAGTGGTTTTATCCCTCTACCTCTCTCCATGTAATATAATGTTCAGTGAAGAGCTGAGTTAGTTTCTTTTTGGGCTCCCATGATAAAAAGGGACCCAACCCCAGCCAGAGTGAATTGACCAAGTTTTTCCAAAAAAATCAAGATGAAAAGCTCTCCAATGTGGTTCAATTCCCCATCATGCACACCAGGGCAAACACTGGGGAGCACAGCACACTGGCCGGGTTTTCTGCCTCACTACAGTCACAAACTAAAACAAGTTAGATCCACAGCCCCACTTCTAGTAAGAGCTTTACTCACTCCCGTGGGATGTCCAAACTTAAGGATTATTGATGCTTCTGAATCCACATAGACCTATAGCTGTTGAGCCAAATCTCAAGAAGCAAGTAGAGGTCTTTTCCTCTCTTCCATTGCTCTTTAGCTGCAAAATTACTAGAGCCCACTCAACTGGAAAGAACCTACCACTAATTTTCTCAAGTGATCCAACCAATGGAACATTCAGCGATAAAAAGTAATGAATTACTGATACATGAACCGACATTGATGAATCTCAATGTAATTATGTTGAGTGGAAGCTAGACAAAATAAGAATATGCACTGTACAATTCCACTTACATAAAATTCTAGAAAATGCAAACTAATCTATGGCACAGACAGTCGTCACATGAAGTTGTGGAGGGCCCACAGAAGGAAAAGGAAGAAAGGATAACAAGGTAATACAAGGAAGCTGTTGGAGTGATGGATATTTTCATTATTTTGACCTTGGTGCTGGTTTCATGGGTGTACGTGTGTCAAAACTTACCAAATTGTCCATTTTAAATATGTACTATTGATTGTATGTTAATTTTACCTCAATAAGACTATTTAAAAAGTGTACATCCATACCCAGCAATTAATATGGTATAGGATATTACTAAATTTCCTAATATTAAACGAACTCTATATTACTAGAATAAATCTAATGTGGTCATGATGTATTAGTTTTTAATGTGGTATTGGACTCTGTTTGCTAATATTTCATTTTTGCATTTATCTTCCATTTCTTTAAATAGCTATTTTATAGTTGAACTATTGCATTCATTTTCTCAATTCTTTATGATCTAGACCTATTGTTTGTTGTATTTTCTGAATTTCACTCATTAGGGCTTGTTTTCTTATGTCCGGTGACTTTACACTGAGAATTTTTATTTGTTTTAATCAAATATACTGGAATCCTGAAGGCCTTGAGTAGGAGATGCTTCCCCGGGATCAGTATTTGCTGATGTCAGGCAACAGGGAGCACTTCCAATCCAGAACTACGTTATCTTTCAGATTGGGATTTTCCTGCTTGTGGGTTATATAAATTCAATGCAGAGTGCAAATTCAAACCCCCAAATCACAAATCACACATAACCCTCTTATCACAAATGGGTAAGGTTAAAAATTCTCAGAAGGTATGTCATTCTTCCTCTCAGCTTCTCTTCACTGCCTATTGGATTTTTTTTCTTACACATTATTCTGTGGAGGTCATAGCCCTTTCAACAAGTTATGACTATATATGCATCTCCAGTTATGTTTCCATGTTCTTCATGGACATAGTCTTAGCTTTTCATTTCCTCAACAATTATAAATCTCAACACACAAGATTCTAGGTATCAGCGTTTGTTCTAGAGTAGTCAGGCTTCTATGTTCACTTTCTCCCCTGATGTCAACTCACTGTTTTGTTTTTTTCTTTTGGCTTTTGAGAATTTTCTTTACTTTCTTGCAAACTCAGCCATTTTTAAAAGTATTTTTGTTGTTTAGGACCTATGTGTATTTCAGCAAAATGGCTTTTCAGAAGATTTTACCCATAATAATGCTAAACATGGATCCCCTACTCTTTCTTTGGTATGAAACCTTTCCACTAATATGGACCTCTGTGTAAAATATAATCAGGTCAGAAAACCATCAGTAGATGAGTACAAGTTCCATCCACATTTCTTAAGGCTATGCCATTGGGCTTTGTAAGATCCTAAAGACCTTTAGATTTTGGTGAATACTCTTTCCATTATTTTCTGGACTGCTGATTGTGGCCAGTGGGGATGGCAGATACAAATATCAAATGCTGATGGTACTCTAGCATGTTACCAAGGATGAAAGTTGTGACGTTTACAGTTCTATGATTCTCCCCTCTTGCTCAGTTAGGTACTGGTCATTAGGATTTGCACACTTTATTAAATACTCATTCACTGCATCATGACTAGTGACCATAATCACTACACCACTGAAACAATGAACTCTAACTCAGAGGATCACGGAAGTCCAGCTGGCTTTCTCACAGCAAAACATAACTTTTGCTTTAGCATCACTGTGATTTCTATGAAATATGAAATATTCCTAAGAGGATGAACCAGATAAATCAAGTTGAGCTAAATAGTTCTCATCAACCTGCTATGAAGGATGCAGATCATGTGTGAGAAGCAAACCTGCTGGTTCATAGGCCAAAGTTTTCATGTTCCACCTGTGGTGGAAAACCCAAGCCAGAGAGAGGATCAAGACAAAGATCAAGGTGCTTGGCATGGTGCAATTACTAAGGACCACTATTAAGAGCCACACCTGTTCTTAGTTACTAGGTCTTGAATTTTTTTCAGCCATTCCCAATGACCTTTCCGTGTGTGTGTGTGTGTGTGTGTGTGTGTGTGTGTGTGTGTGTGTGCGTTTCCAGGCTAGATCTAACCAGAGACAGAATACTCCCATCTGGAAAAGAGGGGAATAAAACCAAGGAGAGAGGGCATGGGGCTTACTCAGTGCCTATGCCCTGACCCTGCCATTGCCACACTTCTCCTCCTCATTGCTGGCCTCTTCATCTAGTGGTACTCAAATTGATGTATGCATTAAGACCACAGGGGAACTTGCTAAAAATATTCTTTAAAGGTCCTTGTCCCACTTTAAAATTAGTGAGAAACTGAGGGCGGGGTCTGGAGTGGTTAGTAAGTTTCTCAGGTGGCCACACAGGTGGTCCCAGCACCACACATTAAGCCACTCTTAGGTTCTGGGCTCTAGCTTACTGGAATTACTCTTGGCCCTCTGCTATTTGTCCACCTTGTTTGCCTGACTTCCTACTCATATCTGTTCAGACTGATCTATTTGGCTCCCCCCTCCATTTCCCCTCCAGCCTTTATCCAGGGTGTAAGTCCTTGCTTCAGTGGCCCTGCTTCAGAGCCTGTCTTTTGCATGCAGGCTGGAACCACCCCTGCAGCCGATCCTATCTGTGCTGGCTGAGGAATCCAGCTCCTGACCCAAAACCAATGAGTGATTTTTCAGGCCTGACCATAGGCAATTACAAAGTCTCTACCTGGCAGGCCTCATGAGGAAACATTGCCCTCTCCACTCCAGACTTGGTGCCCAGCCAATGCATTAATGCCTCTGAAGGGAGCTTCAGTCAAGGACTCAAGTCCCTGTAGCTGGCCAGGCTTCTATGTATATTTGCAGTCCTAGCTCAGGCACCCTTCAGCCAAGGTGACTTTGTGGAGGGCTCCTTATTGGAGGAGGACCTTGAAGACACTTTCCTCCTCTCTCAGACCAAGTACTCTGTACTCCTCCACTCCTAGTCCTCATTTCCACCGCTTCTTCCCCTGTAAAGGCACACTGTTCTATGGAACAAAATGGAACCAGGGACAGTCTTCACCTTCTCTGGTTTTAGCCTCTTACACGGTGGCCATAAGTGATTAAAGCCTTCGCTATTTCTTCCATTTTGGCCTATAGCCTTAACTAGCTACACTAACACCTAACAGCTCACTTGTCTCTTCAGTTTAGCTAAGCTCCTGATACTTGAGATCCTGAGCCAAAGCAACTTACTTTCAGAAACTGAGAGATGATATAATTAATTTCTGGTGTGCCAGTTTTTAAGCTGCTAATTTGTTACACAGCATTAGCTAGCTAATACTATTATTTTTCTACTTCTTGTGTCCATTTTGATTTTGAACCATTTCAAAGTGTTTTTCGCATCTATTATCCCACTTCTTCCTAAATACAATAGCAAACACTTAGCTATAGGAAATTTAATTTGGTGCCAGGCACTACATTAAGTATTTAACAGACACTGAGTAAATTGCCACAACGCTGAGATGGCTCCTTTTACTACCTCTGCTTCATAGAGGAGACTGATACACTAGATGCTAAATAACTTGCCCAAAATTACATATATAGAAGTGCAGCTAGGATGAAAATCCTAGGTCCTACAAGAAACTAGAGCACAGAGAAGAGATGCTATTTAGACAAGGTCACAAGCAGGCCAGTATTGGAGGCAAAACCAGGACTCTGGCCCTGATTCCCCTCCATGAGGCTAGGATAACTGTTAGGGACCGTGAACAGACTTGGAAACCATTTGCAGCTTCCAGCTTGGCAGAGAGACCTGCCCAGAGGTTTGGCAGCAAACCACTCAGGTGGCAAAGTCTTCTGCACCTCTGTGTCTTCATCTATACCCCGGGGACAATAATCTGACTGATGACATGGATCAGGTCTTCTCATGTGTCTACTACATCAGACAAAACTCACTTCAGCATGACAGGAAAGACAGTAAGGAATAAAGTAAAACAGACATAGAGTTGGGACTATTCCAAGCAGTGTCTCCATGGGAAGATATGCCACACGGAGGTATGCTACAACTGCAGAGAGAAGGAAGATTTTAGGCAGGTGGTTTTCTGGAATTAAAAGTTCACTAACTTTAGACCTATGAAATGGGCATTCATGAGGATTCGGGGAAGCACTGAGCTAAAGCTGCACAACGTGGTATAATAAGGAACTGTATTTACCCATGTATTTACAGGATACTGTTGGAAGTGGGGTGCTTAAACTATTTTAGAGAACAAAGACTAAAAACTCTTAAATTTTTTACAGCACTTGAAATGCTCTCTGTGGAAATGAATTTGACAGGCTCTAAAGGGGAGTTTGCAGAAAATCAGATTCCTTGGGGCACCTGGGTGGCTCAGTTGGTTAAGTGGCTGACTTCAGCTTGGGTCATGACCTTGTAGTTTGTGAGTTTGAGCCACATGTCAGGCTCTGTGCTGACAGCTCAGAGCCTGGAAACTGCTTCAGATTCTGTGTCTCCCTCTCTCTCTGCCCCTCCCCTGCTCACGCTCAGTCTCTCTCAAAAATAAATAAACAGTAAAAAAATTTAAAAAAAAAAGAAAGAGGGGCGCCTGGGTGGCTCAGTTGGTTAAGCGGCCGACTTCGGCTCAGGTCATGATCTCGTGGTCCGTGAGTTCAAGCCCCGCATCGGGCTCTGTGCTGACAGCTCAGAGCCTGGAGCCTGTTTCAGATTCTGTGTCTCCCTCTCTCTGACCCTTCCCCGTTCATGCTTTGTCTCTCTCTGTCTCAAAAATAAATAAAAAACGTTAAAAAAAATTAAAAAAAAAAAAGAAAGAAAATCAGATTCCTAGGTTTTTCTTGCACATCCTGATTGCATAAATTGTCTGTGGTCCTGGGAAGCTAGTTCTTAAAGCACCACCAAGTGATTTTGTTTGGGGATCTCTGCTAATTATAATCATTCACCTTATCCATTTATCATTATCTATTAGTTATTAACAGATACCTTAAGGACTTCTGGTCCCCAAATAATTGAAATTTAGAAATGCTTTGTGAAATTTCTGACTACTAGTTGTTTTCACTGGAACTTTACTGATTTATCAGTACTGCAGTAACAGCAGATTAGTAAAACATCATCTGCAACTTGTATTCTCCCATTCTGCACAGAACTTATAATGAGGACAGAGCTCCTGCAACTTGAAGACTCAGCCCCAATGCAGGCTCTCAAAATAGTCCTTAATCAGTAGAATTTAAGAAATAAATGCATACACTACATTATATCTGGATGTCCTGGAAATGGTCCTTGTGCCAGGCTCATGCCTTGTGTCCCAAATCCAATAGCTAAAGCTATACATTCTTGTCCTGGCACAGCAGTCTTTCCAGGTTCATTTTCAATTTCATCAATGGCATTTTTTGTGTGTTCTGATCCCAAGGGCTGAAACTCCACCAGTGAGCCAGCCATGGATCTTTTGAGCTTTTTGGCTTGACCTCTGACCTTTACAGCTACAAGTTTCCCCTTTCTTCACTGATTACCTTTTATCGTCCATCAAGGTAACTTTCTGAATCAAATGCCACACTCTGCTGGATCTGACTATTCTCTATGGCCTTCCCCCACCCAGTTCAAGTTCTGACAGAGACTGTATATCTTACACTCTTGGAAATCCCCAAATATACAGGTTTTTTGAAACAGTATCTTTGGCATATTTAAGAGATACTAAATCTCTTTGGTTGTAATCACTTACCAAACAAACACTTCTGAACAAATTTAAGAAATGAAATGAGCAGGGTGCCTGGGTGGCTCAGTGGCTTAAGTGTCCAGCTCATGATTTTGCCTCAGGATCATAGGACAGAGCCTTGCAGTGGGCTCAGCACTATCAGTGTGGAGCCCACTTGGGATTCACGCTCTCCCTCTTTCTCTGCCCCAACCATGTGCTGTCTTTCTCTCTCTCAAAATAAATAAATAGACTTAAAAAAATAAAATAATCTACTAAAATCAAAACCCTCACATTTTTAACAGAATTTTAATATTCTCTTTTTAGGGGAAAGCCCTTTGTATCTTATTCAAATTCATGAAGAATGGATGACATTTAAGATGTCTCATTATGCTTGCAACATACAAATATACAGTTTCTTAAAATGGCTTCCTGTCAAGTACATATGATTTCTCTTTATCTGCTGTTAATGTAATTGACTAAACACTAGATTCCACTGATTATGCTTTCCCTTGTAAACCACTTACTTTATAGGCATAAGCAGCTGTGTTTATGCTTCTGTGATTTTCGGGTTTCATTATGAAGTTTCATCATGTGATTCAAGAGCCATAGGCAGTATAAGCACCCAAGCAGCAGCTGGCAACTTTTTACTGATAAAAGGAATATTCCAGCAACACTTACATACATTGTATAGAAGGATACATATGTATCCAGATGCATATGTAAAACCATTGCAACCACGTTAACTGAGATGTGAGCAGAAAGAAAACACTATTAACTTTACAGGCAATCATTGATCAACAGTCAAAGACCTGAATTTAAACAAGAACATAAGCACTTCCTCTCCTTCCCCTCTCTCAACTGAGAAATACAGAGTTTTGTTTTTTAACCTGGGAGTTTGGTGTTAAGTATTCAATAGGGGTGGTATAAGAGAGGTAGGCAGAGAGACAGCAGAGGGAGAAAGGCTGACAGAAAAAGCAGCCATCAAGTGTTTGAGGTGGGGGGCCCATGCATGGTTCAGTCGGTTTAGCAACAGACTCTTGGTTTTGGCTCAGGTCATGATCTCACGGTTTGGTGAGTTCAAGCCCTGTGTCTGGCTCTGCACTGGCAGCATCGAGCCTGTTTGGGATTCTCTCTCCCTCTCCCTCTGCCCCTTCCCCAGACTCTTTGTTTCTGTCTCTGTCAAATAAATAAATAAACTTTAAAAGAAAAAGAGAGAGAGAGAGAGAGTTTGAGGAGAAAATTCATGCAGAAAAATATGGAAAGGAGTAGCAAGGAGAAATAGGGGAACTAAGGTATAGGAAACAGAGAAGCAAAGAGGCCCACACAGCAGGTGTTTGTTATCCAAGCCTCTATGACACTTTATTACAATTATTTATTTCTACAGCCTCACATAGAAGAATACTGGAGAAAGAGCTGGATTAAAACCAAGGTTCTGCCATCTACTATCAGTGTGACCTACACCAATTCCATGACCTCTTAGGTTTCAGTCTCCCCATCTGCAAATAATAGCAGATAATACTTAGCCAGGTTTTGGTGAGGATTTAATGAGACAACAAAGCAGTATTGGTAGCAAAGTATAGTGGTTAAGAAGCCAGGCTTTGTGATCAGACTGCTTGGTTTGAATCTCAGCCTCTAGCTGGACACCTTTAAGCAAGTTAACTAGTTGGTCTGTGCTTAGTTTCTTATCTTTAAAACAGTGATCATAAAAACAATCCCTAGGTGCATGTGGTTATAATGGAAGCTCACTGGAAAATACGTGTAAAACACAGCAAACAGGTAGAACAGTGCCCAGCATTTGGTTAGTACTCAATAAATACTGACTGCTAAGGATAAGAGTTGGTGCACAAATTATGGTGTTGATGATGATGTCTCCGTCAGACAAGGGTAGACACCACTTTATTTTTTTATCCCTAGTATCTTGCTGGCATATCACAAGCACTTACCAAAAGTGTTTAATGTGATCAGAAATGATAGAAAGCATTTCAACTTTGTTTTATGCACTCTGGTATTCACACTTACTTTGCCTTGTGTAATACTGACTGGATGGTTATCCAGACTTTCAACTGGTCTTTTCTTTGAAAAGCGTTTAAGTGCATAAGAAATATATGAATATCTTCTCTTGGTTAAAAAAAAAAAGTCTTGATAATACTCAAAACTGCTTCCAAGTTAAAATTCTATCCCAGGTCCCTTCCCAAAGGCAAACATTTTATGGACTTTGAAAAGTATTTTTCCACACCTTGTATTTGACATACATGTATGAATTTACATCTATGGACTTGGGTCATTCAAGTTTCCACCAGAGAAACACAGCCTTTTCATGTCCATGGGATAACAGTGGTAGCCTCTCATTTCCAACATTATTAATTTGTGTCTTCTCTTTTTTTTCTTTGTTAGTGGGATAGAGTTTTATCAGTTTTATTGATCTTTTCCAAGAACCAACTTTGGTTTTATTGATTTTCTCTATTATTTTTGTTTTCAATTTAATTGATTTATGCTGCAATGTTTATTATTTCTTCTGGTTGCTTTAGGTTTATATTACTTTTCTTTCTCCAGTTTCCTGAGGTGGAAGCTTACATTATTATTTACATTATTACTTACATTATTATTACATTATTGCATTATTATTATTATTTATTATTATTATTTCTTGTGCACTAGCCACTCAACACTATATAATGCCCTCTAAGCAATGCTTTCATGGCATCCCACAAATTTTGATAAATTATATTTTCATTTTTATTCAAGGTATTTTTAAAATTTCTCTTGAGCCTTCTTTAAGCCATGTTTAGAAGTCTGTTGTTTCATCTCCAAACTGGGGGATTTTCCAACTCTTTCTGAAGTTGATTTCTAGTTTAATTTCATTATAGTCTAAGAGCATACGTCTTTCAAATTTGTTGAAGTGTGTTTTAACTGGCTTACCAGAATGTCGTCCATCTGGGTGAATGTTCCATGTGAGCTTGAGAAGAATGTGTGTTTTGCTGTTGTTGGATGAAATATTCTATAAATGTCCACTGGATATACTGATTGATGGTACCGTTTACTTTAACTACATTTTTACCGATTTTCTGCCTGCTGGAACTGTCAACTACTGATAGAAGGGTGTTGATGTCTCCAACTCTAATAGATTTATCTATTTCTCCTTGCAGTTCTATCCATGTTTACCTCATATTTTGATGTTCTGGTTGTTAGGCAAGTAGATAGTAGGACTTTTAAGTGTTCTTGAAGAACTGACCCCTTTTGATCATTATATAATGATACTCTCTATCCCTGATAATTGCCCTTACTCTGAATTCTGCTTTGTCTGAGATTAATACAGATACTCCCGCTTTCTTTTGACTGGTGTTAGCTGTGGTATATCTTTCTCTGTTGCTTTGCTTTAAATTATCTTTTTATGTAAAGTGGTTTCTTGTAGACAATATTTAATCGGTCTTGTTTTTGTATCCACTCTGACAGTTTCTGTCTTTTAATTGATGTATTTAGACCATTCACCTTTAAAAAGATTATTGACAGATTAATACTGATCAGTTGTGTAACTGTTTTCTATTCATTGCACTTACTGCTGCCACTATTGTTGTTCTTGTTCTTTCTCTTCTTTCTTTCTTTTCTTCCTCCTCTTCCTTTCTCTTCCTCTTCCTCCTGTCTTTCTTTCCTAACTTCTATGGTTTCTGCTTTTAATTGAGCATGTTATATGATTCCTTTTCTCTTTTAGCCTATCAATAATACTTCTTAAAATTTTTTTAGTGGCTACCCTAGAGTTGACGATATACATTTTCAATCCCAGTCCACTTTCAAATAATAATAGTATACTGCTTCATGGATAGTGTGGGCACTTTATAACGGAGAATGCTTAATCCCTCCTGTCTGTCATTTACTTCACATACTCATATACCATTATCATCAAACACATTGTTGCCATTATTATTCTGAACAAACTGTTATCTGTTAGATATCAGATGTCTATGTAATTTTCCTTCTTTCTGAGCAACTTTTTTTTACCATTTGCAGGCCAAGTCCATGGGCAACAAATTCCCCCAATGTTCATTTGTCCAAGAAGGTCTTTATTCCTCCTTCACATTTGAAAGATGATTTCACTAGATACAGACTTTAAGGCTGGTGGTTTTCAGCTTTATTAGGATAGCTCTGGAACAGACTTTCGCTAAAAGCGTGGGTCTAATTCTTAAGGCCTGGCCTTTCTGACATGTCATCAGGATGCCTGGGGTGATAGCATTTTTTCTGGGCCACAGCTATAATGCCTCCCCAAGTTGCTCAATCTTTAGAATCTTTGTTTAAATCTCTCCCTCATTGTAAATACTCTCTGTGTAGTCTCACCTCATGCATGTTTAGGACACATAAACTTCTATGCCCCTCCCCCACACTGCTCCCTACCCAATTCCTACCCCACACATTGCAGTGATTTTTATCTTCCCCAAATTGAATTTCTTCCAAGCAGGACTTCCACACTCTGCTTGGACTTTATCTCACTGTGCCACAGTTGATTAATTGTTGCCAGGCAGAAAGCCAGGGTGATTATGATATATTATCTGATGAGTTTTCTTTGCAGGGATCATAGTTTTATGCTGTTCATTGTCCAAGAACTGAAAGCAATGGCCTCATATACTTTGTGCAGTTATATGATTTCTTACAGCATGAAAACTAATCTAGTGCCAATTATTCTGTAATAGTTAGAAGCAGAAATGTTCCTTATTCAATCATCTATTCCCAGTACCTAGCACAGTTCTTGGCATTCAGAGGCAATCAACAGGAAATCAGTACATGAATTAATGTGTCCATCAGTGAATTCAGGGAAGGAAGAAAAGAGGGTGAAGGGGGGGGGATTAATTTTGAGAGCATTTGGGAAACATTAACTGAACAGCACTGTACTTGAGCAAATTAAAAGTTTTAGTATGGACTCTGACTCAAACTCAGAAGAATCAAGAGTCAGACTTAGTATCTTTTGGGAAATAACATATTCCATAATGGTTGATTCTTTATTTGTCAAATAATATATATTGAAAATCCCGAGTCAAGATTTCTGGTTTAAAATTCATCTTACATATCATGTAATCAATAAACTAGTTCCAAGGTAAATGAAAGCAAAATGGATTTTATAATATTCTGATTTAGAAGAATTGTAAGATTTCAGTGTTCTACTGATAGGTATTTTTTGAATATTAGCAACTAATAGGCTAGTGTCACCTTTTGAAATCTTTTCAGTTTTGAGGAAATCCTTTTCGGGGATTTTTAAAGACTGCTTGCTATTTCAGATATATGTTTCTGAGTATTATAATCAACCAATTAATTATGTCATTAAAATATATTTATTATTACTACATGATGAAGTAATCACTTTACTTTTTTGAAATAGATTATAGAAGAAGAATTAACCAGTCTTATATTTATCCATTTATTTTTTAATTTTTTTAATTTTTTAACGTTTTTATTTATTTTTGAGACAGAGACAGAGCAGGGGAGGGCCAGAGAGAGAGGGAGCACAGAACCCAAAGCAGGCTCCAGGCTCCGAGCTGTCGGCACAGAGCCCGGCGCGGGGCTCGAACTCACAGACTGTGAGATCATGACCTGAGCCGAAGTCAGACGCTCAACCGACTGAGCCACCCATGCACCCCTCCATTTATTTTTACAAAATATACTTAGCCAAGACATGTATAAAATCTTAAGTTTTCTGTTTAAAATCATTTTATCTTCAAGCTCTCTATATACTATCAGATGGTTTTCTGTTTTCAAGTGAGAGTTCTAGGTACTACAGTTCATTTAAATAAAAGCCATTTCATTTTTTCTGGATTTAATTTGATTTCTCAATTATCAAGCTTTGTCTTTTACATTGAAAATGCGATCTTGCTAATATTTTCTGAAAATGAAATGTATAACTATATTCCAGAAAAGTTTTAAATATGATACTGTTATAGAAGAGAATAGGCAGGATAACTTTTCTTATGCTCAAGCATAAGCTAGTGAACTATATTTAAGGATAATAAAAATATTTTATAATGAAGAAAATAAGATAAGGAAAACGAGAAAGATAAAGATTTGCAGATAAGGAATCAGGATAGAAGGGTAAACACCTCACCTGACTTTAAAGTCTTCAAATACTTACCTGTTATAAAATTTTGGGGCCCTAGTAGTGGGAGAATTTGTCAAAAACTTTTTTGCCTTGAATGATATTTTATTTTCAAGTGAAGATTGAAGGATACAGGGAAAAGTATCTTCACGTGGTCCTGAAAGAAATAAGAATTATTCATTGATAAAAAATAGATTTCAAGGAGAGAGTATATAAAGAAGAATAGCCTGGGGGCACTTGAGTGGTACAATCAGTTAAGCATCTGACTTTGGCTCAGGTCATGATCTCAGGGGTTGGTGAGTTCGAGCCGGAGTCGGGCTCTGTGCTGACTGCTCAGAGCCTGGAGCCCGCTTCAGAATCTCTCTGTCCCTCCCCAACTCATGCTCTGTCTCTGTCTCTCAAAAAATAAACGTTAAAAAAAATTTTTTTGAAGAATAGCCTGAAGAAGAGAAGGTTAAATAGGAATGTGCAATATCCTTTAAAGGTATGTATATGTGTTAGAAAATCTCCAAAGATAGATACTAAGTGTACCAAGACAGAGTAAAAAGATGAGAGAAGCCTGACCCAGAGACCAGACGTTTCATAAAACTGATAGCACAGGTAAACTTACTGATGTTGACACTCACTGTCTTACCTAATAACATTGCAAAAGCACAAGAAGATGTTTGATTAAAGCACTGAAATAATGCATAGGCTGAGACAAAACAAAGAAAACTGAAGATGCAAGCAGAGTCCATGTGTTGGATGTATTTAAACCACCGCAGCTTAATTTTTTTAACCAAAAATGTTGAATACCAATATCATGAACACAATATTTGCAAAAGCACAGTTGTTGTAATATAACTTCCAAATGGGAGCAGCAGACTAGTTGTTTTTTGTTTGATTGTTTTAATATTGTTGCAGAAAAAGCATGAATGGCTCTCTTTTGGCATGCTAATACATGGTGGTCTTTAATTTCTCCTCTTCCTGCTTATTCCTTTCTCTTTTGTTTACTACTGTTCTTTAGAGTCTCCAAAAGGAAAAAGAAAAGAAAAAGAAAAACAAAGACGCTTGATTTGATTGTCTAATGGAAGTCTATTGTGGCTTAGAATCTATTTTCAAGCAAAATTTAATCAAAATATTGTTACATCTGGGTAAAGAAGTTATAATGATTTCTATTGTCTCTTTATTCTTTCTTGAATTTTCCACATTTTTTACAATGCTCATATACTAACTCTGTAATCATAAGCAAACAAACAGATTTAAGGAACTCATGGGTCTATTTCATTCCAGTTAGGCACTTTTTTTGTTTCACTCTCCCTTGGATATTAGATCATCACACCCTTATGAAAATCTAATATTAATTTTAAAATTCTTTAGAGCATTCTAAATAAATTGCTTGTCTTAAATACTCATTATAATCTGAGCACCTTTGGCAAACAGAGGATCAAACACAACAGTCTGTCCCAGGTTTGGGGGAGGAGGGACAAGAAGGCTTTATGCTAAAGAGGGATGGATACTTGTAAGGATCTTCCAAACATTTTAAGAATTCCAAAAATAACATGGATGGTGAAAAGGAGAGAGAAAACTGAGCTTAGAAAAATTCTGAGTAGAGTTGAAGTGGATTAAAGCTAATCAGCGGTTTTGTAAGACTTTACATAAGATATTTAGCATCCGAGGAATTAAGAAAATCAATTATATCCTGATATATTAATACAAGGTAAAGGAAAATGCTAAGTTGAAATGACTCTGGAATTTTCAGAACTTATTGTTATTTAATAAATAAATATATTTATATATTATAGAAATATTAAGGAATCAATAATAAAGGAAATCAATCAATAGGAGGGGAGATACAGAGAGAAATGAAGACCATAGTTCTTGGTATATATATTACGTATGGTGGATTGTTTCTATGTTTATTCTACTTTTAATTAAGGAATATTTTTTTTTTCCTGAAAGAGACGGTGGATGATTTTGTCACTGGTGAATCACAGAAGTCTTACTATTAAGACAAAGAACATTGTCCTGGAGTTCTATGTGCTGTCTTTGAAAATGTGCTCACCAGAGAATCAACACAAATTTTCTATATCATATCCTTTCTATATTCCAAAGTTTGTTGAGCAGTGCACAATGTTAAATTGTGAATTTTTTCCTTTAGTAACTGAAATATTATTCAGGATGTGTGTTGTTGGTATTTTAAACAATGAATCAGAAACAACATTCTTTTCTAAGAGTCTAATAGTTTAGCACTATTTTTTAGCACTTTTTCTAATCGTTTAGCATAATCTTTTAACTACTTGGATAGCAAATATACATGCAAATATACAATATACAAACACTACTGTTAATGATTTGACTGCTATGTTTCAGAGTAGCCCTGCTTATTAATACAAAAATACTAAATACAAAAATACCTAGATTATAAAAAAGCATATTCAGACCAATACTTTCTAACCAAGGTTATTTACAGGTTCCATTAACTATGTGGTATACATGCACAACATTACTAACAATCTAATAATGACACATAAACAGAAACTGAATTGCTGTTACTATCTCACCAGATACTTCACCCACTAATGCCTAGAAATCTGTGTAAGTCTTGATTTCTCCAACTCACCTATCCATCCCAGAAAGCTTCAAGTATGTTGAAAGGAAGCTCAGGATTAATGGGTTGATATTTTTAATGGTTAAAGGCACATATAAATCCTATTTCACCTACATGTTGTGTTAAATTGGCTTCAAGATTGGGAAGGTGAATATGAATATGCCATTGTTTTGTGCTGGACTAAGTCTATTAATAGTAATGCTATTGGCTAGAAATGTCTGGGGGCACTCACTCACCTGGGCCTGAATGAGTTTCCCACAGACCTCTCCCCTTTCCAAATCAATGTTACAACTGGATCCACCCTTGTGGTTCTTATGCACACAATGGCCAGGGGATCTGGTTTTACTGGAGTTGAGGATAGCAGTCAAGAGTTTTGTGGGCTTACTCTTTATGGGCAAATTTAAAGCATGAGACAGATATTTAACGTATAGGGAAAAGACAAGTAACCCAAATGGTCAATTACAAAAATCGACCAAGATCCCCAAAATGGTTTATCTGATATAGCCATCTTTGAAGTGGATGCCTCTTTGAAATGCATGTGTCCACAATCAAAACTTAAGTCAGGCACTTGTATTACAAGATCATAAGAACTATGATCTCTTTAGGGCTGTTCACAAATATTCCTGTTCTCTCAACTTGTGGATAAAGGATAAGAATGCACTTCCTCTTGAATTCAGGTGTGGTGAGATGACTTGCTTTGGTCAACCAAATAAGATTGGAAGTGATCAGGTGATATTTTGTCACATTACGGTCTTCATCTGTCTTACTACTTTCTCTTTTTGGGGAGGAAGGAGGAGTGCCATGTATTATTGGGCCCACTTAAACAATGCAGTAAGAACAGTTTAGTGTATTAATTTTTTTCTTTAGTAATGAAAAATTTAAGGTTTTAAATTTTCCTCTAAGTTTTCACTGGGTCTCAAGTTTTTGTAAAGTGTAATGAAGCATTCTTTTCATTGCTTTCTAAAAGTTTATAAATTTTCTTTTGATTTCTTCTTTGATGTAAGGTTTATCTAAGAATAAAATATTTACAAAGTTTCAAAAATTTTTTTAATATTTATGTATTTATTTTTCAGGGAGAGAGAGAGAGAAAACAAGTGTGTGAGCAGGGGAGGGGCAGAGAGAGAGAGAGAGAGAGAGAGAGAGAAAGACAGTATCCAAAGCAGTCTCCAGGCTGTGAGCTGTCAGCACAGAGTCTGACCTGGGGCTCGAACCCATGAACTGCAGGATCATGACCTGAGCCAAAGTCAGACGCTTAACCAACTGAGTCAGACGCTTAACCAACTGAGCCAACAGGTGCCCCGAAGAATAAAATATTTAATTTCCAAGAGTTATATTTTTGGTCACTCTTTTTAACATATTTCTGGTTTTATTGGATGATGAGAAAAGAATGTGAACTATATTTACTTCTTTAATAAGGTTTTCCTTACAGTTGTAGCATAATCAGTTTTTATAAATCCCTTCAGGAATATATGAGACAAAATTTATTTTCTATTAAAGAGCTAGAATACAAGTACAGACTCTATCCACTACATCACATTTTAAAATTATATATTTCCAATCATGTATTTTTTTTTAACGT
The DNA here is from genome assembly GCF_028018385.1 of Neofelis nebulosa. Classification (NCBI taxonomy): domain Eukaryota; kingdom Metazoa; phylum Chordata; class Mammalia; order Carnivora; family Felidae; genus Neofelis; species Neofelis nebulosa. The sequence continues at coordinate 38,127,196 of NC_080785.1, forward strand.
TTATTTATTTTTGAGACACAGAGAGACAGAGCATGAACAGAGGAGGGTCAGAGAGAGGGAGACACAGAATCTGAAACAGGCTCCAGGCTCTGAGCTGTCAGCACAGAGCCCGATGCGGGGCTTGAACTCACTGACCGCGAGATCATGACCTGAGCCGAAGTCGGCCGCTTAACCGACTGAGCCACCCAGGCGCCCCCCAATCATGTATTAAAGTCTCACACTATAAATTTATTTTTAAAAAGGTCCCTCTGTATGTGATAGATTTTGCTTTATATATTTATCTATGTTGTTTGACTCACACAGAATTTTGACTGTGCATTTTTCATAAATTGTATCTTTTTCATTACAAATTACCTCTATAGTTTTAGTGTTTTTACTCTAAATTCTACATTGTCTTATATTGTCTACATTTTTTAGTTTATCTAGTATCTCTTTTTCCACTCCTATATTTTCAACACTTCTTTCATATTTTAAATGTGTTTCCTGTAAAGAATTTACAACTAGGTTTACTTTTTAACTTAATCTGATCTTCGCTGCCCTTCAGTGGAGAAAGTCCACTTATATTTAGTGTGATGACATTTATTTTAGTTTTCTATCATGTATTCTACTTATTATTTATTTTACATTGATTTTCTATTTTGTTTTTATTTTTTATCGGATTGATCAAGTTGTACCTCACTCAATTTTTTGTCTTATTAATTTGAAAGTTATTCTATTTATTTTATTTTATTTTATTAAATTATTTTCCTCTCCTCTGGTCTTATAAAAGGCATATGCATCTTTACTTCTATTTGAATACAAGATGCCACAAAGACGCTATTTTTTCTACTCCTCCCCCAATAAAATGAGATCTTTAAATAATTTCATTTTTCCTTATTACTTACTCTCCTCCCCCAATAGATAAGTACTTTGACTTGCCCAGCCCTACCCCTTCCTACTCTTTACTAACTCTTGAGTTTTGCTGATATAACTTACTACACTTAATTTTAAACTATTTTTAGAATATCCCTTACTGTACATCTCTTCTGTGTCTATGGTTTTACTTACAATCATCTTATCCATTTGAATTTCAATTGAATAGGTAATGCTTATTTAATATATAAACAATTAGTGTTCATCACTGCATTCTTATGTCTTTGATTTCCCATATTTAGAATTTTGATGTATTCTATGGCATTTATTCTTTGTTTTTGTTAGTCTTGCTAATTTCCACTTGCATATCCTCAAATATCATTACTTTGCCTTGACAAGTGAATAATTTCTCAACTATATATAAGATTTTCAGATTGAAATTCTTTACTCTCAACAGTCCCCAGATACTATTCTACTGATTTTTAGCTTCTAGTGTTGCAGTTGAGAAGTTCAAAGGCAGTATAATTTTTCTTTACTTTATGGCTAGCCTGTTCTTTTTGACAGAAAGTTTTAAATATTTTCTATTTGTCTTTGAAACTCAGAAACTTTCTATGATATGTCTAAATATAGGTCTCTCTTTATCAATCTGGCCAGGAATGTGGCGAATATTTCAATCTAAAAATTCAGACCTTGGGTCACCTGGGTGGCTCAGTTGGTTGAGGGTCCAACTCCAGCTCAGGTCATGATCTTACAGTTGATGAGTACGAGCCCTACATCAGTCTCTGTGCTGACAGCTCAGAGCCTGGAGCCTGCTTTTGATTCTGTGTCTCCCTCTCTCTCTGTCTCTCCCCTGCTCATGCTCTGTCTCTCTCTGTCTCAAAAAGAAAAAAAATAAATAAACATTAAAAATTCAGACCTGTAGCTCAGGGACAGTCTTCCTCTTTAGCTTTCATTGTAGCCTTATCTTCATTTACAGATTTACTTCTCACCTGGAACTACTATTATTTCCAGGTTTACTTTCCTAGAGATACTAATTCTCTTACCTTTTCTCTAATGATTTATATCTCATTATACTTTTGTTTGTGCTTTGAAATATATTGTGGGTCAAATTGTGTCCCCTAAAAGATATGTTGAAGTCTTAATCCCCAGGACCTATGAAATGTGGACTTTTTTGGGAATGGGACCTTTGTAGATGGGACCTTTGTAGATGTAAATAAGTGAAGATGAGGTGGGCCCTAAATCCAATGACTGATACTGTTAGTGGGAGAGAAAAATTTGGAGACTCAGAGACACAAAGTAGAAGAAAGCCATGCAATGATGCAGACAGAGATTGAACGTCAAAGACTGGAAGCAACCACCAAAAGCTAAGACGAGGCAAAAAAGGATTCTTCCCACAGAACCTTCAGTAAAAGTATAGTCCTGTTGATTTTTTGGACTTCTAAGCATCCAAAACTATAAGAGACTACATTTCTGTTGTTTTAAGCTTCCAATTTATTGTAATTTGTTACAGCTGCCCTAGGAAATCAATGCAAGATAATTCTCCTTCTGGATATTCAAGGTCACTAATTCAAGTCATTTTATTTACTAAATCACTTAATTAAAGAATTATGTTTTGTTACCATTTACAAAATTCAGAGAGTATTTTTTTATGGTTTCCACTTGGATCTCCTTTAGTCATGTTGATATTTTATAACTCAAGTTTTGAATGTGTCTTATGTAACAGCTCCGTTTCACTAAGCATTTGGTTTTTTGGCCCAATTTTCTTTTCTTTATACTAGGTTCCCTTAGATGTAATTTTTCTTAATTGACTGAGTTCAGGTTTGATCTGAAGGTACCCTAAGTGAATGGTGGCAGGCAAAGTGACCTCTACCCCTGTGGGCTGATGATCATGATGGAGTAGGCAAGGGGATGGTTCCCTGCTAAGGTACTGGTGATAACTTCTGCAGCTTAACATTCTTATATCCAAACTTAAAAGGGCAGGATAGGTTTGGCTCATCCATTCAGCAACTGCTTAATCTCCTGGGAATCAGGAAGACATGATAGGTTCATGATGGACTAATGTTCTTTTTCTACAGAGGGCTTAGCTTCTTGAGGTCATGCTCTTCTCAGGGTCCTGTGGTTTTTGGTCCTTACCTAGGAGTCTATCCTGCTCTCTAGGTGCTTTCCCAGCCAAGAGGAAGAAAACTTCTCTTTCTTATACCCCAGCAGTATTATTTTGTACCCAAAGTATTTATACTGCTTTAGTTCTAAATTTTGAAGTAGTGAGAATAAATAGAGTCAAATAGACATATGGATATATAAGTTTAACAATAAATAACTTGCTACTTCTGGCATTCTAGAATGGTTATAAGCTAAAAACCTTGAACATGGAACAAGGATAGGGAACAGGTTACAAAAGAACACAAACATCTCACTAGAAAATATATAGGAAGAGTATTTAAGCATCATTTGGTTAACTTGATGTTATCTTAAACTGTCTTATAAATGTGCCCTCTTGTTTAACATAAAATAATTTTAATTCTATACAAATTCAGTAGCCTCTTTAGAATAATATGATTTGTCACAGCGCTGGGTGGCTCAGTTGGTTAAGCATCCACTCTTGATTTTCGCCTAGGTCATGATCTCAGGGTTGTGAGATCAAGCTCCACATTGGGCTCTGCACCAGGCATGGAATCTGCTTAAGATTCTCTCTCTCCCTCTCTCTCTGCCCCTCCCCTTTATTTCTCTGGAAGGAAGGAAGGAAGGAAGGAAGGAAGGAAGGAAGGAAGGAAGGAAGAAAAATATGATTTGAAAATAAATCTCTGGGTTTTATTAGCTGTGGTATTTATGACCTTGGTATATGGTTTCTTAGAAAACAGTTTTTGGAGATCCAAAATGGCAGAGAAGTAGGGGGATCCCTACTTCGTTCCCTCATCCCTCAAACACAGCAGTGTTGATGCCAAACGACTTTGAACGCCAAGAGTTCAGGTAGCAAAGTGACAGAGATGCCTCCAGGTACCCACTGGGACAACCTGGCAGGCCATAGGTACGTGATTGTGAACTGGGAAAGATAAAACGGGTGGTGAAGGAGTGGAGGAGAGGGAGCCCTTCTGCAGAGAGACAAAGGGAGGAGAAAGAGACTGGAGAAGTGTAGGACTGTATCTGCATGAGAGAAAAACCAAAGACTGAGATGGAGAAAGATCCAATCTCTAACTGTGGGGCTTTCCCCGGACTGGGGCTGGTTGCCCTGTTCACACACCTGGGGAGGAGAGGAGCCAGCCCCGGGCTCAGTAACTAGTTCAGAGGCGCAATCTGTAGTGGGAGAAAGCAATCCCATCCCTGGAAGGTATATAACCGACCCAAGGACAAAGACTGTCTGTATTCACCAGCCAGAGGCAATATATCAGAGGGGGAAGAGCAGCACCTCCCCGAAACTAGGGCGGATGGAGTGGGAACCTTAAAGACATTGAGGTTTAAGCCCCAGCTGAGCACCAGGGAGGAGCAGGAGTCTGAGGAGTGGGACAAACCAACGTGTTCACACCCATGACACTGTGAGGACAGCCTGAACAGAGTGGTTTGGGACTCCCGATACGTGGAGCAGAGACTGGCATGTTGCCATTTTTTCCCCCATCATCAACAAGGTGGGGCCTCAGGGAATGGGCAGTGGGCCCACGGTGGAGGTGGGACTTGCCTACACCAAACCATACCCTGGGCCTGGTAACTGCATATCTACTGGAGGAGGATAGATGCTGATGAAGAAGACAGCCCCTCCCCCAGACAAGCTCTGCCACTGGTTCCAAGACACCCAGTGGTTTTGCATTGCCTGATTTAATTCTCAGACAATTGTTATTATAAATAAATATATATATTTCCTTTCCTTTTCTCCTTCTTATCTCTTCCCTCCTCTAGTCTGGTATTCTGGTTGTTGGTTTGTTTAAGCAGACATATTTAATCTATTCTATTTATAACTGTTCTACACCTCCTTCTTTGTTTTCCTTTCTCTCTCTCTGGATTAAGCCATATAGTTTCTCTGCTGGTCAATTTTATTTTATTTTATTTTCCTTTTCCCTACCCCTGTCATTTCTCCCTGTGTATGATATAAGGCCTCTTCCGTCAGCACCACCTCTGTTGTTTATTTGTATCCGGTGTTACTGGTTTTTTGATTTTGGTGTGTGTGTGTGTGTGTGTGTGTGTGTGTGTGTGTGGTTTCTTTGTTTGTTTTCCTTTCCAGGGCTACTTCAATGAAAAAACCAAAAGCACACCTGATGGAAGGTCCAAAACATCACTACAAGTAGGGATATAAAGTAACCGAAGTCACAAGAACAGAGAGCAAGTAACACACTCCAAAAAACACCTCCTGAAGGGCCAGTTCCTAGATGTGTATGACCCCTCTTTAATATAGTAGTGCTTGCAGGTATAGGGCACACAGCAAGCTTTTAACACACATAAGAGACGGAAAACTAGCCTAAATGATTAAATGGAAGAATTCTCCTCAAAAGAAATTCCATGAAGAAATGACAGCTAAAGAATTGATCAAAACAGATATAAACAATATAATTGAACAAGAATTTAGAATAATAGTCATAGGATTAACTGCTGGGCATAGAAAACAGAAAGAAAAAAGCATACAAGACAGCAGATAATCTATTGCTGCAGAGATCAAGGAACTAAAAAATAGTCATCATTAATTTTTAAATGTTGTAAATGAGTTGCAAAATAAACTAGAGGCAGTGACAGTGAGGACCAAAGAGGCAGAGGGGAGAATACGTGAAATAGAAGATAAATTTATGGAAAAAGATGAAGCTGAGAAAAAGAGAGATAAATAAATTCTGGACCACAAGGAGAGAATTAGAGAACTAAGTGATTCAATGAAATGGAATAATATCTGTATCATAGGAGTTTCAGAAGAAGAAGAGAGAAAGAAAGGGTAAGAAGGTGAACTTGAACAACTCATAGCTGAGAACTCCCCCAGTATGGGGAAGGAAATGGACATTGAAATCCGGGAGGCACAGAGAACTCCCTTCAGACGTAACTGGAATCGATCTTCTACACAACATATCATAGTGAAACTGGCAAAATACAAGGATAAAGAGAGAATTCTGAAAGCAGCTAAGGACAAACAGGCCTTAACCTACAAGGGTAGACACATAAGGGTAGTTGCAGACTTATCTACTGAAATTTGGCAGACCAGAAAGAAGTGGCAGGAAATTTTCAATATGCTGAATAGGAAAAATATGCAGCCAAGAATCCTTTATCCAGCAAGCCTGTCATTCATAATAGAAAGAGAGAGAAAAGTTTTCCCAGACAAACAAAAACTGAAGGAATTCATCACCTCTAAACCAGCCCTACAAGAGATCCTAAGGGGACTCTCTGAGCGGAATGCTGCAAAGACCACAAAGGACCAGAGACATCACCACAAGCATGAAACCTACAGATAACACAGTGACTCTAAACCCCTATCTTTCAATAATAACACTGAATGTAAATAGACTAAATGCTCTGACCAAAAGATACAGGGTAGCAGAATGGATAAAAAAGGTAAGACCCATCTATTTGCTGTCTACATGAGACCCATTTTAGACCTGAGGACACCTTCAGATTGAAACTGAGGGGATGGAGAACCATCTATCATGCTACTGGAAGTCAAAAGAAAGCTGGAATGGCAACACTTATGTCAGAAACTAGATTTTAAGCTAAAGGCTGTAACGAGAGATGAAGAAAGGCATTATATAATAATTACAGGGTCTATCCATCAGGAAGAACTAACAATTATAAATGTCTATGCACCGAATACGGGAGCCCCCAAATATATAAAACAATTAATCACAAATATAAGCAAACTTATTGATAAGAAAGTGATAATTGCAGGGGACTTTAATACTCCACTTACAACAATGGACAGATGATCTAGATAGAAAATCAATAAAGAAACAATGGCCCTGAATGATACACTGGACCAGATGGACTTGACATATATTCAGAACTTTTCATCCTAAAGCAGCAGAATACACATTCTTCTTGAGTGCACTGGGAACATTTTCCAAGATAGATCACATACTGGGTCACAAAAAGGCCCTGAATAAATATAAAAGAATTGAGATCATACTGTGCACACTTTCAGATCACAATGCTATGAAACTTGAAATCAACCACAGGAAAAGTTTGGAAAACCTCCAAATGCATGGAGGTTAAAGAACATCTTACTAAAGAATGAATGGGCCAACCAGGCAGTTAAATAAGAAATTAAGAAATATGTGGAAACAAATGAAAATGAAAACACAACAGTCCAAACCTTTTGGGATGCAGCAAAGGCAGTCCTAACAGGAAAATACATTGCAATCCAGGCCTATCTCAAGAAACAAGAAAAATCTCAAATACAAAATCTAACACACCTAAAGGAACTAGAAGCAGAACAACAAAGAAACCCAAGTCCATCAGAAGAAGAGAAATAATAAAGGTCAGAGCAAAAATAAACAATATAGAATTTAAAAAAAAAACAGTAGAACAGATCACTGAAACTAAGAGCTGGTTTTTGAAAAAATAAACAAAATTGATAAAACCGTAGCCAGACTTCTCAAAAAGAAAAGAGAGAGAACCCAAATAGATAAAATCATGAATGAAAGTGTTTATCACAACCAATCCCTCAGAAATATAAGCAATTATCAGAGAATACTATGAAAATTTATATGCCAACAAACTGGACAACCTGGAAGAAATGGACAAATTCCTAGACACCCACACACTACCAATACTCAAATGGGAAGAAATAGAAAATTTGAACAGACCCATAACTAGTAAAGAAATTGAAACAGTTATCAAAAATCTCCCAAAAAATAAGAGTCCTGGGCCAGAAGGCTTCCCTGGGGAATTCCATCACACATTTAAAGCAGAGTTAATACCTATCCTTCTCAAGCTGTTCCAAAAAATAGAAATGGAAGGAAAACTTCTGGACTCATTCTATGAAGCCAGCATTACCTTGATTCCCTACCCAGAAACAGAGACTCCACAAAAAAGGAGAAGTACAGGCCAATATCCCTGATGAACATGGATGCAATAATTCTCAACGAGACACTAGCTAATCAAATTCAACAGCATATAAAAATAATTATTCACCATAATCAAGTGGGACTCATTCCTGGGCTGCAGGTTTGGTTCAGTTTTTACAAATCAATCAATGTGATACATCACATTAATAAAAGAAAGGATAAAAACCATATGATCCTGTCAATAGATTCAGAAAAAGCATTTGACAAAATACAGCATCTTTTCTTGATAAAACTGCTCAAGAAAGTCAGGATAGAAGGAACATACCTAAACATCAGAAAAGCCATATATGAAAACCCCACAGCTAATATCATCCTCAATGGGGAAAAACTGAGAGCTTTCCCTCGGAGATAAGTAACGCGACAAGGATGTCCACTCTCACCACTGTTGTTTAACGTAATGTTGGAAGCCCTAGCATCAGCAATCAGACAACAAAATGAAATAAAAGGCATCAAAATTAGCAAAGAAGTAAAACTTTCACTTTTTGCAGACGACATGATACTCTACATGGAAAACCCGACAGACTCCACCAAAAGGCTGCTAGAACTGATACATGAATTCAGCAAAGTTGCAGGATACAAAATTAACGTACAAAAATCGGTTGCATTTGTATACACCAATAATGAAACAACAGAAAGAGAAATCAAGAAACTGATCCCATTCACAATTGCACCAAGAATCATAAAATACCTAGGAATAAACCTAACCAAGGATGTAAAAGATCTATAGAAAACTTATGAAGGAAATTGAAGAAGATACGAAGAAATAGAAAAACATTCCATGCTCATGGACTGGAAGCATAAATACTTTTAAAATGTCAATACTACCCAAAGCAATCTACACATTCTTTTTTTAAAAATATAATTCATTGTGAAATTGGTTTCCATACGACACCCAGTGCTCATCCCAACAAGTGCCCTCCTCCATGTTCAGTACAATTCCAGTCAAAATTGCACTAGCATTCTTCTCAAAGCTAGAACAAGGAATCCTAAAATTTGTATGGACCACAAAAGACCCTGAATAGCCAAAGTAATATTGAAGAAGAAAACCAAAGTGGGAGGCATCACAATCACAGACGTTAGCCTCTACTACAAAGCTGTAATCATCAAGACAGTATGGTATTGGCACAAAAACAGACACATAGACCAATGGGATAGAATAGAGAACCCAGAGCTGGACCCACAAATGTATGGCCAACTAATCTTTGACAAAGCAGGAAAGAGTATCCAATGGAAAAAGGACAGTCTCTTTAACAAATGGTGCTGGGAGAACTGGACAGCAATGTGCAGAAGAATGAAACTAGACCACTTTCTTACACCACACACAAAGATAAACTCAAAATGGATGAAAGACCTAAATGTGAGACAGGAAACCATCAAAACCCTAGAGGAGAAAGCAGGCAACAACCTCTTTGACCTCAGCTGCAGCAATTTCTTGCTCGATACATCTCCAAAGGCAAAGGAATTAAAAGCAAAAATGAACTATTGGGACCTCATCAGGATAAAAACTTCTGCACTGCAAAGGAAACAATCAACAAAACTAAAAGGCAAACAATGGAATGGGGAAAGATATTTGCAAATGACATATCAGTTATATAAAGGGTTAGTATCCAAAATCTATAAAGAACTTATCCAATTCCACACCTGAAAAACAAATAATCCAGTGAAGAAATAGGCAGAGGATATGAATAGACACTTCTCCCAAGAAGATATCCAGATGGCCAACAGACAAATGAAAAGATGCTCAATGTCACTCATCATCAGGGAAATACAAATCAAAACCACAGATCCCACCTCATACCGGTCAGAGTGACTCAAATTAACAACTCAGGAAACAACAGATGCTGGCAAGGATGTGGAGAAATGGGAACCCTCTTGCACTATTGATGGGAATACAAAGTGGTTCAGCCTCTCTGGAAAACAGTGTGGAGGTTCCTCAAAAAATTAGAAATAATCTATCCTATGACCCCGTAATAGCACTGCTAGGAATTTATCCAAAGGATACAGGAATGCTGATTCATAGGGGCACGTGTACCCCAATGTTTATAGCAGTGCTTTCAACAATAGCCAAATTATGAAAAGAGCTTAAATGCCCATCACCTGATGAATAGATAAAGAAGATGTGGTTTATATGCACAATGGAATACTACTTGCCAATAAGAATGAAATCTTGCCATTTGTAGCAAGGTGGATGGAACTGGAAAGTATTATGCTGAGTGAAATAAGTGAGAGAAGGACAGATATCATGTTTTCACTGATATGTGGATCTTGAGAAACTTAACAGAAGACCATGGGGGAAGGGAAGGGGAAAAAATACTTACAGAGAAGGAGGGAGGCAAACCATAAGAGACTCTTCAATATAGAGAACAATCTGAAGATTTATGGGGGGTGGGGGAGAGGAGAAAATGGGTGACGGGCATTGAGGAGGGCTCTTGTTGGTACGAGCACTGGGTGTTGTATGTAAGCGATGTATCATGGGAATCTACCCCAAAAGCCAAGAGCACACTTTACACCCTGTATGTTATAAAATAAAATAAATACAGAGAACTGAAGGTTTATGAGGGTGGGAGTGGGTTACATGGGTGATAGAAATTAAGGAGGAATGAGCACTGGGTGTCATATGTAAGAGATGGATTACTGGGTTTTACTCCTGAAGCCAAGACCACATGGTATGTTAACTAACTTGAGCTTTTAAAATATCTATGTCTTTATTTAAATATCTAGCACTCATGGATAAGATGATAGCTTAACACCCAGGGTAAACAAGTGAATTTTGTTCTTAAAAACTATGATTTCCTTTTAAAAGTAACTTTTCTTTTTTTAGTTGTATCAAGATAGCAAGTTTTCCTATTCCTTCCAACTTTCATCAAAGTAAAAAAATGTATTTCTAAAAATAATAAATTATTAACAACACTAGAAAACAATATGGAGGATCAAAACTGTTGAGAAACACCCGAAAAATGAAAAGTAGACAGGGTCAGATCTCTGGAGAAAAAAATAGGAAATGATAGCTCAAAACAAGCCCTAAAGAAAAGATTGCTGTGGCTATGGAGCTAGTTTTAGAAAAGCTTCAAGTTCAGAGTCAAAAGACCCAAGGGATGAAAAGGAGTTACTTTGTAAACTTCAAGGTGGCCAAGTGGGCAGCTGCAATTGAAACACTGTCCACTCCCCTGCTTGCCCTTGCTGAGCAGAGTATGTCTTCTGGCTGTGGGACTCTGTTTTTTCTGGGGTTTTTTTGATGGTGGATGGAATGGGAACTAGCTAATAAATGATATCTTCCCATAGGCTAAAATAAGAATTATCCCTCTAGTATCAGCAAGGCAAAGCAGTACCCCAGTTAGTTTTACTGTTTTACTACTAATTTTACTGTTTAACACACCTCCAGGAAATGAGTCCCAGAAGATAAATCATGGCATACCCATATCAGCATTATGCCTTGCTTTCTCCCACAATTACCAGAAGCAAGCTAAATAGAATAGCCAGATTGTCAGACTGAAGGATGAGAGGCAGTAGCACTTATTCACATTTCTATTGATTCTATGTGAAGTTTATCTGACTAGACTAACATGCCAGACCTCCTCTATACCAAATTGTCCTCACACTTTTCCCACAGCTTAGCTTATTGATAACATATCTGCTCCAGGATTAGGAATTCCTATTTGTTTCTTGTTAATAGTATCTCTGTGAATCTTGTAAAATAGAACAAAGGGATATCAATATCAGTGTAATCTGAAGTTAGTACAGCCTAGAGATGTTAAGAATGATGTTACATCAAATAGTAGAGTTAAGGAACAGTTAATTTTTGTTTCATTTTAAAGCAAGCTTGCTCAGAGGACATAACGAATCCAGACTGTTCCCATCTCTATAACCACCTCCAAAGAGGCGTATCAGTTCTGTCTATCTGTTACCATTTATATATATCTGGAGGATAGTGTTCTGTTTCTTTCTAGCAGGAAACTAATCTGGGTAATGCATTGCAGCAGTCCAGAAATGCTTGGGCACAGATCTTCAGCAGAGCTTTGTCTGACAAAGAGGTCTTTGCTCTCTCATAGGGAAATTGGTAGCCACAAAATCAATTAGGCATGCATGTTAAACATTTGACTTTATGCACAATGGGAGCCCTAAAGGTTTCGCTGCAATCTTGTTATCAATCTTAACTGGAATGTGTCTACTGACCAGAAGACAAATATTATTTAAGACAAAGAACAAAAAGTAATAGAATCAAATTTTCAGTTTGAGTAATCCTAATTCCTGCTCTTTTGGTTTAGCAAATTCCTTTTTTGAATTAAAGAGTTCCTTCTACTATAACCACAAAAATGATAAATGTACATAATCCTCTATCTCCACTATATCAACATGTTTGTCCAGTGCAATTCTCTAGATGCTTTCCCCATCTTGTTTCCAGTTCTTATCAAATGATCTTTTAAAAAGAAAATTTGTCTAAGGAGAGTAAGGAGATTGGGAGGGAAACTGTGAATCTTAAGAATTAGTAGTACAGGGGCACCTGGGTGGCTCAGTTAGTTAAGTGTCTGACTCTTGATTTCGGCTAAGGTCATGATCTCATGGTTCATGAGATCGAGTCCTGCTTTGGGCTGTGCACTGACAGTGTGGAACCTGCTTGGGATTTTCCCCGCCCTCCCCTGCTTGCTGTAGATATGCACTCTCTTTCTAAAAATAAATACATAAACTTAAAAAAAAACAGAATTAGCAGTATAAAGGAGGAAAATAAAACATAGTATGGCTACATTGCACATGTTAGAGATAAGTAATGCTCTGTGACGCATGATAATCATCTGGTAAATTTAGAATCTAATGACAAATAGTAAGTTTAATAAAAAACATTCTGTTAAATGGCTTTTTATTTATTGGCTCTCCAAATTCCATTTTTACTTTCCAGCAAGCACATCAATTTTTTTTTCACACTGTACCAGACTTTATTAAATGCATACTGTCCAGGAGGATGCTGTATCTTGATGACTTCTCCAAAGAGAGCTGTGATGACTTCAAAGAATGTCTGAAAGGACAGGTCTGTGGTCTCCACTGGAGTGGCACCCAAGGTCATGAATGTCTACTCCTGCAGTTACGGCCACTGATGTAGGGAGCCATATTCTGATGTCTGGAGGATGCAAATGACTCTCACAAGAGGATACATGTGTGGCAGCAAAGGTTACTATAACAAAGAACCACAGACTGGGTGGCTTAAACAACACAAATTTACTTTCTCATAATTGTGAAGACTAGAAATCCGAAATCAAGGTGTTGGCAGGATTGGTTTCTTCTAAAGTCCCCTCTCCTTGGCTTACAGATGACTATCTTTCCCATGTGCCTTCATCCGGTCTTCCTTCTGTATGTCTGGGTCCCAATTCCCTCTCTCTTTAAGGACATCAGTCATATTGGATTAGGGCCCAATCATATGATCTCATTTTACCTTACTTTCCTCTTTAAAGGCCCTATCTCCAAATACAATCATGTTCTGGGGTACTGGATGTCAGGAATTTGGGGGTGGGTGGGAGACACAATTTAGCCTACAATAGTAGTCTTTTCCTCTTTAGTGGAGGGTGTTCAAACAGTGAAATCTGCTCCATGTTGCAAAATTTGCCAGAGTCAAGAAGATCATTTATTAAAACATTTATAAGAGCTGGGAAGCTTGTACAAACAGAATTTGCATCAGGATTAACTCTAAAACTGACATGACATCAATTTCTCAATCCCTAACTCCCACTTCATCTTTTACGTTGGTATTATAAGGTTAGGAGAAGAAAAATATGTTAGCAGAAATAAAGACTAGTTGCTTTTCCTCATGTCCCCAAATTTTCCTTCACTTTCCTAGATTCTCAGTCTCAGGACACAAAGTCCTTTCCTTGTTGGCTCCCTCAACTTCCCTTTTCCTACACTCCAAGTTCCTTTGTACCTTTATCCATCCTGTCTCCTTCCCACCATCCCAGCACCACCTCCTCTACTGTGTCCTTGCTTCCACAGTCAATCTTAACATCCAAAACCTTTTCCATCAATGATTGTTTCCCATCGCCCCTGTCTCTCCCTCACCAGGGAGGGACCACACGTCTCTCTTCTTCACTGGGTATATCTCTTCAGATTGCCAAAACAAGCTTGAAGTTCCAGTATTTTTCAAGTAAAACAAAACACAATTTCCCAAATGATGTGCTATCCCGTCTCTTCACTGACAGAGCTCCCGGGATAACCGTATAGTAGAATTCATTTGTCAGTCATCCTCCTTAGTCCTGGTTCAGAAACTGGCACTGTTAACATTTTCCTGAAGCACTTTCCTCCTGTGGTTTGTTCTGGCCCCGCCTGTTCTCACTCTCCCTCCACAACTCAGCTCTACATCCACCCCTCTTGCAGTGTGGCCTCTCAATATGAGATCTCATCTGCTCCCATGGCTCCAATATAAACCTTTGCTTAAATATTTACTGAATCAATATAATGTGCTTTGACCTAGAATCCTGACCCACACTGCCAGCCATTTCCTATGCAGCTCCACCTGGATGTTCACCTGGCACCTTCAAAACAACATGAGCAACAGTGAATTGTTCATTTCCCCAATACCCACACCCATTTTTTAACAAAAAAAAAAAAATTGCAATTTTTTAAAAACCAAGAGAGAAATGTAACAGAAACCTATAGATTAAAGAGATTTCAGACACGTATCAACTTTGTGGATCTTATCTTGAATCTGATGCAAACAAATTGGGGGAAAAATTATATTACAATCAAGGAAATATGAACACTGACTAGATACATGATAATATTATGGAATCTTTGCTAGATTTGTTTAGGAGTGATGATGGTATTGAAATTATGTTTTAAAACAGCTTCTCTTGGGGCGCCGGGGTGGCTCAGTCGGTTAAGCGGCCGACTTTGGCTCAGGTCATGATTTCGCGGTCCGTGAGTTCAAGCCCCGCGTCGGGCTCTGTGCTGACAGCTCAGAGCCTGGAGCCTGTTTCAGATTCTGTGTCTCCCTCTCTCTGACCCTCCCCCGTTCATGCTCTGTCTCTCTCTGTCTCAAAAATAAATAAACGTTAAAACAGCTTCTCGTTTTGAGATATATAGTAAAATATTTATGGATGAAATTATGTGATATACGAGATTTTTCTTTTAAAACCTCTGTCAGAAAAAGGAGTATGGGGAGGCGCCTGGGTGGCTCAGTCGGTTGAGCGTCCAACTTCAGCTCAGGTCATGATCTCGCAGTTCATAAGCTCAAGCCCCGCATCGGGCTCTGTGCTGACAGCTCAGAGCCTGGAGCCTGCTTTGCATTCTGTGTCTTCTCTCTCTGCCCCTTTCCCGCTCATGCTGTGTCTCTGTCTCTCAAAAATGAATAAAGTTAAAAAAAAAAAAAAGAAAGAAAAAGGAGTGTGGTTTCATAGATGAAATAAGACTAACCAAGAGTGGAGTTGGTGATGGTCACAAAGGAGTCCTGCACATAATTACCTTTACTCTGGTATTTGTTTCTCATAATAAAGAAGTTTTACAAATCAAGAAAAGGTTTAAAAATGAAATTAAGTTAAAAAATTACACTCCCTTCTCACTCCCCTAATTTTCTTGGCAGAGCTTTCCTCCATTGTTTTTGTCATTTTGTTATTCTTCACCTTCCCCTCCCCGCCCCCACCCCTCAGCAAACATACAGGAATGCATTCAACCCACTTTGCTTTCCCTCCCAAGCATACTTGTTATCTTCCTTCTCTGATTTTTCTAATCACCACCCGGGTTCACAGGGACTCATTTTTTCCCCCCATCTATAATAAATTTCGGGCTCCTGAACCCTGGTTTTCCCAAGAGCAAAGTTTATTCTAACCAGAATAAAATAATATTCTAATTCCATTTGTTTTCCCAGACCATTACCTACGGACTTATTTGAGAAAATAGAACCACCTATGGGAGACTTGCTACCTAGAAGGAAGCAATTTTGACCTTGGAATTGGTGACAGTGAGACTGGGGAAAGTTTGGAACTTGATTCGCCATTTGCATTCCAAACTTGAGTTCTACTTTTCTAATAACTGTTCAATAGGTAGAGACAGCTGAGTGTATTGGTTAAGAACCAAACAGCCTCCGAGCTCCAGGGCCTCAGTTGCCTAAGTGAAATAAGGAAATAGTTGCGCTTACTCCACAGGATCATTATAAGGATTAAATGAGATAACACGTATAAACTGCTTAAAATTGTGCCTGGTGCATACTAAGTGCCATATAAAATCAGTAAAAAAACATAATTCCTTTGCTAAGTTAGCAAAACCTTCTGTTAATAGGAACTGCTACATCTCATTGGTTTTTTGAATGTTCACATTAAAAAAAAAAAAAAAACACTGGGTTGTGAGGTTTTTCCTAAGTTTCCAAAGATAGGTGCATGCCCAAGAGATGCCTAAGAAAATTTTTGAGAAACAAGAAAATCAGGACTGCTCTTAAAATTGTTTCCCTAAAAGTAATAAGTTAGGCTTTATTCATGTTCAATATTCAGAGAGACCCTGGAGTCCTTATTCCTTCCGCTCATAAGTCCATCCATATGACAGTAAAATGTCTTAAAGAAGGAGTAAGCATCCTATAATGCAATGGAGGGTAATGGGGTGTAACTATGATATTCATCCTCATTCATTAGCTTTCAGGGTGATACAGTGTATTACAGCTATGTGTGCTGGGAAAGGGAGTTCACAGATTACATTCTATAATCTTGATGAAATAAACTTCACAAAATGAATAAACAGTTTAAAAAGATGTCTGCAAAGAAAACAGAGAATCAAGACAGAACTAATAAGGTAAATGCAGGCCAACAGTAAGAAAATGGCAGACCTGATATTTCTATTCCTGGTATAAGCCCTTGGCAGCCATATTGCAAGGTAAGAACAATGATGATGAAATTAAATTTTCACAAGAAGAAAGAGAAAGAAGAAAGAAAGAAAGAAACCAAGAATATTATTTGAAATATTAGAATATACATCTACACTTGTTGAGGATAAGCCTCTAACTTCTAAAACACACAGAGCTCCTATTTTGTCAGTCAATAAAGAAAAAATGCATCAGAGAAGATAGATAGATAGATAGATAGATAGATAGATAGATAGATTTATTTATATCCAAGTTAGTTAACATACAGTGTAGTAATAGTTTCAGGAGAATTTAGTGACTTATCACTTACATATAACACCTAGTGCTCATCCCAACAAGTGCCCTCATTAATGCCCATAGAGAAGATATAGTCCTAACAGTAAATGGCTTCTTAGCTTGAAAAAATGTTTTGTAGGAAAACTATGTTAGGTAGAACTGCTACTTTGACTGAAGACATTTTCTTAAAAAAATGATTCTAGGTCAATATTAGTACTTCAGCAAAATACTAAAGTTACAAGTGAACATTGTACTAAAGCATACAGCAAGGTATTTAATTATATAAAAAACGAGACATTGAAATACAGTATCTTACTAATATTTTGTAAAGGGATGAGGAGCTGATAGTGAATTTTAAAATTGTAATCAGAAGTTCACTGGTTACCTCACATTTACGAAGGCTACCAGATTTAAAGATAGTAGACATTTCTCTTTTACAGGTACAAATTTGTTGACCACCTCTGTGATGACAGGTGGCTGTTAAGTAGTATGCTGGCCATCAAGTGTTTTCAAACACATAAACACACCTAATCTGCTGGTTCTTTAAAGGTTAAAAAAAGAAACAAAAGAAAAAAGAAAGGACCCGATTTAAGGAAACTCTTTCAAAATAAATTGTGCTATACAAATAGTATTTTGAAAATGTTTTCCATGCTCTGCACTCTTTGAGGCAAAACAATGTAATTTATCACTGACAAATTTTTATATCTGAACATTAAAAAAATTATAAACAGAAATTTATAATTTGTTTTTAAATCTTTCAAATAAAGAATTTCATTGGCTTTTGAACCCCCATTTAAAATATATAAAAATGCAAAACTATCTAATTTAGTTTACAAAAGCAAGTGATGGGCATAACAGATAAAAATTCACTAGTCAAGTTTCAACAAAAGCCTTTGGTTCACTATTGAAAAGAAGTGAAAGTGAGTTAGTCAGTACATCCAATGATGTGCTTCTTCCATCTAGATCTAGAGTTCTTTAGTCAGTGTTTTTCCAGCTAAAGCACGATTAAAATGATCTGTCAAATAAACTGAAAGAGATCCAAGCCTTTAAAAATAAGGAAGCATTTCAATTACACTACTCTCACTAAAAATATTAATATAATTTTAATCACAATATGATGACATAATATTTTGTAAGAAGAGTAAGATATTTTATACCATGAATATATATAAAGTATGTCTTAAAAATAGTTTATTTAAGAGAAAGACAGATACCATATGTTTTCACTCATATGTGGATCTTGAGAAACTTACAAACAGAGAGGGAGGGAGGCAAACCGTAAGAGATTCTTAAATACAGAGAACAAACTGAGGGCTGATGGGGGTGGAGGAGAGGGGAAAGTGGGTGATGGGCATTGAGGAGGGCACTTGTTGGGATGAACACTGGGTGTTGTATGTAAGCCAATTTGACAATAAATTATATTAAAAATAGTTTATTTCAAATTACCTCATCATTTAAAAATGTATATATTAGTAAATTATGTATGATGTCCATAATATTAGTAAAGCACATGTATATGTGTGTATATATATATATATATATATATATATATGTGTGTGTGTGTGTGTGTGACTGTGTGTCTGTGTGTGTGTATGTGTGATATCCAATTAATTAAAATCAAATTCCACTTCTGGCAAGACACTGTGAGAAGTCCCACAGACCTACTCCCTAGTGAAATAGGTGAAAATTGTTTTAAAACAAAATTTAAGTTGGGAAATGGTTTTAAGGGCACACAGCAAATAAAGAAACATTTATTCAGGATTTCCTATAACTTTGTAACAACAGAATTTATGATATTTGAATTAATACCTCTGTCTCCCCTATCTCCTCACAGCTCAGTGAGACAAAAACTACTCTCCAGATGGGTACATAGGGTTCCCTCTCCACCACATCCCAGCTAGATGGCTATCATCTCAGGAGAAGCAGGATGTCAACATTTCTCATCCTTCCCTAGGTTACCTACTACTGAAGCTAAGCTCTGGATGACTACAGTTGAGAGGTGAGGGTTCCCTTCTTCCACCTATTACCCGCTGGTGAGATATAGGCTCTATCTTGTGTGCAGCATGCTAGCAATACAAGAGCCAAGATCACCCTTGTCATGACTCATTTGTGGTTTTTAATCAGTGGTTCCAAGCCAGGAGAGGCAAGCTGAGAAGACCTGAAGCTATTGCCATCACCTCCATTAAGCAGTCAACTCCTACAGTGAAGGTATCAGTCTGAGAGAAACGCAAGAATGTCCGCATCCCCAGCTCAAGCTCTGACTCAAGAGTTTGCTCAGAGTGGGAACTGGGACATAAAAGAGCTCCAAATCTCTTCCTAAAGTAACTGACTTCATTTATAACAGACTGCAGAGAAGTTAAAGCCTAAGCATCCTCTCAAAAACATTGAAGGTGGTGGTGAAAGGCAATTGGGAAGAGGTTGATAGATTCATTAGAGATAAAAAGCTAAACTGCATATCACATAGTTTGTCACAGAGAACAAACAGCTAGGGTGAGATATCTGGGAGAAGCTCTCCTGGGCTCAGTAAAAATCTCAGCACTGACGTGGAGTATCCCTTCAAAGGAGCCTGAATTTGACTGGATCAGACAATGATGCAATTTATGCCCCAGGACATGTTGAAAATTTAGAGCAACCAGACAACAGTACTAGCAATTAATAGATGGGTATGGTCATAAAGAAGACAATCTAAGAGAACCATCCCAAAACCCAGGGTAACTATTGCCTTCTCAAGTCTGCACCTTCCCCCTGACCCCTCACCCTGTGGAACAACATCAGAGACTTCATACTGAGGGAGGAAATAGACTTCACTAAAAAAAAAAAAAAAAAAAAAAAAAAATCTAGCCAGCCACTAAACAAATAAGCAAGTAACAATGAACAAGCCCTGGTGTTGGTGAGGGGGACTAGTATCCAGAATTGCTACAATATATTTTCTACAGTGTCTAGTTTCTAACAACAACAACAAAAAACACATGATCAATATCTTTAAAAATGCATACGATACAAACTGCTTATAAGACCAACCAGATGTTGGAATTAACAGACAAAAACTTCAAAGTAGTTATTATAAATATGTTCCAAAACTAAGGCAAATTATGATTGATTAAGGAAGGTGGTGAATATGGAATAATATATAGAATTGTCAAATCACTATACTGTACTCCTAAAACTAATAGAACATTGTATGTCAATTATACTTCAATAATAAATATTCTTAAAAAAAGAAGTAAAGGAAGGCATGATAACAATGTTGCATCAAAAAGAGAACACTAATAGGTTAAAAATTATTTTGAAAAAAAAATAAACTACCAAATGGAGAGTACAGTTGAAAAGTACAATAACTGAAGTGAAAAATTCACTATATATAATAAAAGAAACCTACAGACCAGTATCTCTAATAAACACAGTCAAAATTCCTCAACAGAATATTAGCAAAATTGAAACTAAAAATATATAAGAAGAATTATACATCATGACCAAGTGGGATTTATACTGGGTAGGCAAGGCTGATTTAATAATTGAAAATCTATTGATGTAAGCCATCACCTCACACCATAAAGACTAACTACAAAAAACCTATAGCTAACATCATATTTGATGGTGAGGAACTAGAAACTTTCCTACTAAGATCAGGTTCAAGGCAAGATCTGGTTCAAAGTCACATCTTTTCAACATCATACCAAAATCCTTGCTAATGCAATAAGGCAAGAAAAGGAAATAAAAGGTATACAGATTTGGAAAGAAGATATGGAAATGCCTTGATTATAGATGACATAATCATCTTGGTAGAAAACCCCAAAGAATTGACCAAAAAAACCTCTCAGAATCAATAAGCAATTATAGCAAGGTTGTAGGATACACTATTAGTATACAAAAGTCAAATGCTTTCCTACATACCAAAAATAAAGTAGATTGTGAAATTTAAAACACATTATGATTTACGTTAGTACCCCCCAAAATGAAATACTTCAGTATAAATATAACAAGATATATATAAGATCTATATGATGAAAACTATAAAACTCTAATGAATGAAATCAAAGAACAATATAAATGGAGAGATATTACATGTTCATGGATAGGAAGACTCAATATTGTCAAGTCGTCAGTTCTTCCAAACTTGATCTATATATTCATTGCAATCCCAGTTAAAATACTAACAAGTTTCTTTTAAGGGATATCAACAAAGTGATTCTAGATCTCATATGGAAAGACAAAAAATCTATAAAGGCCAACAAAATATTGAAGAAGAACAAAGTTGAAGGACTAATGCTATCCAACTTCAAAACTTACTATAAAGCTACAGTAATCAAGACAGCATGGTACTGACTAAAGAAGAAACAAATAGATCAATGGAATAGAATACAGAGCCTATAAAAAGACATCCCATAAGGGTACTTAACTATTCTTTGTCAAAGGAGCAAAGGTAATACAATGAAGCCAAGATAGTTTCTTCAATAAACAGTACCAGAACAAGTGACATCCACATGCTCCAAAATGAATTTGGACAGAGACCTTACATCCCTCACAAAAATTAAGTCAAAATGGATTATAGACCCAAATTTAAAATGCAAAACTATAAAATTCCAAGACGAAACATAGAAGAAAACTTAGATGACTTTGAAATATGGTGATGCCTTTTAGATACAGTACCAAGGACATTATCCATGAAAGATTGATAAATTGGACTTCATTTATGTATTCATAATTTATATATTTATACAATATATTCATAAAATGGGTTAATAGCCATTTTAACTAATTTAAAATGTGTATGGGCAAAAGATCTGAATATAGATTTCTCCAAATAAAATGGCCAATAAGCACATGAAAAAGACGTTCAATATCATCAGTAATATGATAAACACATACAAAACCACATACCATTTCACACCCACTAGGATGGTTAGAATTAAAAAGTCAGATAATACGAGTGTTTGTGAGAATGTGGAGAAGCTGAACTCTCATACACTACTAATGGAAATGTAAGATAGTGCAGCCAGTTTGGAAAACATTTCGGTAGTTCCTTCGACAATTATATATACCATGTGACCTAACAATTCTGCTACAGAGTGTATGCCCAAAAGGGATGACAACTGTACATTCATACAGAACCTCAAACACCTTCGTTTATGACAGCACTATTCATGATAGCCAAAAGGTGGAAACAGTGCAAGTGTCCATCAGCTGATGAGTGGATAAATAAAATGTAATATATTCTTATGATGGAATATTATTCAGCCATGAAAGGAACAAAGTACTGATACATGCTATAACGTGGATGAATCTTGAAGATGTTATGTTAGGTGAAAGAATTCAGTCACAAAAGACAAAATATTATATGATTCTATTTATAACAAATGCCCAGTAAAGGCAAATCTATACTGACAAAATGTACATTAGTGGTTGCATATGGCTGGGAGAAGTGGGAAAACGGGATAATTAAAGAATATGAAGTTTCTTTGTGAGGTGATAAAATTGTTTCAAAATTGACTCTGAAAGTGATTGAAAATATACTCCAAACTATTGAATTATACATCTTAATTGGATAAATTATATGGTGTGTGAATCATACCTTAATAAAATTGTTTTTTAATAAAAGAGTGGAAATTATGTTTCATAAATTTTGTTGCTAATAGCACACAATCAAAAAAGATTGAGACCACTTATTAGATGCTCTTGATGGATAGGTATACCAAAAATATAATCTAATTCTCGACAGCTCTATCACTCTTTACAAGTTATAAAGTAGCCTCACTCATAATTATGGTTGTTAATGAGCCAGTACATGTTCTAGTAAAGAAAGGTGAAACTCCACAGATCAAATTGAAACCAATTCCAGTCTCATTATATACAAGAAATAAACAGAAATAAACAGTATAAACTCTAATCTCTTTCATTCTAATTTCCTTCATCAAATGCCAATCTTGGCCAGGCTGTTACAGATCAGTAAGACAGACTTGCCTATTATCAGTTTATTTGTGTTCTCCCTTTGTCCTTTGTTTAAATTATGTGCACACTTTGTGGACAACACTATCCTAGCGTAGAGGTTGGCAAACCCTTTCCACAGAGCAAGCTTGTAAATATTTTAGGCTTTCTGAACATCAGGTCTCTGTCTCAATCACTTAACTCGCTGTTACCTTGTAAAAGAAGCAGTAATTTGTTAATGAATTAGCATAACCGTGTTCCATTAAACTTTAGAATGAACACAGAAATTTGAATTTCATATTCTTTTCAAGGGAAAAAATTGGGGGAAAATACTATTCTTCTTTTGATTACTTTCAACCATTTAAAAATATAAAAACATTCTTAGCCCATGAGCCTTACAGAAACAAATGACTGGCTGAATCTGACCTATGAGTCATAATCTGCTGACCCCTGTCTTTGACTAAGACTGAATAGAGAAATAACTAAACAGGAATTTCTCAAGTGATTTTTAAGGTTTAAATACATTAATTTTCCTCACATATCCTACTTAGGCCTCTGGGTGGAGATTGGGAAGAAAAAATCAAAAGCATTGCACTGTGATTTTAATATTTAAAACCTCTTAAAAAAATAAAACCTCTTAAATCTAATTATGTACAATTAAAAATAATTCCAGCATTGCCTGAAAACATAAATATAAACAAACAAACAATCCCCCAAGCTGCTTGGTAATCTGCTTGACAAGCTTATAAACTGAAAATTGATTCTCATCCTCTTCAACTGAGTGAATTTTATAGTCACTGTAATGTTGAAAACTAGACACGAGGGGAAAAGATTATCCAACCATTCCCAGGGGTCAATAGCAAACACTTTCTTCCCTTTCTCTCTCTCTCTCTCTCTCTCTTTGATTTATGATCATTCATAACCTTACACTTCCAATCACTGTGTTACAGAGGTTGTAGCTAAGTAACATAAAACTAATTGCTTTGAAAAAGGTGAAAAAGTCAACCCATCAAATTATAATTTTACTTTTTACAAAGCAGTTTGACTGAATTTTCAAAAATTAACTGACACGAATTATCCATCACGCATACACGTAGCAGAGACCCACACTTGTCTTTTGTTTCTGCCTATCCTGGTAGCTTTGCTTCTAGTTGAAAAACTACATTTCCTTCTAAGGTCTTGGAAATCAACACAGATTTTCTAATTAACACTTACTCTCAACTTTACACATACATATCTAGATCTGAATGTATACTGTTAGAAGATAAAGTCTATCCTTCTGATAGTTTTACCACTGTAATAGTGTGAGGAAAGTCTAGGGACCATAACAATCTAGAAGAAAGACAATTTTAAGGCAAATTTTGTTTACTCTTTTGGTTAACTTAATGTGATATGAACTGCACACATTTTTATTTAACGCAAAAAGATGAAATGTTACTCATGGTAGAAAAAAACATTAACACTAGATGAAATTGATATATTTTCCAAATACAATCCAATACAGCCATAAGAAGGGAAATCAGGGGCACCTGGGTGGCTCGGTTAGTTGAGCATCTGACTTCGGCTTAGGTCATGATCTCAAGGTTTGTGAATTCAAGCCCCACATCAACTCGCAGCTGTCAGCACAGAGCCTGCTTAGGATCCTGTCCCCCCTCTCTCTGTGCCCCTACCCTGCTTGCACTCTCTAAATAATAAATAAACAATTTTTAAAAAAGAAGGGAAATCATATTGACATATACTGCAAGGCAATCAGATTATGAATCATGTCATATTTAGTTCCACTGAGGGACCCAGTACATTTACATTTCTTTGGTGTGATAATACCTATGCCTCTTTTCCATGCATTTACTGAAGTGTATTTTCACTTTCCTGGTATCATTATCTTTTTCTATCTTCAGTTTTTCTCTAGGCCTTTTGGACAAATTTAGAACAGAATGTATTGTAACCATGGTGAGTCAGGGGTATAATCAATGCAAAATGAATGATCAGAATGAGTTTTTTTAATGCTTACAATAATCCCTTCAGTATATTGTGATATCTTTATGAAAATGGGTAATGAGATTTTAGAGCTAAATGACCCCCAGTGGGAAAAATACAAAATAAAAATTTGATGGGTATAAGCAGATGAGTTAAATTCAAGCTTTTCTGGGCTTCAGAAAAACTAACAGGGTCTACTGAATTATGAATTTCTTCCCTAGGCAAGTAAGGCTCTGACTTTAGGAATTTCTATAAGAAAACAACAATCTTGCATTATTTTCAGTCTGAAGCCAAAATATTCTTTTGAATTTGGGTTTAAAAACTTATATAACATCCCTACAGCCACCAGATACCGAGCTCAGGGATGTTGCACAAATTTAATGTAGATACATTTTAAGTACTCCAACACTGGCAAAGATACAAATGGGTGTACATTTTAGTAGTTAATTGAAACCATCTCCAACTGTTCTAGACATTTGGAAAAAGACCCAGTCTCTGTGATTTAGCCATCTAATACACAAATGCCTGGGTATTCACACCCTACATGTGTTCTCTCGACCCATGTGTTCGAGTCATTTATAGTTGCTAGCAGTGATGCACACATCATAGTTCTGATAATAAATCAAGGGAAATAAAACCATTTGATGATGGTGTAAAATTATTACCAAGAGCTCCCAAATTCTTTCTAAGCAGGGAAACTGTATTTTCAAACAAAATTATATGTGGGATTCCCAGAGCAGAATGTAGATTTTTAAAATAAGAGCTTACTGGGAGGCCTGGGGGACTTAGTAGGTTAAGAATCTGATTCTTTATCCATTCATCAGTTGATGGACATTTAGGCTCTTTCCATAATTTGGCTATTGTTGAGAGTGCTGCTATAAACACTGAGGGTTGATGGGGGGTGGGAGGGAGGGCAGGGTGGGTGATGGGTATTGAGGAGGGCACCTTTTGGGATGAGCACTGGGTGTTGTATGGAAACCAATTTGACAGTAAATTTCATATATTAAAAAATAAATAAATAAATAAATAAATAAATAAATAAATAAAAAAAAAGAATCTGATTCTTGATTTTGGCTCAGGTCATGATATCATGGTCATGAAATCCAGCCCCTTGTCTGGCTCTGCAGTGACAGCCAGGAGCCCACTTGGGATTCTCTCTCTCCCTCTCTCTCTGCCCCTCCCTTGCTCTCTCTCTCTAGATAAATGAACTTAAAAAAATAAAAATAAATAAAAATAAGAATTTACTTTGTAAAGTACATAAGCAGGTAAGATAGAGTCTCTAAATTAGTATTTACCCACCAAGGCCCAGCCCGCTAGCTGTTTTTATACAGCCCACCAATGAAGAATGGTTTTTATTTTTTTAAGTTGCTGTGCAGTATGAAAAGAAGAACAACATTCCATGAGACATGAAAAATATAGGAAACTCAGATTTCAGTGTCCATAAAGTTTTACTGAAACAAATTCATGGTCATTTTTTAATCTATTGTGTATGGCTGCTTTCACATTACAAGGGCAAATTTGAGTAGTTATGACAAACACATTGCCAACCAAGCCAAAATATTTTTATCTGGCCCTCTACAGAGAAAGTTTGCAAACCTCCTCTATAAAAGAAAATGTTTTAACTCATTTCCTAAAAAGATTTTACAACAATCTGCATTCCTCTTACACGTGGGTAAGTTCTCCACTGTGCCAGTTATAAATGTTCCTGAGAATTACTCATCCCATCTACTTGAGGGCAAGTTTCATCATTGGTAAGTTGGGTATGTGACTGCCCAGCTTTAGGCAGTTTGGCCCTGTGGAGAATTCTGAATGCCTAAAGAACTTACAATCTAGCTCAAGAGAAAACAGATGTTCCTGGGGCACCTGGGTGGCTCAGTCAGTTGGGTGTCTGACTTTGGCTCAGGTCATGATCTCACAGTTCGTGAGTTCGAGCACCATGTGGGGCTCTGTGCTGACAGCTCAGAGCCTGCAGCCTGCTTCATATTCTGTGTCTCCCTTTCTTTCTGCCCCTTCTCTACTCACGCTGTCTCTCTCAAAAATAAACAAACATTAAAAAAAGAGAGAGAGAGAGAGAAAAAACATGTTCTATTCTACATTCAATCAAATGTGAAACAACTCTTTTCTGTGGTTTCTATCAGGAAACCCTCATACTAGGCTTATATGTAGAGAGCTAATCAAAGGAAGTTTGGGGAAAATGGAAGAGGGAGCTTCCATTATAGCAAAGGAAATAATTTCAAAATGAATATCAAACCTCATGTTCTTAAAGCATTCTACATGTTGCTTGGCCCATCCCTTTATTCTTCTCTGTGCTCTCCCTTTCCCAATTCTGTCTCTAATGCAGAGGCATCAGGTATTTTTCTTCTGCCTTACTGCTACTGACCCATGCCCTCAAAGCCCCATTTTTTCACTTCAACCAGCTTATCAAACATTTGTTCTTTCCCTAAGAGAAACTTTGATGTCACTTAAGATAATGCTGTGAAGGAAGGAAGGAAGGAAGGAAGGAAGGAAGGAAGGAAGGAAGGAAGGAAGGAAGGAAATGGAGGAAGGAAGGAAGAAATGAAGGAAGAAAAGGAAAACAGCATCTCAATTGGGAAAGGGAAGGGAGAAAACAAGCATCCTTAGTGAGAGCAGCATGAGCAAAGGTTTGGAGACAGGCATTGGGCAGTGAAGCAACAAGCTAAACAAAAATGGAGTTTGGATAATAGAAGTTAAAGGAAGTTACACCTGTCAGAATGGCTAACATTAACAACTCAGGCAATAACAGATGTTGGCAAGGATGTGGAGAAAGAGGATCTCTTTTGTGCTGCTGGTGGGAATGCAAACTGGTGCAGCCACTCAGGAAAACAGTATGGAGGTTCCTCAAAAAACTAAAAATAGAACTACCCTACGACCCAGCGATTGCACTACTAGGCATTTATCGAAGGGATACAGGTGTACTGTTTCGAAGGGACACATGCACCCCCATGTTTATAGCAGCACTATCAACAATAGCCAAAGTATGGAAAGAGTCCAAATGTCCATCGCTGGATGAATGGATAAAGAAGATGTGGTATATATATACAATGGAATATTACTCAGCAGTCAAAAAGAATGAAATCTTACCATTTGCAACCACATGGATGGAACTGGAGGGTATTATGCTAAGTGAAATGCTTAGTCAGAGAAAGACAAAAATCATATGACTTCACACATATGAGGACTTTAAGAGACAAAACAGATGAACGTAAGTGAAGGGAAACAAAAATAATATAAAAACAGGGAGGGAGACAAAACAGAAGAGACTCATAAATATGGAGAACTGAGGGTTATGGGAGGGGTTGTGGGAGGTGGGATGGGCTAAATGGGTCAGGGGCACTAAGGAATCTACTCCTGAAATCATTGTTGCACCACATGCTAACTAATTTGGATGTAAATTTAAATAAATAATAGGGGCGCCTGGGTGGCGCAGTCGGTTAAGTGTCCGACTTCAGCCAGGTCACGATCTCGCGGTCCGTGAGGCTCTGGGCTGATGGCTCGGAGCCTGGAGCCTGTTTCCGATTCTGTGTCTCCCTCTCTCTCTGCCCCTCCCCCGTTCATGCTCTGTCTCTCTCTGTCCCAAAAATAAATAAAAAACGTTGAAAAATTTTAAATAAATAATAAAAAAATAAAACAAGGTAATAAAAAAAAAGAAGTTAAAAGAAGAAAGATCAGGCAAGCAAGAAATTATGGCCCAAGGATATGGCAATGAAGACAAAATTTAGCAAAGAAATGAAGAATCATTGTAAGTTTTTGAGCATAGGAGTGGCATGATGAAATGAGCACTTACTGAATGTGGATACTGAGGCTAGATTTAAGGGGACACACTTAAGAGTGTGATGAGAGAATGATGTAATAGTCTAAGCATAATATAATAAGAGTCTAAATGTCAGTGGGAGCAATGGCATTGGAGAGAAAAAATGGCTGTAAGGATTTTCTAGAGAAAAATTGATGTGACATAGCTTTGGGATTGGAGAGGAAAAGAGAAGATTATAAGATTTGGGCCTGGATGACTTGAAAAATGGTAGAGACATTATCAAACATATTACTATTTTTAAAATAAATGTATAATTTACAACTTTCCTACTTTCATAATGGAATCCAATCTTCTTATAGAAAAGGCACATACATATATACACAGGGAAGTTAAATTAAAACAGAGATCTAAGTTAATAGGAAAAAAGAAAACTGAGGGTGATATAATCCTCTTCCTGAGTACTAAATTTAGCTCTGAACTCCCTTGCAGCTGAGGCAGGTGGCTTCACAGCTGTGACTGTCTATATCATTCTTTCCAGAGACCATCTCCTGCCTGGTAATAAATTCTGGAAGAAATCACACTGATCTTTACTGAGTATTATACAGGCATGCCCCATTCTATTGTATTCCACTGTATTGCACTTCTCAGATACTGTGTGTGCATGTGTGTGTGTGTGTGTGTGTGTGTGTGTGTGTGTGTGTTTTACAGATATTGCATATGAAGGTTTGTAGCAACCCTCCATCAAAGCAAGTCTATCAGCACCATTTCTCCAATAGCATTTGCTTACTTTACATCTCTGTGTCACATTTTGGTAATCCCCCCGTCCCATATTTCAAAGCTTTTTCATCAATAATGTATTGTTATGGTGATCTGTGATCAGTGATCTTTTTAAAAAATATTTTTTAACATTTATTCATTTTTTGAGACAGAGAGTAAATGGGGGGCGAGGGTGGTGCAGAGAGCAAGGGAGACACAGAGTCCGAAGCAGGCTCCAGGCTCTGAACTGACAGCACAGAGCCCAACATGGGGCTCGAACTCACGGACAGTGAGATCATGACCTGAGCTGAAGTAGGATGCTTAACGGACTAGGCCACCCAGACGCCCCTGTGATCACTGGCCTTTGAGGTGACTATTGTAATTGTTTTAGGGTGCCATGAACCATGCCCATATAAGACAGAAAACTTAATCAATAAAGGTTGTATGTGTTCTGACTACAGATGTGGTAGAAATAGCAAGAGAACTAGAATGAGAACTGGAGCCTGAAGATGTGACTAATTTGCTGCAATGTCATGGTAACATTTTAACATTGAGGAGGTGCTTCTTATAGATGAGCAAAGAAAGTGGTTTCTTGATAGACTTTCCTCCTTGAAAACTCTCTGAAGGCTACTGAAATGACAACAAAGGATTAGAATATGACATGAACTTAGTTGATGAAGCAGCAGCAGGACTGGAGGAGATTCCAGTTTTGAACGAAGTTCTACTGTGGGTAAAATGCTATCAAACAGCATCACAGACTACAGAGAAATTACTCATGAAAGCATCAATCAATGAGGCAGACTTCATTATTGTCTTATCTTAAGAGATTGCCACAGCCACCCCAACCTTCAGCAACTACCACCCTGATCCGTCAGCAGCCTCAACACTGAGGCAAGACCCTCCACCAGTAAAAAAATTATGACCTACTGAAAGCTCATTTGGTTGGTAGTTTTTAGCAATAAAGCATTTTTAAATTAAGATTTGCACAATTTTTAAACATTGTTACTACACATTTAATAGATTACAGTATAGTGTAAACATAACTTTTTAAATTTATTTTTGAGAGACAGAGAGAGCAGAGCAGGGGAGGGGCAGATAGAGGGGACAGAGGATCTGAAGCAGGCTCTGCACTGCCTGACTTGGGACTTGAGCTCATGAACTGTAAGATCATGATCTGAGCTGAAGCCGGACGCTTCACCGCTTCACCAACTGAGTCACTCAGATGTCCCTCAACATAACTTTTACATGCACCAGGAGACCAAAACTTCCATTTGGCCCACTTTATTGTGATATTCATTTTATTGCAGTAGTCTGGAACCCAACCTGCAACATGTCTGGGATATGCCTGTAATAGATATAGTCTCAGTAGTAGTTCCTTAAAAGCTATAGAAAAGGTTCTTTGTATGACTGATGAATTGATCAATACTTGAGAGCATCTATGGGCGCAGTCTTAAGTCATAGTGCTGTGAAGTCTTTTCTAAATGAAATGAGGTTGATGTGGATCAAGTTGGGGGGCGGGTAACTGTCTGCTCATGGCCAGGACATGGAGCTGGGCTGAGGTGGAGAGGCAAGTCATCGCATATCCCTTCTTGCACTAGAGATACTCAACCTGAATTCTGGAGCAAAAAGGGAGATACAAAGACCAGGTCCAAGAGAGAAGGAATATGAGGACAAAGTCTAAGAGTGAAGCTAATTTGCCATGTTTCTTCAGGAATCTCTGGTCATTTCCCTGTCTTCTCTGGGGTCTCATTGACATAGAACAAACAGTCTGTTACCTTGACAAGATCCTCACCAGGTTAACCCAAACCACCTTTCATTGCAACAGGAAATTATCATATGTGTCCTCTTCCCAATCTGTTCCTTGGCATGTGGGACGTGAAGGAATGCCAAGGGTGTAAGTGTGGAGGGAGGGTAGACCTGGGCAGTCACATGCCCTACCCAGAGTTGGCCAGAGAGGAGCATGACCCCATGGAAAATCTTAGAATGAGAGTGTTCTACAGTCACAATTTACCTCCATTTCAGTTGTTACCATTAAAATGTTTTTAAACACATCCCTTCAAAATTTTCAGAAAAATACAGCAAACCCTAGGCTGAAACAGAAAATGCTTGCCCTCAAATCACCCTGTCCTTTCTGTAACAGCACTTATCACACTGTAATTGCTTGTTTTCTTGTCTGTCTTTCTGGCTGAATAATAAATAAGTTTCAGAGGGCAATACCGTGTAACCTCATTCCTCACTGTATCTCTGGCACCTATCATTTGTGTTCAATAAATACTTGTTGATTAATGTTGAACAAAAGCCTTCCCACATCTCTCTGCTTTAGCTATTTCTACTGTTCTTAATCCTGACCCAATTTCTTCCTAGGCAAAGAGACTGTCTCTCATTCGGACTTCAGAGGCTTGAAGCTGGAGGTTTGGAATCAAAATTATTGTCCAGTATTTTGTTTTATTAATTTTTAGTAGAGTTGTATTAATAATAAGGGTATATATCAAATATTCTTTTCTCTCTAATATTCTCTATTTCCTATACCCTAGTTCTTTCAAAAGAAAATTCCTGTGCTTAGTGGAAATCCCTACTACGCTTTTGCCTAAATTTTAAAGAAAACTAATGACAACATGGCATTTACTGAATGTTTACTATATGCCAGCTTCTGTTCTAAACACTTCATAAGTATGAAACCATTTAAAACTCTCCCCAATTGGGAGGGGAGGGTGGGTGATGGGTATTGAGGAGGGCACCTTTTGGGATGAGCACTGGGTGTTGTATGGAAACCAATTTGACAATAAATTTCATATATTGAAAAAATAAAAAATAAAAATAAATAAAAAAATAAAAAAAATTAAAGTCAATCATTTAATTAAATAAAAAAGCAATTTCCTAAGAAAAAATAAAAATAAAAAAAAAATAAAACTCTCCCCAATTCTATGGGGTAGGTAGTTATTATCTCCATTTACAAATAAGGAAAAAGAGACAGAGAATAATTTATAACTTTTTTAATGTTTACTTATTTCCAAAGGAGAGAGAGACAGAGCATGAGTGGGGGAGGGACAGAGAGAGAGAGAGTGAGAGAGAGAGAGAGAGAGAGAGACAGATCTGAAGCAGGCTCCAGGCTCTGAACTGTCAGCACAGAGCCCGACGCAGGGCTCGAACTCACAAACTGCGAGATCATGACCTGAGCCAAAGTGGATGCTTCGGAGTTACCCAGGGGCCCTGAGACAGAGAATAATTTAAAGAGGTGCCTAAGATCCAGGGCTATACATACAGCTGTGCAGATTGTACACCACACAACTCTAGTGGGCACCATTATATGCCCTATACTGCTGTATGCAGTTGCTTTGCCAAGGCCACAGAGCTGGTAATCAGTGCAGATAAGATTCTAACCCAGGCACTCTGGCTCCAGCCCCTACCTTTTTTTTTTTTTTTTCAATATATGAAGTTTATTGTCACATTGGTTTCCATACAACACCCAGTGCTCATCCCAAAAGGTGCCCTCCTCAATACCCATCACCCACCCTCCTCACCCTCCCACCCCCCATCAACCCTCAGTTTGTTCTCGGTTTTTAAGAGTCTCTTATGCTTTGTCCAGCCCCTACCCTTAACCATTACACTAATCTAGGGCTTTTTCCTTTCACATAATTTGAGCGAGCCCCTGTGGGGTTATGCTTGGAGTTGGCAATATCGACCCCTCAAAGCTCACTACTGGTGAGTCCCTGATTCCGTCAAGGTCACTTCTTTTATATTATTTGGGGACTACTCATTATCATGCATATTGTTTTTATAATCTAGTTAAACAGAACCTCCAAGTAGCTAGAACTATGATGGGTAAGTCACGGGTAGAAGCTGAAGAAATAAGAGACTTTTTTTTCTTTTTTACCTTCCCTCATACCTTATAAAACCTTTTTTTTTCTTAATGCTAGCAGGACGCCTGAGGTCTCCTGTACGTTCTTAATGCCAGCGTAGCAGAGAATAAAAATAAACAGAGTTAGACTGTTCCAGGCCAGTGGTTCTAAACCTGTAGTTACACTAGCAGCAGCAGCATCACCTGGGAGCTAGGTAGAAATGCAGAATCTCAGGCCCACCCCCGATATACTGTATTTTAACAGGATCCCCACGTGATCGATGTACACTTCAGGTTTGAGAAGGACTACTCTTGTCTCTTATTTGCTGTGCTGTGATATAATCCCTTGCCTTCACCTCTTAAGTCCTCCATGCCCCCAAACCTGTGATACTACTCCGTTAACTGCAAGAGCCTCGTATTCATATTACTTTGTGGGATTGCAGAAAAGCAGGCTGTTCCATATTTGTGTTGGTGTGGGGCAGACAGAGCAGACTAGCTGAAGGAAGCAAGACATAGAGGAAATCAAGAGCTTGGTAAAAGCAGGAACTCAAAGCAAAAGATGAGGAGGAGAAACACAGGCCCCCAAATTTTCAGTAATGTGGGAAGCGGCAGGGTTGCTGGTTCCGTGTATGGTATGGGATGATAGCTATTGTTAAAGGAAAAATGACTGTTCCATGCCATTCATGTTAAAGAAACTCCTAAAAAGTAGGAGAGGAGGACTCAGAACAGGTATCTCTAAATTCACATTCAATTCTCTGTATGTTCTATATGTCAAACTTGGTTACTTCCTCATTCTAAGGAAAGGCATAAATATTTCTAGAAATAAATCTTTTTTCTGAGATTTCTGGTTTCAGTTAATCTGTATTTATAACTAAAGTCTCCATATAATGAAAATCCTAACTTGAATAATTTTAGTAAAGATCTTTCCATTAACTTCAATATAAACAAGGGCAGAAGCAGGACAAGTGAGTGACATATTTGTGCTACAGCCCAGGCAATGAATGGATGCCTCAAATGGATAATGAGATTATATTTGGCATATCAGCTCTAAATAGCTTGAAAAAAATCTATTGGAATAAACCTGAGTTTGTCAATCAGAAATTCTAAAACATTATGAGCTCGATCAAGACTCATTTTCATTAACTAATTTAAAATTTTTTTTAACATTTATTCATTTTTGAGAGACAAAGAGAGACAGAGCATGAGCGGGAAAGGGGCAGAGAGAGAGGGAGATACAGAGTCCGAAGCAGGCTCCAGGCTCTCAGCTATCAGCACAGAGCCCAACGCAGGGCTCGAACTCACGAACTGCGAGATCATGACCTGAGCCAAAGTCGGACGCTCAACCAACTGAGCCACCCAGGCGCCCCTTAACTAGTTTAAACAG
The DNA here is from genome assembly GCF_028018385.1 of Neofelis nebulosa. Lineage (NCBI taxonomy): Eukaryota > Metazoa > Chordata > Mammalia > Carnivora > Felidae > Neofelis > Neofelis nebulosa. The sequence continues at coordinate 38,161,831 of NC_080785.1, forward strand.
TACCCTTCCTCCCACCCCCTTGGGGAATCAAGTGTCCTAAACAGTGCAAGTTTAAGTTTACGTTGAAGAAATGTTTGTTTTGTAAACAATCTGCTTGATTTCCATTTCAGAAAACAGTACTGCACTTTCTTAAATAAACATACACTTGCTATATGATCTGGCCATCCCACTCTTAAGTATTTACCCAACATAACTGCAGGAAGATAGACATACACAGATAGTACATAAATGTTCATAACACATTTGCAAGAGCCTGAAGTTAGGAAAAAGCAAAAACAAAAATAAAAACAAAAAAACCCCCACAAATGTCCATTAACAGGTGAATGAACAAACAAATCACAGACTATCCATACAATGGAATACAACTCAACAATAAAAAGCAAGGAACTATTTATATACATTAAGAACATGGATGGATCTCAAGTTAAAAAGAGTACCCACTACATCACTGTATTTTATAAAACTCTAGAAAATGCAAACTAACCTGTTGTGATGGAAGGCACATTAGTGGCTGTCTGGGGAGCAGGGGCTTGGAAAGTGAACTACAAAGGGGCATCACTTTTGGGGTGATGGGTATATTATCTCTATTGTGGTGATGGTTTAACAGTATATATGTAAGTCAAAACTCATAAAATTGTGCACCATAAATATATACCATTTTTGTCAATGAACCCTCAGCAAAACTGTAAGAAAAACATGAAACCAAAAACTGTTTTAAAAATAATTATCAGCCATAAATTAATCACAAAAACACTAAGTGCTACATATGTTCAACATTTTTAAAGCAAAAATGAACCACACCCTCCTATTTCATAGAAATCCTTCCAATCAATCTTATGTACCAATGGAGCCTGTTTTATTTCAGCATATTCCAATACTCAGTGGGTAGACCACTGTCATTTTGGATGCTAGAGTGCTTTCTTTGTGTCTACATAAACTTTTTATTGAAATGGGCCTGAGAACAGAGGTCGTTCTCTGTGGTTGTGAGAAAAGAGATGCCCCCGCTTAAATATGGCATTTTGTTTGCCAAAAGTCTGGTTGCATGTATGCTACATGCATTGCAAGCTCATTTATCAAATAAGATAAATCTGTGAGAGCACTTTGTAAATTGTAAGACACTAGAGAGGCAGAAGTTGTTACTGCCACTGCTTCTGTTGCTATTAATTAACCAGGATGGTGACTGGTGATTATGAATTCATTTGATCAATACAATTAGCTAATTTAGCAGACTCAAAGGGCAGAGTGAACCGATTCATTAATAATAAAGTTAACATGAACTGATATAGGAGTGAATGAGGTATACATTCCGTAGGCACACACCGCAAATGGGTGTGACCAGAACTGCTTCTTTCTTCTCTAAAGGAGTTATAATATTTATACATATATACACAGGTATGTGTTTGGGAGGGTATGTACATATGGCAGCCCCAGGGATTATTAAGACTATAAAGAAATAATAAAGTTAGGTATAAGCTCTGGTCAATGAATGCCATAAACACCTAACAGGAGGTCAAATAAATGACTCTGAAATGAGAACCCCTCTCATTGGGGTGCCTGGGTGGCTCAGTTGGTAAGTGTTGGACTCTTAATTTCAGCTCAAGTCATGATCTTATGGTTAGTGAGTCAAGTCCCAGGTCGGGCTCTGAGCACACAGCGCAGAGCCTGCTCGGGATTCTCTCTCTCCCTCTCTCTCTGCCCCTCCACCACTCTCGCCCTTGCTCTCTCAAAAATAAATCATAAACTTAAAAAAAAAAACACTCTCACACTTTTCCACACATTACAGAGTATCATCTTTTAATTTGATTTTATGATTTATTTATTTATTTATTTTGAAATTTACATCCAAATTAGTTAGCATATAGTGCAACAATGATTTCAGGAGTAGATTTCTTAGTGCCCCTCACCCATTTAGCCCATCCCCCCTCCCACAACCCCTCCAGTAACCCTCAGTTTGTTCTCCATACTCTTCTGTTTTGTCACCCTCCCTGTTTCTATCATCTTAAGACAAAGATATCTCACAATCTCCTGTATTATAGAAGCTTCTCTTTCTACCCCCTACATTTTACCTTTCCTGTTCTGTTCCTGACTTCCTCCCTTTAATTCCCTCCGGTCTGCTGTGCTCTTGTAGGATAAATCAAAAGTTCAATTTTCTCTGCCTCTTTCTCTTCCTAGGCCTTTTCTTTCCTGCAGGGATAATCTATGTCAGTCAAATCTTTACACATCTCCTCCTTTCACAAAGTTTTCTCAGAGCAATGTCACAATGCTAAGTTTTGCTGTTATTTGTTGTTTTTCTTGCTCATTTTGAGGACAGCACACACAAAAAGATCTTTGAGTGCTTCCTTATTTACACATTCCAAAGAATTTGAAATGAAAACATATTTTTCTGCTTCTTAGCTGAAGCTTTAAAAACCTGGAATTATCCCTGACTCATGCCTCTCTTACATTTCTGAGCCTGGAGAAGGTCTGGGATTATCTTTCTTACACCTGATTCACCTTCTCAATTCACCATATAATGGATTTAAAAAAAACAAACAAACAATCACTATAGTAATAATTTAATTAGTGGAAGCCTTATAGACCCCAAATTATGAACAACGTAACATGATGATATAAATGTTGGATTTAGATTTTAAATAGCGTGAATGTTTGTATGGAGAAAAGAGTAAATGACTGGATTATCTGGTAGCACTGCTAAGAACCACAATACCCTCTTAGCCTCATAAAGATAGAGACTTCTCTCCCACAAACCTGTTGGATTAGCAGTATCACTTTGGCCAGCCATGCACACTGCTTGCCGTGCTGGGAACTGGTGACTGAAGAGGTTATTGTGATTGCAGGAAGCATAAACCAGGGTCCTAGAGGACCTTCAGGATGCTGAGATCTTGGTCTCTATTAGCATGGACTGAAGAGCACCCAGCTGGAGAGACTGCAGGATATACCTCCCACACACAGGGGAACCCTCCCACAGATGGAAGGAACTAACAAAACTTCTATTTTTAACGTGAATGTCTACGTATACGACTGCTCTTTGTTGTAAGATGCAGCCAAAAGGTAAAACATCTGACGTGATAGCGCCTGTCCACCATCAACACATTCCACAAACCAATCCAAGTCCATGTGATTTTCCTTCCAAATATTCATTTCATTATTTCTCATTACTGGTATCCAGCCCACGCCTTGGTTTTATTCATGTGCAGACTATATAGCTATCTTTTTTTTTTTTTAATTTTTTTTTCAACATTTTTTATTTATTTTTGGGACAGAGAGAGACAGAGCATGAACGGGGGAGGGGCAGAGAGAGAGGGAGACACAGAATCGGAAACAGGCTCCAGGCTCCGAGCCATCAGCCCAGAGCCCGACGAGGGGCTCGAACTCACGGACCGCGAGATTGTGACCTGGCTGAAGTCGGACGCTTAACCGACTGCGCCACCCAGGCGCCCCTCTTTTCTCAGAATTTAATAACTGTAGCTAAGGGAAGAGTCTGTTCTTGCTGGTGAAAGAACTAGGAACAGGTGAGTGGGCATAGTCACCAGTACCCACCTTCATTACTCCATAGTGGAAACCACCCTGCACCCTGCTCTTCCTCAGAGATGAAAAAAGTTCCCACAGGTTTTAAATCTCTAGTTCCATTTCTTGAATACCACTGCCCCCAGCCCCAGCTGCCTCAGTTCTTGTTTTCCCAACAGTTGGCTACTCAGCTCTCCCTTAGCTTTGGAAGTCAATCCAGTAATTGTCCAGTTTTTAAAATTCTGTTTTTAAACCTAGATTTAATTTTCAATAACTTGCTAGCAAATGATTATTGACCAACTGCCTTGAAAACAATGACAGAGAAAAAGGAGCCTCAGAGAGGCTAGGCTTTTCTGATTTGAAAGCACCTGTCTATCCTGCCTGACCACATACACTCCTCACTGACCTGCTGTCCAAAGAATCACCACTGCAGATTCTTCCGCTCACCACTGCACAGGTAGCCTTTCTTAAATACTATTTTCATCATTCTTCAATTTCGCCAATAGTTTCCCACATTTTCTGATGCATCAAATGCACTGCCTCTGCCCAGTTTTCGATGGCCTCCAAATCAGGCCTCACTTAAATTGGAAAACCTTCCTGCCATCTCCCACCCATCAAGGACCTAGCCCAACCCATGTCTTACACACTTCTGTTATTCCTTCACTCAAGCCCTTTCAAATGACAAAATCAAACTCATTAATGACACAGTTCAAGTCTTGCTCCTTTCCAGAAATCCTGATTAATCATTAATAATTTCTTCAACCAAGAGTACTGAAACCACTTTGTTTGGAAGCTAATTTAACAAGGCAAGTGGAACCAGTGTATTTGTCTTCATATTTATAAATAGTTTTATTTCATTTGTTAGCTATTTCATGAAAATACTGCTGATTGGGAAGTATGAAATTGGAGTTATTTTAAAAAAGAACAACTGTAGAATAGATTCCATTTTAAGAAATTGTGAAGCTGACTTCCTCGATACTTTTTTCTTTCAGTGAAATGGCTCATGTTTTGGTTAGTGTTCAGTGAAAAACACACCAGAATTCAGATAAAAATCCAACTATGAAAAAACAGCACTATGACTTTCTCCAAACATCTATTTCTTAGCTGAAATATATTGCCTTTCCTACAAGGAAGGTGTTCAAAGCCCTTTCTCTGAGTAAGGTGAGCTGCTCCCCCTTATGGTCTTCAGGGAAGCTGGGTTTGCATCCCTCACATCCCAAAACAATTCATTCCTTAACACACTCAGGAATACTGCAATCCAATTAGTAGCAAATCACAAAGCCCGCTAATGCCAGGATCCACAACCATCATTGTCCTTCAAAATGCTATTTATATCTCCCTTCTTCTGAACTTCAGTCTATGTAATTTTTTTTTTCAGTAAAAGCTGCTTGGGTCCTTGACTTGGAACCATTTATATCGAACTTAAGATCTCCACTTTTCCTAGATAACACTCTATACAAGCCTTGTTTGACTTGTTCTCTAATCCCCACAACATCCAAAAGTGATTTTTAAAAGGTAAATCAATAAAACATTTAGAAGATGATATAGGAAATACCCTCATGCCTCCAGGATAAGAAAATGACTTCTTCAACAGAATGTAAAAAGTACTAATATTAGGTAGAAGCCAGATGTGAGCAGTGGAAGGAACACCCCCAGGCAGAGTCCCACGACCTTGATGTGGGGGAGGGAATGATTACAGAGACAGGAGCGGAGGGGAGACAAGAAGAGTGATAAATAGGTTACACATTAGAAACCTGGGACACAACATCCAGATCCTGCTGCTTCCAAGACCTTGGGGCTGACAGACCAAGAGCCCCAGGTGCAGAGCATGGCTCTCCATCCCCACTGGAGAAAGACTGCCATGACAGTTCTGGTACAAATCTTGTCAATGGTTGAAAATGATTGGAAACAGCCTCCATTAGAAACCACCCCCTTGTGTGCCACAGCTCCTCCCAGCCCAGAAAGTCTCAATAGTGTCCAATCCCCAAACAACCTCTGGGCTGGTACCGTGTTGGAAACCTGCCTGCTCTCCCACCTTGAGTGTGTACTTCTCCTTTAATAAACTGTTTTGTGCTTGCTACTTTCCTTCTGTCTTTATTCCACTGCAGAATCCTCGCATAAATCTTTACCTAGGGAATCCAAGAACTGAGACTTCCATTCATACAATGCAGACACTCCTACTGGTAACACTAACGGCAAAGGGAAAAATTGACAAATTTGATTTCATTGAAATTAAAAATGTATGTTGATCAAAAGACACATTTAAGACAGTAAAAAGGCAAGCCACAGACTGGGAGGAGATATGGGGATACATATAACTACAAAACAATAGGAAAAATCAGCCCATTAAAAAAAATGAGGAGGAGCCTTGAAACAGCACTACACACACACACACACACACACACACACACACACATACGAAAAAAAGAAAAAAGAAAGAAATCCAAACAGAATGTTAAAAGTGACAAATTTCATTAGTAATCAGGGAAGTGCAAATAAAAATGCAATGAGATATTACTAATCACCTACTGAAAGAGTGAAAATTCAAGACTCAGAATAACGTTTGTATAACGAAGTCTCATATACCACTGGTTGAGGCATAAACTGTTACCACCATTTTGAGAAAAATTTGGCATTGTCCACAGAAGTTGGAATATTTATTCTATGACATAGCAATCCACTCCACTCCTTTTGATATTTATATCTATCTATACACACACACACACACACACACACACACACACACGTGTGTTTGAGCCCCACATAGGGCTCTGTGCTGACAGCTCAGAGCCTAGAGCCTACATGAAATCCTGTGTCTCCCTCTCTCTGCACCTCCCCCATTTGTGCTCTGTCTGTCTCTCAATAAATAAACAATAAAAAAAATGTTTTTAAATGCACTGTGGAGCAAAGAAGAAAGAGAGAATTGTATGATTGTATTTACATGAAGTTTAAAACTCAGGCAAAACTAAACCATAAAAGGTAAGGATAGTGGTTACTTTTAGATGAGAGAATTCATTGAGACGTACAGTTATGATCTATGTAATTTTCAACGTGGTATGTTAAACTTCAGTTAATAATATATTAAAAATCATTGGTACTAGCAGTTAAAAATCGTTGGATTTCTCACAACATTTTCAGTAGAACAATTTGGCTAAAACTAGGTTTAAAGTTTTTACAGAAAATGAAAATAAGGAAGAAATAGAGATAGATAAATGTTGAAAAGAGGGGAGCAACCAGTACCAGATCACCCAAACATAAACAATGGAGCAGCCTATCTATGTGCATATTAAATTTGTCTTTATTTTCACGTTAGTGAGAATCTCCACAAAGTTGCTCTACTTCCTATTATTTAAATTAACCAACATGGTTAACCATAAACTGAATAATGAACATTTATAGCCTTATCTACAGAGACAAGAAGCATTTTCAGTTTGAGAGAGAAATGGCCAATAATGAAGCAAAAATAGTTTTGAGTTTGCATTAATATTATATAACTTAAAAATTTGTTTTTAAAATAGTAAGTATTGAAAAGTGAGTTTTCATGATCAATACAGTTTATCTTAAGTTCTAATAGCAATATGTCTTCAGTATTCCTGTTCTGTTTTGCACATTCTGGGTAAGATGATTCAGCAACACTTACTGTAATTAAAAACTTAATATAAATATAGGAAATATACTCCATTATAAAAGTTAATGCAGAGGCAAATGGAACAAAATAAATTTTCATTAAAAAAAGTAATTAATAAGAACTTTGCTGTCCGTGTTCCTAAGTCTGATTTCCTCATGAGAATTAGTTTTTCAGTCTTCCATTTTGGAACTTGCTTACTTTCTTTTTATATAACACAAAGAACCATTATCATTTAATTAAAACTATGCCATTAAATAAGTGACCTTTCACTTCATAAGACTTGGTGCTAAGTTTGATTCAAATTCCAAGTTTAAAGCACTCTTAGCTGGAGGCAGAGGTATATTTGTGAGTCTCAGATTCAGGGAGCTGGCTTTAATGCAGCTCTTTGTGAATTAATGTTTTCTGCCTAAGTCATGTACTCAGACTGCACATCTTTAGGAATGGTGCCCCTTGGGAGGGATTGCTGAAACCCTAAGTCACAAATTTGATTGAGAGTATTAAATCAATCCCATGGTCACAAAGCTATCCAAAATATTTTGAAATGTTGATCAAATTTTCAATTCCATACAATCATAATTTATGAAGGTATTCTCCAAATGAAAGTCAAATCCATTTTGGAAAAATGCCAAAAGTGTAAACTTATTAACACAAACCTTTTTTTTAAATTGTTATGAGGTTAAGACTACTGGATCAAAGGACATGATAATTTTCCAGGCTATAATTATACAGTCAGGTTGCCTTCCAAAAATATGAATAGTAGGTTCTTTTCTGTGTGCTAGATTCTTTTTTATTTGGATTTTTGACCTTTTTTTTTTGGCATCTTGTTGTTGGTGGTGGAGAGGGAGAAAGAGAGAGAGAGCAAGGGAGAGGAGCAGATAGATAGATAGATAGATAGATAGATAGATAGATAGATGATAGATAGATAGAGCGAGCCTTAAGCAGGCTCCATGCTCAGCACAGAGCCCAATATAAGGGTATATCCCACAACCCTGGGATCATGACCCTAGCTGAAATCAAGAGTCAGATGTTCAACTGACTGAGCCACCTAGGCACCCCTCTTTTTGGTATTTTAAATTATACTTACAATGTTAAGATGAAGCCATTGCCACAATACATTAATGTATTCATCTCTCAAACACGTGAAGCAAAGTGTCTCCAAAGCCCCCTGATAAGACTGCTACAGAGATGCTAAAATAGCCCTGATTCTTGTTCCTTCTGAAATCTGGTGAGCAAATTCTTCTAATACATTCATCTTTTATTGGTCTGTTACTTGCAACCAACAACCTCTAACTAAAATACCTCCCTACATGTAGGACATTTGCAGATAATTCACCTTTCCATTTGGACCTTAAGCCACAAAGAGTAAAGATTAATTAAGACAGACCTAAGACAAGGGAGTAGTTAAGATGGTGGAGCAGCATGGAGACCCTGAGCTTGTACTGTCCCTGAAATGCAGCTAGACCAGCACCAAATAATTTTGAACACATGGATATTGATCTGAGGATTAATGCAACAGTCTGCATAACTTGAGCCACAAAACTCAGCAGGTACACAGTGTAGAGAGGTTAACTGGGGGAGAGAAAATCCATGGAGGGTAGGGAGGTTTTTTTTTTTTTACAGAGAACAGAGAAAGAAAAAGGGGAGAGTGTGATGCACTGGGATCATGCAAGAAAATCACTCCCCCTGAAAGTAGCTGGAGAGAAAGAGAGATAAAGAGTGAAACCATTCACAGGATACTGAACTAGAAATATGTTCCCCAAGACCATTGATTGGAAGAAAGGAAAAGGTTTCAATACCACCAGGATTCTATCAACATTGGAGCACAGTGTTTGAAGTTTCAGAGTTCAGTGCCTGGGAGTGCTCTGGTGAGGAAGTAGGGAGAATCCCCAGGAGAAGACAATGTGGTCTGAGGAGTCCATGTGCCACATGGGGAGAAGCGGTTACCATGCTTGGAGTGCATTTGGTAGAGGCCATAGGGCCTCCCCACGGGCAAAGGTCCTAGTGACCCTGTGACCCTGGAGAGCAGCCATGTTTGCTGGTATTGAGACAAAGATGCCAGAGTGCAGGGAAATGTGGCACCAGCTGTGTTTTGTGATTTGCCTTATTCTTTGAACCTCTGCCACTGCACTATCACATCAATATTTTCTGTGGCAAGCAGGCACCCAGCCACTGCTCAGTGAGACCAACCCTCAGAAAGTCAGCATGGGTCCAAGCTGCAGGGGTTTCTGAAGTGTGGGGTTTTGTAACACAATGCCATCTGAGATAAAACTGTGGAGGGAGGTGATGCCTGGCAGACAAACAGCTTAGACACGGGTAGGGTAGAGGCAGGGAGTGGACAGAAGCCTAAGACAAAGGAGGGGTGCTTGATAGCAGGTCAATAAGAGTGCAAACTTCCTGTGCCAGAGACTAGGGAGCTGGGCGAAGCCATTTCTACCTCTCCCCCATCCCCACACACAGGGGTCCACCCCAGTAAGCTAAGCTAGTGGAGAATGGAGCTGTTACACCAAGTCCCACCAAACTGCGCCCTCCAAGCACATCCCCCAGAAGACAAGCACAAGTCACTCCACCTGCTTAGTGTACAGACTATAGAGTGTTTCGTAGTTTCATGAGGGAAAACTGGATGTAACTTCATTTGGGTTTTATTCTGTTGGGTTCACTTACTTGTTCGTTTTCTTTGCTTCTATTCTTGCTTACATTGTTTTCTTTTTTCTTTCTTTCTCTTCTCTCTTTTTCTTGGATACAGAAAAAGAAAAATTTGTTTTTGTTTTTTTACTTTATCTTTTATTTTAAAAAATTTTTTACTCTATTTCATTTCTTTTATTTTATTCAATTTTATTATTTAATTTTTCAATTTTTTCTTACTTTTTCTTTCCTTTCCATTTTTCTCTATTGTATCAAGCTTCTTTCAACAAGAAGACTGAAACACACCTAGTATCTAGCTTCCTTTATTTATTTTTTGTTTTGTTTTAAATTTTTTAATTTTATCATTTTTTTTCTGCATCCAAAATGACAAAATGAAGGAATTCACCCCAAAAGAAAGAACAGGAAGATATGACAGACAGGGACATAATCAACACTGATATACTAAATGTATGAACTAGAATTTAGAACCACAATAATAAGAATACTAACTGGGGTTTAAAAAAAACATAGAAAACACCTTTCTGTGGAGATCAAAGAAATAAACTCTAATCAGGTTGAAATTAAAAATGCTATAACTGAGGTGTAATCTCAAATGGATGCCACAATGGCAAGGACAGACAAAGCAGAGCAGTGAATCAGCAATATAAAAGATAAAATTATAAAGAATAATGAAGCAAAACAAAAGAGGGAAACAAAGACAAAAGATCATGGTATAAGACTTTGAGAGCTCAGTGACTTATTAAAAAGGAAGAACATCCAAAACATAGGAGTCCCAGAAGATGAAGAGAGAGAAAAATGGGCAGAAGGTTTATGTGAGCAATTAAATTGGAAAACTTTCCTATTCTGGGGAAGAACATCAAAACCCAAGAAGCACAGAGAACTTCCATTAGATTCAACAAAAACCTACCATCAGCAAGGCATATCAAAGTCAAATTCACAAAATACACAAACAAGGAAAGAATTATGAAAGCAGCAAGGGGAAAAAAAGTCCTTAACCTATAAAGGAAGAGAGATCAGGTTCACAGCAGATCTATCCACAGAAATTCGGCAGACCAGAAAGGAGTGGCAGTTTATATTCAACATGCTGAATTGTAAAAATATGCAGCTAAGAATTTTTTATCGAGCAAGGGTGTCATTCAAAATAGAAGAGAGTTTCCCAGACCAAACAAAACAAAACAAAGCCAACAACAACAACAACAAAAACTGAAGGAGTTTAAGACCACTAAACCAGCTCTGCAGGAAATTTTAAGGGGGACTCTTTGAGTGTAGTAAAGATGAACAAAACAAAAAAGACCAAAAGCAATAAAGAAAGGACCAGAGAACATCACCAGAAACTCTACAGTTAACATAATGGCACCAAATTCATATATTTCAGTACTCACTCTAAATGTAAATTGACTAAATGTTCCAATCAAAAGACATGGGGTATAAGAATGGATAAGAAAACAAGACCCATCTATATGCTGCTTACAAGAGTCATTTTATTTTATTTTATTTTATTTTATTTAACCAAATATGAAAGATTTATTTTTAGAGGACTCCTCTGCAATAAAAATACTACTTGTTCGACTTGTCAGAAAATCATATTGTGTAACAAGAAAAATTGTATGGACTATCTAAAAGTCAACACTGTGGCATAACCTATTGTTTTATTTATTTCTTTATTTTGGATTTTTTTTATTAATATGAAATTTATTGTCAAATTGGTTTCCATACAACACCCAGTGCTCATCCCAACAGGTGCCCTCCTCAATGCCCATCACCCATCCTCCCCTCCCTCCCATCCCCATCAACCCTCAGTTTATTCTCAGTTTTTAAGAGCCTACAAGAGACTCATTTTTTACCTAAAGACACCTGCGGATTGAAAGTAAGGGGATGGAGAATCATCTATCATGCTAATGGTCATCAAAAGAAAGGTGGAGTAACCACACTTATATCAAACAAACTAGATTCTAAAATAAAGACTGTAACAAGAGATGAAAAAGGGCATTATATCATAACTAAGGGATCTATCCACCAAGAAGATCTAAAAATTATGAATATTTATGCTCCCAATGAAGAGAAACCAAGTATATAAATCAATTAATCACAAACATAAAGAAACTCATTGATCATAATACCATAATAATAGGGAACTTTAACACCCCACTTAAAACAATGGGCAGATCATCTAAACAGCAAATCAACAAGGAAACAATGGCTTTGAATGACATACTGGGCCAGATGGACTTAACAGATATATTCAGAACATTTTATCCTACAGCAAAAGAATACACATTCTCCTCGAGTGTACATGGGACATTCTCCAGAATAGATCACATACTGGGTCACAAATCAGCTTTCAACAAGTACAAAAAGGTCGAGATCACACCTTGCATATTTTCAGACCACAATGTTATGAAACTCGAAATCAACCACAAGAAAAAATTTGGAAAGACTATGAATACTTGGAGATTAAAGAACATCCTACTAAAGAATGAATGGGTTAACCAAGAAATTAAAAAGTACATAGAAGTCAATAAAAATGAAAACACAACAGCCCGGAACCTCTGAAATGCCACAAAGGTGGTCATAAGAGGGAAGTAAACAGCAATCCAGGCTTTCCTAAAGAAGGAAGAAAGGTCTCAAATACACAACCTAATCTTACACCTAAGAGAGCTGGAAAAAGAACAGTAAATAAAGCCCAAAACCAGCAGATGAAGGGAAATAATAAAAATTAGAGCAGAAATCAATGATATCAGAAAACAAAACAAAAAATAGTAGAACAGATCAAAAAAACCGGGAACTGGTTCTTTGAAAGAATTAACAAAACTGATAAACCCCTAGTCAGACTGAACAAAACGAAAAAGGAAAGGACCCAACTAAAATTATGAATGAAAGAGGAGAGATCACAACCAACACTGCAGAAATACTAATAATAGTAAAAGACTATTATGAGCAATTATATGCCAACAAATTGGGCAATCTGGAAGAAATGGACAAATTCCTAGAAACATATAAAATACCAAAAATGAATCAGAAAGAAATAGAAGTAGAAAAGAAATGGAAAATTTGAACAGACAATAACCAGTAAAGAAATTGAATCAGTAAACAAAAATCTCCCAAAAAAACAAGAGTCCAGGGCCGGATGGCTTTCCAGGGGAGTGCTACCAAACATTTAAAGAAGAGTTAACACCCATTCTTTTTGAAGCTGTTCCAAAAAACAGAAATGAAAGAACCATTCTATGAAGCCAGCATTACCTTGATTCCAAAATCAGACAAAGATCTCACTAAAAAGAACTACAGACCAATTTCCCTGATGAACATGGATGAAAAAAATTCTTTAAAAAAAATTTTTTTAATGTTTATTTATTTTTGACAGAGAGAGACAGAGCATGAGTGGGGGAGGGATGGAGACAGAGAGGGAGAGACACAGAATCCGAAGCAGGCTCCAGGCTCCGAGCTCCAAGCTGTCAGCACAAAGCCCGATGTGGGGCTTGAACTCACAGACTGCGAGATCATGACCTGAGCCGAAGTCGGACACTCAACCGACTGAGCCACCCAGGCACCCCTGGATGAAAAAATTCTAAACAAGATACTAGCAAACCGGATCCAACAACATATTAAAAGAATCATTCACCACAATCAAGTGGGATTTATTCCTAGGATGCAGACCTTGTTCAACATCCACAAATCAATCAATATGATATATCACATTAATAAAAGAAAAGATCAGAACCACATGATCCTCTCAACAGATGTAGAAAAGGAATTTGACAAAATACAGCACCTTTCTTGATAAAAACCCTCAAGAAAGTAAGGATAGAAGGAACATACCTCAACATACCTCAACATACCTCAATATCTCATATGTGAAGACCCATAGCTAATATCCTCAATGGGGAAAAACTGAGAGCTTTCCCCCTAAGGTCAGGAACACACCAGGGATGCCCACTCTTACCACTGTCCACTGCTATTTAACATAGGGTTGAAAGTCTTAGCCTCAGCAATCATACAACAAAAAGAAATAAAAGGCACCAAAATGTACAAGGAAGAAGTCAAACTTATACTCTTCATGGATGGTATGTTACTCTATGTGGATAACCTAAAAGATTCCACCAAAAAAAAACTCCTAGAACAGATACAAGAATTCAGCCAAGTCACAGTATATAAAATCAATATACAGAAATCAGTTGGCTTTCCATACACCAATAATGAAGCAAATGAAAGAGAAAACAAGGAATTGATCCCATTTACAATTGCACCAAAAACCATAAAATACCAGGAATAAACCTAACTAAAGAGGTGAAAAATCTAAACACTGAAAACTATAGAAAGCTTATGAAAGAAATTGAAGACACAAAAAAATGGAAAAACATTCCAAACTCTTAGATTGGAAGAACAACTATTGTCAAAATGTCGATACTACCCAAAGCAATCTACATATTCAATGCAATCCCTATCTATCAAAATAACACCAGCATTCTTCACAGAGCTAAAACAAACAATTCTAAAATCTGTATGGAACCAGAAAAGACCCCAAATAGCCAAAGCAATCCTGAAAAAGAAAACCAAAGCTGGAAGCACCACAATTCTGGACTTCAATATGTATTACAAAGCTATAAACAAGACAGTATGGTACTGGCACAAAAACAGACACTTAGATCAATGGAACAGAAAAGAGAACCCAGAAATGGACACACAAATATATGGCTAACTAATCTTTGACAATCAGCAAAACTAAAAGGCAACTGATGGAATGGGAGAAGATATTTGCAAATGACATATCAGATAAAGGGTTTAGTATCCAAAATCTATAAAGAACTTATCAAACTCAACACTCCCCAAAAAAATAATCCAGTAGAGAAATGGGTAAAAGACATAGGCACTTTTCCAAAGAAGACATTCAGATGGCTAACAAACACAGAAAAAATGCTCAACATCAGTCATTATCAGGGAAATACAAGTCAAAACCACAATGAGATACCACCTCACACCTGTCAGAATGGCTAAAATTAACAACTCAGGCAACAACAGATGTTGGTGAGGATGTGGAGAATGAGGGACCCTTTTGCACTGCTGGTGGCAATGCAAACTGGTGCAGCCACTCTGGAAAACAGTATGGAGATTCCTTAAAAAGTTAAAAATAGAACTAGCCTATGACCTGACAATAGCACCACTAGGTATTTATCCAAAGGATACACGTGTGCTGATTTGAAGGGGCACATGCACCCCAATGTTTACAGCAGCACTGTCAACAATAGCAAAGTATGGAAAGAGCCCAAATGTCCATCAACTGATGAATGGATAAAGAAGATATGGTGTATGTATACACACACACACACACACACACACACACACACACACACTGGAATATTACTCAGCCACTAAAAAGAATGAAATCTTGCCATTTACAACAATGTGGATGGAACTAGAGTGTATTATGCTAAGCGAAATAAGTCAGAGAAAGACAAATATGTGATTTCACTCAAATGTGGAATTTAAGAAACAAAACAGAAGAATATAGCAGAAGGGAAGCAAAATTAAGATAAAAACAGAGAGGGAGACAAACCATAAGAGACTCTTAAATACAAAGAACAAACTGAGGGTTGCTGGCAGGGTGTTGGATGGGGGGATGGGCTAAATGGGTGATGGACATTAAGGAGGGCACTTGTTAAACTCAGCACTGGGTGTTAAATGTAAGTGATGAGTCACTAAATTCTATTCCTGAAATCATTATTACACTATATGTTAACTAACTTGGATTTAAATTAAAAAAAAAAAAAGACAGATGTAAGAGAAGTGTGAGTAAGTAAATATTTGGCTATGTTATTCCATTTCTTTGAAGACTTGACTAAGTAGGGATGAATGGACTTGCAGAGTAATATCCTCAAAGAAACTGGCATTTCTTTTTTTTTTTTTTTTTTTTTTTTTAATTTTTTTTCAACGTTTTTTATTTATTTTTGGGACAGAGAGAGACAGAGCATGAACGGGGGAGGGGCAGAGAGAGAGGGAGACACAGAATCGGAAACAGGCTCCAGGCTCCGAGCCATCAGCCCAGAGCCTGACGCGGGGCTCGAACTCACGGACCGTGAGATCGTGACCTGGCTGAAGTCGGACGCTTAACCGACTGCGCCACCCAGGCGCCCCGAAACTGGCATTTCTGATCCAGATGTATAAAGGCTGGGAGGAGGTAATACTAAAAATAATAAATAAATAAATAAATAAATAAATAAGTAAGTAAGTAAGTAAGGATTTGGATTGTCTGAACGTGAAAGAGATTGGGGTACTCCTTGAGTATAAAAGTAGTTCAAACATAATAAAAACAAATTAGTGTTTTATAGAGTAGGCACTAAAAGAATACAATCTGTCATCTTAAAAGGGACAAAATTTCAGAATGATCAAGGCAAATAGTAGAGTAGAAATTTTCATTAGAGAAATAATTCAATAATTTTTCTGTTTTCTCAGTAATAGTACCTTTTTGGTCTCCCGTTGGCAATTATTTATCTTTATATATTTAAAGATTCATCATCATTTATTTGAAAATAAAAATAGATTTGACTATTGTTAAGCAGAAACAGCCCCAAAATGGAGTCACTTGCTAAACCCCACCTTCATACCTAACTTAATTGCAGTTTCAGCCTGTCCCAGGAGTGGAATTTGAAACCAATCAGTGTGGAATTTCCTGATCAGCATTTGGGAGATAATCTGCTTGATAAGACCTCCTACCCTTTCCCCTAAGGGAAGGTGACCTTGCCTGAAACAATTCTGTCTTTTCTTTTGTTAGTAACTTTCTTGTCCTGCCCCATTTCTGCCTATAGAAGACTTCCATTTTTAGGTGCTTCTGGGAGCACCCTTCTGTTTGTTAAATGGAATGTTGCCTGATTCATGAATTGGTGAATAAATCCAAATAGGTCTTTAACTTCACTAGGTTGGTATTTGTTCATTAACACTGCACATTGATAATATGAAAAAGAAAGAAAAAGGTTAGACTATTTATGGAAGCTAAACTCACAGAGAATCTAGAGTCTTTGAGGCATGTTACCCCATTCCAAGGTGCTTTCTCCACACCAGCCCCTTGCTTAAATCCTTTCATGACCTCCCATTGCTCTCGTAATAAAACCCCAAATTCCAAGACCTTGATATGGTCTGGCCCCTGTCTGCATCTCTAGGTTCACATCACACCATCCCTGTCTGACCCTCTACACTCCAACCATGCTGTTTTCTCTCAGATCCTCAATCATCTTGCTCCCTCTAACCACAGTGCCTTTATATATGCTCTCCTCCTTCACAAGATCATCCTTCCTCCACATTACAATGCCCCATTCTCAAATTAACTTAGCATAGACATTATTGCTCAGGGAAGGCTTACCTGCTCCAGCAACCAGGATAAACTCTTTAGCTCCTCACCCTCATATCACTGTACTCAATCAGGCTGTAAGTATACAATTATTTTTGTAATTATTTGATTTCAATTCTTTTCTACTAGACTATAAGCCACATGAGAGTAGGGACTGCATCTGGTTTTACCTGCCCTTTTATCCCCTGCAACTAAAGCTAGCTGTGGTATAATGACTTGACAAATTAAGGAAGGAACCAGTTCCCTTGGTACCAATGTCAGGAGCAGAATCCTGGGCTGGTGACTGGAAGTTTGAGTTTGTCTAACTTGCTCATTTTTCCTGATACCCAGGTATGGGGCTGAGAGAAATATGTGCAGGGCAGCCTTCCATGGGTTTGCAGTTCTACAAAGATCTACAGGACCTGACATAGGTGTAGGTAGTGATGAGGGACCATAAGGCAAACCGAGGGCAAAGCACAAGCTAGCAAACCATCCCCTCACTCCCAGGTGGGATCTGTGTGAAATTCCTCAGGCACTCCTGGCTGCCCAAGAACAAAGGAAAGGACAGAAAACAAATGGTTAAACTGATGGTCTCCATCAGTTTACAAGTATCTCATCAATGGCCTAATCTCCAGGAACTCCCTACTGTCTTAATGATAATGCTTTGCTAGAGGGAAAATTTTAGCTTGACAATAGCTAGACCTCCAGAAATCCGGGAGTCTTCTTTAGCACGTGGAAATCTCTTTAAGAAACTTCAATTTATCTCCTTCCATAGTATATAACCAGTCACTCTTCACAACCCCAGTGCAGCTCTTTCTGCCCACAGGTCCTGTTCCAGTGCTTTAATAAAGTCACCTTTCTTTGGACCAAATATGTCTCAGGAATTCTTTCTTAGCCATTGGCTCTGGACCTCCATCACTCCAAAACCCCATTAGGTAGCATTCCATGCAGCCCTCTCTCCTCACAGGATTTAAGCAGATCCAGAGTTTGTTGGTAACATGTAGATGACCTTGAATTATTGCTTCTCATCTCTCAGAGAAAGCATTGATGGGCTAACAGGTACAAATAGAACATGCTTTGAACCTCTCTAGTGATACTGGAAGAAGGAAGGTGATGAGAAGCACTGTTTTGACATGCTTCTGTTTTCTAATTTCTTTAGGTTCAAGATCAAACATCTAAAAATATGACTACAGAACACGTACCCCAATGTTTACAACAGTACTTTCAACAATAGCCAAATTATCGAAAGAGCCTAAATGTCCATTAGCTGATGAATGGATAAAGAAGATGTGGTTTATATATACAATGGAATACTACTTGACCATGAGAAAGAATGAAATCCTGCCATTTGCATCAATGTGGAGGGAACTGGAAGGTATTATGCCAAGTGAAATAAGTCAGTCAGAGAAAGACATATATATGTTTTCACTCATATGTGGACCTTGAGAAACTTAACAGAAGACCATGGGGGAAGGGAAGGGAAAAATAGTTACACAGAGGGAGGGAAGGAGGCAAACCATAAGAGACTCTTAAATACAGAGAACAAACTGATGGTTGATGGGCGGTGGGGGAGAGGGGGAAATAGGTGATGGGCATTGATGAGAGCACTTGTTGGGATGAACACTGGGTGTTGTATTTAAGCAATGAACCATGGGAATCTACCCCAAAACCCAAGAGCATGCTTTACACCCTGTATGTTAGCCAATTTGATAATAAATTATAGTTAAAAAAAAATACAAGTTAAAACAATAAAATAAAATTCATATGCTTTCATATATATATACATATATATGTGTGTGTGTGTATATATATGTATATGTATATGTGTGTGTGTGTGTGTGTATATATATACATACATATATATATAACATATATATATATGTATATGTATATATGTGTGTGTGTGTGTATATATATACATACATATATATAACATATATATATATATGTATATGTATATGTATATATGTGTGTGTGTGTATAGAATAGGTACAGAGACTGGTTCCAAGCAGGCCACCAAGAGCAAAGAAGACCACCAGTTTAAGGATGCATAAGTACTTTCTTTATCATAAAAAATTGGATTAGCAAATGAAAAGGAACAGAAGTGGAATGAAAAATGCTTGTTTTAAAAATAATAATGCACAATTTCCAGGCTGGGGAACATGTGGGGATTTGGGAGTGTGGCACACCTGGAGAGGGCATGTAAGCTCCATGCCCTTTCCCCCTGCGTCACCCTATGCATCTCTTCCACGTGGCTGTTCTTGACTTCTATCCTTTTCTAATAAACCAGAGATCTATCTTTTATGCTCTTGAATGCCTCAAAGTTGAAGAAGTCTAAGTTCATCTTGTACATGACAGAACTGAGCCTTCTAGGATATTTTCATATCCCTAAGAAAATTTACATCTGTCAGATTCCAGAAATTCAAGCTACATTAACTCAGTCTCAAAAAGACATCTTCTTCACAGATATGACTGATAATAAAAAAGCAGTTGCCATACCATTTTACATCACCACCAGCAGTTTATGGGTGGATCATTTCTCTGCACCATTACCAACATTTGGCAGTGATTCCTCATTGCCCATCTTCCTGTCCACACTCCTGCCCACTGCCATCCACAAGTGACATACCTCTACCCCAGAAGAATCCACAATGCTTACATGATCTACCCACTCAGACATGCAGTGAGACCAGGGCCTGCAGGATGCACAGGTCTCCATGGCTCTGGAGGAGACCCATCTTTCTTCCCATCCTCGAAAGCTTCACAATTTGCAGGCAGCTCCTGATATTAGTGTAACTAGGACTCCTGAGAATCCTCAGACTTTCTGCTCATCTTCCAATGCCACCACAGCCACCTCATCAAGCAAATCAGGTGTGGGATCCAATAACCAAGAAGAACTAAGATAGCGCTTCACAGTCTGGGCCAGCCTCCAAGAATGCACCATAGACGAGAATGATACCCAGGTATCAAATGAAAGAACCAATGACAAAGGCAGATACATTGAAGATTATCATCAAAGAATATGAAGACTGCTTCACCGAGATCCTCCCGGGAGCCTCTGAGCACATGGAGGTGATCTTTGGCCTTGCTGTGAAGAAAGTGGATCCCATCAACTTCTATGACCTCCTCATCAAACTGGGCCTCATATATGATGCGGTTCCTAATGGTGAACAGGGCATGCCCAAGCCCAGCATCCTGGTACTTATCCTGGGTATGATCTTTGTGAAGGGCAACTGTGCCACTGAAGAAAATCTAGGAAGTTTTTAATTTGATATGGATGTATTCTGGAAGGAAGTACTTTGTCTTTAGGGAGCCCAGGAAGCTCATCACTGAAGATGTCATGAAGGAAAAGTACCAGGAATAACAACAGGTGTTTCTATAGTGATCCTACACAATTTGAATTCCTCTGGGGCCTAAGGGCCCACAACGAAACCACCAAGGTCAAAGTCCTCGAGTTTCTGGCCAGGATTCATGGGACTGATGCAAGTTCTTTCCCATGTCAATATGAGCAGGCTTTGCAAGATGAAGAATAGAAAGTCTGAGCCAGAATTTCAGCCAGGCCTGTCTCTACATCTGTGGCCACTGCACATTCTAGTGCCAAGACTAGTCATTGCTCTTGCCCCCAGTGAAGCCTGAGGCAGATTCTCCACTTCATTTGAAAAGGTCAGTTAGTGATCATAGAATTTAGGTCTGAGGTAGGGCAGAAAGGAACACAGTACATAGCCCTATATCTCCTATTTGAAATGTGTAAATTGAAATTTTTTTTTTTGGAAAATTTGTACTTTTTATTTTTTGATGTATGTATTTTTCAAATATTGTTTCTTTCAATGTAGGTTCAATTAACTTCGAATTCTCCAAGGTTATGAATGATATTGGTCACACATTTAATGCTGTAATGAGCCCTAATGGGAAGAGTTTTATTTTGTAAAAGAAACTGTGAAACTATCCATCTTATTTTGTCATCTAGAATAAGAACATGGCATTGCTTTAGGCATTTCCTTGGAACTATGAAAAAATTCTGCTTTAAAATAGTTGGGATCAATAGGAAAAATAGAGAAGAAAATCTAAAAGATGCTCAAATCTTGGCATTCCTATTCTTTTTTTATTTCTTATTCCATAAAGTTAAAGGATACATACATGGATTCACTTAGCTCTTTCAAGAATGTATAATAAATAGATCTTAATAAATTAGAACCCATGCTTACTGGGGGGAAAAAAAAACAATGCAGAATTTTATTTTCTTTTGCAAAAATCTTGACAAAACATTGAAAATACAATCATGAAAAGATACTAGGTTAAGATAAACACAGCAAGTTTTCCTGATTCAGTAAATATAATACCAGTTAATGTTCTTCCATGGTACAGCTATTTAGGTAGAATGCATTTTAACAATTCCAGACAGTACCATTTATGCCTGCACCTTTCCAAACGTACCTAGCAATTTGCATGCAGCATTTTTCTTCAAAGAGCAAGGGAAAAATAAACTAGTAGCTAAAAACAGAAGAGAAAGCTGTTGGATTCAATGAGAGTTTTGCATTTGAATAGTTGGGTGTGAATCTTTAAGTACTATACTGATGGAATATGAAAAGCTTCTTTCTTATTTTAAGTAAAGATAATTTAGGGATGGGGCGCCTGGGTGGCGCAGTCGGTTAAGCGTCCGACTTCAGCCAGGTCACGATCTCACGGTCCGTGAGTTCGAGCCCCGCGTCGGGCTCTGGGCTGATGGCTCAGAGCCTGGAGCCTGTTTCCACTTCTGTGTCTCCCTCTCTCTCTGCCCCTCCCCCGTTCATGCTCTGTCTCTCTCTGTCCCAAAAATAAATAAAAAAGCGTTGAAAAAAAAAATTAAAAAAAAAAAAAAAAGATAACTTAGGGGTGCCTGGGTGGCTCAGTCTGGTTAAGCATCAGACTTCAGCTCAGGTCATGATCTCAAGGTTTGTGGGTTCAAGCCCCACATCGGGCTCTGTGCTGACAGCTCAGACCCTGGAGCCTACTTTGGATTTTGTGTCTCCCTCTCTCTCTGCTCCTCCCCTGCCCATTCTCTCCTCTCTCTCTCTCTCAGAAATAAACAATTTTTTTTTAAAAAAAGTAAAGATAACTTGGATTGCCAAATATTTTTTTTCTCCTCAAAGCCCAGAAATTTGATGCAAAATTTTCATTTGAATTTCAGGCAAAATTTCAATACCATTTTGCTTTAAAAATACAATCACCAATCTATTTCTCCAATCTGCAAGGTAATAACATGGAAAGACTTCTCTGAACTTTCATCTCTATTATCAATAATGACTGGATCCTGCAGGATGTATCTACATGAATGGTTTTCATCCAATCCATGAAACCAGGTTGCAAATGTATAAAATTTGTATTTACTTTCTTCTCTCACTAGATCACAGGCTCTGTGAGGGCAGGGATTATCCGAGTCATGACTGTGCTTGGTACTCAAGGCCAGGTGTACAGCAGGCAGGCCATGTACCTCCTTGTTTAGTCAATGCACAAGCAACTGTTCATGCTGAGAAAAATTATTAAATGATTGAGGAAAAACCTCTTCTGTATCTTCTAGAGAGGAACTGTATATAAGTATTTAATATTTAGCACGTAGCATTCATTTGAATCAGTCCAAGTGCCTAAAATGAAATTCATCCCCTGCAATTCTCAGGGCTGAGATTTGCAGATGTCCAGAAGTAGCCTTGTGTGGGGAGTGAGAAGGGCAGGAGAGACCATGGACTGGAAAGAAGGACTGTCTACCTGGACAAGGAGCTGAAGGTTGTGATGGAAACACGCACACACACATACACTGATGCTTTAAACCTAGTAGGTCCACACCGCTCAAATGAATAGTTTCCAGAGCTGGATGATACCTGTTATAACCTGTCATTCAATATACCCTTAAAACTATTGTGAAAGACTCATTCTTCATTCCAAAATAATCTGGAACCAGGCTGATAGTGGATTATAAAATGAGATCCTGCCCTTGGGGGCTTATGTGCTACTAAGTGGCAGTTTGGTGCAGAATTTAAGAAGCCCATGCCTCAAGCCAAGGTGACAAAACAACAAAAGTAGCAAATAACAAACAGTCAGCACTGTTAATAGGAAAGAATCCCAAACTCAGACCTTACATTTTGAGAAATATTATCTTAAACCGGAACAATCTAGAACAAAGTGAAAAGAGAAAAAGCCAGGAACCAACATGCTGTAGAATAGAAGAAGGAAACTGATGAAGAAAGGAGACAAAATTCTGAAAAACGAAACCAAAGCAAACTATTAACCGTACTTTGAGGTTACCAGGACGGTAGTGTGGCAATCCGTGAGAAAAATGAAAACATCCCAGGATGAATCCTTCTTCCCTACCATCAGAGAAGAGAGATTCAGCCCAGGCTGCAAGAATCACAGACTCTTCTGTCAGCAGAAGAAAAGCAAAGAGAATGTAAGGAACAATGTTTTAAGGATAACAATCTTGACAACACACACAGGCTTGACCAGATGGGAGAAAAATGAGAATAAGGGAAAGGCCTGAGGCCACAGAACCTGTGAATCAGATAAGAAAGAGCCCTCCCAGGAAAAAAAAAATAGACCCCAAGTTACAGAGTGACCTTTGTGTGGTTTTGGAACATAATTTCAAGTTAAAAGAACACAGACTGGATATAGCTTTCCCGGCCTGAGTCTCCTTTCCTCCCCAGGCTCTCAGATCTTGGTGTGGGTGCATGTTTATCCCAAAAGATTGAAAAAAAAAATTAATTAAGCCTATTTCATTATAAGAATGAATTTTTTTGGAGTAGCTTAAATTCTTCTCATCTGTTACAGCACTTACTTGCCACAGGAATCAGCCTCTTCAGGACTGTTGAAATCTGTAACACCCACAAAATGCTTATTAGTTGGCATATTTTACAAACCTATTAAAGAAAGAAAATGACACCTCAACTGTATTATGTGAATTGCTAACACTTCATTAATGATGCCTAAATGCAATGATCACTTAGTGAACAAAGATGTAAGAAATTTTTATCTCAAAAGTCATTACTGTTTTAAGTTATGAGTTTGTTTATGGTGACTAATTGTATACTTATTATTATACAAACTCTATTTCCACGGTACAAAAAGCTGTTTTACAATTACAAGCAATCTAACAAATGAATCTGAATAATTTGATGGTAATGTAAGCATCCAACTATTAGTCTTTTTATCAGGCTCATTGCTTCGTTGCAGTAAGAAACCTAATTGTTCAGAAATATACAGCAGAAATTTTTTACACTCATGGTTACTAATTTTTTCAAACAATACCAGGTTGAATTTTTCTACTAATAACTCAATAAAAGCAAAGTAAGCTGCTTTATTAATTGAAGCCAGGATTTTAGCGGCCAGGGGTTATGAGTGGATGGTTTTAATAACTCTCCACTCCACTCCATTGTCAGAGGGTATTCATTTAATTCTATTACTTTAGAGTGTGCAAAACCTACACAAGGGACATTTTCTCTTGTTTTTCCACATTTCTTTCTTCTAGAAATGTGAACGTTGTTGGTGGTATCCCATAACTTTCCATTCTGGCAATTATTAAATCTCAAAGTTAAGGTCAAATCTGACCCTCCAAATACTCCTTAATTCAAATTAGAATGTTTCATGTTGAGGTGGCTTCTTATTCTTTATAATACTAAGAGAGAGAGAGAGAGAGAGAGAGAGAGAGAGAGAGAGAGAGAAACAGACAAAGAAATAGAACCTTCTTGTATGAGACATCTGAAATTTGGAGAGTTGCTTAGACTTTGAAGATAAATTTCAAATACTATAAAGTCATGGAAAAGGTCAATGTGTGTGTGTGTTGATATGGAAAGATCTTTAAGACAAACTGTTAACAAAGCAGTTTGCAAAACAGTATTATATCTTCCTGTTTGGATTTGAGTACCTTTAAAGAATATGAATCCTCTTGTATTAACCACCTGCTTACACCTCCTGGAAGGGTATAAACTGCTACTGGCAAGAGGACTGGAAATCAGCAGTATAAGTAAGATTCACCTCTCATCCCTAACACCCAGGTTCTCTGGGTCTTTCTACCCCTTTCTCTGCCCCATGTCAGTTGCCTTTACTTTCCCTCTTACTGTTCTCACATGCTAAATATTGGTAAGCCCCAGAGCCTATGCTAAGCTCCTTTCTCTTCATTCTCCATTACTCGGGAGCATGGCTATCGATATCCTCAAAAGCTGATGACTCTCAAGTCAAAATTTCTATTCTTTATATATTTCAGGAAATGTTGAATCAGATAGCAAATTAGCCACTTAATATGACCACATGGTTCAGTAATGGCATCTCAAACTTAATTTGACAAAACAAAAAAATAGAACTCTTGCTTTTATCACTTAGTCCTTTTCAACTGAACAAATTAAACCACTCTTCCCCCAGTTACATAAGCCAAAGTCCAGGAATTATCCTTGATTTCTCTTGATTACACCCAATATTCAATTTATCAAGGATTCCTTCTAGCTTTGTTTTTAAATTCTCCTTTACCCATCCATTTTATTCTATCTCTTTGACTAGAGTTCATATCCAATCAACTATCATATGTTGTGTGAACTTCTTATCAGAGTCCCTCTCCTGCTCATTTCCCTATAGTCCACTTCTCCCACGGTACCCAGAATGACCCAACTTTTTCTCTTTCTCTGCTTAACATACTCCAATGGCTTCTCATTGCTCCTGGGACAAATCCTTACTTTTTACCCTGGCTAGAAAGCCCACAAGCCTGGCCTTCGTTCGTCTCAGATTGTTCCAGCCCTTTTCCAGTAAGTTCCATTCACACTGGCTTTATTTTGGTACTCAAATAGACCAAGCATATTTCTGCTCTTTTTTTTTTTTTTAATTTTTTTTTTCAACATTTTTTATTTATTTTTGGGACAGAGAGAGACAGAGCATGAACAGGGGAAGGGCAGAGAGAGAGGGAGACACAGAATCGGAAACAGGCTCCAGGCTCCGAGCCATCAGCCCAGAGCCTGACGCGGGGCTCGAACTCACGGACCGCGAGATCGTGACCTGGCTGAAGTCGGACGCTTAACCAACTGCGCCACCCAGGCGCCCCAAGCATATTTCTACTCTTACATCTTTCCATTACTGTTTCTTCTTTCCAAAATCTCTTTTTTTTTCCTTGTCATTCAAATCTGTAACAAAGACTAGTACTCAGAAGTGGAATGTTATCCTAACAACATTAGGACACTGTGGTGGCAGGAAGATTGGACACAAAATGTGGTGACTCTTGCTATGCTGCAACAAAACTTTTGGTGACAGTGTCTCCTGTGATAATTTGGAAGATTAATCATATGCCTATCATGCCTACAGCTCCAAGGGAAGCAGCTAAAAACAGCCAGGATATCACTACGCATTTGCAGCTCCATGCCACTTTTTGGCAAGTTATTACAAGGGTGAGATGACATCAGGCAAGGACTGGCCAGTGTGCAAGAGGTAAAAGAATAGGGTATCCATACATCCGGGGCTTGACAAGGTTGGAGAAACATAACAGGGTCTGCAAATCCCAAACAAGAGGAGACAAGATTGGTTTTGCTGACATCATTTTTCAAAAACTTTATATGAATGCAAACAAAGGAAAAAAGCAGCGATTCTCAAGTGGGCACAGTTTGGCCCACCAAAGAATAGTTGGTGATGTCTGGAGACACTTTTGGTTCTTGCAAGTGAAAGAGAGGGAACTACTAGCATCTTCTGAGTTGAGTCCAGGGATGCTGTTCAACATCCTTCATGGACATGAAAGCTCCACGTGATACAGACTTAACCAAGACCTGAAACCATAAAACTCTTATGAAAAGCATAGGGGAAATTTTCTTTGAAATTAGTCCTGGCAATGATTTTATGGATATGACACACAAAGCATAAGCAACAAAGCAAATATAAACAAGGGAACTGCATCGAACTAAAAAACTTCTGCACAGAAAAAGAAACAATCAACAAAATGAAAAGGCAACCTAAAAATGGGAGAAAATATTTGTAAACCACATATCTGAGAAAAGGTTAAAATCCAAAAGTAACTCATACAAGCCAATAGCAAAATCACCATCACCATCATCATGGGTAAAGGACCTGAAGAGACATTTTCTCAAAAAGGAAATTCTATGGGCACCTGGATGGCTCAGTTGGTTAAGCATCCAACTCTTGATTCGGCTCAGGTTGTAGGAGCCCATGATGGGCTCCTGCTGAGCGTGGAGTCTACTTAGGATTTTCTCTCCGTCTCTGTCTCTTTCTTTTGCCCCCTCCCTTGCTCACTCACTGTAAAATTAAAAAAAAAAGATATTCTAATGGCCAATAAGTACATGAAAAGGTGCTCAACTCTATTAACCATTGGAGAAATTCAAATCAGAGCGACAATGTGACATCACCTTAAACCTGTTAGAATGACTAAAATCAAAAAAGAGAAGAGATAAAAAGGACTGGTGAGGATGTGAAGGAAAAGGAACCCTGTATACTGTTAGTAAGAATGTAAATTAGTACAGACATTATGGAAAACAGTATGGAGCTTCCTCAAAAAACTAAAAATAGAACTACCATATGATCCAGCAAACCCACTTCTGGGTATACATTCAAATGAAACCCAATCACTATCTTGAAGAGATACCTACACCCCCATGTTCATGGCGGCATTATTTACAATAGCTAAGACATGGAATCAACCTAAATGTCTATCAACAGAAAAATGGATAAAGACACACACACACACACACACACACACACACACACACGCACAGACACAGGAATATTATTTGGCCATGAAAAAGAAGGAAATTCTGCAATTTGCAACATAAATGAACCCTGAGAGCATTATACTAATCGAAATAAGTCAGGGTAAGATAAATATTGTATGATCTCAACTGAACTCACAGAGACAGAGGACAGTTGGTGGTTGCCAGGCATGGGGGATCAGGGTGGGGGAAATGGCTGAAGGTGGTCAAAAGGTACAACTTCCAATTATAAGATGGATTAACTCTGGGGATGTGAGGTATAGGATGGTGGCTATAGTTAACAATAGTGTACTGTATGTTTGAAAGTTGATAAGGGAAAAGATTTTTTTTTGATAAGAGAAAGATTTTTAAAGTTTTCACCACACACACAAAACTGCAACTCTGTGAGGTGATAGATGTGTTAACTAACCTTCACATGGTAATAATTTTGCAATATATACATATATCAAATAATTACAATGTGTATCTTGAACTTATACAGTGTTATGTCAATTATATCTCACCAAATCTGAACTTAACTGGTTCAAAATGCCAGTGGTGCTGAGATTGAGTAACCCTACATAAAGTTGTGTGGCAAAGATCAGATGAGGTTGGACTGCCTACCTAATAACACAGGTGCAAGAACTGTGTGGCAATAGATTAGACTGAAACTAAAGATCTAGAAGTCTAAGCTTTCTAAGTCGTTTCAAGAGAGCTCAGGAGAATCCCACAGGATTACATCTGATTGGTCAGGAATTGCATTTTCCACAATACCAAAAGATAGTTTCATATCCTGCAAAGTGGGTTTGTGGCAAAAACAGGACTATTTGCAACTCATTTCATGCTTAATTAATGGTCAGGTGCCATCCATGTGACACTGATGTAACAGGTATAAAAATTAATGTTTCCTTTAGACATTTTCCAAATACTTAAAATTGAAAAGGCATGTTAGAGTATTATACTTTGAGAGTTTATGTGATACACCTTTACATCAATCATGTACTCAAGGTCTTCTTTTTCTGTTTTATCATTTTTGTCTAGGCTAATGCTATCATGAGGGAATGATTTCTAAATTTCTCCCCCCAAATTCATAATTACTAATTTTCACCTCACATTTCATATTAGGGTTAAAACTTTAGATAACAGGGGGTGCCTATGTAGCTCAGTTGGTTAAGTGCCCAACTCTTGATTTCAGCTCAGGTCATGATCTCACAGTTCATGAGTTCAAGCCCCGCATTGGGCCCTGTGCTGACAGTATGGAGCCTGCTTAGGATTCTCTCCCTCCCTCCCTCTTTCTCTTTCTCTCTGCCCCTCTCCTGCTCATCCACTGGCACTCTCTCTCTCTCTCTCACACACACACATACACACACACACACACACACACACACACACACACACACAATAAATAAATAAACTTAAAAAAACCTTTAGATAACAGAAGGAACATGTATTAATTTACAATTCATAATTTCAAAAGCTTTTTGAAAACTATATTTGCCTTTCCATGATCTTCATTCTCATCAAACTCCTTATTTTCATCTGTAATAGACTTGATGATGGCTTCTTTGAATATTAAGGTACAAATGTGAGAAGGATTTAACCCAAGGCCATAGTTCAAATAATAAAAGGCTCTTTTCCTTTCTTTGCATGAATTCCACAGGAAAGCCCTAACATAGCACACATCCTGAAAAACATAAACATCATGAGAAAAGTGGTTAATCATTAGGCTTTTTAAAAACGGAATCAAAACAAACAGAAAAAGACACCAGGAAGGCTAGTGGAGCATAGGTGAAGGAGCCCCACTCCGGGATCTCACAGATCATCATTTTTGTCCCACGAGTTACATCAACTAAGAGGGCTGTACTAATTTGTAGTCATGCAGGTTGTGCCCTGGAAACTCAGGGGCACCATTCACATGGTCTAAACTTAGATCATGCAAATGATGCCTCTCAGTGTTGGTGTCCTTTACAATCTGATAGCCCTGGAGCCCAGATTAATGAATCAGTTCCCTGGATCTGAGGTTCCTCATCTGCAAAATGAGAGAAGTGGAACAGTACCTTTCAGGCTTCTCAAGCTACAGACTTAACAGTGACTTTCTCCGAGTGTTTACATTCCTTACATTCATTAGCTCTGCTTATCTTTTTAGAAAAATGCATACATTGGTGACAAATTGTTAATAATGTTAATATGACACTTTGTCAATCCATTTCAAGTGAAGTTTTTAAAGGCACAGTTTATGAAGTCAATGTATAGTATCATGTTATTGATTATAATAATTTTTAACTTACTCAGATCTCCCTAAATCTCGTTCTTGTATCCCAAGGTGCACCATTTCCACTGACTTAAAAACTAGTCAGGGAGATACACGGTGTCACAGACACACATAAAAAAGGAAGAAGTAATAACAATATCTAAAAAATAGCAAGCAGAGATGCTAAGGAAAAGAATCATAGGAATCATTATAAGTCATTTATTTTACTTTTTTTTTTTTTTTTTAATTTTTTTTTTTTTTGACATTTATTTTTGAGACAGAGAGAGACCAAGCATGAATGGGGGAGGGTCAGAGAGAGAGGGAGACACAGAATGTGAAACAGGCTCCAGGCTCCGAGCAGTCAGCACAGAGCCCGACGCGGGGCTCGAACTCACGGACCGTGAGATCGTGACCTGAGCCGAAGTCGGACGCTCAACCGACTGAGCCACCCAGGCGCCCCTCATTTATTTTACTTTTAAAATTTGTCAACTGTTGGGTTCAGAATGTCCAAAGAAATAGCTTTGCTTCTCTCACTTGCCCTAAATCAATATAGAGAATGTCAAGAATATTTTTCCATAGTCTCTCTGTACATTTTATTGTCAAGGACAAAATGGATAATAAATGCATACAATATTCTGATTAATATTCATTTACATAACATGTTCATAAATGGTTATAATTCAGTCAAAGTCACCACAGGACATGCTGAAATTCTCACACATTTATGAAGTGAGAAAAAGCTGTTAAAATGAAAATGGGCCACTGGAGTAATCTAAAAGCAATTGATGGCAGTAAAGGGCCTACTACCTGAAACCAGACCAGAAGAGGTGGCTTTGGACATAGTTTGCACTGGAAGTGAAGATGGGCAGATAGAGAAGGGCTAGAGAAGAAAGCAGATGATTAATCTGAGTGGAAAATAGGCTTTAATAACTCTTTACTTCTTTGAATAGAAAACTAATAAAATGTTTGAGAAGACTTTGACAAAGCTTAGTAAGATAAAATACAATTGTTTCCCCCTCAAAACTTAATACATTAACTGTTTGTATTCCCTGGGGAAGAAAGTGAAGCTTGTCAGGATTTTTGCCTCATGGGCTAAAATGTTAGGTATCTATTGCTGAATAACTAATTACTGCAATACAAAGATCCTGGCCCGGGCTGAGGTTCAACTAGGGAAAGATCCACTTCCCTGCTCATGTGGTTGTTGGAAGCATTCACTTCCTTGCAGCTACATGATTCACAGAGACTTACTTGTTCAAAAAGAGCAAGTGAAGAGACAGAGAAAATCTACTGGCAAGACAGAATCTAGTAAAATGTAACACAGTCATTATAGTGACATTCCATTGTTTTACCCTATTCTAATGGTTAGAATCAAGTCGTAGGTCCTGCAAGAAAAGGTAATAACACCAGGAAATGGGGATCATGGGGGCCACCTTAGAGTCCATTTGCCACAGTCTAGCCTCTGGCCATCAGAGATTCATATCTCTTCCACACGCAAAATACATTTTCCTCTTCCTAAGATTCCCAAGAGGCTCAATGCATTAAAGTACGAACACAAAGTCCAAACTCTCATCATCTAAATCAGGTCCAGGTACAGATTAGGCTCCTGGGTACAACCTATCAAGTACAGCTCCTGAGAAACAATTCTTCTCCATAGGTACATCTGTGAAACTAAAGTTATCTGTCCCAACACACCCAACATGCCATGGTGGGACAGGTGTAGGAAAACAGCTCTAGACATTCCCATTCATAAAGAGGGGGAAATGGGAGGTAAAAAAAAAGAGTTACTAGTCGATAGCAGTTCAAAAATCAGTCTAGCTAGACAAAAGTTGGGAGTTCCTTTATTTAGTTTCAACAATTCTCCATGGTCCAGTCATCTGGGATCTTGGTTCTGCCCTTTGAATCATCTTTCCTTTGTCATAAAGGATAGCAAATGTTTACAGCCAAGTAGCTTTATCAGTCTACTTGCTGACAGGAGAATGTTGGGAGTCTAACAGCCTCCTTTCATTTTGTACTCTCTCTTTCCACCTAAATGGAAGTGTTTCTGCTGAAATAATTTTCTCAAAAATTTTTTGTGTCTCCCGTGGATTTCAATGGGGGCTCATTCCATAAGACAAAAGCTACACCCACAGATCTTTCCAAGATAACATTTTTTTCTATCTTTGGCTTCCATTGAGATGCATGAACAACAAACTAAAGCCTCCTAGAGTCCCTGATCATTTCTCTACTGCTTCCTCATATCCAATTTTTCCACCACAAGGAAGTATTAGAAATTCCTCATCTCTGAGCCTGTTTCTTCCATTCTCTTTCTCCTAACTGGAATGTCTTTTGTCCACTTCTAACTGTTGGTGCACACATGCATTGGTTAAGCTGCTTAGTACTCCGGAGTGGAAGTCAGATCTGCTCTCAACTCAGACGCCTGTCAAAATATTGGGTTCTACTCTACCTACACAGATTCTTTCTAACTTGGGATCTTAGCAAAAAATATAACTTTGGCCCATCTGCTACAAGAGAGCTATCTATGGGAAGCTTTAGGAAAGATAACACAGACTCTGTTTTCCTCTAATTATATTCAATTTTATTCTTGATTCAATTCATATCTTTGGTTTCTGGTTCCTGACCTCAAGTGCAGCCCTGACCATGCTCCCAATTTGGCTTCCCCCTCACTAACTTTAGAATACTTATCAGAGCTCAATACTTGCTTCTAGCTCAAATCTGGGCCAGATCTGAAGATAGCGCCCCTCCCACTTTTTCTCCTCCTAAAGTCTCCCACCTATGAAAACCAAAACTCATCTCTCTGGAGCATCATGTCAGCTTTATCTGAACTCTACCCTATGTAGAGAATTTACTAAATCATTCATTCACTCAACTAATGTATCCTGAGTCCTTACCTTCTGTTATGTGCTTGGTACAGTGATGAACAAGACATGGCCTCTGTCCTGAGTGACTGACACTCTAGTGAGGGAGACAGATGTAAGCAGTTAACAACCAAATGTTTACAACATGCTACAGAGAAGATTTTCAAACAAAGGCTTTCCAGACTGAGGAAATTAAAATAGTTTGCTGTGTCTGAATCAGATGTGAAGTGCATAAAGTCTAAGTTAAACAATAAAGCTAGGAGAATTAAAGGTGGGTGACCAGTTACTAGCTCTTAATTTTTCAAATTGAAAGAAATCTGGATCTTTTGTGGGCAGTAAAAAGCCACCAAAATTTTTTTATATGAAAGAAAAAATTTTCACTTTTTGTTTTAGAGAGAGAGAGCCTAAGTGTGTGTGTGTGTGTGTGTGTGTGAGAGAGAGAGAGAGAGAGAGAGAGAGAGAGAGAGGTAATCTTAAGCAGACTCCATGCTCAGCACAGAGCTCAACGTGGGGCTCAATCCCATGACCCTGGGATCATGACCTGAGCCCAGATCAAGAGTCAGACACTTAACCGACTGAGCCACTCAGGTGCCCCTGAGAGTAAAAACAGTTCTAAGTACCATTTGGGAAAGATGAGTTTGGTAGAAGAATGTCAAAAGCTAATACAACAGTCCAGGTGTAGAAATAAAGAAGGAATCAACTTAAGAAGCATTTTAGAGATTTAGCTGACAGAAGGTGATAGTCTCTGGATGAAGGAAAGGGGTGTCTGAAATAGTTCTGAGGTGTTTCTTTTAGGTAAATTCCTGAAAGATGAATCAAGATGAGGAACAGAGGAAGAGATGCAGACTTGAGGAGAAAGGCTCAGGAATGTGGGATCTTGTGTGAAATTGGATATAGCATCAGGGTTAGAGCTCAAGTTATTTACACCACTCTCTGCCCAACCCAAGAGGCAGATTTCTCTCCAAGTCAGGTTTTAGGAGATCTAGGAAGTGAATGATAGAAATAAAGTGAAATCTTCATTCATCCTCCAAGGGATGAACAACTTGGATTTAAGTGCATCTCTTTTGGCACACATAACATGGTTTTACTAAGTGGTAAAAATAAATTAAATAAAATAAAGTTAAATTAAATTAAATTAAATTAAATTAAATTAAATGCACTTTTAAGATCCCAGTGCTTTAATCAAGCTGATTGTTTATGAGTTATAAATGTAGAAAAACATCTTAGTATAGGAAGCACTTGATATTTCAAAATAATGCCTTTTTGTTAATTACTGCTTATGTACAGTGACCATAAGGTCTCTTGTGGAAACTTAATTTCATAAAGGAAACAGGTTGAAAATACAGCCCAATTCAGAGGGAAATGATGCATACTGCATGAGAATATGCTATTCTTGAAAATATTGGTGTGTGGAAGAAAGTTTCATATTTACAGCCAACACTAGAGCTATTCTGGAAATAAGAATATCATTTATACACTATAAATTAAGAATTTTATTGTTAAAGCATTATAACAACATTGTAGAAGATTTGAAAAATAGAGGGGGAAATATGTAATCTTATTATCCTTAAGTTACAAACTATTTTATATGTCCTCTTTTGCTTTTCTCTACATAAATGTATAAGGTATAACAGCCTACACTCTATTTCATATTTTCACTTAGTATTCTATGTAAGGAATTTCTGTGTTTCCTTTCCCTATCATTTCCACTAGTCACACAATCTTCTAACAAGTAGGTCTACCCTAATTTACCTAGTGTGATATTATTGCTGGGTATTTTTTTCTTCCAATATGTTTGTCATTATAGAGAATACTGCAATGAACATCTTCCTCAACAAGATTTTCCTCCTTATTTTAGTTTAGCTTTGTAAGGTAAATTCAATAAATTGGCTTGCTAGTTAAAATGCATAAAAGTATGCATCTTTTTATGGGTCTTGATTTTTACTGCCACATTGTTCCTTAAGAAGGTGGCATTATTCATCATCCCACTTGCACAGTATAGGAGTACCATTTTCAGGGTGCCTGGGTGGCTCAGTGGGTTAAGCATCTGACTCTTGGTCTTGGCTCAGGTTATGATCTCATGACTTGTGAGATCAAGCCCTGCGTCAGGCTCAGCACTCACAGAGCCGAGCCTACTAAGGATTTTCTCTCTCCCTCTCTCTCTGCTCTTCCCCCACTTGTACTCTCTCTATTAAAAAAAAAAAAGCAAAAAAAACAACCCCACCATTTTTATTATACCTTCTCAATCCTTTTCTTTAATCTGAGTGGAAAACAACTTATTTTGCCTTTTAAATTGCATTTTATGATTACTAGTAACCACCAACATCAATTTGTCTCATGCTTACTGTCTGTATTATGCCACTAGAAAGTAATCTTGAGCACAGGGATTTTATTTTTCTCACTGCTGTATCTCCAGCACCTAGAAAAGTATATTCAATAGAAACCTGCTGAATGGAGAAACTGTGATACCACTCTCAACCCAGGTTTATCCTATCACTTTCCTCCACTATTTAGTTTCCTTAAAAAATTATTTAATAGACAAAAATATAATCTACATAATATGACAAACTTGTTTATTTTTCATTTGCTATTTAATTCATAAATGAGAGAACATTTTTGACTGCGAAAACCTCAGCAATATGCTTGAATTCCTCCTACACAGTTTAAAGATGCTATTCTAGGCTGGAGTGTCCAATCTATCTTCCCAATTCATATAAAATTGAGATTAAACATTAAAATACCAAGACATTAGACTGTTCATTCAATAAAATCTTTGGGCCTAATGTTGAATCTGGTGGAATTCTCCAAGCTGGACATCAAAGTCTGAGTCAGCATGAATCTGTGGGGCTAGAGAGTCTTCAAATCCAGTTTGTGTGTTATCGTGTATGAGTTTATTAAACAAGTCAACAGTTTCTATCTTCAAAATTCATGTGGGAAGAAGAACCATGAAAATAGTTTTCTTGTGTGGCTGGCTAGAAATAACAGCTTTGGAAACAGAAAGCTGAGTCATTTCCTAGCTCCATCACTGATCAGCTGTGTGACTTCTAATAAAGTATTTAATCCCCCTCAGCCTTAGTTTCCACATTTGTAAATGACAATAATATTATTTGCCTTCTGAGGCTGTGAGGACTGAATGGGATCCACAGGGAAAGTAGCAGCACAGTGCCTTACGTAATGGAGAAACTCAGTAAAGCAGTTAGTTCCCTCCCTCTGCTCCTTTCACCTTAAGGTAGTATAAGGATTTCAGAGGAGTGAATTTGAATCCTAGTTCCCTCACTACCAGCTGTGTGCCCTTAGGCATTTTATTTATCACTCTGTGCTTCCACTAACCCGTAGTGCCAGTCTCCTAGGTTTCTCGTGAGGACTAAGGGAGATAATTCATATGCAGTGTTTAACACTTTGCCTGACAGATGCTAAGGGCTTAGCAAAAGAGTTTATTATTAGTAGTAATAATATCAATGTAAGTAAAATGACAGTGGAGAACAGTGAAAAGGGCTAATTTCTCCTTAAGCTTATGATATTAGACACATATCTGATGTAAAACAAAAGAAAAATTCTGTTCTTAACAAAAGTCTCTCATTTACATATTTGAGAGTGATGTCATCACTTTAGGAAACACAGATGATGCTATGGTTGGTAGGATTTGTACCTTTCTTCATTTTCCAAATTCTCAACACACAGTGCATATGCCCTCTACAAGCTGAAAAATATTTACTTAACAAAAAAACATGAGGCAGCATAAAATATTCAGAAAAATGGTTTATCGTACTGCCTGATGCGAACCCAGCAGTGCATTGTTTCTGGCCTAGAGTATTTCATGTATTTTACATGATGTCCTGTACGGCTGCTGCAAACATATTGGCTGTCAGTCACCTTCAAATAAATGTGTTGTGATAAAAAACCAGCACATTAGAGTGCTACAATGTGCACGTTTTTGAAAATTCTAAGCAATAGCCCCCCAGGTTTACCTTTGGTATGGAGGCAATTTTGCAGCGTTTAATTGCTGTATGGCTTTCTTGTGGAAATTCAGGTTTTAGAAAGCGACTGCGAGATGAAAATGTCTCACATAGAACAGAAAGATAAAAATGGTGTCAAAGTACTTAAGGTTTTTTTGGATTTGGTATTGTTTCAGTGTGTGTGTGTGCGTGTGTGTGTGTGTGTGTGTGTGTGTGCGTGCTTAAGTAGCGAACTTTAGGCTTAGTTTCAACTACAAAACATATTTTTGGGGGCGCCTGGGTGTCTACCTTGGTTAAGCGACTGACTCTTGATTTCGGCTCAGGTCATAATCTTGAAGTTTGTGAGATCAAGTCCCATGTCGGGCTATGCGATGACAGCTCAGAGCCTGCTTGGGATTCTGTCTCCTCTCTCTGCCCTTCCTCTACTCTCTCTCTCTCTCTCTCTCTCTCTCTCTCTCTCTCTCTCTCTCACACACACACACACACACACACACAAATTCTCTCTCTCTAAGATAAATAAACATTTAAAAACCCAGATATTCTTTCTGACCCTTTTCTAATGTCATCCATGACATCAGGTTTAAGTTGCATCAGTCTGTCCAATGCCACTGAGAACAGACCAGTCCAAAGACACACAAGCTGAAGCAAGCTTGCAGTTCTGTGATGACACTTACACAGACCCCTGCGCAGTGCAGCCCCAGCCTCGCTAGTCCAGGAGCTCAGTAGCTGGAAATTGCAGTCACATTCTTTTGTATTACAAACTAGCTTACAGTTCCTTCTTGAAACAGTGACACACACTTCCTACAGGAGCAGTACAGGTAGAAAAATCACAAGGCTACCTCCAGCAATGGGCCTCTATGGTAATGGGCTAAACCACCCCAAATTATACAAAAACTCATTCTTAAAATCTCAACCACTGTTATTTTCTATATTGTTCAATACTGCAAGTTATGTGTCACAATTTTAAAGTCTTTAAATAGATCTCCATTTCCAGAAGGAAGATGTATTTCTTTCTGACACTAATGATTCTAAATATGCTCTTATTATATCTAACAGAGGCATTGAAACACCCAAAGCACTGAACCAAACAAACCAGGCACAGCTCATTGTATTCATGGAGGATTAAAAACAAACAAACCTCTTCATTTGGTCTCACTCCATGATGTGGCGCTTGAAGTCTATGGAATCTATGGAAGTCTATGGAGTCTATCAAAGTCAGAAGACAGTGTAATGCCTTTAGCTGACTCTATCTGTTGTTCCAAACCCACAGTGAGACAAAAAATAGAGACCTATATTCAACTCAAACCTCCAGGCCCAACTTGGAGCCTCCCTGCCGGGAGTCACTCAAACACTCTGTGCCTCAATTTCCTCCCCAGCCCTCCCAGATAAGATGAAATGAGCCAGGATAAATTCCTGAGATCCTTCTCATTGTTGACATTCTGTGGTTCTCTGACTTTGCTGGTACAGAAGTTCTGGGCAAGATTTTGGGGGCTTGGCCCAGAAAGCAACAATTCACTCTTTCTGTCTACCCAAAACAAACAAAAATATAGCAGAAATGAAACAAAATAAAATTTAAAAACAAATAATACAAAATGAAGTGTAGGAATATTTACTGATATTTATACCTAATATTTATAATAGTTTGTGGAGGTCGTCAATTACCACCTACTTCCCAA
This sequence comes from Neofelis nebulosa, assembly GCF_028018385.1. Classification (NCBI taxonomy): domain Eukaryota; kingdom Metazoa; phylum Chordata; class Mammalia; order Carnivora; family Felidae; genus Neofelis; species Neofelis nebulosa. The sequence goes on from NC_080785.1 coordinate 38,200,365, forward strand.
ATCTTTTTTTCCTCATTCATCACTCTCTCCCATTTCTCTGAAAGACTTAACCATCTTTATTTTGTGTTCATCCTTTGGGCAAGTGGGTCTTAACCTTCCTCTGATTCTCCTCCCACCTTTATGACTGTTGTTGATTTTTTTTTTTAACGTTTTATTTATTTTTGAGACAGAGAGAGACAGAGCATGAACGGGGGAGGGGCAGAGAGAGAGGGAGACACAGAATCGGAAGCAGGCTCCAGGCTCCGAGCCATCAGCCCAGAGCCCGACACCGGGCTCGAACTCACGGACCGCGAGATCGTGACCTGAACTGAAGTCGGCCGCTCAACCGACTGAGCCACCCAGGCGCCCCATGACTGTTGTTGATTTTTGGTTTCTCTTCTTTTCTCCCATCTTTAACTGTGTATTTACCATAAAGTTCAACTCCATTTTCTCTACTCTTCTTTCTGCATGTGTGCTTGCGTGGAAAAAATTATACTTTCTTATCTATTAACCTACCTTTTTCCTGTTAAGGATTCTCCAATCCCTATGCACAGCACAGGTTTCTACCCCAATCACATATGTAAATGTCTAGAGGACAGATATCTTTATATCCCGATGTACATCACTCTAATATTTTCTTCTCCATTTGCCAAGAAAAATTCAGTCTGAATCATGTCCCCAGTTCTCTCATTTTCACTGATAACACTATTCTTATCTCAAGCCCCTACTAGAAAGCTTTGGCCACCTTTCTGTAATTCTGCTGTGGTTAAGGGGGTCAGGATGCCTGTGTTCACATTTCAAGGTGAACAAGTTATTCCACCTCTCTATGACTCAGTTTCCTCATTTGTAAGATGGGGATGATAAAAATACCTACCTCACAGGAGACGTGCAAGAGATAAAATGCTGCCGTATTGTAAAGTGTTTAGCACAGTGTCTGCCATATACTAAGTTCAGTAAAAAAAAAATAGCTAACCAAGCAAACAAAAACACTGAAGTATATTAATGCCAGGAGAAACAACAAGCCCTACAAGAAAGGAAATGTAATAACCGTACACTATGCATGGGACACCTGTGAATCATAACTGTGTCCTAATGATGCAAATACTAAATAGGGACTTAACCAAAAACTGTGAAATAATTACATCGGGAGGACTGAGACGGGGCATTACATGCAGAGTACATGCAGCTGGGAGACTGAGTATGTGAGAGAGAGAGAGACAGAGACAGAGAGACAGAGGTTGTCTGTGTCTGAAAGAGATGATTTAAGAGAGCTGAATCATCATCTCCCAGGGTAGAAAGCCAATATGTAATGTCTATAAAAGAAACATAAAAAAATAGCAATATAAGCATGTTATTGAGAAATATACAGGTAAATTCCAGGAGAAATCATTAAATAGAAAGACTAGAAACAGGAATCAGGGTAGGGATGAGATATATCTAAAGGCTACTCTTTGTTCTTTAAAAATCTTATAGTAGTATTTTACTTAAACACTATATCCAAATATTACTTGATAAAAATAGAAAATTTTATAGTAATTCATTAAATCATGGATTATGTGTTTAGAGGTCATATGAATCTTGAGAAAATGCTGATATGTGAAGAAGGTATTTGTACATTTTAATTGCCCACAGTGAACTTGTAGTCTAAACTAAAAATACAAACTGATTCAGAAAATGGTTAGGAAAATTCATGATAAATTTAGAAACAAGGCTTAAAAAAATGTATGGAAATCTGACTGCTTAGCCTTTTTAGGTATCATGAAAAGCAATCATGATCTCTGAAAAATATCCCTTATCACTGTTAGGAACAGAAATCCAGATTTAAATCTGACTGGCAATTCAACAAGCAGTGTTTCTTCATGTGGTGGTTAGGCCCAAGATGGTTTTGGTAATAGTGTCCAAAATAATCTTTGCAAATAATCTTTTCTATTTAAGCATGAGACTTACCATTTTTATTGTTTTATAATATTTCCATAAGATATCATTGCCACCAACACACTTGGAACAATACTTGGAAACCAATTATTTGTAAAGCATATTGAATCTCTTTCAATCTCTGATTGAAAGCACAACTTCAGTACACTTTAAAGATATCCTCTAAATATGTACTGCCTAATAAATTTAGATGGGTTTGCTATTCTTCCCTAGAAACACAATGAGATCAACAAAATTTACAGTAATTAGTAGAAAAGAGGAATTCAAAATCTCCAGTTAATTTTTAGTAATTAATGACTTAGAAGATGATTTGTTAAGATGGTTAGGTGAAGTTAAGATGGTTCAGAGGACTGGGAGAGCTTTAACTGGAAAATGTCTTGGGACTGATCTTTGCTTTGTTATGGTCTATTCCAATGAGCTTTTGAATATTAATCATATCTCAGAAGTCGAAAAACCCCATCTCTGCTATTGAGCTCTGAACAAGGAGGGTGGCTTTCTGAGGAGCAATACCACTAAGATCCTAAGCAAGTTCTGGTTGGCAAAATGGAGGGTTTCATCATAGAAGATACTCAGAAACAGTTCTTAAAATATACATTCAAGCACTTGGTGTAGTTTTTGTTCTATCTCTTTAGTATCTTCAGGAGGAAGAAAATAAGTTAATCAGAAGAGTTATTCTGACCTGAACATGTGAATGAAGGAAAATCATCCGGAGGCCCTCAAAAAGGTGAGTGCTTCTAAAATCAACACTGGGAATGCCAACACAAGAAATACAACAGGACTTGATGTGATTTCTTTTCACACTTGGGTTACGAGGATGCCGGTGAGCACGTTTCCAGAAACAGCCATGAAATAAGTTTGTGTGCTCAGATGTTTCTTTCTTTTCCCCTAAGAGATGGAGTTTTGAAGTATTACAATGAACTAAGAATCGTTTTACACTTTGCTTTCTTGCCTAAAAGTCACACCATCTTGGTTCCTAACTCTCCCCTTTGTCAGACAGTGAAATAGTATTAAAAGAACTCTAAATCTGCCTCTGTAATCCCCACATTAAAATTTGCATTTGTTTTAAATTCAGACTCATATTTAAAAGGCTTTTTTCAAGGTTTAAAAGAATGAAATTCATTAACAAGGTGATACATTCATACTTAATTCTCCAACCTGACTCCTCGAGGAAATTGTCTGTGAGCTTTCAAAAGTCCTCATCCTGGGTCATAGCCCCAGAGATTCCAATGTACAGCCAGGGTATTCAAACTTTTATAAGCTCCCCAGAACAGTGTAACATGCAACCTCGCATGAGAAACCCTGCCCTGGAGAACGGTGCTCTCAACGTTACAGAGTTTGTATGCTTATCACTCTCATTCCATTGTACACTCCTTGAGCCGGGTGGATAGGTTTGGCTTTCTGTCTATGACTTTGAATTCTGTTTTGTTTTATTCTTTGTAAAGGTGAACCCAATAGAATGATGCTGCATAAGTCATTTAAGGAAGGCCTACAAATAACACATCTGTTTGTGATCCAGTCTCACTGGTTTTTCTGAATTACAAACCAAAAAACCCTATTTTGTACCCATAACAGCTCTTAGTTCTTAGGAAATAGTTCTTAAGATAGTTAGGATAATACTAATCAACAAAACTCAATAATGAAAATCATAATATATACTTTGTACTTTTCATTCCAGAAATTCAATTCTATTTTCAAAGACCATCTTATTACTACCCCTAAGAAGACTCTTTGACAAGATAGTCAGAAATTACCAGCTGAACCTAAGGAATGTCAGGGTTGGATATCTGGTATATTTCTACTTGGTTTAGAATGTCCAGTCCTTCCTAAAATTGGAAGGAAAGGGGAGTTTATTGGCTTGGACATATTAATTTTTAGAATTTTATTTTCATCCTTATAATTACATAGGAGAGCCTTATTTTAAGAGCAATGAAAAGTCACTGAAGTCTCTTTAGTAATGACATGATTTCCCCATAGGAAAACTGGAAGAGCACCAAGTAGAAAAACATGAATTCCATTTGGGCTACTGAATTTGAAATGTCTTTAAGACACCCAAGTAAACATGTTAGTCAGTGGCTGTTCTGTGAGAAGAGAAGGAAATTTGTAGGCTTCTACAAAGAGAAGGTAATAGAAATTATGGGCAAGGTGAAGGGGATTTGGGAAAGAGGAGAATTGGAAGAATGACGAACTCAGACAACTCAGCCATGACAAGAGAGCAACTAAAGTGTAAAAAGCTGCAATAAATACACTTCTAACCCAATCTCCGGCCACACTTCTATTTACTCCCTGTATAAAACTAGAAGTGCGATTATTAAGTTAAAGAGCATTTGAAGCCTCTTGATTCAGACTGACAGCTTTTCAGATATACCGACTTTCCTCTCCCCTCACCAACACTACGATCTTGGTCAACTTGGTTGATAAAAATGTCATCCCACTGTCTCAGGCAACTGTTTGAAATAAATCACATTATGAAGCCTAAATGGTGTTGCTACATAAATGCACCCAAGAGACTCCCAAATGCAGAAATGTATTTAAACTGGGACTATGTAGCAAACATCATAAATACCCAACAAACCTGCTGAATTAAATTGAAATCAAAACATGATATTTGTTTTTCCCAGTTTCTTTTAAGTGCAGGTTCCGGTATCTGCTTTCCTGGCTATGTTAAGGTCCCAAGGCTGCTCAGCTGGTTGGTTCAGGCAGATCACCTTTAAGAATCTGTCCTCCAGCAGCCACTACCAGGATGCTGTTCAGCGGGACGGAAACTCAAGACTGGTGTGTCCAAATTTAGCTTGGAACTTCACAATCATCTTATTAAATATTTTTAATACTGCTTAGAAAATGTGTAAGCAAAGCCTAAGATATTTCTTTGCCAATCAATCAGTATAAATTCACATATAAATTTACTGATGCGTACTCGATTTTCTGGTTACCCCAAGATTAATGCATCACACTCCTGAATATACTGTGATTAACTTCAAAGCCTTCAGGGTTCGCTGTCTAATCTTAATGTGACTAGATCAGGGTTTATTCCAATTGACATCTTTCTGGTTGTAGTACATAAATTATTTTTCTTAAAGGAGATTGCAGTCTCTTGTATTTATACTTTTAATTGAGTCCTTTTGGGATAGTATAGCCTGAAAAGAATGTTTTACATGGACCACGTTTTAAAACTGGTTCTTCCTCTGTTACCTGTGGATCCTGTTACTGTCGCCAGCTCACTAATACTCTACTTAAAAGGTCAATATAACTCTTTGTGTAGAAACTGAGACCCTCCAATCTTCACTCAGTCAAGGTGATTGGCTTGGCCTGTTTTGAACTTGTTCTAGTCACTATATGTTGCTTCAAGTTTCTACATTCAAGTTACACATTTGCTTCTAGTTGCTTTCTTTGGGGAGTGGGTACAGACTTCTGCTTGGATTTGAATACTGACATCACCCCTCAAAACCCACATGATCCCAGGAAGATTCTTCAACCTCTCAGCTGCCTTAGGTTCTTCATTGGTACACAAGTGGTAAATACTACCTATCTCACATTAAGTAGTAAAAATATGAATTACTGTCATTTTGCATGGCTGGGTTTTTTTTTTTAACGTTTATTTATTTATTTTGAGAAAGAGGGAGAGAGGCAGAGGGAGAGAGAGAGAATCCCAAGCAGGCTCTGCACTGTCAGTGCCTAGCCCAACATGGGGCTTGAACTCATAAACTGAACTGTGAGATCATAACCTGAGCGGAAAAGAGTCAGAGGTTTTACCCACCGAGCTACACAGGTGCCCCACCTGTTTTTGCCATTGCTTGCTGTTGTTACTGTTTGTTTTATGGGTGATGGTGGGGTGGTTGGTGAGCAGCGTGCCACTTACAACTGTATGCAGTTTACAAAACAGCCACAAGAATAGTGACCCGTCCTTTCTAATTTGTCAGCCTTGCTGACTGAGGAGCTGGGATCTTGGTGCACTCTGGCTTGCCAAAGCAAAAGCAAGGCTCATGGGACTCTCTGGCACTCATTTCCCAGAGACCATAAGTACAGCACATACCCAGGAGTCCTCTCTGAGTATACATACCAGTAAACACATGAATCTGGGCATATAAAATTCAGCTCCCTGCCCCCTACGAAATAGATAAGCCATAGAATCCCCTCCCCCTCCCCCCCCCCGTCTCTCTCTCTCCTCTCTCTCTCTCTCTCTCTCTCTCTCACACACACACACACACACACACACACGCACGCACACACACACACACACACACACACACACATCTGGTCGGACAATCAAGAAGGAATTTGAGAGCAAGTCTGAGGTTGGGAGGCCATTTGGAAAATTAGTGCAACCATCTCTGGACACTTGGAGGGGTGGGGATGGGGGTGGGAGAACAAGTAGGGAAACAGAAAAAGATACATTTACGGAGGTGAAAAAGTATGAACAGTACATTTTCACATGTTTTTAATGTACCATTTCTAAAGCAGACATGACATTGGAAACAGCATCTAGGGTTATAACCATGATCTACAGGGCAGGAAGGGCTTTTCAGGGACTGGAACCACCTAGCTGGCCCAGCCTGCATCCCTCACATCACTGGGAGCTCGACTCTGCAGCCCCTGGAGTCCGGTCTTCGTGGGTTACCTTAGTCAGGAGCGTGTGCTGGCTGACCAGGGCCCCAATGCTGGCAGAGCAAGGACTGCCTGGCCCACTGCTGTGGGCCTGCTAGACAGGAACAGGTGACTCATATCTGACAGGGACATCTGCCTGAGGCAAGTGGCAGTGGGTGTGCGAGGGAGTCATAAGAGCCCCTCCTGGGCACTTACATCAGCATCACAAAGGGACCAGCTCACCTGGGGAGGGGCAGAAACCAGGGTGGGGGACAGCGCCCCTCTGGGAGGCCATGGAGACCCCAAAGGGCAGGCTCTGCAGGCGCAACCTGAATTCTAAACCAAGCAAACAAAAGCTCTTTACTTGAAGCACATCCATGCAAATATTGCCAGGTATAAGCCTTACTGCTGCCCCCATTCTATTAATAATAAAAGACAAAGCTGTGTTGTTCCACTTTCTATTTTTTTCCTTGCTAGAAACTCCCTCCACCCCTTCAGGGGAGACTTGTCAATGAAAGGCTTCTTCCCCACATTGCTTTCCCTGACCCCGCCCTGTCTGATCACCTTGCCCACTCATACCTTTGGGAATCTCTTTGAATGTCACTTTTGTTTCCCACTAGAGCCCTAATTGGAAGGCCCATATTTGCCTGAAATTCTTCCCTTTTAGTTATACAGTCTGAAATTCACCTACTACCACTAAACTACCTATTTAAAATGCAAATACTTCTGCATGGGTAGGCAGTCTGATCTACCCAAATTAGAAATGTTCCATCAAGTTGGGTTTTCCTAAAAAGCCAAGAGGGCAGTTTCAGTGGGAAGTTGTACAGAGGAATCCGTGCATCCTGGTGGACCAAGGTACTTGGGGAGAACAGCCTTGCCCTCCTACAGCCATGCTGTGCAGGGAATTATAGTTACTTTAGAAAGCATGGGCATCCAAGGCTCCAGCAGAAGGAAAGGAGTCCCAGGCTCAAAGTCTCCTTTCTTGTCTCACCAGACCCAGATTGTGGATGTGGCTTCTATGGTCAGGAAAAGAAACCACAAGTTATGATACAAACACTAACCTGTTACAAAGACTGTGAGCCAAAAATAATTATTGAAAAGCAAATTAAGACCTCACCAAAATCTGCAAAACAAAAAACAAAGACTCCATTCACAATATGCAGTAAAACATGATAACCTGTACTCCACCTGCCCTTTCCACACCTTGCACACACATACCAGGAATGCCCCTTGAGATCTTCTCTCACACATCACACTCCCCAAACTCGCACCCCAACCCAGAAAGAACAGGTCTTCTTTTGTTTTCTTCATCTGTATTCTCTGACTGGTCTGGATGAAAAGAAATGTTGGCTTTCATTGTAATTCCTTGATAATAAACTTTTGTCTAAACTGTCAAGAAATAAATGTGTCACTAGAGAAGAAAAGAGAGACGAGAGAAAACAGACTTTATTTTCTGATAAGACAAGGGTGTTGATTGTCCTGTCTTCCTAATGTTCTATTTCTTTATGGTTGGTTGCTTTGCATTTTTTCTAAAACGCAAGACACATATTCCAACCTCCTTGTTAACATCAGAACAGTTTCCATTTTCATTTGGAGAACTACACAATGTTTGATTTTTACAGTCCAGGAAGCTAGTGACCATATAATCATCTTCAGTTCCTAAAATTAAGCAGAAAGATAAACAAATAAGCAAAAACAGGGACTATATTTACTTGTGGATATATTCACAAAGTTCTAGAAGAGAGTGCGAATATGAAGACTTGTGGAATCAGTGGCAATGGCCCATGGGAACAAAATAGCTTTTAATCGGGATTTTTAAAAAACGCATTTTAGAAGGAAGTGACAGGGAATTCAGTCACTCCTGACTTGGAGTAAAAGACTGACTGAACTTCCTTTGGATTAAATAAGGCTGGCATTACTGGATGATCCTAGGACAAGGGCCAGAACTATACTTTCTAGAAGATCATGCCACACTGGAAGGACATGATGGATGTCCTACCATTCCAAGCAGGTAAGGACAAGCAGGTACATAATGTGTAGGTGCAGTTCCTCAGGATGTTCCAAACTGAAATCCACATCAACGACTTCCTCTATTCTCCACTGTCAGCTACCTCACTCACCCAGGGATCATTTTGGAACACAATACCATCAGTATTCCAAATTACTTTTTTCTACACTGCTTTTCCTTTGTCTGAATCTTCTTAGTAATTATTTAGCTTAAAAAATATATTGTATTCAACTTGTAAACTACCTTATATATTCAGGAATGGGAAAAATATCTATTGAGAGACAGTAAGGTGGAGATAAGAGTGAAAAGGAGAGAGAAGGAATAGAGAAGAAAAGAGAATGGTAGTTTTCTGTGTTGCCTTTGTCCTCCACTAACACACAGCACTTATCATCACCGTGCTCAGAGCACAACATGCCTGCGAGAAAGAGAAAGGAAAGAATTATCCTCAGCGTAGTAATCTATTCACATAACTTCAGCTGTCATATTTCTGTGGAAGATCCCACAATGTTTATCTTCAGTCACAAGCTTTCTCCTGGTTTCCTATCTCCGCTTGTCTGTCTAGTAGATTATTTCCACTTGGAGGTTTTACTGTCACTTCAAAGCAACCATTTCTAAAATCATATTAACTGGCTTCATTCCCAAACCAGCTTCATTTTCTTGCAGTTGCATTTCTATTAATGGCAACAAAACTTTCTAAATGACTCAGCCTAACCCCCTAGCACCATCATTGTTGCCATCTTCCTCCTTCTTCTCACCTCCATGTCATTAATGTTTTCATCTTCCTGATGAATATATGTGTCTCTCTCTCTCTCTCTCTCTCTCTCTCTCTCTCTCTCTCTCTCTCTCTCTCTCTCCTCTATTCCTTCCTTTCCATTCTTAACCCCATTAGCCCTTTATCACTTCATGGGCACCTGGAGTTCTAAAGATAAACAACTGCACAGTTCTATCTGGGCTCATCTTGATTCAGGATATTCTGAACTCAATGGAAAAAATTACCAAAGGGAATAAAGAAGAGGTAAAAACTGTCATGATGATGATAATAATGTTTCTTGAGCACTTACTATTTGTCACGTACTTCTCCAAAGCTCTTAACATAGATTAACACAGTTAAGTCTCACAATAAAACTCTACAAAATGGATACTATTTGTACTTTCCTCATAATAGGTAGAGAAACATGACAGTGGAAATAAAATGTACATGGTGTTCTGGGAGTTAGAAGACCTGAGTTCAAGGTTTCAAAATCATTTTGTAAAATCATTTGGCAAAACAGATAAATCTATAAATTCTTTTTCTTGGAAATAATCTAAGATTCTATTTCATAGCTGAGATGTGAAATTTAGTATGACATAGAAAGGGAACCCTGGAATTCTCCAAATTCTTTTCTATTTCCAGGGTCATTCATAAAGAAACAATGATTCATTCATTCAAAACATTCTTGAGCACCTACAATGTACCATTACCAACGAATGGTTGTTGTGTCATTACATTGAGCCTTCTCATTTGTATTTGCTTTTCCCTAATTATTGCTAAAGTCTTACCTGAGGCAGATAACAGGCCAAAGAAAAGAAGAGCTAAAAAAAGGAAAGGAATCTTCATAGCAAGTCCTCTCAGAAGCAACTAAGCGTCTCAAAAAGATAAACCAAGGTAAACGGAGATGATTTCAGGATCAGAATCCCTGTACTTCGAGACTTTCCTGGATGAGCTGGACCTTATATGACTTGGTCTTTCTTAGATTTGTGGGGATCCAACTCCTCATAACTCCTGTATACTTCCTATTTGTTTAATCATATTATGACATGCACAAGCCCTTATTACATCTTTATAACACTTTTTACTCATCCATGTCCCTCCTCACTGTCTCAGTGACCCACCAATAGGACTTAACTGGGAGGCCTCTTATCACTTGAAGGATCACTTGAGGGCTCCCTTAAAGTTGGCACTGCCTTTCCTGATGCCCACAGTACTCCCTCCCTACAGGAGCAGTGCTTTCCCTTACCTTACATATCTCTTTTCCTAGTGTGGACATCATGTTCACCAGTGGTGCCTTGAATATTCTTATCAGGTTGTTAGTAAATCTGAATCTTCACAGCCCCCAATCCACCTCCTGTCCTGCAGAGTCCAGCAAGCATTGCTAAAGATCATCGTGTGATTATGCTAATGTTAATGTTCATATCCTTTCAACAGGGCCCTGGTGGTGGCTTTCCCATTTAGAGGGACAACCACAAGGAAAGGGATTATATCTTCTCTGACCCTGTGCCTACACAGTATTGTAACATAGTAGTACTCAGAGAAATTTGTTGAACTGTTGAAATGACCTATTTCCCTACTTTTTTTGTTAGTCTTTTATTCACTCCTCTCGCCCCACTGGAGCTCTTCATATCAGAACTAACCTTATCCCTCCCTTTTCATGAAGATAACTTAAAATTCCCCTCTTATTTCTCCCTTTACTGAAAGTACTGAGCCATCACTTGCCTATTCCTTCTCACATTCTATCCACATTAAAATATCTTTATATTTACTTCTATCCTTTTTATCTTCTGTTTCACAAGAAATAATCACTTTCTCCTTCAAAATGGATGTCATCTTCCCAGGCTCTTTCCCTAATTCTTTTCTATCATGTCCCTCAATCCTAAACTTCACAATCCTCCACCTGTTATGTAGACCACAAATACTTACAGACTGATATCATCTTGGGTCACAATGGCTTTAAGTACTTCTAAAGATGGGTGGGGAAGTTATGTTTAATGTTGGGCATAGGTGGTTATTGCAACCCTTAGCACAACATAAGAAACTGTCACAAGAAATTAATGATGAATTCAAGTTATAGTTATTATTTTTATCATATATTTTTCAAAAATAATATATATACAAGAGGTTAAAAATTAACATATTATAAAATTGGGTTGTGACAAATAAGATACAATTATAGGTAAACTAGATATGGGCCACAAATTGTGGTTGAATTTTATGCAGTAAAAATAAGAGAAACTTGGGGCACCTGGGTGGCTCAGTCAGTTAAGTTCAGGTCATGATCTCACAGTTCACAAGTTCGAGCCCCATGTAGGGCTCTGTGCTGAGAGCTCAGAGCCTGGAACCTGCTTCTGATTCTGTGTCTCCCTCTCTCTCTGCCCCTCACCCACTTATTCTCTCTCTCTCTCTCAAAAATAAATTAAAATATTAAAAAAGATTTTAAAAAGAGAGAGAGAGAGACTTGATAATTACAGGAGTCATCAGGCCAAAGCAATCTTAAGAAAGAAGAACAAATCTGAAGCTATTACATTTTCTGATTTCAAATAATATTACAAAACTGGGTGGGGATGTGGTTTAAATAGGTGACAGGGATTAAGGAGTGAACTTGTTGTACACACTGGGTGATGCATGGAAATATTGAATCACTATATTGTACACCTGAAACTAATATTATACCAAATGCTAACTAACTAGAATTTGAATAAAAACTTAACAGAAACTATATTGCAAAGCTATAGTAATCAATACAATATAATATTCGCATTAAAAACAGACACCTAGGGGTGCCTGGGTGGCTCAGTTGATTAAGCATCCGACTCTTGCTTTCAGCTCAGATCATGATTTCACAGTTTGTGAATTTGAGCCACACATTGTGCTCTGCACTGACAGTGTGAGCCTGCTTGGGATTCTCTCTTTCCCTCTCTGCCTCTCCCCTGTCATGCCCTAACTCTCAAAATAAATAAGTAAACATTTAAAAAAGTTTTTAAAAAACCATAAAGATCAAAGGAACAGAATAGAAAACCCAGAAGTAAGACCATGAATATATGGTCACTTGATTTATGATAAAGGAGTCAAGAATATACATTGGGGAAAGAATAGTCTCTTTAAAAAATGGTGTTGAGAAAAGTGGACAGGTGCATACAAAAGAATGAAACTGGACCACTTTCTTTCACCATACACAAAAATTATTAAAAATGGATTTGCATGTAGTACCTGAAACCATAAAATTCCTAAAAGAAAACATAGGAGGAAAGCTCCTTGACATGGGTCTTGTTGATGATTTTCCAGATTTTAAAGCAAAAGCAAAGGCAACAAAAGTGAAAATAAGCAAGTGGCACTATATCAAACTAAAAAGCTTCTGCACAGCAAAGAATATTATCAACAAAATGAAAAGGCAACCCACCAAATGCAAGAGAATATTTTCAAATCATAAATCTGATAAGAGGTTAATATCCATAATACAAAGAACTCACATAATTCAAAAGAAAAAAAAACAATTCAATTTAAAATGGGTAGTTGACCGGCTCAGTTTGTTAAATATGTGACTCTTCATTTCAGATGTGTGAGTTTGAGTCCCATATTGGGTGCAGAGATTACTTAAAAGTAAAATCTTTAAAAAAAAAAAAAAAAAAAAAACGGGCCAAAGATCTAAAAAGTCATCTTTCCAAAGGAGCATATAGATGGCCAATGGGTCCAAGGAAAGGTATTCAACATCACTAATTATCAGGGAAATGCCAATCAAAATCATGAAGAGAGATCATCTCACACTTGTTAGGATGGCTATTATCAAAGATAAGAAATAACAAGTGTTGGCAAGGATGTGGAGAAAAAGAAATCCTTATGCACTGTTGGTGGAAAGGTACATTGGTGTAGCCACTATGAAAAACATCATGAAGGTTCTTGAAAAAATTAAAAATTAAACCATATGATCCATCAATTCCACTTCTGGGCATTTTTCCAAAAGAACTAAAAACACTAACTTGAAAAGTTTATGTCACTCCATGTTTATTTCAGTATTATTTACAATAGCCATGTGTCTGCATGTTCCTATTTACAGTAGCAATCTAAGTGATCCTTGATGAATTAATGGATAAAGAAGATGTGGTGTATACATAAAATGGAATATTAGTCATACATTAAAAAAAGGATATCTTGCCATTTGAGATAGCATGAAAGGACCTTGAAGGCATTATGTTGAGAAAAATAAGTCAGAGCAAGACAAACATCATATGACCTCACTTATATGTGGAGTCTAAAGCAATACAAGAGCATAACCAAACCAAAAAACTGAACTCCTAGAGAAATCAGATTGGTGGTTGCCAGAGATAGTTAGGGTGAAGGTGGTCAAAAGGTACAAATTTCCAGTTATACAGTATATAAGTACTGGGGATGTGATGTAAAACTTGGAGACTACATGGGCGCCTGGGTGGCGCAGTCGGTTAAGCGTCCGACTTCAGCCAGGTCACGATCTCCCGGTCCGTGAGTTCGAGCCCCGCGTCAGGCTCTGGGCTGATGGCTCGGAGCCTGGAGCCTGTTTCCGATTCTGTGTCTCCCTCTCTCTCTGCCCCTCCCCCATTCATGCTTTGTCTCTCTCTGTCCCAAAAATAAATTAAAAAAAAAAAAAAAAACTTGGAGACTACAGTTAATAATACTGAATTACATATTTCAAAGTTTCTAAGAGAGTAGATCATGAAAGTTCCCATCACAAGAAAAATAATTGTAAGTCTGTGGTGATGGATAGTAAGTAGACTTCTTATGGTGATTAGTTTGCAATATATACAAATATCAAATCATTATGTTGAACACCTGAAACATTATGTTATATGCCAATTATATTTCAATAATTTTTTTTGTTTTAAAAAGCAATTCAGTAAAGGAAGGCTCTATGATGCCAAATAATATGTCCCATGTTTGCAACTAAGTATCTGACTCAGTCAAGTTTTAACATATGGAAAATCTTTAGGCTTTCGGAGTTAGAAATTCCTTTTAGAATTTAGTGAAATGCAGGCTCTGCCTAGAAAAAAAAAAGAGAAATCCGCCCATGCACTTATCCATAAAAGTCCACAAATAATGCAAGAAGTTTTCACAGGCTCCCCCCATCCCCAGCCAATTCCTTAAGGATCCATGAATCCCAGGTTCAGGACCTGTGCTGTAGAAGAAACCAGATAAAACAGGAAATAAGAAATCTAAGAGATCAAAATTCTGGACAATACTAGAGACTCAGAAGATGGACCACAAGCTAGACATCAAGGGATCATGAACCAGAAAACTCATTAAGACTGAAGGATAGGGCAGGGCTATCATCTTACTCTCAAGATACCAATTTCACATAACCTATGACCACACAAAAAAATAATAATCCAAAAGATAAGAAGTGACAAAGATGCCCCACCTCCTTACCTCTTCCTTCTCCAAATAGACTATCCACCAGTCACAAGACAACAACAACAAATCTTTAATAATCAGAACACCTTACTATCCTATTCAAAAATCCCCTTATACTTTCTAAGACATCAGCCAAATCCAGGGCATGACCATTCTGAGGCTTTGAGGGTAGGTAAATGGACTGTAGTTAAAGTCTATTAGAAGTTTCATAAAAAGATATAATAGTGGTTGTTGATAAAGGGGAATGAAAGCAAATACATGGGCAGGTACTGCCACCAGGATAAGGGGTAGAGAATAGATTTAACTTACAACTGTATTAGTTAGGATTAGTTAGGTTTAGCTATGAGAAATATAAATTTAAAATAACAGTGACTTAAACTTGTTAGAATTTAATATGTTTATTATTGACTTATTTTGAGAGAGGGAGCATGCACGCATGCACCTGAGTGGGGAAAGGGCAGAGGGAGAGAGAGAATCCTAAGCAGGCTCCGCGCTCAGTGTGCACAGAGCCACATGCAACTCTCCATCTCATAACAGCGAGATCATGACCTGAACTAATATCAACAGTGGGAAGCTCTAATGACTGAGTCACCCAGGCATCCCAATTATTTTTTCTCTCATAAAGACTGGAGGTTAAAACAAACAACTATTCAGGGCTAAATGGTGTTTTCATGATTGCCCATCTCCTCCCGTCCTGTTAGTTTATCATACTTAAGACATGGACCCACGATGGCCACTCAAGCTTCAACTATCTGCATTCCAATTAACAGGAAGGAAGAAGTATAAGGAAGGGCATACTCCTTCTCTTTGAGGATACTTCCTGAAGGATGCACATAATGCTTCCACTTATATCTCATTGACTAGAATATAGTCATATAGCCATACCTAACTGCAAGAGAGGCTGGGCAATTTAGTCTTGATTCTGGACAGTCATGTGCTCAGCTATAAATTAGCAGTTTTACTACTAAGCAGCAAGGGGATAATGTATATTGAAGTAGCTAAGTTAAGACTACAGATACTTTACATGGAAAACCAGAAAGACTCCACCAAAAAAGCTGCTAGAACTGATACATGAATTCAGCAAAGTCACAGGATACAAAATCAATGTACATAAATTGGTTGCATTTCTATACACCAATAATAAAACAAGAGAAAGAGAAATCAAGAAATTGATCCCATTTACAATTGCACCAAGAACCATAAAATACCTGGAATAAACATAGCCAAAGATGTAAAAGATCTGTATGCTGTAAACTATAGAAAACTTATGAATAAAATTGAAGAAGACACAAAGAAATGGAAAAACATTCCATGCTCATGGATTGGAAGAATAAATACTGTTAAAATGTCAATACCACCCAAAGCAATCTACACATTCAATACAATCCCAATCAAAATTGCACCAGCATTCTTCTCAAAACTAGAACAAACAATCCTACAATTTGTATGGAACCACAAAGACCCTGAATAGCCAAAGTAATATTGAAAAACAAAAACAAAGTGGGAGGCACCACAATCCCAGACTTTAGCCTCCACTACAAAGCTGTAATCATCAAGACAGTATGGTATTGGCACAAAAACAGACACATACACCAATGGAATAGAATAGACAACCTGGAATTGAACCCACAAAAGTATGGCCAACTAATCTTTGACAAAGCAAGAAAGAGTATCCAAAGGAAAAAAGACAGTCTCTTTAGCAAATGTTGCTGGGAGAACTGGACAGCAACATGCAGAAGAATGAAACTAGACCACTTTCTTACACCACACACAAAAATAAACCCAAAATGGATGAAAGACCTAAATATGAGATCGGAAACCATCAAAACCTTAGAGGAGAAAGCAGGCAACAACCTCTTTGACCTCAGCCGCAGCAATTTCTTGCTTGACATGTCTCCAAAGGCAAGGGAATTAAAAGCAAAAATGAACTATTGGGACATCATCAAGATAAAAAGCTTCTGCACACCAAAGGAAACAATCAACAAAACCAAAAGGCAGCTGATGGAATGGGAAAGATATCTGCAAATAATATATCAGATAAAGGGTTAGTATCCAAAATCTATTAAGAACTTACCAAACTCCACACCTGAAAAACAAATAATCCAGTGAAGAAATGGGCAGAAGACATGAATAGACACTTTTCCAAAAAAGACATCCAGATGACCAACAGACATGAAATGATGCTCAACATCACTTACCATCAGGGAAATACAAATCAAAACCACACTGAGATACCACCTCACACAGGTCAGAGTGACTAAAATTAACAACTCAGGAAACAATAGATAGTGGCGAGGATGTGGAGAAATGGGAACCCTCTTGCACTGTTGGTGGGAATGCAAACTGGTACAGCCGCTCTGGAAAGCAGTGTGGAGGTTCCTCAGAAAATTAAAAATAGATCTACCCCATGACCCAACAATAGCACTGCTAGGAATTTACCCAAGGGATACAAGAGTGCTGATGCATAGTGGCACTTGTACCCCAATGTTTATAGCAGCAATTTCAACAATAGCCAAATTATGGAAAGAGCCTAAGTATCCATCAACTGATGAATGGATAAAGAAGATATGGTTTATATATACAATGAGATATTACTTGGCAATGAGAAAGAAAGAATGAAATCCTGCCATTTGCAGCAATGTGGGTGGAACTGGAGAGTATTATGCTAAGTGAAATAAGTCAAAGAAAGACAGATATCATATGTTTTCACTGATATGTGGATCTTGAGAAACTTAACAGAAGACCATGGGGGAAGAGAAGGGGAAAAAATAGTTACAAACCAAGAGAGAGGGAGGCAAACCATAAGAGACTATTAAATACAGAGAACAAACTGAGGGCTGATGGGGGGGGAGGGAAGGGGGAAATGGGTGATGGGCATTGAGGAGGCCACTTGTTGGAATGAGCACTGGGTGTTGTATGTAAGCAATGAATCACAGGAATCTACCCTCAAAACCAAAAGCACACTGTATGCACTGTATGTTAGCCAACTTGACAATAAATTATATTTTTAAAAAAGTGAATGTCAGCTATGTCAGTCTCTACCATGCTATAAGATGCTTATCAATATTATTCATCTCTCTACAATATAGAGATACCATGTCAACATGAAAACAAATGGGGAAAAAACACAGTGCTTGTCGGGATTTTAAGAAGCTTTATCTTTATAAGATTGGATTTTATATAAGCTTCTGGAGGGAGGAAGGGGTCATTCCCAAGGAAGCACATCCAAACCAGATGGGAGAAGACCATGAGGAGACAGAAGCATGGGACTTTATGTGTATCACAAGACTACATAAGTTAGGGTCTGACAGGACAGAAGGATACATGAGCAAATACTTTTAATAGAACATAGCCAAATGTAGTGAAAGAAATATACAGAGTGTGCTTTGTCAGTCCTGTCTGGTTCTCATCCCTACACAGATTCTCCCTCTGCATCTGGCACTATAATCAGGCCCTCCTTTAACCAATAGAAGATTGTCTTGGATCTTGACATTTTCTAGTAAAAATATTCAGATCTACATTGGCACTAGGAGTCTTATTTTGATTATGCATTTGGAGAAGGAAGGAAGTAGAGTCTGTACAGTGCAGTGGCTAAAAGCACAGATTCTAGAGCCAGACTACATGAATTTGAACAATGAAATCTCCAACCATGTGATCTTGAACAAGTTATTAACCTCTGCATGCTTCAGGCTTCTTCTCTCTAAAATGAGGTTAATAAGAGAACATCCCATGTTATTTGAATCTGGTTGGTTCCTGAATTAAAACAGAAATTAAGATACTACTTGTATCTACCTCGTGGGGGTGTGGCGTAAACAAGCTAATGCAAGTAGGATGTTATACAACATGGAATATTTTAAGTGCTATGAAAGTGTTTCCTATTGTTCTTAGGGCTGTATTTTACCCACTAGATGAGAGTCTCAGCACCCCAACATGCATCCGCCCTCCGGTGTCGATCTGGTGGCAGGGGGCAAGGATAGCTCACATTCTGGGCCTTCCCAGCTGGCTCTGTCTTACTGCTATTAACTAGGTCCTACTCGATGGGTCCCTCTTTGAAAGGACACTAAAGACAGAGGACATTTTTGACCTTTAAGAAGAAGACAAATGACGTTTCAGATCTTTAATAGGTAAAACAGTAAAGTAGAAAGTAAAAACTTCAATTAGAAAGAACAGGTTAAAAAATAAAACCGATGCACCCAAACAAATTAAAGGCTTACACAGGAAGTCCCTTTGTGGTCAGGGACTATATCTATTCAATTCACCAATATACCAGAAGGTAGCACAGTGCTTAACATAAACATTTTAATACATTTTTCTTGACTAAATAAATAAATGGTGAATACCTTAAGATGTTCTGGCAATTTACTTCAATACTATGATTTAAGTCACAAAGAAGTGAGTAGAAACTTCAGGCAGTTTCCTTGTGTTTTCTCAGAGCTAGCCCTGCTCCCAAAAGGGAAGATAGTAAAAAGAATCCCACCTTCTCTACACTCCTCACCAATGGCATCTCCAATGAGGAACATTTATGAATGGCAGAGGTTTGCTTTCAATTCTTTGATACTCTTCCTCGGAGCCTAAAGTTTTCTTTTAAGTTTTGTTTTCAAATTTAAAATATAATGTAATAATATGTCTTAAAATATTACAGCTCATTCTTACTCTGTATGGGTCAACCATTTTTTCTGAGTCTTACACAGCTTTAGTAACATATATTTGGCACTTTTTTTTTACCCCTGTAATAACATGCCTAAAGTAAAAAAAGATAATCTATTTTTAATAATCATATATATATATATATATATATATATATATATATCTCAAATTCAAAATGCTTAGGGATGAAGAGGTGTTTGGGGATTTTTAAATAGATAGATAGATAGATAGATAGATAGATAGATAGATAGATAGATAAGTAGATACAATTTTGATCTGGAGACATGGCAGCTGTTTTTAACGAGAGATTTGATGCCACGGTACAGACAAACCATCTAGCTTAGGTCAACCCTATAGAATGGAGCTTCTGTGAAACAATATCTAAAGCATCAATTTGAAGGGCTTTATTGTAGTTTCAAATGCCTTAAAACAGATGAGGACTACCTCTCTTCCATGCACTTTTTTTTTAATTGAGGCTTCTGACCTGAATAAAAATCCATCAAAAGGCAATTCTTATATTAAAGAAGAGTAAAAAATATTCTGCATTAAAAATTAGAATGGGGAACATCTAACTATTCAATATTTTATTGCTGTACCATATTTAGTTAAGGAGGTAAGGTTGAGTGTGAAAGATGGGGGTGGAGAAATCTAAGACACAGGGTAGATGAAAATCCAATATTCATCATATTCTTAAAGAACAAAACTTGAGGGGATTCATCAGTATTATTTTATGCTATTTCTAACCTCAGAAAATCCAACTTTTTTTTTTTACAATTATTTCTGTTTTCCTAATTTTAAATTGGGGGGAAAAGCAGACTTTACAAAAATTTATGACCACTGAATGAAAAATGAACTTTAATATATTAATCACATTATCTAAGTGGTTTCCATTTGGGTCCCACAAAAAAATTTCTGAACAAACATAATCAAAAACTTCTTGAAAAAAAATTTTTTTTGAGAGAGAGACAGCATGCATGAGAGTGCATGCAAGTGTGGGAGGGGCAGAGGGAGAAAGAGAGGGAGAGAGTGAGTGACAGATTGAGAAAAGAGAGCAGTTTCCACACTCAGCTTCACACTCAGTGCAGATCCTGATGCAGGGCTTGATCTCACCACCAGATCATGACCCAAGTCGAAATCAGGAGTCAGAGGCTTAACTGACTGAATCACCCAGGCACCCCTAGTCAGAAACTTTTAATAAAGAAATGGGAGGGGCACCTGGGTGGCTCAGTCAGTTGAGCTTTGGCTTAGGTCAAAATCTTGCAGTTTGTGAGTTACAGTCTCACACTGGACTCACTGCTGTCAGCCTGTCAGCAGAGTCAGCTTTGGATCCTCTGTCCTCCTCTCTTTGCCCCTCCTCTGATGGTGCGCTCTCAAAAATAAGTAAACATTTTTTTAAAAATTGGGAAAGATAATTTCCAAACATGATGCTAGTTGAAGCTTTGGCTGCACTCTTGCAGCGATGTCTGAAGTCCAATATAAAACTCTTCCCACAGTCAGTCTTCTGTTCCTCTTAGCATTATCTTGGATAAAGCTTTTTTTCCTCCAACTCATCAACAGGATACTATATAAATAAATTGTGACTCATTTATCAAAAGAAGTTAGAGTAGTTAAAATTTATAAACTGAGGCTATATGTATTTTCACAGATAAATCTTAAGCATAATTGCTCAGCAACAGGAAAAGCAATTTCCAAAAGGACACATATAGTGTGATCCAATTACATAAGTTTTAAAAACAGCATAAAGTCCGTGCTGCTTGTGGGCACATATAAATGTAGTAAATAGAAAAGCATTTCTACTACAATTTAGGGCAGTAGTTATTTCTGGTGAGGGATTCATAAGAGACTTAATACCTGAAATATTGTATCCCTTAAATTATCTGAAGCAAATTTGGCAAAATGTTAGGATTTGTCCAAGTTGTATGGAGAATATAAGCATATCCATCTCTACACTTCCCTCTTTGCTTGATATAGTTTATAATTTTAAGAAAAAATAAAGTAAATAAGTTAACAGCTCAGATCAGTAAGGTAGAAAAACAATAATAAAATACCTCAAGAGAAAGAAAAAAAAGGAATTTATAAAAGATTACATTTAAAAGAATGGAATAAAAAACATAAAGGATTAAAATTGGTCAATAAAATCAAATGATCACAATCTACAAAGTCCCATAAAATAGGTAACAGCTTTGGATCTTTTTCTAAGAAGAAAAGAAGAAAAATAAACACTATGCATAATGAGAAAAGATATATCTATAGAAGACATTGTTTAAAGTCTAAAAGAATACTAAACTTTCTAATACTGATTAACTTGAAAATACAGATGAAATTATATAATTTATATTATATATTATGTTATATATAATATACATTATCAGATTGAACCAAATAGGAGAAAAAAAGCATAAATATAACAATAATTATAAAAATAATTGCAAGTGTTGTCCAAGCTCTCGCCCAAAAATAGGCTCTGGTCCCAGATGGTTTTATAAGTTTTACTAAAGATATAAAGGGCAGGTAATTATTATGTAATGCAAATTCTTTCAGAGCATAGAAGGCTTGCAAATCTTTCCATATTATTCTATAAGAATAGCCTAGCTTCATATCAAAAATAAGGATAGCTCAAAAAAAAATATTATAATTTCATTTTTAAATATAATCATAAAATTTTAAATAAAATGTTATCTAATTGAATCCAGGAACTTATATTTTCAATAATATATCAGAACTATCAGGGACATTAGTCATCTTTCTGGCTTACTCAGTATCTGACAAACTTTCTGTTGTTCAGGGAATTCCTAATCTCCCATCAAAGAGGCTGCCCATGCCATGTATTTTCTTTCCCAGTTTCTCCTTAAGTTTAAGTAGGAGGTACATGACCTAAGCTTTGCCCATCAGATACCACCACTGAAGACTTTTGGTTGGACGCAAGTGACATGAAGTAGGGACTGCTTAGAATCCGTTTGTTGGGCAGTAGAATCTATATCCAAGTACATCCAAAAATGATGGGGCCAAAGGGCATGTCTGCTGTCCACCTTAGGTAACAAAGTTAGGGTGTCAGTGGTCAGTTGTTTCTGCAGTATGTCTTTGCTGGACCAGTTCTTGAAAATAATGTGAGACTTTGTTCTGGACCATGTAGCCTACAAGACTGATTCTTTTAACTTTCCAGAGATTCCAGGAGTTTCTTGATAGCTTTTAATAACTTGCTTTTCTACTTAACTAGCATGAGTTGGTTTTGTTGCTTGTAACAACCATATACTAATATGTTGACAAAGGATAATTTATTCAAGGATGCAAAGATAACTTAATAAATCTATTGATGTGATTCACTATATGAACAGATTAAAGAGGAAAAGCTAAAGATTATACAACCCAAGACCATTTGATGAAGTTCAACACCTCTTATTGACTAAAAACAATATAACACAAAATCTTACCAAGCTAGAAATAGGATTTTTTTTAATTCATACAGAATATTTACCAAAAACAGAGAACAAGAATCATGCTCTATGTAAACACATTGGAAGTACTTCCACTGATGTCTGTAACAAGATAGAAATGTCCAACCTCACCAGGGCTATGTATTTAGCCATGAACGTGAGATCCTGGCCAA
This sequence comes from Neofelis nebulosa, assembly GCF_028018385.1. Classification (NCBI taxonomy): domain Eukaryota; kingdom Metazoa; phylum Chordata; class Mammalia; order Carnivora; family Felidae; genus Neofelis; species Neofelis nebulosa. The sequence continues at coordinate 38,223,258 of NC_080785.1, forward strand.
CACAATTGGACAACTAAATAAATGAGATAAATAATAGAAAAGTAGTCAAACTGTCATTCTTTGCAAAGGAATATGATTGCTTACTTAGAAAATCAAGAGAAACCCATTGATAAACTGTTAGATTTTTTAAAGGGGTTTAGTAACACAGGCAGATATAAAATTGGTGTATAAAATTCTATGGCACTGTGACATACTAGTAATAACCAATTGTTTTAATATGGTAGAAAAACTACCATTTGTAACAGTAAAAGAAATGTAAAATATATAGGATGTCACCTATCAAAAATTTTCAATGTTTATATCCTTAAAGGATATAAAAATATATTCAAATAAACACAGAGTTCCAACTTTTCTTGAATTGTTTCTTCAAATTGGTCTTTTCATTTAATATAGTTTCATTCAAAATCCCAAAAGGAATTTTGTTTTGTATATAGGTTGACAAGCTGATTCTAAAATTCATCTGGAAGAAAAAGTACCCAGTAATATTGAAAATGTTTGCACAGGAAAAAGAATAAGAGAGGAATGATCCTAACACTTATTCAAATATACTATGGATCCTTGACAATAAAAACAGAGTTGAACTGGCACTGAGATATACAAAACCAAATCAAGGAAATAGACTAAAGAGTCCAGAAATTACTCTTCAGATATATGAAATGGAATGCTCAATGAAACTGATGTCTAAAATCCGTGTAGAAATGATGAACTCTTCTAAATATGGTGTGACAGCTAACTATACTTTAAAGTGGGGGAGAATTAAATCACTTTTCCTACCAATAGTAAATATCTAAGCAAAAAGGGATTTAAAAAATGAGAAAAATTTTAAAATCTTAGGAAGGGAAGGGACTTCTTAAGCAAGACACAAAACCCAGAAACTACAAATAAAAAGGCTGAAATTTTGGACTACGCTGAAACTTAAAACTTCATATGGTAAAAGGTACCATGAAGAAAGTTTTAAAAGGGGGGAAGCAAGGACAGACTATCACAGAATAATAATAAAGAACAGATGGGGATATGTATCTATAATACATAAAGAGCACATACTCATGAAAAGAAACTTACACTTTTTCACTTATTATTCCATATACTTCTATACTGTTTCCATTCCCAGCAAGAAATTTTTCATATACTGTTTCATAATCAAAAAGCTAAAAAGAAATTTTAAGGTGGGAAATATATCACTCTTCACCAAGATTGTCCATCTCAGCTTTTCTATTTTAAAATATCTCAAGTTTGAGACTTCAAAATCTATAAAAATATTCCATCTACTCAATTATTTAAGTTTAAAATAATCTTAATTAGAATGAGGAAACTGCACAGTATATATGTCTGTTCTTTGTTGAAGCATTAACAAAGTAAAATAACATTACCATTACCTGCAGTCAAGATCAATTTGCAACTTGGGCTGCTTTAATATTCTTAAACTATAATTCACAAATTCTAATAAATAGCTTATAAACAGCAGTGCTAAATCATAAAAAAAAAAAACACTTAGGATACCAGAATAAATTAGTGGCACTGTCTCTTATTAATATGACTGTTTACCACAAAGACAATCTTGGAAACAAATTCCCACACACTTGGTGTTTTGAAATAACAGAAATCTATTTTCCCACAGTTCTGGAGGACAGAATCTGCAATCAAGGTGATGGCAGGGTTGATTCCTTCTGGAGGTTCTGGAGGAGGACATGTTCCATGACTCTCTTCTAGCTTCTTATGGCTACTGGAAATCCTTGGTATTCTTTGGCATGTGGATACCCTCTAATCTCAGCCATTGCTTTCACATGGCCTTTTCATCCTTTTCTCTCCTCTGTATCTGTGTGTCTCTGGGACATCTTTTTTTTTCTGTCTTTCATAAGAATATTTACTATTGGCTTAAGGTCTATCCCAAATTTAAGATGATCTCATCTCAAGATCCTTAACTTAATTACATCTGTAAGACCCTATTTCCAAATAAGATCACATTCACAGGTGCCAACCTTAGGACAAAGACATGTCTTCTGAAGATACATAGCTTAACCCAACTACAGGCATCAAGGCAGGATAGATCCCTGGGCTAAGAAGACTGGAGAAGGCTGAATGCATGAGATGACACCTGAGCCTTGAAGTATGTCCAAGAATTTGAGAACTCAAGAGGAGAACACAGGACTTTAGAGAAGGAGGAAAATGTTAGAAATGTTGGGTCTGGAGGAAGGGCAGTGTCAGGAAGTAGTATTTCTCAGGGAGATAGTTAGAGGCTCTACTAGCTTACTAAGGATGTGTCAAATTATGTTTGGATACTTAGCAGAAAGCCAGAAAGGTTTTCTAAAACACAGAATTAACTAAGTATATTATTCATAATAAAGTTATTTGTGTCTAGAAATAACAAAATCTCCACATGAGGGTTTTTTCTTTGAGATTTTTACTTCTATAAATTATTCTAAAATGTTTTAGATTATTATTAATGGGAAAAACAAATTTCCATGGAAAATTAGATAAAAACTGGTTGCACTGAAAACCCATTGCTTGAGCTAGAAGGTTAGGGTTGTACATTGCAATGATGTACTTGGTTAATTTGCATGAACAGTTCCATCTAATTAGCAGGTGCAGGCCAGTTGATAACCTTTTGGTAACTAGCAGTGGGAAGGAATATCAACTCTTAAATCTGTGGGAGACGTTGAGGGTGGTAGTTAAGGACAATAGCTATTAAATAGTCTTGCTTCAAATCTTGGCTCTACTCTTGTTCGTTTACTGGCTATGTAATTTTAAGCAAGTTGCTTGATTTTCTAGTCTCTATAATAGGAGTAATAATACCTAAGTCATATGTTTGCTGAGAGGGTTAAATGAGATGATGTGTTAGTTTCCAGGGGCTACTGTAACAAAAGACCATAAACTGGGTAGTTTAAAATAACAGGGATTTAGCATCTCATAGTTGTGGAGGCTAGAATTCCAAAATTAAGATGTTGGCCAGACCATGCCTTACTCTGAAACCTGTAGGAGAGAATCCTTCCTTGACTCTTCAAGCTTCTAATATTTGCTAGTAATCCTTGGTGATCCTCGGTTCACAGAAGCCTCACTCCAATTTCTGCCTCTATCATCACATGGCCATCTTCTCCCTGTGTTCCTCTGCTCCTTCTGGGGAATCCCTAATGCTGGCTTAAGGCCCACCTACTCCAGTATGACTTCATTTTGGCTAATTATATTTGTAACTACCCTACTTGCAAAGAAAGTCACATTTTAAGGCACTTAGGATTTCACCATATTTTTGTGGAGGCACAATTCAACCCATAAGAAATGGTATGTGAAAATCCCTTTGCTCTCAACAAATAATCAACATTTGCTACTGTCTTGGAGGCAGAAGAAGGCAACAATTTTGATATAAACTGACATTATATTATCTTAGACTTGGCAGACATTTGGTAAAGGTTGTTGATGAGATGGTTTTGTATGTATTTATATTTTTATTTTAGGAATTTAAATAAGCAGAAAGTATCTTTTTTTGTAAATTTTTTAATGTTTGTTTATTTTTGAGAGAGAGAGAGACCACAAGAGGGGGAGGAGCAGAGAGAGAGGGAGACACAGAATGTGAAGCAATCTCCAGGCCCTGAGCTGTCAGCACAGAGCCCAAAGCAGGGCTTGAACTCACAAGCCATGAGATAGTGACCTGAGCCGAAGTCCGACGCTTAACCTACTGAGCCACCCAGGCGCTCCAACTGAAAAAGTATCCTTAAGTACAAGAAGTAGTCCTCTACTTCTCTTGTGTGGTTCAGAGTTTACAAAGATATGTTATAAGAGTTTAAATGCCAGAGAATAAATAACATACTTTTTAAGCACAGTTCTAAAAATTTAAAGGCACATACAATGTTATAAAACTTGTTTATGTTTACAATAAAAAGAAATCTGAAAAAATAATCTGACATAATCCCACCTTCCTTGAGGTAAGAAGAGGCTTCTTTACCTTATTCAGTGACAATCTTTCTATTAATTCTTCTAGTAAACTTTTTTATAGTCCTAACAGATTCTTCCATAAGCTACCCTTCCCCATGTTGCTATATACTCAGTAGTGCTCATTTTCCATTTCCAAAAATGAAAAGAAGAAGAACGCCATTCCTTGTAAACATTTTTATAGTGATTTTAAAATACAAAAACCAAGGGCACCTGGGTGGCTTAGTTGGTTAAGCATCTGACTTCAGCTCAGGTCACAATTTCACAGTTCATGAGCTCGAGCCCCACGTTGGGCTCTGTGCTGACAGCTCAGAGCCTGAAGCCTGCTTTGGATTCTGTGTTTCCTTCTCCCTCTGACCCTGCCCCACTCCTGCTCTGTCTCTCTCTGTCTCTCAAAAATAAGTAAACATTTATATATCCAATGGAATACTACTTGGCAATGAGAAAGAATGAAATATGGCCTTTTGTAGCAACATGGATGGAACTGGAGAGTGTTATGCTAAGTGAAACAAGTCGTACAGAGAAAGACAGATACCATATGTTTTCACTCTTCTGTGGATCCTGAGAAACTTAACAGAAGACCATGTAGGAGGGGAAGAAAAAAAAGAGAGAGAGGGAGAGAGCCAAACCATAAGAGACTCTTAAAAAACAGAATAAACTGAGGGTTGATGGGGAGTGGGACGGAGGGGAACGTGGGTGATGGGCATTGAGGAGGGCCCCTGTCGGGATGAGCACTGGGTGTTGTATGGAAACAAATTTGACAATAAATTTCATATTAAAAAAAAAGAAAACCAAAAATAAATAAATAAGTAAACATTAAAAAAATAATAAATAAAATAATCAATGGGAGAAGTGCCAAAATTGAATTAAGTCATAAGATTTATCAAGATGAAAATCTCCCATTCAGAATTAAATGGCTGTAAGCGTTCCAGAATCCGTTGTTAAATACAAAGTCAGTTTAATTATCAGACTAGGAAATATATGTGAGGAAACTTTTGTATTGAAATCTTATTATATTTCCTTAAATGTACTACTTAATGTTATATCTGGGACAAACTGCAACTTTAGACCTGAAATTTTTTTCAAAACCAAAAAATGGCAACAGACAGACTGCAAAAATTTGGGAAAGGTACACTGATGAAAAAAAAATGTTAAATGAGCAAATTTAACCATATATGCTGACCTTAAGCAAATACATAATGGAAAAAAGCAAATGAAACTAAGATGGAAGGCAATGTGAAAAAAGAAGAATTACTGTCTTCTGATAGGAACAAATTAGGCGTAAGAACTCAAGTAGAGGAAGATGGCCCAAAAAGTCTGGGAAAACCTTTTCCTAGCAAGATACCTCTCACAGAATGGGAATTCTAGGAATGTTAAAGGGGAGAAAGCCAGGCAGAAGGAGCTGGAAGATGAGGAAAGTGGCATCAAGAAGGAAAAATCAAGAAGGAAAAATATTTACATTCATTGGTTTTAGCAATAGTTAAGATACTAAGGCCAGTAAGGAGAACTGAAGCCCAGACTGAAAATGATTCACTCTGTTGAAAGGTAAAGAACAATTTTCCCAAATGTACCCAGAAGTTTATCTTTATTTAATCTTTGATGTCTGATGGAAGTTGTCAACACACAGCAGAGTGCACTTAAACCAGAGACTTGGCAGATCTGGGTTATAGGCTTGTTTCTATCTCTTACCAGTTCTCTCTTCTCAGCTAAGCCACAAAAACTCTCTGGTTTCCAATGCAGCCATTAATGATTTGTTTCTCTATGCATGATTCAGTGTGCAAATCTAAAATCTAAAATTGTACGACTCTGAGTTTATGGATTTGTTCTTTTAATGGAGATGGATTCTGTGAATAGATACACACATGCATGCACACACGCACACACAAAGTGATAGTCAAAATATTTCACAACCAGTTCAGCATCAACTAATCATGACAGAGGCTGGATGCAAACAACCAATATGGCCAGACCAGTGCATGCCTCCTGCGTATCAGCTCTACAAGGAAAAAGATGAAAACATGGGTAAGCTGTTTTGAGTGTAAAGGTGGGTTGTTCATAAATTCAGTAAACCAAATCTATATTTGCACCCTAAAAATGCAATCCATGTGTAACTGTTCACCTGGCAGTATCCTTCCTGCATTGTAGACCTAGGGAGCAAGAGGAAATATATATAGCTTCTGGGAAGGGAGTGAAGGAGGGAGGGAGAAGCTTCTGCATTTCAGGATCATGATTCCTACATGTAGCAACGGTTCTGATTAGACCATAGCCAGAACTTGGAATCGCTTAGCAAGCAAATACTGGTTCCCATCCTCTGACCTATACAGGCACTAGGGAACCTCTTGGGGAAAAAAAAATCTTAAACCATAAATCAAATTCAGATGTTCAGATTCCAAAGACTCATCTGATGAACCAGGCAAGAATGAGGGGAGCTGAGAGAATCTCCCCTTAGAGAAGGAAGAGTCTGGCATGAGGCCAGATTTAGCTAGAAGAGCAGAATGGTTCCAGATGCAGCTAGGTTCCAGTGTACAGCTTCAAGGCATTGTCCTGGGAGTAAGAACATGGCCTCTGGACTCTTCTGATAGGGGCTTCTGAACTGCCTCCAGCATCACCTCCTTTGTAACCTTGGCAATTACTTAGCGTCTCTAGACTTCAGTATCTTTACCTGTAAAACGGGGATGCTAAGTGTCACAGACCATGTATCATAGGGTGGCCATGAGGATAAATGGAGGTAATGCATATAAAGCCTTTGGAGAGAATTTAACGCATCTTAACCATTGTTACCCTGGACGTCCAGGTACATTTGGAACAGGAAACATGAGTTGTTTGTGCATAAACTGAAAACCCAACAATGATAACTGCAACAATCATGAGAACAACCTCACTATATATTCTGTGTCATTTAGGGACCCTGCTTAGGGTGTCCTACCCCCATTCTACTCAGTCATGTCCCTCCTTAAAAGAAAGTATTTTTCTTTTCCCTTCCAAGAAGGTAGCTTGGGGTTGGAGAATGTTTGGATTTCTCTCCCTCTGGGAGGAGAATGTGAAGCTTTTGATTTAAAGGCTGAAGCCCCCAGAGCTGGATTGTCTGAGGGAAAAGAGCTCCTAGCCTTGAGCGAGGAGGAAACGGCTGACCTGAGGGAGATGGGAAACAATGAAGGAGCAGAAAGGGGTGCTTGTTCCCCATTCCCATCAGCACTTCAACTTTTCTAATTAAACAAACTATCGTCTTAGAAGAACATCTTTATAAACAGGTTGAAGAACTGGTTGAGAGGTGATGACAGGGTTGGAAACAAGAACTATCTGGAAAACAGGTGAGGCTACATGGCACTACCTAGGGTCCAAGTCACAAGTCAAGGATGTCATAGATGAAGAAGGCCTGGATTAAGTTAGAAGATGGAAGGAGGATCAAGGTCATACAGAATCAGGCGCCAGATCAGCAACCCAAAACAAGACAGGAGACAGCTGTCGAACCCTAGGTGCATCTGGTCTGCTGGCTCCCCCAACAATGGAGCCAATGAAAGACTGACCCTATGAGAGGGGTCCAGCTCAAGTTGATTATTTTGAGGTTTTTTCCTATGTCATGAATTGATATAAAAAATTCCATTTAGCGGGCACTGGGGTGGCTCAGTCGATTAAGCAGCCGACTCTTGATTTCAGCTCAGGTCATGACCTCATGGTTCGTGAGTTGGAGCCCCACATTGGACTCTGTGTTCACAGCATGGAGCCTGCTTCCTCTGTCTCCCTCTCTCTACCCCTGCCCCACTCATGCTCACTCTCTCTTTCTCTCTCAAAAATAAATGTGGAAAAAAAATTCTTTTAAATGCCGTTTATAGCCAAAAGCCACTAAATTGTTAAAAATGTCATAAGTAAGTTCAGAATTAATAAGTCAACTAGAAACAAGTGTATGCTCTTATCAAGAGTTAAATATGCAGTTTGGGTGAGGATTTGGGGCCATTAGATATATAATCACAAAGACACTTTTGTTTTTGGATGAGAGGATTCACTTTTGGTTTTGAAATGCAAAAATTGCCATCTTTATTTTTTCTAGTCTACTCTGTGTCCTTATGTGATACGAGTTCACAAGTAAAAGCAGTTACCATGGCAGCTAGAGACCTTCCTTTCATAAAAGATAAAAGTCAGTAGTAATGTTTTAGACCCATTGTTTTCAACTCTGTTCCTTCTATAGATGTGTCTTCCCCATTAATTTTACAGCATTAAGATGACCCACAACACACTTAAACCCTTTGCTTTGAATATCAAGATGACTCAGCCACCCTGTCCTGTAAATAATAAGGTTTCGACATTTACAGATTACTCCTGTCAACTAAAAAGCGGTTAAAGTGAAAATTACACAGTCCTGGCAGACATTCATGTGACCTAAGGTTTGGGTTTTTTTCTTAGGATTTATAACTCTGACAGTTAATTTTGTGGGCCTCCTTTAAAGCCTGTCATTTAGCACAAATTGACATTTAAGCAGCTTTTTAAAGCTCTAGTATAAAAATGTTAAAACAGCCTGGGTTTTTTTCCTATTAACATCACCTATTATTTATTATCATAGTCAGAGAAGTGAATCATCAATTTCTCCCTTTCAACATTTTTTTAGGAATTGGAGGCAGTGGGGAAGATAGGACATCCTCAGTCAATTTTATTTCCTTCTTTGAAAAGAAAAAAAAAATAAGCTTCTTAGATTAACATTAAAATCTTTTGTACAAAAGACACCACAAAATGAAGAAAAGATACCACTGAGTGTTGTGGTGCATTTAACAGCAGAGGGTTAGTGTCCAGAATATATATAAATTTATATTATATAACGTATATTATATATATATATATACAATTTTACATACAATATAAAATAGTACATTATAAAATATATATATAATATGCAAATATATATTTCTACAAATTATTAGAAAAAATAAACAACTCAATAGGACAATGGGAAAGAATATAAAAGTATCAATTTACAAAAGAGAGTTTGAATGGCCACATAAAGGGGCGTCCGGATGGTTCAGTCGGTTAAGCGTCTGACTCCTGATTTCAGCTCAGGTCATGATCTCACTATTCATGAGTTCAAGCCCCACAATGGGCTCTGTGCTGACAGCATGGAGCCTGGAGCCTGCTCCAGACTCTGTGTCTCCCTCTCTCTCTGCTCCTCCCCTGCTCGTTCTGTGTCTCTGTCTCTCTCAAAAATAAATAAACATTAAAAAAATTTTTTTAACTGGTCTCTGCTCTCGTGTTGGCTGGCCCCACCTCCTATCCAAAAGCCATACCACTTTCCAGCCAAATGTCTCCCAGGCTTGGGCTTGGAGGGTGTGCGCAGGCTGTGATTCTCATCAGTCCAAACATGGAGAGATGAACCTACGGCTTACCTGGGGCCAGCAGGAAGGAGGCAAACCAGTAGCTGAGGGTTCTAGAGAAATCTTGGCCTGTGGAGATCCTTGCCCCCCTACTCTTTTGGCCGACTGGGAAGCTACAGAGGAGCCAGGCAGGTGCCCAAGTCTCCCTGTCTTGAAAGATGGGAGAATGACACCCTTTGCTACTATTTTGTTTTCTTTTTAGGGATTGTATTTTCTTTTTAACTCCAAGAGCATAGAGCTTAGTTAACCTGAAGGGATGCACATTTATTACAAAGGGCCACAGAGGGACTTCAGTCACATCAGTATAGAACTCAGTCTCCTGGGGCACCTGGGTGGCTCAGTGGGTTAAGTGTCTGACTTTGGCTCAGATCAAGAATCTCCCAGTTCCTGAGTTCGAGCCCCACAGTGGGCTCTGCACTTACAGTGTGAAGCCTGCTTGAGAGTCTCTCTCTCTCCCTCTCTCTCTCTGCCCCTCTCCCACTCACACTTTCTCTCTCATAATAAATAAATAAATTTTAAAATAAATAAATAAAAGTTTCAAATGCATAAAAGAAGAAGAAGAAGAAGAAGAAGAAGAAGAAGAACAACAACAACAACAACAACAACAACAACAACAACAACAACCCAATCTTCTTGGAAAGAGAAAGAATAAGGCCCTGCATGACAAATGTGGGGAGGCAAAAAGGAACTTGCTACATGTAGTTCCCACTACGTCATCATGTAAAAACATCATAAGGCAGCAACACTGGTCTTTCTTTACAGGATGAGGTCTCTGCATGCTTACTTCTCCCACAACATTGTGATTCAGGAGAATGGGTCTCTTTCTTTGTTAACATTTTATTTATTTTTGACAGAGAGAGAGAGAAACGGAGTGCAAGTCGGGGTGGGGCAGAGAGAGAGAGAGAGAGACAGACAGAATCCTAAGCAGGCTCCAGGCTCTAAGCTGTCAGCACAGAGCCCAACATGGGGCTCGAACTCACAAACTGCGAGATCATGATCTGACACAAAGTCGATGCTTAACCAACTGAGCCACCTGGGCACCCCTGGGTCTCTTCTTGAAATCAGAAATTGCTTGGGTAGAAAACATATCCACAAGATTTGGGTAAGGCAGACCATTACTTGTTCAGTATTTCAAGCTGAGAAAGATGAGTTAATTCTTGAGGGAAATAATTCTATGCTTGTGCTGAATTCAGGTGCTTCCATTCAAAAAGCCCTAATAGTTAAAAACAAGGGTATCAGAAAGGTTTGGGATATTATCTGTCTCTGATAAAGGAACAATACAGTAGGCAGATTAATAACATCTGGGAGCTGCCCAGCTATGGAAACAATGAGATATTGAATGATACTTAAGACCCATCTGTGACAAAGAGCACAGTTGAGTTCATCTATCTTAAGAAAAAAAATAAAAAAGATGTGAGGGTAAAATAAAGGCATTTTGAGACCATTTTTTTCTAAATAATTCTTGGGTTAAAGCAAAAATCCAAAATTACGAATAAAATGAACAGCAGAGTCCTACACTTCACATATGTGGCATGCAGCCAAAGCAATACTCAGCAGGAATGTACATTCTAAGTGCATTTATTAGAAAACAAGCAAGACAGAAAATAAATGCATTAAACTTTCAACCTCATGATAATACAAAAACAACCAAACCAAACAAAAAATTAGGAGGAAATTTAAAAAGATAAAAACAGAAATAGACTGAATAGAAAATAACCCCAAAAGGCAGACTGGATTAATTAAAATAAAATTAGTTCTTTGAAAAGCCCAATAAACTACACAAGCCTCTGGTAATTCTGATGATAGAGAGGGAGAGAGAGAACACCAGAAGTAAGAATTAAAACATAGCCAAAGGGGTTCCAGAGTGGCTCAGTCGGGTAAGCGTCCAAGTCTTAATTTCGGCTCAGGTCATGATCTCGCAATTGTGAGATCAAGCCCTGCATCGCGCTCTGCACTGACAACGGGGCGCCTGCTTGGGATTCTCTCTCTCCCTCTCTCTCTCTGCCCCTTACCTGCTCACGCTCACGCGCGCACTCTCTCTCTCTCTTAAAATAAATAAATAAACTTAAAAAAAATTTTTTTAAATAGCCAAAGATACAGATAATATTTGTAAAATCCAAAAAGTTGTATCTAACACTTATACCATTAAACTTAAAATTCTAGAAAAAAAGAATTGTTTGGGACACATAAATTATCACAATATTAACGACAATGTAAAACTGAATAAACAGCCATAGAAAAACCTGAAAACCTAATTTTAAAAAAAAATCTACTCTTTAAAAAAGGTATCAGTCCCAGACCATTTTATGGGTGAATTCTACATAACCTTTAAAGGGCAGATTTTTTTTGCATGCTTTATTTAAATTGTTTCAGGACGTAGAATAGATATAAAATTCTTACTTATTCTATAAGGCTGGTATAACACCAAATTGAGTAAAGACTGCCCCAAATACCCTTTTCTAAATCTCATATAATGAAAGTAAAAATATTTTTCTTTTCTTTTTTTTAATTTTAATGTTTATTTTTAAGAGGGAGAGAGAGAGAGAGAGACGGCGTGGGGGTGGGGGGAGGAGCAGAGAGGAAGAGAGAGGGAGACACAGAATCTGAAGCAGGCTCCAGGCTCTGAGCTGTCAGCACAGAGCCTGACACGGGGCTCAAACTCACAAACCACGAAATCATGACCTGAGCTGAAGTCAGAGGCTTAGCCAACTAAGCCACCCAGGCACCCCTAAAAATATTTTTCAAAAATTACAAATCAAAACTGTATTAAAGGAATGATATCTCATGACCAAGGAGAACTTCAAAAGTGGCTAAATTGTTAAACAATGGGAAATGTATTAATTCTTTATAAATAGAAAAACAAAATCTATATAATTCTTGCAACGGAGGTTGAAAAGGAGTTAAAAAAAAATCTCAAACCTATTTCTGAAATAATCTCACTAATCCAGAAATAACATGAGACTAGGGTGCTTTGTAAGAAATTAATGGGTCTTGTTCTCACTCCTCTAGACACATTAGATAGGAATAAAAGATAGTTTTACCCCTTTTCAAGAGGATAGCCAAGCCATGGCCAGGTTTTCCTTACCCCAAACTGGGATGGAGCTTTTGTGTCTCCAAGCTAGTAACGGAGAAGTTAGCTCTCAAGTACGGGCTACCCTGGAGATAATCAGGCTCTGATAAGGAGATCTGGTTTAACCAAGGGATTTAAACTAGACTATACAAGAGAAGACAGAAAAGGCTTTTGACTTGTGGAATTTGAAAGGCTGAACGGCTCTCCTGAAAACTCAAATGGGGAAAACACTGCCGTTTTTAAAGAGGTGATGATTTGAAGGGTGGGGAATGGCTTAAGTCAAATGGAATGTCACTCTGGCTCCGAGTTGGCAGGGATCCTGTTGTTGCAGGGATAGATGTCAAGGCTTGTAGAAGCTGAGCCAGCAGGACTGAAACCCTGGATGGTTTGCTGAGGGTTCCAAGTGCTCTGCAACATACTGTGCACTCTCATGTGGTTTATGTGCACACGCACACACACTTGTGTGCATATACACACCCATGTGTGATGTTCTGGATTTGGCTTATCAGTTGTCATGATGAATGCATAGTTTTCATGAAATATTTTTAAGACTATGAGAACAAGAGAATTTTATCAGATGGCCAAATATAAGATTAACGTATGGAAGTGACTGGCTTTCCTGAATGCTGGCATTAACCAATCCGCAAAATAAAGAGAAAAATATTCACTGACACTAGCAACAAAACCTATTACACCTGTTGGAATAAACATCATAAAAAATTCCAACCTTATGAGAAAAATGGATTGGTAACACAAATTTCCAGCATATTTGAGAAACTTAGTCCATGAGAAGACAGAGATCCATCTGATTTAACTGAGAGAGGTCCTCCAGTTGAAGGAATTGTCTATGTGTAGACAATTCTTAATGCTTAAAAACTAAGTCATGTGACAGGTATCCGGGTGGTTCAGTCAGTTAAGTGTCCAACTCTTTGTCTCAGCTCAGGTCATGACCTCGTGTCTTGCGAGTTCAAGCCCCGTGTTGGGCTCTGTGCTGACAGCTCAGAGCTTAGAGCCTGCTCCAGATTCTATGTCTCCTTCTCTCTCTGTCCCTTACCCACTCATGCTCTGTCTCTGTTTCTCAAAAATGAATAAATGTTTAAAATTTTTTTAAAAAATCTAAGTCATGTGAAATAGATATCCTTGATAAAATTAAGAGGGGGGAGTAATTTGGTGATTACGTTTTAAGGCTTAAGTTCGTTTGGTGCTAAATGAAAAGTACTGGTCACTGTTATGTCCACTCTCCATTATTCCAACAGAGACTCAAGTGAGGGGTGTCAGATGAGAGTAAAGGTTAACTCAGTAGATCTCAAAATGTGGTCCTCAGATCAGCAGCATCAATATCAGGTAGGAACTTGTTAGCAGTAAACTCTCAGCCCGCACTCCAGACCTACTGAATCAGAAAGTCCACGGATGGGGTCCAGCAACTGTGTTTCAACAAGCCCTTCATGTGACTCTGACCCCCAGTCCACAGTCAAGTTTAAGAACCATTATACTAAGGCAAGCAGTCATTCACATGCAACCAGTTAATGGATTTAATTTAACCAGCTATTTCTTGTTTATGTACCAGCAGAAAGGAGGAAACATGGCAGAAAGGAGAACTTAAGAAAGTTTTTGCTATTTCTCAAATACGTTCATGTAAATAATATTTAATAGGGAGTACATAAGTGAAAATACTCCTTTTATTTTAAAGAGAACAGCCCTATTTTGGTCTCTGTTGCTTCTTAGGCTTCAGAGAATCAGTGGAAGGACCAGGACCAGTCTTCACAGTGACAAAGCAGGCAATTTTTGATTGGTTGTGACTTGAGGAAGATGCTCCTGGCCTCAAACACGTGTACGACCAGAGGCCACATAACTAAAAGTCCACTATCAGAGATTAACTTTTTCCCCCGTAAGTGAAGCACTTCTCCGAGTGTTCTTAAAAATTCAAATCCCCTCTGGAGGAATACACTTAAATTGTCACCAATCTGAATCAACCATGAATTCCTTAAAAATAGGCTTTTCTTCTGAAACCAGGGGTCTAGAAAGCATACGCAGTAAGGCCCTGGTCTGTCTGGGTGGGAAATAAAGCTGATAGGAAAAGTGGAGGCATTAGTCTTTGGAAATAAATTTCCACCTTTTCATCCACTATGTACTTAACATTCTTCAGAATCTAATTCTGGTGCACCATTAGATAACTCCTCTATCCCCTCAATGCCTCAGATTCTCAGATGTTTAAAGTCTCATAAGTTTAGAGTTTTAAAAGTACTTGGCAGTCTTTAAGCGTTAAATATGTGGAGAGGAGGGGCGCCTGGGTGGCGCAGTCGGTTAAGCGTCCGACTTCAGCCAGGTCACGATCTCGCGGTCCGTGAGTTCGAGCCCCGCGTCAGGCTCTGGGATCAGCCCAGAGCCTGAAGCCTGTTTCCGATTCTGTGTCTCCCTCTCTCTCTGCCCCTCCCCCGTTCATGTTCTGTCTCTCTCTGTCCCAAAAATAAATAAAAAACGTTGAAAAAAAGATTTAAAAAAAAAAAAAAAAAAGAATATGTGGAGAGGAAAAAAAATCACATCAGTGTATGGGAGATAATCATTCTGGCTAACTTCACTCATTACTCCTATTATTAGTGCCAATCTAAAGCCCATCTAGAGTCCTTGGTGAGATTAGAAAAGTCATTTGCTGGCACCCAAGTATTGTCTCCTGGTGACAGCTTATTTTACCCAGTGAATGAAAAGGTTGATTAAGTTATAGCCAAATATTAATGGATGCTCAAAGCCCTGATTTATTATTGTGGAGACTGAAGCCATGCCAGGTGGAGACAAGTCTTATTTTTCAGTAACCTATACCACTCATACTGTTTGGTTTACATATGGTTGTTTTCTTCAATATTCCTTTAAGATGAGAAGAAAGAATTCCTTATATTTTGTTACAGAACTGAGTTAAGTGGTTAATTAATAACTTGGACAGCAGCTTTAAACCACTTTCCCTGCCGCCTAATGAAGAATAAGATGTCTCAGGATTTTCTTTCTATTCTTGGCAGCAGAGCTGCTGAAGAGCTAAACAACCAGAGCAGCTAACATAAATCACACTCAAGGAGATAAACTGCCTGACCTTTTGGGGGAACCATTTACACTTGTATAACACTGAAACCCAAGGCACTCAAAACACTTGGGGGAGGTTACTAGGCACACACATTTTTAAGTATTTAATCTTACCACTCATTAAGCGAGGAAATAGGAAGAAAGAGTTATGAATATCCTCTCCTGGACCTAATACCACAGTAGGGGGAAATCAAAGAAAGCCAAATCTTTTTACACCCTAGTTTCATTCATTCCTCTCTCTCATCTTCTCCCTTTGTAGGCAGTTTTCTTGGTGGCAAAGGTGCTCTTGGGCAGCAATTTTTTGTTCTCCATGGTCACCCACACAACACAAATCTTGTTCCTCAGAAGCTGGCACTACCGGGGCGCCTGGGTGGCGCAGTCGGTTAAGCGTCCGACTTCAGCCAGGTCACGATCTCGCGGTCCGTGAGTTCGAGCCCCGCGTCAGGCTCTGGGCTGATGGCTCAGAGCCTGGAGCCTGTTTCCGATTCTGTGTCTCCCTCTCTCTCTGCCCCTCCCCCGTTCATGCTCTGTCTCTCTCTGTCCCAAAAATAAATAAAAAACGTTGAAAAAAAAATTAAAAAAAAAAAAAGAAGCTGGCACTACCATTCACCTGTTGCTCAAGGCTAAGTCCTAGAATCATCCTGGACTGGTCTCTTTTCCTGCCCCCCTCCTCAGCCCATCAGATCAGCCACGTCCTACCTCCAATACATATACGTCAAACCCAACCACTTCTCAACACCCCTCTCTACCCCAGCGCCAACATCTCTCACCTGGATCCTGATTCTTCCCTTGCTCCCTACAGTCCACTCATCACAGAGAGTCTGATTCATCTAAAATATGTCAGATTTTATGACTACCCTGTTTCAAACTCTCCAGCAACTTCTGAGTATAATTACAATAAATTTCAAATTCTATCACAGTTCCTAAGGTTCTGTCTCTTTATCCTCATCATGTTCTCGTTGTCCCCTCAGTGCAGATACACCAACTTCACGGGTCCTCTCTTGGGTCCCTCAAACATACCTAGCTTATTAACTTCAAGAGTCCTCTCCCAGAAAGCTCATCATCTGGATCTTTGCCCAGCAGGCACCTTTTTATTATTCAAATCTCAGCATACATATTACCTCCTCAGAGAAGAATTTTCTGAAATGCCTGCCCATGCCATAGCTCAGTCATTTTATCACCTTATTTGTTTAAATTTTCTTTGGATCACTCATCATACATGATGTTTTCTTATTTATTAAATCTCTATCTCTCCATACTAGACTAGAAATTTCATGAAAGCAGGGACCTTGTTCCCTCATGCTTTAATTCCTAAAGCCCAGAGCAGTGCCAAGGACAGAATGACATTTGATACGTATTTGCTGAAGTAATGAATAAATGAATAAACCCTTCTGACTCAACCCCCCTTATAAAAGTTTCAATCATATATGTAATGCTAAGAACAATCAATTCAACAAATATTTTTATGTGTCTACAAGTGCCAGGCACTGTTCTAGTGTTTTGTTGGAGCTGGCTTCCACATATCTACTAAAGTTGAATAAAACATGGTTTTGATCATAATAATATACCAGTTAAGTTCCACTTGAATAAAAGCCCAACTTGAGTAGCATAGGTTACTGACATGAATGTTGCCACTGGGCTGCCAAGGACACCACTAAAAAGCACAATCTTATTATTGCTTCTGTAGAAACAAATCACAGAATGTCTTTCCTTAGGATGGTCAAGCAGAAGTGCATCTACAGACATGCAGCAGTAAGGAGACAAAGTTCAAGTCCTTGGTCTGCCATTTACAACACATGTAACTTTATACCTCTGTGCCTCAGTTATACATCGTTTAAAGCTAAGAATATCAACAACTTTCCTGCCTACTTCATAGAGCTAGCCATCAAAGAAATACTGTAACTAAGAATACTGCATTCTGAAGACATATGTGGTTTAAGATTATAAACATGTATATGTTCATAAAGGATAACAATGAAACAATTTATGAATTATATTTACCACTTAGACTCAATTAAGTCACATTCAATACAAACTATTACTCATGAGAAGTAAAAGTAGTTAGATCTTTCCAAACACATTTGTTTATAATAGATTTCCCCAACAGAGCCTCATTTCCAGGGCCCCTTCTTTGCACCTGTCCTTGTACATGAATCCACTACCTAAGAAGAAGTCTCCAGCATTTGGGATGTCCATAGTTATGAGCAATGTCTCTTCCTAAAGAGAAAAAACTGAGAATATAGTCCAGTTATGACTGCAGTGACACACTTAGTGGCCTAAAA
Organism: Neofelis nebulosa; assembly: GCF_028018385.1. Classification (NCBI taxonomy): domain Eukaryota; kingdom Metazoa; phylum Chordata; class Mammalia; order Carnivora; family Felidae; genus Neofelis; species Neofelis nebulosa. The sequence continues at coordinate 38,240,966 of NC_080785.1, forward strand.
TTCCCCAAATTATTCCTTGCTGAAACTAAATATAAACCACCAAGGGTGAGACCAGTCAGAGAGAATAAGTCATGCCGAATCCCCAGTGTTGGCACAACATGCATATAGGCCAGGATAGTCCCCTTTGATAGAACGTTATCTATGTATCTATGTAGTTCTTAGGTCTCTTTGGATGCTGTGTAGATGCTCATAATCAATAAACTTCTCCTCCCACATAGTTTTCCAGCTACAGATTTGATAAAATGGAGAGAAGAGCCATCTTAAAAGTCTAACTTTAGTGACTTTTTGACAAATAATCCTAGACAAAACTTAACAATATATTTTTAAGTGCTTTCTCTTGACTATCTTACCTTGGAGGCTCAATCTACTGTTGCTCTGTCTTTCCAGTTGAAAGTCATTCGTATTTCATCAATTATTAGGCACCTGTTTCATTTGACAATTTCTTGAGGCTCCTTCTTAATTATTTAAATACTCAGGAATATAAACTAAATAAACTTGTGTGAATGTCCAGCTTAAAAAGCCTTCTAGCAATTTTCTCAGATATGCAGTTTGAAGAATTGCACCATAAATGTGCCACAAATGTGTAAAGAGAACAAAAGTCTTCAAAGGGGGAAAATAAAAGGTAATTCCAGTCTAAGTATCCATTAGAACTGCTTGACAATATAATCTAGATATTAGGACTCACCCTTCTTTCTATCTTACGTAGTTCATCCCAAGTTCATCCTCTTTAGCCTCACTCCATCTAGACCTTGCAGGGGTCCCACAGTAATACTGGTTTCTGAGTGACCAGAGTGTATAAGGAGACTCTTGGTGAAAGGAGAGGATAACTTCAGAATCAAGAACCTTGGAGCCTGCCGAATGCTGCCCCATTATGGTTTTGCAGGAGGTTTCAGACGTTGTCTCAATTTTGGGTCTGTATCCAAATTCCAGAGCCCGTGTTGGGTGTCTGTTGATCTAAACATCTATACAGATTGGCAATCCTATGTGGTCCAGAAATAATTCAGAACTATGCATGTGTGTGGTTGTGTGTGTGTCTGTATGTGTTTTAGGAAGGAGAACAAAAGGTTTTATTAGAAATTAAGAACCAACGATCTCCACTATCTGTGTTCTTCTAGTTCCTACATTCTTTCTAGTTTGACTCACTGCCTTGCTTCAAACTCAGTCTTCAGGGTGTACCCAGATATAGAAGCACAACCTCACTCTGGCTGTTTGGACAGCTCATCTCATTCCAGTCATTGTCTATCTTTATCCATCATCCCCCTGGGCACCTTCCTAGCCTCCCACTTCTCCTGAGTCTACTTTCTTCTTTGCACACTTTGCTACAGCTTTTGTTCTTGATCCTAATGTCAATTGTCGATATGCAAATTCATGGCTCAACCATACATGCTTATCTTTGACCCAGTTCTTATGATCCTACTCACTGTAAACACTATTTTCTCTCACTGATTTTAAGTACATTATCCTAAACAGATTTCATTCACTCACTACTCAGATACTATGAAAGGAAAGAAAAGTATCCATTTAATAAAAATTTTAAGTTTTTGATACAATGTGCTCTGTGGCCTGTTGATTTGGTCAGGAAAAGGACTTTCCATAAATGTTCGTGGTTTAGACATAACATAAACCAATCATGACAGGGGTTTTGCATTAGCTATCACGGTCCATAAATAAATGCTTGAAATTGGGCAATAGACTTAAGAAATAAGGAGCCCTCAGGCCTAACAGGTAACTATTGGGAAAAGCCCAGTATATTACAACATTAGAGTGAGGATTTAGATGACCTGAAAGTCCTACCTGTACAGATGAACTATTTCATCCAAAACTCAAGAGGAAATGTACCTTTAAATTCAGTAAAAGATCATACATCCTCATAGTCTGATTTCTGGCTTTCATATAATATACAAATGGTGTTATATACTGCCATAACTAGTAACTTTCCTGAAGATAGCAGCCATGTTATTAGCCAATTAAAGTTGAATAATCTAAACTGCATATATAATATAGATTACATGTATTTATAAATATAATAATTTTCTTATTTTAGATAATGTCCCTGTATGTTTTAAGCAGAACTCTCAGACTCCCAAGATTCCTGTCCCCTAGTTATTCACTCAGATGCTAATCTAAGTACTGTTATAAAGAGATTTTTAAGATGTAAAGCCCCAAATCAATTGACCTTTAGAGGCAGAGGCTATATGGACACTCCTGACCTCATTGCACAAGCCTGTAAAAGCAGCATTTTCTCTGGCTGGTAGTAAAGGGTGAAGTTCCAGAGATGTGAGCGTGAAAAATAATTTAATGCACCACTCCTGGTTTTGCAGGTGAAGGGGCTGCATACAAGGACAAGAGAGCAGCTTCTAAGAGGTATGAGAGACCCCCCACACCCACCCAACAGCCAGCAAAGAAATGGCAATCTGAGTCTCATAGCTGAAAGGAACTGAATTATGTCAACATCCTAAATGAATTTGGAAGTATATTCTTCCCCAGAGTCTCTAGATTAGAGATCTCCTTTTCCCACAGGCCAATCCCTTGATTTCTGCCTGTGAGACCCCAAGCAGAGAACTCACAGGAGCCCCTGTCATATTTCTGACCTGCCCAACTCTGCTAATAAATGGGTGTCATTTAAGCCACTAACTGTGGTAATTTGTTACACTGCAAGAGATAACTAATATTCTATCCTTCTGGGACCTTACATGCCATGCTTCTTTTGTATCTAATATTTTAGTGCAGCTTAACACAAAGACTCAAAATTTGGCTTACAAGGAGAGACAGCAAGGCCACCAGGTGACTTTCAAGAGAGGTCTGTTGACCATTCTGAAGAATGATCATTGGTTGAGTTACAATGAGCTATTGTAGGAAAAGGAGTCACTTGGCTTCAATTACAAGTCTAAGTAGAAGAATCAGCAGAACCAGCTAACTAAAATGACTCTAACAACCATTTTCTAGACTGGAATGCATATTAGGAAGTTTTAACAGAGTTGTTAGATGAGATTAAATGCTCAATTTTAGAGCAAACGACTTTCTAATAAAAGCGAGTGATTGTGAAAACAAAGAGGCGGAACTGCATTGAATGATTCCATGGAAACATTCAGGTAAATTCATACCTACGGGCATGCCAAAGTAGGTTTCAACATTGTCACCCAGCACATCTCAACATTGCTCAACTGTGTTTACCTTTCCCCAGCTTCCTGCCTTCCTCTCAAGAGAATAAACATAATTGGGTGACGAGGAAATTGGTGGTCTACAGGGACCACAAAGAAAGTGCATTAATCAGAATTCCACTGGAAAAGCAGTACAGAGCTGCTTCAACTCATAGTCTGGAAATAGCTCAGCATGATTCTCCAATTAAAAATTAATCAAGTGAGTAAGACCCTGCAATACAAAACAGAAAAAGAAAATTAAACATCTCCCCAGGGGAAAGCCCACAAGTCATAAAAAATTAAAATGTAGAACTGTGAATATTTACAAATATAATTTACAAACTTAAGGTTGTTGATGACTCATGCCCAGGGCAAGATCACAGGTCCTTAGAGAGCTTGAAAACTTTTCAGGGGTCAAGACAACTTTCTCTCCCCTGAGTTTACACCAGAACCACCACCTGGAGGATGATGGGGACAGTTAATAAAACAAAGACTCTCAGTACCCACCCCCAGAAGTGCTGACTCAGAAGGTCTGGAATGCAGATGGTCTAGCTTTGGTAATTGTGACAAGCAATCTGAAGGGATTCTGATGGGCATCTAATCTGAGAATCATTGTAATAGCTGCCAGCTTCACAATTGTCTACAAGTCTGGGGCCCTCACAGTGTAACACACCATTTATTGCTCTGCTGCTTACTCAGAAAGTGAACTTGTATTTGTAAACACTCAGATGCTTTCCAATTTTTTTCCCAGTTACAAATGAGATTATCCCAAACAGAACTAACTTTAGGATAAACATTGGTGAATAAACTTTTCCCATTGCTAGGTCCTTCATTCATTCATTAATGCAACAAATAATAAAAAGCTATTATATGCGAGGCACTGTCCTGGAGATTCAACACGAAGTAAGTAAGAAAGAGCCCCTGCTCTCAGTCTAATGACAGCCTAATGTCATTAATAAGCAGATGTAATATAGTTTGATGAATGGCAGGATGGGAAAAATACAAGCATCAGAGAAAGAGTTGTTGGCAGGAGGAACAACACATTCAAAGCCTAGAGTTAAAAAGGAAGCCTAGTATGGTAGAAGAGAGTGTGTGTGTGGATAGATGTCTGGGTGTGTGGACATGCGCAATGAGTGTTAGAGGGAATAATGAAAGATGATGTTGGGGAGAAAATGGGGCCATATTTTGCCTCCTTAAAAATAATCTCATCTTGGCAAAGCAGGTTGGTAAACTTGCCCAGAGCCATTATCCAACAGACTCTGTACACATCAAGATAAAAACAGTAAGACTACATACTATTACACAGGGTGTTTTAAACCCATTAAAGTCTTCTAACAGCTCAACACTTCCTGATATAGCAGTTCCTGTGTAAATTCAGAAAGAATTAGGACATTTTTCCCCTTTTTCCATTTGCCTAACAGTTTTCAGGAAAAGTTGTCCGAGAAGATAATTGATCTACAAAGACAGTATTGTGCACATTGGCATAGTGCCAATAATGTCATGCTTCTAACTGACAGTATTCGTGGAGTTCAGAAGTCATGATCCAAGTGTCGATGAAAGAAAACAATGTCTTCTAAATTTTACATATTCTTGAGGGTGGGGGGAAGCACCAAATAGAGCTGCAATTCCCTTTGAGTGGCTTGTTCTGAATTTAGGAAGCCATCTCATCTCGTTCAAGATAATGCTCTTCTGGACTAGAATGGAGATTTGAGCTGTAGTTCTAGAAGTAAATAATTTGGAATGGGAAAAAGATAAGGCATATCATCCAATATGTATAAATGGAAGAGAAAGTGTGAGAGTAAATGAAACATTTGATATAGCAAGAAGGAAGTAATTGGTGTCACTCAAGGGAAGAAGTGATGCTGATATGCAGACCAATGAAAGTGAAGACCCCAAGTGAATTGACGTAAGCAAGAGATCAAGTTTAGTCCATGAGCTGGAAATATTTCACTTGCTCTTCCAGAGCAAATTCAGTCTTCAAGCTTCTCTTCCTTTCTCTCTGTTCTGGTGGCTGACTTATATGAATTGCATCAATGGGCTATTATCTTCTAGTTTCCAATTTGGGTTCAGCCAAGGGAAGGCACTAGTAGAAGATCAAAGTAAGGTAGAGGAGAATGAAACTAGGTATTTGATTGCTTGGCTATGGTTTGATTCTTTCCCTCTACCAAAGGCCACAGCATCTGTCAGACAGACTCACAGCTGCATTCTCTCTCTGGGGTTCTGGTAACTTCTATCTTAGCTTGCTGTTTCAAGGCTAGGATGATATGGCTCCCTATTATTGTAAGTCCTGTAGTGCTTCATTCCTTGATGGTTCACTTTGACCTGAAACTTTGTAAACAGTTCTTTCATTGAACTCCTCTCCATTACTCTAAGTGAGCCATTTATTTCCTGTCTATATCCTGACTGATACAACCTGCTATGGACTGCGTGCTTTTTATATTGACAATGGAGAGTTATCCTGACTCTCAGAGGCAGTTAAAACAATAACTATTGTTATTAACAGTTACATAGAAATTATAGTTCACATATGCTCTTTTCTCATTCTCTACCCATGACTATTAAAACTGAGACCTCACCTGCTCTATACATAATGAACATACATAAACATAATGAATGGAATAATAATATACATAATGAATCTAAATGTAGGTATTTTCTACCAGGTCTAATATTCTTAAGAATCCAAGAGTCCAGGGGCACATGGCTGACTCAGCGAGAAGAGCATGCAACTCTTGATCTCAAGGTCATGAATTCAAATCTTCAAATGCTGGTATAGAGGTTACTTAAAAATAAATGAGTAAGTAAATATGGGGCACCTGGGAGGCTCAGTTGGTTGCATGCCCAACTCTTGATTTTGGCTTAGATCATGATCCCAGAGTCATGGGATCAAGTCCCGTGTTGGGCTCCATGCTGAGCATGGAGCCTGCTTAAGAGCCTCTCTCTCTGTCTCTGTCTCTCTCTCTCTCTCTCTGCACCCTCCAGCCCTTCCTCCCTTCTCAAGCTCTCTCTCTGTAAAATAATATATAAATAAATAAATCTTTCAAAAAAGAATTCAAGAAACCAAATGTTGTATAGTCTTTTAAAGTTGAATGAATTACAATCTCATTATATAAACTGGTTCTATTTCCTTCTTCAGGGCTCCAGGTTCTTCAAATTAGCTAATACTCATTTTTCGAGCTTTCATACACACTCACCTTATACAGAGAGCCAAAGGGCTTAAATCATTGAATATAAAAAAAATTAGATTTATGCAATCCAAATCTCCTTCTACTCTAGGTATATCAAAAATAAAACAATTGACCCCCTTCCCCCCCTCTTAAATTGCACACAATAAAGACACTGTCTCCTTTCAGGAGAGGAACCATCATCACTGAAAGGGATATTCCAGATGTGAAAGAATGAAATTTATGACTTGAAGATATGACTTAGCATGAATAGAACCTCAACTTCCCACTGAGTGGCTTACCCCAAATTTAGCAAGCCAAGCTCACAAGTTCAAGATAAAACTTTTCTAACCAAGTTTCAGACAAAGCGTCTCTAGAATGGAATGAATATTTGAGCTATAGTTCTAGTAAGAAATAATTTAAGGGTAGGATGGAGAGATGAAGGAGACTGTCAATATGTACAACAGAGAGAAGAAAGGGGTGCCTGGATGGCTCAGTCAGTTAAGCTTCCAACTCTTGATTTTGGCTCAGGTCATGATCTCATGGTTCATGATTTTGAGTCCCACAATGGGCTCTGTGGTGACAGCATGGAGCCTACTTGGAATTCTCTCTCTCCCTCTCTCTGCTCCTCCTCCACTCATGTTCTCTCTCTCTCTCTCTCTCTCTCTCGCAAAAATAAACCTTAAAAAAAAAAGAAAGAAGAGAAAGCATGAGAGTAAAAGAAACATAATTTTTCAATAAGGAAGTAATGAGTGACATTCAAGGGTGTATCTTATCAGGGGGACAGGTATGTACCAAACTATTATAATGAGGGGACAGAAAGGAAATGAAGACAGTGATCAAAGCTCACACACACAAAAAAAAGTGGGTGAAAAGAAGGAAAAAGATCACTGTAGTGACAGATTTATCTATAGGACACTATCAGCTCATTTTGCAGAATTTTATTTTTAATTGATTCAATTATCATAATAAATAATGGTTTTTGACATCGACCTACTCATGATTAGCTCATGATGAATTTCCAAGCATTCAGAAGTTTACTTATGAAAAGGAAAGAACTATAACTTGTGCTACTCTGCACTAATGCCTGGCGAACAGATGCCCAGACCATGTGCCTCAAGTCAATCATTAGTTCAACCAAGTGACAGAAAGGGCTTAAGACCAAGAGAAGGTTTTTCATGTTAAAAGAGACCTGTGTACTTTTGAGAGAAAAAAAAAAAAACACCAATGGATAGAAGAAAGCAACCATGTTAAAACACCTGGATTAAAAGAGAGACATAGGAAAATGTTCTGAGGGGCAATGGCCAAAATGACACAGGAGCCTTCCCAGGACCTCTCCCCACTGTTTCTAGGAATTGTTTCCATGCCTTCTTCTCTTCATTGCCAACAATCTTCCTTCCCCTTCAACTTCCCAGTGCTTCCTTTCCATTTCTTCTTTTCCTCACTTCACTTATCTAGCCACAATTTAAAAGTGAAATAAAAATAATGCTAACTCTTGTAAAATTATATTAAGTTTAATAACTAGTCTTAAGGTAAAAGCAGTCAAATTAAATGTTATATTTATATCAAACTTTTTTTGTATTTTACTCTAGAATAAATGTTTTTCTTCTGTGCAAAAGTTAATATAAGAAAAACTTCATCCAAATTTAGACTCCTAGGAAAAGAATTTGATTTTTGGTAGACAAGGGTGCAGTTTGTGGTGAAAAGCATTATGATATAGTCATAGTAAAACATGTGCTCCAAAGTTCAGCAGACCTGCCCTGAAATCACAGAGCCACCATTTACTGACTGTGGGACTTGACAAGTCTCGTCATCTACAAAGCGGTGCTATTATCTTCCTCTATAGAGAGGCCCTAAATTTTAAAGGAGGGTATGGTAAAGTTTGAACCTAGTACCCAGCACAGAGTAAACACTCAATAATGGTAGCCAGTGCCATTATTAGCTACTTTATATGTCCTAAACTTCTTGGACGGATGAATTAAGCCAAGAAAATATTCACCTAGACATTTAACTTCTTACAGCCTTAGTTTGGTAAATTTGCCACCCGCATTATTCTCATTATGCTCATCTAAGTTTAAAAAAAAAAAGAAGAAAAGAAAGAAATCGAATCAAATCCACTCTGTTGCTAATAGGCACAGAATTAACTACTGATTGCAGTCAACTGCCCCAAGATGTAGCAGTGCTGGAGAAGCAAAAGGTGAATGTATTGATTTGACAGTTTGAGAGGCAAATAAGCACATCAATTTTAATTTAACTTCCCGAGCATGTAAGCTGTCACTCACGATCATTGTTATGCCAATTATCTGGCATTAAATATTGTTATGATTTCTGACATCAAATCCATAGGAGAACACAGTTTTAGAGTGACATTTCAGTGGAAAATCCCCAGTACTTTCCGTCTGCAGTCTGGGCTGGTGAGGTTTAATTAAACAGCCAAATTACAAGCTGCCTCAGAAGATTTTGTAACAAAATTGCTGGCTGGCCTCTAGTGATAATGGTGCTACAGACCACTGCTTATTGTCACATGAGCTTACTTGGATATGAGAGGATTGGTCACTGATTCAGTCATAGAAGCCAAGACTTTTTATCGCTGTCATTTCTGCTGTTTACATTGACAATGAAAGAACGAGATTTAAAGTCTCAGTTGTTCTCACAGACATGCCCAAACATGGGAAAGCATGCATGGGGAAGTACCCATACTTAAAAGGTCACACATCTGAAAATCTGCTAAAGGTTACATAATGTATAGTCTTAAGGAAATTGAATTCAATTCGAAATACTAATGAAAAATATCGTTTGGTCTGGGCTCAAGCAAGGCATTTTTGAGCCTCCCTGCCCCTGGTTGCCAGCTCAGTCCCAGATGCTTGTAGAACAAGAGAGGCCAGCCAGTTCTGCAGTTCTGCTCATGAGTAGGGATTTAAATGGGGCATCAGGCTCCCTGCTTCAGCAACAGATTGCTCCCCAGTGATTGCTCTGCATTTTTAGAGCTAGAAAAGCTTATCTGAGGATTCTATCATTCCTTTCCACCTAGTGACATGAGCTCACAATCTTCTCCTTTTTCTTAAGTTTACTTATTTATTTTGAGACAGACAGACAGACAATCCCAAGCAGACTTCACACTATCAGCACAGAGCCCAACTCGGGGATCAAATTCACAAACCGTGAGATCATGGCCTGAGCTGAAACCAAGAGCCAGACGCTAAACCAACTGAGCCACCCAGGCGCCCTTAGCTCATAACCTTCTAATTAATATATATTCTTCAGCACCTTGCTTTATTCTATTTCACACATCTCTTTTTAAGTCTTTTGAGGCTTCAGTCTACTTTTTCAAACTAGTATCAGTCCTCTCTTGTCCCCTATTTGGTCCAACTCTGCCTTTCTTTTCTTTAGTCATAGTGCCAGCAGCTTATACCGCTCTAAAGTCTATAAGACTATATGAATAAGCAATCTCTGGTTCAGGTTAGAGTGTGAAAAAATAACCAAAAGCAGATTTCTTTGTATTATGGTTAATGGGTTTAATGGAACTCCTTTAAAATATGATATCTGAGGGGCGCCTGGGTGGCTCAGTCGGTTAAGCATCCGACTTCGGCTCAGGTCATGATCTCATGATCTGTGAGTTCGAACCTGGCATCGGGCTCTGTGCTGACAGCTCAGAGCCTGGAGCCCGTTTCAGATTCTGTGTCTCCCTCTCTCTCTGCCCCTCCCCTGTTCATGCTCTGTCTCTCTCTGTCTCAAAAATAAATAAACGTTAAAAAAATAATAATAAAATAAAATACGATATCTGAAAGCTTCTTCTCCCACTATTACCACTCAGGAATGTCTAAGGTGGCATTATATCCTTCTATTTACTTGGCCTCTTGCCTTGCAAATCTTTAGGATTAAAATGTGAAGAAAAATCAATGGGATATATTATTACACCTCTTATTTTAAAAATTTATAATCATGACAGTGAGAATTGTCAAGATGGTCTAGAAAGAGAAAATTTTGTCCAAGAATCTTACTTCTAGTACCAAATCTTTCACCCAATATTCTAGTGAGAGTCACTCAATTATTCAAGCAATACATGTGAAATGATCTTTGACTGACAATGAACATTAAATTACCATAAAACTTTTACCCATTAGTAAAATAGTTGCCCATTTAGAGCTCCAATGACAAACCTCATTCCTATTTCATTTTCTCTCATAGTCATGAATACGTCACAGAGACAGCTCTGGAGCTATACTGCCTCGGTTTGAAACCACCAACTCTTTTTAACTGTGCAACTACAGGCAAGTTTCTTAACCTCACTGAGCCTCAAATTCCTTATTGGTAAAATAAAGATGGATAATAATAACATTACTGAATAGAGTTCTCATGAAGATTCAACAGTTAGTATGTGTGATGTATGAGAACTCTGCCTAGAACAAATTAAGCACTCTATTAGGGTTAGATACTCTAGGATACCTGTACCACAAAGGTAGGAACTTGGTCTCAGTCCTGGGACAGTGCCCAGCATAGAGTACATGCTCAATAAATATTTGCTAAATGAATGAACTAGAATATTCAAGCACAAAAATAGTTCGTAAAAATCATTTTTATTGGGGTGCTTGGCTGGCTTAGTTGGTAGAGTGTATGACTCTCGATCTCAGGGTTGTGAGTGCGAGCCCCACGGTGGGAATAGAGATTGCTTAAAAATAAAATCTCTTTAAAAATTATTTTTATTATTTTTTGTTTGTTTACTTAATATTTATTAAACACCTATTATGTACATTTTCCAAATACATTTCTGTTAACGTAATCCATACGAACAAGGACAGAAAGTAATGGAAATATAGACTCCACCAACATTGGTTATGGTGACAAGTTGCAAATTCTGCCTGCATCTATTAATACTATAAAGAAACTTGGTCTTTAAGCAACTGCCTGTGGTTCCAAGTTGCAGACCTAATTAACCAAATAAGAAAACATGTATTTAAGATTTTCATTAGTTTTCACTCCTAATAAGTACAACCTAAATGCATTTCCCCCTATTCTTCCTTGAAATAAACTTGTAATAGATTATTTCTATCTTGCACAAGGTTCTTGGGATATAAAATCTAGTGGTACACCATGATTTGCTCAACTATTGGGTAGTTCTACAGTCATATGTCAGTAAGTAAATAATTGTGTGCTGATCATATACAGTTGAGTCAGAAAATGTATACCAGTTCAAAAGCTCATAATTCTATATACCAGGTTAATTTAAGTATGCACCTTTAATCAGTTTGAGCCTCAAGACTATGACTTATAATACAACGTCCCTCCAAACTGTCAGTGTTTTCTATTCAAAAATATGTCAATTATTTCTCATGTTTTATTCACTCATTAGAGAAAATATTTGTTGAGCACTCACAATGAGCTAGGCCCTCTACTACATATTGGGGATAAAACACAAATATAGTACCTGCCATCGTGGGATTTATAATCTAGTTCAATTTATAGATGGTAGTTTCGTATTTGTATTTTAAATTTTGTTATTTTATCTCATAACATTATATAATTTAATTTACATTCTATTGTCATAAGAATAGTAAAATGAAGCCTTAATTAAAAACCTCAGTGTATTTGACAATAAATTTCATATATTAAAAAAATAATAAAAACTTCAGTTTATTCAACCATCATTTAATTATTTCAAATCATATCTGAAATCAGCACAAGCCAAAAGAAACTATTAGTTTTGATAACTCATAAGCCTGATTATCTGTGTCAAGATAGGCTCTTACAATAGAGCTCCCAACTATTTTTATATTTATGGATTTGAAAGGAAAGAAAAACTTAAAGTTGGATTAAACGTAACAAATTCACACAAACTGGAGGGAGGGCAAGTCTAGAGTTCATAGCATACAGACCTATAGTCACACTGCTGACTGGGAAGGGAGTAAAACGGGGCTGCAGGTCTTAGGAAATGTTCATGAGTTCTTTAGTAAATAATTAATCATTTGTCATTAATATATTCATTTGTACTATTCAAATACTATAAACATAGTTTATAAATAAGCTTTTGAAAATAGCTTATTGGACTAAGGGGTTCCATTCAAATAAGCTACCCATTTTCTTTATTTACATGATTAATATTCATATCAAACACATTTCTTTAAATGCAGAGTTATCTCCTCACTCCATTCTGCAGGTCAGAATTATCACCAATTCCAGTGAAGTCTGTTAATGAGGTGTTTGTTTTTGCAAAGAGTGCTATTCAAACCATTACTATACATCCCAAGTAGTTTATAGAGATTTTTTATTACACAGTCAAGTATATTTACAGGGACAACATGCCCTTGTCTCCTTACTATTTCTCTTTGCTTATTTACTCAATGATTTGTGAAGTGAAATACACTACAAAAACTCTTAGTAATTATGGGAAATTACTAAGGTTCCTCTGTATAGTATTTCTCATTATACTGTAACAAGAGTTCACAGAGAAGTCATTTATGTAAACTACAGATTAAGACTGTGTCCAGGTAATGACAAAAAGCTTGGTAAACCCAGTCTAATTTCAATTAGTTCAGAAAAAAAGAAAATTGCCCAATGTTTGGTTGAGTGTATAGGCCAATGATTGGAAATCTTTTGGGATCGAAGACCACTTTGAGAATTTAATGAAAGTTGTGGATCCTCTGACCAGAAGAACCGGGCAAAGTGAAGAACTTGGGGGTGGGGTGGGGGGGAACACATGATTTTTCACTTTTCAACCAGTGTATGTGCATCATTAGTCTTCAAATGCCAACACCTCGTTTTCCAAGCTCTGAATGTTTCTACCAGTATATTTATTAAATAAGTTCAACCTGACCCACAAATTCCTAATTATAACTTGAAATTAAGGGCATGCCCCAGAGTTGCTTTACTCCTACTCTTACCTAAAAGCCTTTACAATTCTAATGCTTAGAATAGTAAGGCTCCCAAGATATCTCATCACTGAAGTTGGTGTTCTGAGACCCTCTTGGCCCTTCTCAGGGTGGAGACCTCATATTAGTGATTCTATCTCTCCTCTTTCGGAAGTCTGCAGGTCTCCCATGGTCACTGCTCCCCACCTCCTTCTTGAATCTGACCCAGCACCCCCCACCACTTTCCCTTCCACATGATCCTCTTGAATTCTCTAAAATCCCTAAGCAGTGAACACTGTACCTTCAACATCTTCTCTGAACATACCCTTCTCCTCTTTGCCTTAAATGAAACTAGGCTATCTTCTAAGGGCATTACTTCCCCAGTAATCTTGTCAAAGAGAGGATGTTCTTCTCTCACACATCCACAAAGAAAAGAGTTAGAAGGTAGATTTTCCTCCATGCTTTCCACAGCAACCTCAAATCATTTCCCCCTCACTTCTATTGCTTTGAAGCTCATGCCAGCCAGCTATGATAACCACTCTACCTCATCAATGTTATCACCTCAACTCCAAGTTATTGTCCTCCTTTCCTTGACAAGATTAAATCCTGGATTCTACATTCTAGATCAGAGTCTTTTTTATCACCCTTACTTTTGTAATCATTCTTAGTGATGGTAACATCCACATGGATGACCTATCTTACATCTCAGTTTAACTGCCTCTACTGCAGGGACTGTTTCTTCCACACCATCTCAGCCAGCCATTCCCATAACCATATTTTGGGTACTGTCATTATCTTTTCTGCAATCTCAGTTTCAAACATCCCATTTCTGGCCACTAACTTTCATTTCTTTGAGCTTACTTATTCTATTAACAACCTCTTCCACTGCTACAACGTTTAATCTTGGCCTTTTATCTTTTGCTGAAATACCCATCTCCTGTCTTCAATTACCTTTTTTTTCCAACCTTATATGCTATGGTCCACTGGCACTATCAATCCCTTGACACACTCTCTTTAAAGTATACTATTCTAACAAAACCCTGATTGAACATGAATATCCATTTTTCCTGTGTCTTGAGTGAGGCTAGAGATAATCACTTAAATTCATGAATACAAATCTTATATGGGCACATAACACTTCTTGGAATGTCTACTATGTTTCCCTAGTAAGCTCACTTTTCCACTCTCTAAGACAATTATTTCAAAATTCCTCCCCTCACCAAAACCTTCTGTACTGTAGACATTAAATGGAAACTCTCACATCCTCACCTCCATATGTAAAACCTACCTGTGTCAACACCAGTTTCTCCTCCTTTCTTCCCATTACAATGGAAAATTTGTCACTCTGCTCCTCAAAGGTTAATCTTTCCTTTAGGTTCTAGAACCCCTCACATCACTCTTGCAAGTTAGTGTGCCCCTCATAAATCATACAGATTGATGAGGATGCTTACAGGCTCATGGATTCCAAATGCCAGAAGAAGGATTGTTCTGTCTAAACTATAATGTAATCCAAACCCCACTATACTTCCCTTAAGTATCATGTCTGGATCCAATTATGGAACTACCCCAAGAAAAAATCCATATGTACCAGCCATGCAGCAAAACTGGAAACCTTGTTTCTCCATCTCAGGCTAGATACCTATTTTGTATAGGAATTAGCAAAGAAGCCCTGGATCCCCTATGACATGGGGATTGAGGCACCAAGCTTTCCTCCTTGGAAGGGACATAAAGATTTTGACCAACCTTTATAATATCCTATTCTTACTTTATAGCAAGACCATTCGTTCATATACTTTCTAAATTCTGCTGATACTTGTTAAAATCAAGAATTTTAGAGCCAGTGAGGAGATTATAAATTATTCATTCATTCCCATTTCAAAGGCTCAGCAAAGCAGAGTTGATTAGGCTAACATCACACATTAGAAAGTGAACACACTATCAGAATCATGTTCTCTAAGACAAACTATTTCCACTATGCTACTTATAATTGTGGGCTCCATGGAGTAATAATATTACCCTCAAAGTACTGTTTTGTGAGCATTTGACTAAGACTATGAAATAGATTTATGGATTCACCTAGTGGGTTCCATGTGGATATCCACAATAGCAGACTAGAAACCATTCACCAGTGTGTAAAAGTAACAATCCAGGAGTGGACCAACTTCTTATATTACTTCTTCTTAACAGTAATCTCTATCATGTCCTGACTGTGAAAGAATTCCCAATTCTAGATAACTTCGGCCTTAGCAGTTGCATTTATATAGTTGGAAATATCTGGAGATGGTATGCCTCAGCCTCCTCTTTGTTTTTATGCAAACACGGGGAATTTTTACAAATTAATTTCATATTTTAAAAAATAATAAAATAAAATTAGTTTCATCTTATAGTTCATCATTCAGTCACCAATTAAACAAACACATACTGAGCACTTGCTATTGTTGAAAAGAGTGCTAGACACTGGATTTACAGACACAACTGTGATAAAGCTCCAACTCTCAGGAACTCAAGATCCCAAATAGAGGCCCTTGTAACACTGGTGTAGTGTTGCCACCTTGGAGGGTTAGCACAAGTAACATGCTATTAATAACAAAGTACTTAAGTTAGTGAAATAGTTACTTTGAAAGATTAGAAAGGATTCAGTTGTCCTTAAAATAACTTTGTACTCATTAACCAGCATCATGACGCCCATTCCTGAGTAGGAATAGAAGGGGTAGCATTATGATTCACAAACTGCAGATAATCCACATCTTATCTTGCCTTTGCTGTGGTCCATCATTTGGATAAATCCATGGGAGCGTGTCAACAAATGAAATTCATCTATCATGGGTCAAAGTAGAAAAAAGTGCTGACTAGCTCTAGCATGGAAGTCAAGTGGGAAAGAGAGACATGCAGACAACATTTGCAAGACAGTCTGTTAAGTGCAACCATATGCCCCTGGTATATGCACGGGAAGCTTTGGGCATGTAGACAAAGAGAAAAGGTCAGAGAAAATTGTACTGATAGGAGAGAGAGATGGTAGGATTAGAGAAAACCATGCCAAGGCATAGCTAACAGGATAAGTCTGATCAGGAAGGGCAGAACCAGGAGCTGGGTTGGAACAGCGTGGGCAAGGCACAATTTTAGAATTCTTGATTCCATCAATCTCAGAATGAGGCAGAGATGAGAATGTAGGCTATCTAGTTAAACTGGAGAGACCTAGCAAGATTCACAGTCCAGTAGAGAGGCTGCAACTTCCAGAGATCCAAGTCCAGCAGGGGCCAGGCAGTATGCACAGCATAGCCAAAACCTTGGTGGCACCATCAGAGTTCAAGATTCAGGTTCAGCGTTTGGACAGAAAATATGGAGAGGGGCTCTCTGCAGCCATCACAGGGCACAGGACCACAAAACAGCAGGGGCAGGATGTTAGTAAAATCAAGACAGGACTGTCTGATCTCTGTCCTAAGCTCCAATTTTGGTACATGGTAGGTAAGGGCTAGTAGGTATGTGCAACTCCACAGAGTCAAGGAGGGAGCAGAAAAAGAAAACAGAGATATCTCTACCACTGAAAATCTCACGGTATGAAAAAGGAGAAAGAAACATGCAAGCAAACAAGCACCAGAGATTCTGTGATAGAAGTTTGTATAAGGTGCAGAACAGAGTGCAAAAAAGAGGGAGTGGCCAATTCAGCCTGGGGAGTTTGGGTAAATGTTTCAAAATGGAGGTGACCAATGAATAGACTTGGAAGATTAGTAGGGGCTTGCCTGGCAGACCTTGAAAGGAAGTAACAACTGGGAAAGACACTACAAGCAAACGAAGCATGAGCAAGAGTTAACTGGACACATGGAGCAGTCTGGAATGTCCAGGGACAGCATGTGCATGAAACATCTAGTCAGAACTGATTGCATAATTGGTGGAACCAGTGAAGCAGCCAGACCTGAAGAAAGTGCAGAATGGTGTGAGATTGGGGATAGGGCTTTACTGCGTAGATCACTAAAGGATTTTTTTAATTCTTATTTAACAGCCTTATTGATACATAATTCACATACAATATGATTTATTCATCTAAAGTATACAATTAATTTTTAGTATATTTCTCGATACTTCAAACTATCACTAAAATTTTATTTCGTGTTTGTGTGTTTACCATGTAATTTGGGTTTGGTTTCCATACAACACCCAGTGCTCATCCCAAAAAATGTCCTCTTCAATACCCATCACCCACCCTCCCCTCCCTCCCATCCCCCATCAACCCTCAGTTTGTTCTCAGTTCTTAAGAGTCTCTTATGCTTTGGCTCTCTCCCACTTTAACCTCTTTTTTTTTTTTTCCTTCCCCTCCCCCATGGGTTTCTGTTAAGTTTCTCAGGATCCACATAAGAGTGAAACCATATGGTATCTGTCTTTCTCTGTATGGCTTATTTCACTTAGCATCACACTCTCCAGTTCCATCCACGTTGCTTCAAAGGGCCATATTTCATTCTTTCTCATTGCCACGTAGTATCCCATTGTGTATATAAACCACAATTTCTTTATGCATTCATCAGTTGATGGACATTTAGGCTCTTTCCATAATTTGGCTATTGTTGAGAGTGCTGCTATAAACATTGGGGTACAAGTGCCCCTATGCATCAGTACTCCTGTATCCCTTGGGTAAATTCCTAGCAGTGCTATTGCTGGGTCATAGGGTAGGTCTATTTTTAATTTTCTGAGGAACCTCCACACTGCTTTCCAGAGTGGCTGCACCAATTTACATTCCCACCAACAGTGCAAGAGGGTTCCCGTTTCTCCACATCCTCGCCAGCATCTATAGTCTCCTGATTTGTTCATTTTGGCCACTCTGACTGGCGTGAGATGATATCTGAGTGTGGTTTTGATTTGTATTTCCCTGATGAGGAGCGACGTTGAGCATCTTTTCATGTGCCTGTTGGCCATCCGGATGTCTTCTTTAGAGAAGTGTCTATTCATGTTTTCTGCCCATTTCTTCACTGGATTATTTGTTTTTCGGGTGTGGAGTTTGGTGAGCTCCTTATAGATTTTGGATACTAGCCCTTTGTCCGATATGTCATTTGCAAATATCTTTTCCCATTCCATTGGTTGCCTTTTAGTTTTGTTGGTTGTTTCCTTTGCTGTGCAGAAACTTTTTATCTTCATGAGGTCCCAATAGTTCATTTTTGCTTTTAATTCCCTTGCCTTTGGGGATGTCTCAAGTAAGAAATTGCTACGACTGAGGTCAGAGAGGTCTTTTCCTGCTTTCTCCTCTAGGGTTTTGATGGTTTCCTGTCTCACATTCAGGTCCTTTATTCATTTTGAGTTTATTTTTGTGAATGGTTTGAGAAAGTGGTCTAGTTCATTCCTGGGACGCAGGGCTGGTTCAACATTCGCAAATCAATCAACGTGATACATCACATTAATAAAAGAAAAGATAAGAACCACATGATCCTGTCAACTGATGCAGAAAAAGCATTTGACAAAATTCAGCAACCTTTCTTAATAAAAACCCTCAAGAAAGTCGGGATAGAAGGAACATACTTAAACATCATAAAAGCCATTTATGAAAAACCCACAGCTAACATCATCCTCAGTGGGGAAAAACTGAGAGCTTTTTCCCTGAGATCAGGAACAAGACAGGGATGTCCACTCTCACCACTGTTGTTTAACATAGTGTTGGAAGTTCTAGCATCAGCAATCAGACAACAAAAGGAAATCAAAGGCATCAAAATTGGCAAAGATGAAGTTAAGCTTTCACTTTTTGCAGATGACATGATATTATACATGGAAAATCCAATAGACTCCACCAAAAGTCTGCTAGAACTGATACATGAATTCAGCAAAGTTGCAGGATACAAAATCAATGTACAGAAATCAGTTGCATTCTTATACACTAATAATGAAGCAACAGAAAGACAAATAAAGAAACTGACCCCATTCACAATTGCACCAAGAAGCATAAAATACCTAGGAATAAATCTAAGCAAAGATGTAAAAGATCTGTATGCTGAAAACTATAGAAAGCTTATGAAGGAAATTGAAGAAGATATAAAGAAATGGAAAAACATTCCATGCTCATGGGTTGGAAGAATAAATATTGTCAAAATGTCAATACTACCCAAAGCTATCTACACATTCAATGCAATCCCAATCAAAATTGCACCAGCATTCTTCTCGAAGCTAGAACAAGCAATCCTAAAATTCATATGGAACCACAAAAGGCCCCAAATAGCCAAAGTAATTTTGAAGAAGAAGACCAAAGTGGGAGGCATCACAATCCCAGACTTTAGCCTCTACTACAAAGCTGTCATCATCAAGACAGCATGGTATTGGCACAAAAACAGACACATAACCCAGTGGAATAGAACAGGAACCCCAGAACTAGACCCACAAAAGTATGGCCAACTAATCTTTGACAAAGCAGGAAAGAATATCCAATGGAAAAAAGACAGTCTCTTTAACAAATGGTGCTGGGAGAACTGGACAGCAACATGCAGAAGGTTGAAACTATCACTACAATTTTAGAACATTTCATTACCTCAGAAAGGAACTCACTACTCCGTAGCTATCAACCCATATACCTTATGTCCTTCACTAACCTTAATCATCTGTTAGTCTATTTTCTGTCTCAATAAATTTGCCTATTCAGGACACTTTATAGGAAGTGGAATCATATAATATGTGGCCCTTTGTGACTGGTTTCTTTCATTTAGTGTTCTGTTTTCAAGGTTCATCCATGCTATAGTACATATCAGTATTTCATTACTTTTTATGCCCAAATAATATTCTATATTAAAGTGTGGATATACCACATTTTGTTTATTCATTCAGCTGTTCATGGACATTTGGGTTGTTTCCACCTTTTGGCAAATATGAATAATGCTACCATAACCACTTGTGTACAAGGTTCTTTCTGGACGTATGTTTTCATTTCTCCTGAGCATATACCTAGGAGTGGAAGTGCTGGATCATATGGTAACTCTACATGTAATCATTCAAGGAGTAGCTAGACTGTTTTCCAAAATGGTTGCAGCGGGGCGCCTGGGTGGCTCAGTCGGTTAAGCGGCCGACTTCGGCTCAGGTCATGATCTCGCGGTCCGTGAATTCGAGCCCCGCATCGGGCTCTGTGCTGACAGCTCAGAGCCTGGAGTCTGTTTCAGATTCTGTGTCTCCCTCTCTCTGACCCTCCCCCATTCATGCTCTGTCTCTCTCTGTCTCAAAAATAAATAAACGTTAAAAAAAATTTTTAAAAAAACAAAAACAAAATGGTTGCATCATTTCATAATCCCACTAAGGGTGTATGAGGGTTTCAACCTTTTCACATCTTCATCAACACCTGTTATTATCATTATTTTTTATTATACCCACTCTACTAAAAGTCAAATGGTAAAAAAAATTTTAAGTAGAGAATAAAAATTTTAGTTTCAGAAGGATAACTGTAACATCAAGATGGGAAAATAATTGAAATAAAGAGTAGGAGTAGAGATAAAGAATTCTAATAGTTATTGGCTGCTTAGGAAAGATAAATAAAAATGGTACTATTGCTCCAATACTTTCTCTACAGTATCAGAGTCTTGACTTCATGTTGTTTCTTTTAAGAATTTTTTTATCCTAATCATAACAATTATCATGAAAAAAATGGGGGTCACTTTTTGAAAATATGCCCCAAAGGAGCCAATACTTCCCTACCTACCAAGTTTCCAGTCTCTTCTCCAGCCTTCATATCGCACCCCACCCCCATCCCCATGATACTTCTGGACACGACTAGAGGCAGTTTAGTTTAAAATGCACTGGCAGTTCCCAAGCGTTAGGCAATTGATTGCCTCTAGAATGTGGGAAAGAAAGAGGAGAGGAATCTAACATTCCCTGGTTTCTGGCTGGGGTGACTGGCTAGTAAAATAGCTCTTGTTACTAAGAGGCAAAAAGCAGACCAGGAGAGGAGAGTTAGGGACAGATGAAGCATTTGGATTTAAGCATGTTAATGTTTCTGTGTCGGAGGGTATCAAGGGGGAACGGCTTGGAGGTAGCTGGATAGAAGTCCCCAAGGTTGTAGTTCAAAACATCTGTTTCAAAAGCTTAAACAACATGGCACACAGAAGCTCAATATTTGCTAATTTAAAATGCCTAAAATACACTGTACAGCTGGCTTTTTGCCATGGTAAATTGAGTTTGAAATTAAGAAACTGTTGGGGCGCCTGGGTGGCTTGGTCGGTTAATCGTCCGACTTCAGTTCAGGTCATGATCTCACGGTCCGTAAGTTCGAGCCCCGTGATGGGCTCTGTACTGACAGCTCAGAGCCTGGACCCTGTTTCAGATTCTGTGTCTCCCTCTCTCTCTGCTCCTCCCCTGTTCATGATCTGTCTCTCTCTGTCTCAAAAATAAATAAACGTTTAAAAAAAAAAAACTGTCCCAGGTACTCAAAGGAAATTTGGGGAGGTGTCTCAGTAAAAAATAAATTACAGCTATGTATTTCCCCAGTTCTGTTCTTTACTGGTGATTTACACCATGTTTCAAAATCCAAAACCAATTACAGACTTCCCCAGATACCTGAATTCATCCATTCACTCAGTCATTCGACAGAAACTTACTGAGTATGAGGTACTATTCAGGGGCTCAAGATGGCAGTTTTTGAACAAAATAGAAATGGCCTCTACCCTCGCACCACCCACCCCCCCTCCATTCCCTGCCATGGAGTAAACCCCATGGTTTTTCCTCACTCAAAAGCTATTCATTTTTCTAGGAAAGGCAATCATCTAGCATCTGGAGTTGACCTAGGTAGGAAGATTTTAATTCCACCATCAAATAATTTATATATATATATATATATATATATATATATATATATATATATATATATATATATTATAATTATATATATATTTGAAGCATAATTGACATATAGCATTATATTAGTTTCAGGTGCACAACATAATGATTCAGAATAATTTTTAATAACTGTTTAAACCACCTTAGAAGAACACCTTTAAATGCTTGGCAGTTCTTGTAGGATATTAAGTTTCATGAACAGCATTAAAAAAGTGGTTACAAAATGGTTTAAATCTCCAAAGGACGTATTTTTAATTTTCTAAAGCAAGGTAAGAGGTGAAAAGTCTTGTTTAAAAAAATGAAATTCAGATAAATGTTACACACAAGACTATAAACACCACAGCAAAGTTTGCCCCTGGCTCAAAAAGAAAAAAAAAGGAGAGAGAGAGCAACATTGATGTTTGTAAGATTTTTCTTTTATATAATGGTGCAGTTTCAGTGATAAAAACCACTAAAACTCTAGGCTGTTCGATTAACACCTTTTTAATCAAAAAGTAATAGCACTTTGCTAAATTTTTATTGAAGTACAATTTACATATAACAAAATTCGCTAACTCTGAGCATACAACTTAATGACTTTTTTTTAAGTTTATTTCTTTGAGACAGAGAGCCAGAGAGTGTGTGCAGGAGGGGCAGAGAGAGAGGGAGGAAGAGGGAGGGAGGGAGAGAAGGAGGGAGGGAGGGGGAGAGAGGGGGGGAGAGAGAGAGAGAGAGAGAGAGAGAGAGAGAGAGAGAGAGAGAATCCCAGGAAGGCTCCACTCTGTCAATGTGAGGAACTTTATGTGGGTGAGGCCTTGAACTCATGAACCCATGAGATCATGACCTGAGCCCGAATCAAAAGTTAGATACTCAGCCACCTGGGTGTCCCGCAATTTGATGACTTTTGACACATGTATATAGTGATGTACCCTTCAAAAGAATCGAGATATAGATCAGTGCTGTCCAACAGAACTTTTGGCAATGATGGAAATATTCTGTATCTGCCCTTTTCAATATGGAAGCCACCGACCACAATGGCTATTCAATATTCAAAATGTGGCTTAGAGACTGAGTAAATGAATTATTACCTTTATTTAATTTTAATTAATCTTAATTTAAATAACTACATGTTACAAGCGGCTACATATTAGTGCATGGCATTTCCATCACCCCAGAAAGTTCCCATGGCTATCATCTAGCAATGTTGCTCCAGTACCCTCTAGTGACAAAGCCTAGCATTACACTAACTGGCAAAGAGAAATGTTTAGTTTGCAGCTCCACTGTTAACATGGCCAAGAATAGGAGAGAAAATAGATGACTTATCTGAAAGGTGTATGTTTAATTGTAATGAATTCCAATTTATCCATTTTTTTCTTCATGCTTTTCGCATCTTGCCCTAGCAAACTTTGACTAATAAAAGATTGTAAATATTTACTGTTATAGAAGTTTTCTAGTTTTAAGCTCTTACACTTAGCCCTATTATCTAACTTCTGTTAAAAACTTTATACAGTGTGAGGTAAGGATAGAAGTTACTATTTTTGTATATGCGTATCCAATAGCTTCAGCATTTGTTGAAAAAAAAAACATCTTTTCTTCCCTCCAATGAATTATAATTAACACAGTTTTCAAAAATCACTTACCATGTATGTATAGATTTATTTCTGGACACTTTGGTTTCCAAGCCTATCCTTATACCAATTAAACTACCTTGATTATAAGTAGTTTCATAGTAAATCTTGAAAACAATTAAAATGAGTTCTCTAACTGTTCTTTTTCTTACTCAAGAGCTGTCCCATTTTGCTTACTCAAAATTTGGCTATTTTAGGTAATTACAAGTCCATATAAATTTTAGGATCAGCTTGTCAATTTCTACTGTTTTTAAATTTCCTAGTGAGATATTTATTGGGATTTTATTAAATCTATAAATCAGTTTGGGGTTAATTGACATCTTAACTTATGCTACCTCTTCCAATCCATGAACATGCCATATCTCTCCATTTATTCTAATCCTAAATCGTAAATCCTAAAATTCCTCAGCAGTGTTTTGTGCTTTTCCTCAGTTAGTATTCTGGGCATTGGAAAAACTAAAAATTCTTACCCCTTCAGGTTCATCAGGGATTAAACTCTCCCCTGGCCTTCATCTATTTTGGACCTTTTCCACAACTGTAATAATTTTTTTTTTATTTTAACAAGCTTTTATAATTATCTGCTTGGAATTTGTGGGACCATTTCACCTCTGTATTATTAACAAAATCAAAGTTGGTAACATTTTATTTCTTTTTCTTTTTTTTTAAGTAGGCTTCATACCCAACACAGGGCACAATGTGGGGCTTGAACTCACACCTGAGACCAAGAGTCAGAAGCTTAACTGACTGAACCACCCAGGTGCCCCAGTTTTGTTTCTAATTTTCCAGTCTTTTCATCTTCATTTATTTCTTTCTCTTTTTTAAGTTTTATTTAAGTAATCTCTATACCAAACATGGGGCTCAGACTTATGACCCCAAGATCAAGGGTTGAATGCTTTTCTGACTGAATCAGCCAGGTGCCCCTCCTTAACATTTTAATACAGAAATTAACCAATCTAGAATAAAAGTTTGAGATTCTTTCTGGTCCAAGTTCTATCAACGTTTTCAGGGTCTAAGCTGTTGAATATTATCTATCATGTTATGATGTTTGCACTACTATAACCTCTTAGTGTTAGCTACGGTCTGAAATGGGAAGAAAATAAACAAAATAAACAGTTTCTACCAAAGTTCTTATATTATTTACAAATTACCCAGATCATAACAGACTCGCTGACCAGGAAACTGAAAAATTGTAGTGATACTCTTGAAATGCTAAATTATAAAGCATAGAAATATCATCACTGGGGGGCACCTGGGTGGTTCAGTTGGTTAAGCATCCCACTTTGGCTCGGGTCATCATCTTGTGGTTTGTGAGTTAGAGACCCGCATCTGGCTGTCTGCGGTCAGCACCCAGCTCAGTTCAGAGCTTCTGTTCCCCTCTTTATCTGCCCCTCCCCTACATGCACGCACTCCCTCTCAAAAATAAACATTAAAAAATAAAAAGAAATATCTGCAGTGGAAGATGAGATAGTGAGGAGAGAGGGGAGTCCAAATAAATATTTTGAAATGTTATCTGAACTGTTTTATTTCTTACTTCCAGTAGTTCCTCTTGCACCGAAATTCCTCTCCTCTGTTTCCCCATTCAGAGGGCAGCAAGAACAAAGAACAAACAAATTGCCTTCAGGTTTGTGCTGTTACAGCAGAAATGAAGCTTGAAAGAAATGAGTTAACATACTCAGCTTTTGGGGTACAATTTAGTCTCAAATATTCAGGCAGAGACAATATTCTTATTTAACTATTTCATTTTATTAAAAAACATTTGACTAGGTAATATATGCACCTAGTACAATCTTCATAAAGTACAAAAGAGTTTACAGTGAATAAGGTCTCCATTCCATTCCCTCTTCCCCAGGAAGTTCCCTTTCATATTTTCTTCTGACTTTCATAGTTTTATTTTTTACATTAAGGTTTGATTCATCTGAAAGGTATTTTTTTTCAGCTTTACTGAGATATTACTGACATATAATTTATGTAAATTTAAGGTGTACAACATAATGATTTGACACATGTATATATTGCCAAATAATTACCACAATAAAGTTAGTTAACACATCCATCACCTCACATAATGATCTTTTTTTTGTAGTGATAATATTTAAGATCTACTCTTCTAACTTCCAAGTATGTAATATGATACCTAATTATACATCTGCTGTACAGATCCTCAAAATCTATTCATCTTATAGCTCCAAGTTTATACCATTTGACCAACATCTCCCCCTTTCTCCTACCTGCCTAACCTCTCCCAAAGACCATTCCACTATTTCTGAGTTTGGCTTTTATACATTCTACATATAAGTGATACTATATAGGAGTTGTCTTTCTTGGATTGAGTTATTTCATTTAGCATAATGTTCTCCATCCATGTTGCTGCAAAACTCAGGATTTCCTTCTTTTTATGGCTGAATAATGTTACCGTGTGTGTGTGTGTGTGTAGCATTTTCTTTATCTTTTCATCCATTAGTGGATACAGAGGATGGTTCAACGTTTTAGCTATTGTAAATAATGCTTCAGTGAACATGAGGGTGCAGATGTCTCTTCAGGATACTGATATCATTTCCTTCAAAAATATACCCAGAAGCGAAATTGCTGGATCATATTGAGTTCTATTTTTAATTTTTTGCAGAACCTTCATACTGTTTTCCACAGTGGCTGTACCAATTTACATTCCCACCAACAGTGCATGAGGGAACCCTTGTTTCCACATCCTCACCAACGCCTGATATCTCTTGTCTTTTTGATGATAGTCATTCTAACAGGTGGGAGGTGGTATCTCCTTCGGGTTTAGGTTTGCATTTACCTAATCATTAGTGATGTTGAGCATCTTTTCATGTACCTGTTGGCCATCTGTATGTCTTTTTTGGAAAAAATGTCTTTTCGGTTCCTCTGTCCATTTTTTAATCAAATTGTTTTGTTGCTATTGAGTTGGAGGGGTTGTTTATGTTTTGGATATTAACCCCTTATCAGATAGATGGTGTGCAAATATTTTCTCCCATTCCATAGGTTGCCTTTTCATTTTTCTGAGTGTTTCCTTTGTTGTGAAAAAGCTTTTTGTTTTACATAGTCTCACTTATTTGTGCCTTTATATTTTCAGTGTTAAATCTAAAAAGCAGTGCCAAACCAATTACAAGATTTTTCCCTATGCTTTTCTTCCAGTAGTTCTACCATTTTCCCAATCTGACATTGAGGATTTTAACTCATTTTGAGTGGATTTTGGGGAGTGGTATAAGATAGGGTCCGGTTTCATTCTTGGCATGTAAACAGGAAGTTTTCCCAGCACCATTTATTGAAGAGATTCCTTTCCCCATTGAGTATTCTTGGCTTCCTTGTCAAATATTAGTTGACCATATATATTAGAATTTATTTCAGGGCTCTTTATTCTGTTCCATTGGTCTAGGTGCTTGTTTTTAGGATAAATGACACTATCATGCTGTTTCGATTCTTACAACTCTGTAATAAAGTTTGAAATCAAGAAGTGTGATGCCTCCCACTTTGTTCTTTCTCAGGAATGATTTGGCTAGTTGGAATCTTTTATGGTTCCATACAAATTTCAGGATTGCTTATCCTATTTCTGTGAAAAATACCACTAGAATTTTGATAGACATTGTATTGAACCTATAGATAACTTTGGGTAGTGTGGACATTTTAGCAATATTAATTCTTCCAATTCAAGACTATCTTTCCATTTATTTGTTTTCTTCAATTTCTTCCATCAGTGTCTTATAATTTTCAATGTACAGATCTTTCACTTCCTTGGTTAAATCTATTTTATTATTTTTGTTGCTATATAAACGGGATTGTTTCCTTATTTTTCAGATCATTTTAATGTACGGAAACACAATTGATTTTTCTATGTTGATTTTGTATCCCACAAATTTAGTGAAATCATTTATTAGTTCTAACAGTGTTTTGGTGGAGTCTTTAATATTTTCTATATATAAAATCATATCATCTGCAAAACAAGACAATCTGCTTTTTCCTCTCTGATTTGGATGCCCTTTTTTTTTCTTGCCTAATTGCTCTGGCTAGAACTTCCAGTACTGTGTTGAATGGGAATGCTAAGATTAGACATCCTTATTCTGTTCCTGATCTCAGCAGGAAAGCTTTCAACTTTTCACTATTAACTATGATGTTAGCTGTGGTTTTGTAATAAAACATTTCAAATGAGATATACTTATTTTCCCCATTTTTATATCATGATTAATTTCATGTTGTTTTGTTTTTATGTGGTGAGAAAAGGGTAATTTTAACTTAGAAAACACTTTAATCACTTCCTTTAGTCACTCAAAGAATACCTACTATATAGCAGGCAATACATTAAGTATTGGAAAATGGCGATGCTTATTTTGATAAAATTTTTACTCAAAATTTATTCTATGACATATTATCTCTGGAAATAAAAAAATTTGTCAACTTTACCTATGAGGAGGAAACTTTATTTTTACAGTCTACACTTCTTCACTTTTTGAATTTTGTATCCTACATCTGTGTATTACTTACTCAAAAAGTTTGGTTTGTAAAATCCTATGTATCCCATAAATTCTCTAGAAAATAATTTGTAACATGTAATGGGTTTTTATATCTCTTTAAAAGTTGTACATTGTAGCAAGTTAACAAAGGCTAACAAACTTTTCTGTTTATTCATCTTAAATTTTTTAAAGAAATGAGCCTGTTGTGTACTTTGATTTGTCAACCAGCAGAGTTCAGTATTGGTTACACAGGATCTTATGACCCTTAAACTGTTCTTAATTAACCACGACAGCTCCAAGGGGAAGACTCTAGTGTGTAACATTCTCCTCTACTTGAAAATCAGCCTACTTGTATTTAGTATCAGTTCTTCCAAAGCTCCCCCATGGCTCTCCAGCAAGTCCTACTTCCCATGTTAATGTAGCATCTCAATCCCTGTGTCGATAGAAATTATGAGGCCATTTTTCATCGAATCTCCTTGCCCTGCAGCACTCACCTCCATCAATGAGAGCTGTAGCTGGGAGGAACTCAGCAAGGTACTGAGGAAATGAATCTTCTGTGAATACTAAATATATTCAGACTAAGCAATGAAAGAACACCTGATTAGCTACTGTTTCAGTTGCTTAAAATGAATTAAAATGTTGATCACACTCAGGTTCTAAGAGAAAAGAGAAGACAGGTAAAGTATCACACAAGACACTTGTTCTGAGGGTGGTATAAAGGGGTAGTCTAACACAGAGGGTTCAATGCCAAAGGCTTATTTGGTTTGTGATAAATCACAGAAAGGGGTTCAGATCTCACTGAAGTGTGTTGAGGATTGAAAGAAGTCAACATGGAGCAAAGAGACTATTTAAAGGATTGGATTAAGGCAGTAAGAGTGGGATAGAAAGGACATGCCAACTATGTTACACATCAAGAAGAAAGATCTAAAATATAATGACCAGGAGTGCCTGGGTGGCTGTCAGTTAAGTGTCTGACTATTGATTTCAGCTCAGATCATGATCTCACAACTTGTGAGATCAAGCCCTGTGTCGGACTGTGTACAATGACAGCACAGAGACTGTTTGCAAATCTCTCTCTCCCTCTCTCTCCACTTTTCTCTGTCTCAAAATAAAAAATTAAACTTAAAAAAATAAAATAAAAATGGCCAGTTAAAATAAATGAGACCTGAGAACTGACTGGTAGTTAAAGTATAGAGATTAAAAGCAGGACTCAGGAACCAGTGAATGCTGGCTATTACTAATAATTTTGGCTTAGTAATACTCAGAAATATCAGCTATTAGTATTATTAATAATATTGTATGGGAACAATGAGACAGGGATGACTCCCAGTTTGCTGGATTGAATGCCTGGTAAGCAGACATGCCTTTCACTGGGCTGAAGATACAGAAGGGAAACCAGGTGCGGGTGAGAGGAGGGAAAGATGAAAAGGATGCTGAGTTACAGGGGCCTGGGGGAGCAGCCAGCGAGAAAAATGCATGTGTGGCATATGTGACAACTGTGGTCAGGAGACGGGTTAGGATCTAGAAACATAAATTTATGAGCAGTCACAAATAAATGGTAGTTGACACCATCAGAGTAAATGAGAAGGAGAGGACAAGGAGAAACATGTAGAATGTAGAAAAGGGTAAGAAGGAAGACCAGAGAATTTAAAGGGAAACCAGGAGGGGACAGTGACATAGAATAAAAGAGGAGTCTTTGAGACAGAAGTGTCTGATCAGGAGTTCCTTCCTCATCAGATCAATCCAAGAGAAGTTTTGCCTAGAAAAGCACGGGTTTTGAGGTCTTCTCTAGGACCTCAGGCCCTAAGTATCCAAGAGCAACCTCTGGGTACACCTGAAACCACCCACCAGCCTTCCTGGAACTCTCCGTGGCAGCAATGGCCTTGGACAGAAAAGTCCTCCTGTGTTCTATTAGCTCAGGTCAGCCAGGGTTCATGGCTTCCATGAGGGAGAGAAGAATTGATCCCACTGTTCAGCAGCTGGCCCAGGTCTGCCTCACGTCAATGGGAAAAGTTTTAGAAAGCATGGAATCCTTCAAGGCTCACAAAACAACCTGCCTGTTAACAAATGAATTTGAGATTATAGCTATATGTTGAAGTACAAAGTTGACGCTCTCAAACTCCTCTACATTATAGTAGTAGAGTAATGCCTTATTTGTATACGTGAATTTTCTAGATAAAATTTACAGCTGTAGGAAGTAAACTTTTAATTATAGCCATTTGTTATGTATATCTCACTAAAATTTTCCTACTTTTCCAATACACAATATGCTGGACATAATATACTCTTGCTTGTAAACTCAAGATCGTTGTTATGATTATTACGTACAATTGTAAAAGATGGAAAGGATGAGAAGTAGCATTTATTATGTACTTGTTTTGCATTGTTGTGCATTTATTGCACTATGCACCTGATGTAAAATACTTAACGTTCTCAATGATCCTCTACATTAGGCACTGTTATCTTCATTCTACAGATAAAGATACTCAGAATTAGAAGGTTGTTAAGTTGTCCAAAATCAACTATATATTTTAGCCAGAATTTATATTTAGTTGTGTCTGATTCTAAACCCTTCCTATTCCCCTTCCTATGCTTTCCCCTCCAACTTTTGGCAGTTGTTTCCTACAGCTATTTCTTGCTGGGGGCTCCCTCAAGGACTGTTTACCCCATTGACTAAACAGGCCAGGTTGTTGAGCTTTTACAAGAGGATTTACCTTCTCTCTTGTTACAAATGACCACTTTCAGTATATCAGCTTCAGCAGTAATCCCTCCCTGATCCTGGTATCTTTTTTTTTCCCTGAAACCTAGGCAACTTGCCAGAGAAATTCAAATTACTAATTTTATTAAATGAGTAACATAATTTAACACAATACTTAAGAATGGCTTCACATCTCTCCTGTGAATTCTGTTTTCATTCCTTCTTAGACACTTCTTTACTGTCAGATTTGTGTCTGTGCTCAAGAAAGGTAAAGTTAACCAAGTCTAACTAACCAGGCAAGTCTAAATATTAGATAAATTAATGGGGCACCTGGGTGGCTCAGTTGGTTGAGTATCTGACTCTTGGCTTCGGCTCAGTCAGGATCTCAAGTTTGGTTCATGAGTTCGAGCTCTGCTTCCAGGTCCTCACTGACAGTGTGGGACCTGCTTTGGATTCTCTCTGTCTCCTTCCCTTTCTGCCCCTCCCCTGCTCATGTACTCGCTTTCTCTCAACATTTATAAATAAATTTTTAAAACTTCAATGTTAGATTAATCACTTAGTGTGCCCAACAAGAATTCCCTGCAATCATTTGTCCATGTGTGGGCCATAGTGATCGGTTCAGAAAAGGGCAGGTACCCAAGTCAAGCAGTCAGAGCCTTTCTTGGTCTCTCTCTCCGGCTAGAACTAGCAGGAAAGAGATGCTCCTGTCACTGGAGCTAATACAAGATGGATTCAGGGCTTTAACCACTCTCTGGAGACAGCTCACTGCTGTAGTAGAGAATAATTGCCCCTCACAAAGAGAGCAGAGACAGACAACGGAGAGAAAGGGGATCCAGACAGCCTTAGTTTCTGGATCCAGTTATTCCTAGCTCTGCAACTACCATGATCTTATAGACTTACAAACTTCCCCCCCTTTATCTCAAGCTAGTTATCCATGCGTTTCTGTCACACATTACTAACAGACTCTTGACCAATACGTGCAGGCATTAGTCAACAATGGCAGTTCTTAACTTAGCAAAAGTTGCACATTAGAAGCATCAAGAGAGTTTTTAAAATCCTAATGCCCAGGATGAATCCAAAACCAATTATATCAGAATTTCTAGGGCAAGGAACCAAGCATTAGTATTTTTATAAAGCTCCCTAAGGGAGTACAGTGTGGATCTAGGATAAGAATCATTGTTCTGGAACAGCTTTTATTCTAAGTAGTCTACCAAAAACCAACAACAAAGGGTGAAGCTTTGGAAACATTTTCATTGAAGTAAAATCCAAAAGAACAATTGTCATTATTCCCTGTATTATTCAAGGTATACTGAAAGTCATAATTGATGCAAGAATACTTTTTTTAAAAGTTGTGTGAAGTTTAAAAATAGAATGTGGAGAGACAAAGTTGTCACCTTTTGGAGAAAACATGATTTCCACATAGAAATACAAGAGACCTTATAGACAAACTGTTAGAATCAGAAAGGTGGCTGGATACAAAATCAACACATGTATGAGGTGTCAATTCTCTTCGAATAAATATATATAATCAATGCAAATCCAATAGGACTTCTCACAGAACCTGACGAGCTCAACCTAATATTCACTTAGAAAAATAAAAGATCAAGAAAAGCCAAAATGAGTTTAGAAAATAACAAGTGGAGGGCTTGCCTACCAGATAGAATTTTTTTTCTCTTTTAAATTATATTTTACACACATGTGCCTGCACACACACTTATTTATATCATGTATATCTACTCACACTCCAGAGATGAAAGGAGTGTGCATTTACCAATACAGTAAATAACAAAAACAATAGAAAGGCTATAAATAGGTCAACACATATCCAAAAACATGATAGGTGACAGAGGTAGAATTACAAATCAGTGAGGGGAAAAAAAGGACTAGTCAGTAAATGGTACTTTATATGGGGGAAAAGTAGATCTCTGCTCCCACAATACACAAAAGATAAATTCTAAAAGGTTAAAAACACTCAATTTAACAGCAAAACTTTTGAATTTTAGAAAAACAAATAGAAAGTGTTTTCGTGGTCTTAGGAATGGAAATAATTTCTTAAAAAGGATTTAAAGTACAAATTACAACGTAACTCACTGGTAAATGCAGCACCATTTAAATTTATAACTTTTATACAACACAACACCCAAAAGAGAGATAAGTCACAAAATGAGAGAAAATATTTGTACTGTGGAAAATCAACAAAAGATTAATATCCAGGCTATCTAAAGAACCCCTACAAATCAAGAGGAAACCCAACAGAAAAACAGGCAAAGGATGCCTTATATTTCTGTTTGTAACCACATTGCTGTGGCTAAGACTCCCAGTACTATGTTAAATAACAATGGCAAAAGTGGACATCACTCTTGTTTCTGGCCATAGAGGAAAAGCTCTATTTCCCCACTGAGAATGATATTAGCTGTGGGTTTTTTATATATGACCTTTAATATGTTGATATGGTATGTTCCTCTAAACCTACTTTGTTGAGGGGTTTTTATCATGAATGGATTACTATGGGCAGAAGACATTAATAGGCATTTTTCCAAAGAAAACATACAGATGACCAACAGACACATGAAAAGATCAGCATCACTGATCATTAGAGAAATACAAATGAAAACTACAATAAGATATCACTTCACACCTGTCAGAATGGCTAAAAAGAACAATACAAGAAATAACCGGTGTTGGCAAGGATGTGAAGAAAGGGAAACCCTCCTGCACTGTTGGTGGGGATGAAAACCGGTACAGCCACTCTGAAAAACAGTATGGAGTTTCCTCAAAAAGTTAAAAATGGAACTACCCTATGATCCAGCAATTGTACTTACAGGTATTTATCCAAAGAATACAAAAATACTAATTCAAAGGGATACATGCACCCCAATGTTTATTATAGTGTTATCTATTGTAGGAAATAAGTTTGAGAATTCTGTATGCTTGCACCAATGGGTTAACAAGGCTTAGGGCAGAAAGCCCCCACAGGGCAAAAGTGCCCAGGGTTAGCTAATGAAAAAGTTGCCTTGTTAGCCTTGAGGCAGTGTGCTCCAGCAATCTTAAACTTTGGAGATAACAGCTAGTTAGCTGCATCACCTACAGAGAAACACTGTCTATCTGGTTTCTGGTGCCAGTATATCACTGTGGTTTAATCTCAACTTCAAACATTACTCACCCCCCAAACATTTTGCTTCTTACACACACAAGTTAATAGTCACTACCTTATTGTTTCCTTCTGTACTTTCCACCACGTATGTAAAACCTTGAGAGCTCAATAAATACAGAGTCAAAACCCCTGTTGAAGGCTCTTTTCTCCTCCTGGACATTAGCCTTTCTCATTTTCATTTCTGAGTCCGTTCTCTTGCTGGACAAGAGAGAACTCCAGATTCAAAGTCTGCAACAACCAATAATAGCCAAATTATGGAAACAGCCCAGTACCCATCAACTGACAAATGGATAAAGAAGATGTGGCATATATATCCATATAAAGAAGATTCCATATATATAATGGAATATTACTCAGCCATAAAAAAAATTGCCATTTGTAATGACATGGATGGAGCTAGAGAGTATTATGCTAAGCGAAATAAGTCAGTCAGAGAAAGACAAATACCATAAAATTTCACTCATATGTGGAATTTAAGAAACAAAACAAAGGAGCAGAGGGAAAGAAAGAGAGAGAGGCAAACCAAGAAACAGACTCTTAAGTATCCAGAACAAACTGATGGTTATCAGAAAGGTGGGGGTGGGGGTTAAATAGGTGATGGGGATTAAAGAGTGTACTTGCTGTGATGAACTCTGGGTGTTGTAGCTAAGTGTTGAATCACTAAATTGTACACCTGAAACTAATATTGCACTGTATGTTAACTAACTTGAATTGAAATAAAAGCTTTTAAAAAAGTGAAAAACAGGCAAAGTTTAGTGGGAATGGGCAAGTCACAGATGAAACTCCATCAACAAATGTATGAAAAATATAAATTTAAAATGAGATATATATTACTCCCATCAAATTAACAAAAACTTTATAAAATGACAATCACAAATTTGGGGGAGAACATGAGAATAGGAAACTCTCATTTGCAAGTGGTAGCATAAATGGCCGAAACATTTTAAAACAATTTCCACTTGTCCTAAAACCCAATGATTCTATTAGGAATATATATGCTAGAGATACTATAGCACACATGGACCAAGAGATATGTGCAAGCATGTTCACTGCAGCATGATTTGTAATAGGGAAAAAAAGAAGGGAGAGAGAAATGTAAACTTCTAAATTATGGCATATTTATGCTGGAAACTATACAACAGTTAAATGAATGAATTAGAGCCACATACACCAATATAGATAAAACTCAAAAGCATACCATTCACCCTTAATAATAAAATATTTAACAAACTAAGAATAAAAGTAAAGTTTTTCAAACCATTTCAACCCATGAAAAACCCACAGCTAACATTATATCTAATCATGATTGATTGATGCTTTCCCTTTAAAATCAGGGACAAGAGGGCACCTGGGTGGCTCAGTCAGTTAAGCGTCTGACTCATGATCTCAGCTCAGGTCTTGATCTCAGTATCATGAGTTCAAGCCCCATGCTGGGCATAAAGCCTACTAAAATAAAATTAAGTAAAGGTAAAGGTAAAAGTCAAAGAAGTAAAAGAAAGAGTAAAAGTAAAAGTCAAGTAAAGTAAAATAAAATAATCAGGAAGATGACAAGATATCCATTCTTGCTATTTCTACTCAACATTATACTGTAGGTTCTGCCCAAGGAAATTATGCAGGAAGAGAAGGAAGAGAAGGAAGAGAAGGGAGGAAGGGAGAAAGGGAGGAAGGACGGATAGACAGGCAGGCATCCAGATTGGAAATAAAGAAGTAAAACTATCTCTACTCATAAATGACATGATCTTGAATATAGGAAATCCTAAGGAATCTGCTAAAATCAAGTAGGACCAATAAACAAATTTAGTGGGGTTGCAGGATACAATATCAATATACAAAAATCAACTGTTTTTATATGCACTTACAATGAACAATCTAAAAATAACAAAACAATTTCATTTACAATAGCATCAAAAAGAATAAAATACCAAGTAATGAATTTAATAAAAGGAGTGTAAAATTTATAATCTGAAACTATAAAACATTCTTAAAATAAATTAAAGAAGATCTAAATGAACAGAAAACATCCCATGTTCATGGATTGGAAGATTCAACATTGTTAAGATGGCAATGGTCCCCAAACTGATATATAGATTCAATACTTACTAGAATCCCATCTGGCTTCTTTGCAGAAATTGAGATGCTGATTCTTAAATACATACAGAATTCCAAGGGACTCAGAGTAGCCAAAACAGTAATAAAAAGAAGAACAAAGTAGGATCACACTTCTCAACTTCAAAACTTACTACAAAGCAATGGTAACCAAGACAATGTGGTACTGACACCAGGATAGACACATAGATCAATGGCATAGAATTGAGAGTCCAGAATAAATCCATATGTCTATGGTCAAATGATTTTTGGCAAGGATGCCAAGACCATTCAATAGGAACAGAATGATCCTTTCAACAAATTGTGCTGAACCAAGTGGATAGCCAAGCACATAAGAATGAAGTCAACCCCTCCTTCACACCAAATACAAAAACTAATTCTAAATGGATCAAAGACATAAATATGAGACCATAGATTCTTAGGAGAAAACAGAGATGAATCTTCATAACCTTCAATTATGCAACAGATTTTGAGTGGGGGAAAGGAATAAACAAACTGGATTTCATCAAAGTTAAAAATGTGTTTTAAAGGATACCATGAAGCAAGTGAAAAGACAAACTATAGAATTAGAGAAAATATTTGTAATTCATATATTTGATAAGGAACTTGTATCCAAAATATACATATAACTCTTAACAGCTTAATAATAAAAAGGCAAACAGCCCAACTTAAAAATAGGCAAAGTATCTGAACAGACATCTCTCCAAGGAAGACATAAAAATAGCCAATAAACACACACACACACACACACACACACACACACACACACACACACACACACAAAGATGCTCAACATCATTAGTCATCAGGAAAATGCATATCAAAATCGCAATGAGACACCCACTAGGATGGCTAACATAAAAGAGTTAGATAATAACAAGTGTTGGTGAGGATGTGAAGAAATCACAACTTTCATACAATACTGATGGAAATATAAAATGGTACAGACACTTTGGAAACAGTCTGAGACTTCCTCAAATGTTTAAATGTGGAGTTACCATATGACCCAACATTCTATTCTTAAGTTCATACCCATGAGAAGTGAAAACACATGTCCACACAAAAATTTGTTCATGAGTGTTTATAGCAGCATTATTTTTAATAGTCAAATGATGGAAACAACTCAAATGTCCATCAATGAATGAATGGATTAACAAACTGTAGTATATCCATATAATTCAATTATATA
Source organism: Neofelis nebulosa (assembly GCF_028018385.1). Classification (NCBI taxonomy): domain Eukaryota; kingdom Metazoa; phylum Chordata; class Mammalia; order Carnivora; family Felidae; genus Neofelis; species Neofelis nebulosa. The sequence continues at coordinate 38,278,125 of NC_080785.1, forward strand.
TGGCCATAAAAAGGAATTAAACGCTGATACATGCTACAACATTGATGACCCTTGAAAGCATTACACTAAGTAAAAGAAATCAGACATAAAAGATCATATATTATGATTCCATTCCTATAAAACATGAATAGGGAAATCTAAGAAACATAAAGTATATTGGTGGTTGTTTAGGATTGGGGGTGAGACTCTCGTGGCTAGAGAGTTCAGTTTTACTTGTCATTTAAAATAAAAACAACCACATCACTGATTGTTATAAAATACTACTATCAGGGGAGGCCTGGGTAGCTCAGTCAGTTAAGTGTCCGACTTCAGCTCAGGTTATGATCTCATAGTTCACAAGTTTGAGCCCTGCGTTGGGCTCTGTGCTAACAGCTCAGAGCCTGGAGATTGTTTCAGATTCTGTGTCTTCCTCTCTCTCTGCCCCTCCCCTGCTTGCTCATTCATTCATTCATTCATTCTGTCTCTCAAAAATAAAAAATAAAAAAAACTTTAAATAAATAAGTCATAAGGATGGAAAGTACAACATAGGGAATCTAGTGAAAAATATTGTAGGGACACCTGGGTGCTCAGTCAGTTATGTGTCAGACTCGATTTTGGCTCAGGTCATGATTTCACAGTTCATGGAATTGAGCCCTGTGTGGGGCTCTGTGCTGAGTGTGGAGCATGCTTGGGATTCTCTCTCTGCCTGTCCCCGTGCCCTTCCCCTGCTCTCTCCCTCAATAAAAAGGAGAAAAAATATATATTGTAATTACATTATATGGTGGCAGGTGGTAACTACATTTACTGTGTTAAGTGTGGCATAAAATACAGAAGTGTCAAATCACTATGATGTATATCTGAAACTAATATAACATTGTATGCCAACTATACTTTGTGACAAAAAAAAATTTAATGATAATAATTTAGGCAGGAAGATACATTTCAAGATAATGGGTTAGCTTTGGGAAAGATAAAAAAGAAGTGAGTAAAATTACAAAGGGGGCTTCAACCACGTCTGCAATACTGTATTAAATATTAAAGCCAAAGCAGAATAATTATGTAAAACCATAATGGTCTTCTTTAAAATTTTTAATAAATCCTTTTTGTTAGCTTTAGCAAGAGCCAACTTACTAAAGCAGCAATTATTCTAATTGCTACGTTGATATTGCCAAAGTTTATCTTAAGAGAAACAGAAAGTCTATGAGATGCCTCTACTTTGTATCTTTTAAACAAAATTACGGACTTGGGTCTACAGTTAATGAGGATTTGCTGTACTTTGCATCTTTTGATCTTCTTAATCTCTCTTTCAAACTCTTTGCAGTCTCTACCCTACTTTACTAAAGTCCTCTGACCAAAAATAGGTGTAATATAATCTAACAAATGTCTAACCAATGGAGTGATTTTCATATTATTTTTATCCAGTCCGGATTCTGACACTTCTCCCACAAGTAACCTGGACTATACAGGCTCAGGCTCAGTCTGACGATATTCTGCTAGGTTCTCTGGGTTAATGCCGAGCCACAGACAACAACTGTGGTACCAGCATGCATTCTGATCAAAAAGCTGTAAGATTGAGAATTTATTTTGCTAGATTTCTAGGTCTCGCAATATAGGAATTACAACTCTTCCAAGAGTATTTCAAGTGCCTCTTGCAAACAGAGTCAAAAATCCATTCCAGATCTCCTGTCACTATAGTCCAATAGTTTTAACGGAGTTCTTCAAAACTTTGTCTCTTCTCTCCCTCCCTCTCCCTGCCCCTGATATGTGTGCCATTGTTCTCAGACAGAAGTCACAATGCCCTGGCAGAAGAGACCATCAGTAGATTATAGATAATGCCTGAAATGTCTTTGCAACAGATTTTCCCAGTTTCAAACTAATGAAAAAGGACAATTTTTTTTTAACTGCATTGGATTTCCATACAAAACCGACAAATTTGCCAAGGGACAAATATTTAGAAGATAATATTTGCTTTTAATACACAGGATTTAAAACTCTTTTTAGAGTGCCACTAAAGTGTTTTTGAAAGTGTTTCTTTCACGGCCAATTTATATTTTACATGAATGAGTCCTTGTTTCTTTCCAGTGACCAGAAATAAACCCCGGGTCAATCTGGAAACATAGAGAATGGAGTCACTGGGAGTGATTTATGTCACCATAAATATAATAGATATGAATTGTCTCCCAATTATCTAATACACATATTTCAAAATAAATCCCATTTGAGCCAACCCCTCCTCTGCTCTTAAGAAGACTGAAAACACATTAAATATTTGTGGATTATCAAGGTATCCAGGTCCGTCTAGTCAAACATTCCCTTTTTAGGGATGGAGAAAGGCCCTGGGAATTAGCTCTTTCCTGTTAAGAATTTAGCCACCAGTATCATACTCAGGCAGATTACTTTAGCTGATTTAAGCTAAAACTCCAGAGAGGACATGGGCCCCGAGGGAGCTGGATGAGATGGGTATAATTTGGTGGGAGGAGAAAGGGAAAGAAGGCTCCGGAACAAACCTTCTGTACAGGCAGTCCTGTGTGGACATGAAAGTAATCCTCACCCATCCCACACCTTTATCTCTCTATTTATGGGCAAAATGACAGTCTCACTGCCAAGGCCTTCCCCACTCCCTAATTAGCTGTCACATTCCTGTGGCTTCCACAGCAGCTCGTACAGATTTCCTTTGTAGCTACTAAGCAACAACGTATGCTGCAGAGACTCTGGCCCTTCTCCCTTTCTGAAAATAAAATAACTTTTAGATGTTAAGATCTCTACTGAAATAATCTTTGATTTAAAAATTAAAATCAATATATATACATGGTATAAATAATAGGCCCTGAACTTCTCATGAAAAGCAAGCATTTCAGGATGCCTAGCTTGCTCAGTCAGTTAAGCCTCCAACTCTGAGTTTCAGCTCAGGTCATGATCTCATGGTTTATGGGTTCAAGACCCACATTGGGCTCTGCACTGATGGTGCAGAGCCTGCTTGGGATTGCCTCTCTCTCTCTCTCTCTCTCAATAAATAAATAAACTTGAAAGAAAGAACGAAAGAAAGAAGAAAAGCAAGCATCTCTCATCCAACCCCTTCTGATTTCCAGTCCTGTTCCACAGAGACCACCACTTGAAACCACTTCTGGTTTGAGTTATTCGGCTTATTACCTCAGTATCTTTAAAGAATGTTCACATACTGCTATTTCTTGATCAGCTGTAGGCCATGTGAATCTGTGGACTTCCTGCAGCAAGCAGGAAGGATTCAGCTCATACCAGTACCCACCTTCCCTCCTCTTGTGTCCCCATCTTTTACATTTAGGTCACTACCTGTACTGCTTCTATCGCTTACCTTTGTAATTTGAAAGAATTAAATTGCCATCTCTCAACTCCATAGTTTGTAACATGAAAATATTAACACCTCTACCCTAATGTCCACCTCGTTTTCCCCTCCCCATCTATTGACAGCTACCTTTTTGCTTTTCTGCTGTTGAAGCTGATACCATTTATCTTTTGTTCCGTATCTCTTGTGTGCTCTACATTTTTTAAATGTGGTTGTTTCGAGTCAAGTGGTTGCAAAAGCAGGGTATCAGAGCAGGGTCATTTTGCAATTGTGGTTTTGATTTAGAGCCAAATTTTGATGTCATCATTTGGACACAGCTTTATCAAAAGGTAAGCATTCTCTATTTTTTTAAACAAAAATTAGAAATGTATACAATAGGCTTCCCTAAGCCTCATACCACCCCTGAACCTAAAAGGGTGGGAAGATCTATATGACTGCGGATTGCTTGATTTTGAGACCAATGCTTAGAGAGATGCCTATTGGGCCACCTCAAAATGTCATCAACCTTTTGTCTTCCCCTACAGTCATTTTGTCGCAGCCTATATCTAGAGGGGCATACTGGAAGATTCAACTCTCTCCTGAATTTGGGACAGGGTAGGCAGCCAATCTAAATAAAAATAATAGCAAAAACTCACAAGAGAATATGTCTAGCAATGTAAATACCCCTATGGGGAAATGTAGTAAAACTGAAAAAGAAAAATGCTTTATAAAAACAAAACCTTGCCTGAAAAAGCCAGGGCTAAATGCCCTTGATAAAACATAAACTGTAAAAAAAAAAAAAAAAAAAAAAAAATCCTATAATCTCTAGTTCATCTCTGGTCTCCTTAGAAAGCTACAGAAGAGTTTTTGCCCTCTTTTTCACACATTCTAGCCTACCATCAATTTAAGTGACTTCCTAAAACTCAGTAAGAGTGCCAGAGTTGCCACCATAACCCAGTCCCATGAAGCTTGAAAATTAGTATAAGATAAAAATCAGTCTTGGATCCTGCACCACACGTTTTCATTCTGAAAAACATCACTGTGCCATATTTTAATGAACACACAATTCTGTAACACAGTTTCCAAAGTGTGTATCATGGTGAAGCTTCAGTGTACTTGACAATTTGTTAATTCAACTGGCCTTCTCTAATGTTCATTACTGTTTTAGATAAAAATGTAGTTTCTCCTCAGAAACGAAAGAGAGTGGACACCCCCTTGTCAAGATACCCATCTACATATGAGTTGCCAGGATACTTTTGAGAAAGAATAGAAGAGGAAAAGGATATAAAACAAAGAGTACAGTAGTTGTTTAAACAAACAAAACAAAACCTGTTTCAGCTGGGCTTGAACATTTGAGGCAGTAAATTTGCCTAAGACCTCTCAAACAGAACCTGCTGCTGCCTCAGCTTAATCTTAAAAACAAAGATTCCCACTTAAATCTCAGGTGCCTTAAGATCACCTTGGCCAGCCAAGTCAGCTACATCATTTGGGTTTTAGATCTTGCATCAAACAAGAATTGCTTAACAGGCAATTCCATGACAGTCTCAATAGGACAGTCAACATAGAACTCAAGTGGGAGATGATACAGCAAACTCCAATTAGACTAAATATTCAACAACAAGAAAAAGGGAGCTTCTAGATCAGAAAAGCAGAAATGAAAATAAAGAGGAAACTGCTTTGGAGAAATGAAAGTCCGAGTGAGTGCTTGCAATGACACTGAGCTGCCATGAGGAGGCTGAGATGGAGACATGAATGAGGATGTCATTCCCTTTTGCTGGGCTGTGCAAGGGAAGTTGACCACTTCCAGGCAGCTGCTGAGAAACAGATGGAGAGGCTGAAGAAGATCCTTGGGGGTGGTCAGGAACTTTCAAGGAAAACAGTTCCCTCTGGATATCAGTGATGGTTGGCCTCTAGGTCAGGTAAGGTACCTAAAGTACTAAGACCAATTGATGCGGGAATTAAGGTGAAAGTAATCCTCTTAGTGACCCCAAGAAGCTGTATTATTCAAGAAAAAAAAAATAAGGGCAAGCAGAAAGCTCTGGCATATTAACCAACATGTGTAAACCTTTTACAACCATATGAGTCCCCAAGGGACCCAGAAATGCATCCTCATTCTATCCTGATGCCACAGCTCAGGATTTTCTTTCCTTCTCAAAGGGTTGCTATGGGAATCCACCTTTCTTCTACTCTGAGTGAGATTAGATACTCAGGTTTAATTGAATAAACTTATTCTCGGCTATGTACAGTCTTGCTTCTATTCTCTGTATTCAAAAAATTACCAAAAGATTTTTTTTTAATTTTTTTACATTTATTTTTGAGACAGAGAGAGAAAGAAAGAAAGCAGGGGAAGGGCAGAAGGAGAGGGAGAGAGAGAATCCCAAGCAGGCTCTGCATTGTCAGAGCAGAGACCAATACCAGGCTCGAACCCATGAACCGTGAGATCATCACCTGTACTGAAATGAAGAATCCGACGCTTAACCAACTGAGCCACCCAGGTGCCCCGATCAAATGCTCTTATGTGCAAATTAACCCAACAAAGTCCGAGTGAAAACTGGAGGCTACAATGGAAGGAAAATATATAGGGATGCCTTTTATTCCCTCTTACAAAAAACTGAAAAGATGTTCACCCACACAGCTTCTTGCTACCTAACCACTTGAAGTTCCCATTCAGATCCCTCAAACTTCCAGAAGGAATGGGCAGAAACAATTTTTGGAAACAATCTGTCTGTCAAATATCCACTATATAGGTTTGTCTTTTGCAAATTTTAGTACTTCCATGTGTGATTATGGAATGAACATGGTGAAATGAAGTTGTGCAACATGGGGGCCCTGAATACCTCATACTCCAGCATTCATTTAATCATTCATTTAGCAAATACTTTTATTGAGCACCTACTATATGCCAGGCTCTGTTCTAGAAACTAAGAATATAGTAACACAAATGGCAAAGTTGCTATATTAATGTATTTTACATTCCCATGGGACACAGAGACTATAAAAAATATCTATAATTTCAAATAGTAGTAAGTGCTATAAGGAAAAACTAAAGTTAAGGAAAATTGCAGGTCAGTCCAGAAGACAAGCAGGTAAGACATCTCTAGCAATAACTAAGCAAAAACCAGAATGATATGAAGGAGCAAGCCAAAAGAAACATGAATTTTATTAGAAGTTTGATGGAGGATCACCTGGCTGGCTCAGACAGTAGAGCATGAATCTTGATCTTGGAATCCTGATTCAAGGCCCATGTTGACATGCAGAATACTTAAAAAAAAATGATGAGGAGGAGGAGGAGGTTTGATGGAAAGTCATTGCAGAGCTTTGAGCAAGTGAGTGAAATGGCTCACAGGTTTTTTTTTAATGTTTATTTTTGAGAGAGAGAGAGAGAGAGAGAGAGGAAGAGGGGCAAAAGGAGAAAGAATATCAACCAGGCTCTGCACTGTCACCAGAGAGCCCTATGTGGAGCTTGAACTCATGAGTCATGACCTGAACAATAATCAAGAATCAGACACTCAACAGACTGAGCCATCCAGGCACCTGACTCACAGTATTTTTTAAAGGTCACTCTGGCTGCTACAGGAATAGAGTTTAGAGGGTCAAGGGAGTTTGCAGGGAAAGGAGTGAAAATGACAATGACTCAGGAAAATGGGACAGAGTGAAGGAGATATATGGTCAGAATCAGGATATATTTTGAAAATCAAGTGTAGGGCCGATGGATTGAATGAAGAAAAAAGAGGGAACAAAGATGTCTATTAAGTGTGTGACCTCAGCAATTAGATGGAAGGAAGTACCATATACTGTACTGGGGAATACGAGAAAGGAGCAAGTATTTGTGGGAGAAAGAGAATAGTCAGCAGTTTTGCCTAAGACATTTTAAGTTTGAGATGCCCATTAGACTTCTAAATAAAGATGTCAAAAGGCAGATGATACCCAAATCTGTAGCTTAAAGTAGAGGTTGGAACTGACTAGAGATACAAATTTAGAGATCATCAATCATGTGTAATATGTCAACATTAGAATGAAGTTTCCTACTCTATCTACTTGACCAATAAAGCTTTGTATTCTATTTACTTTCCTACTAAGAAAAAGTACCCAAGGCAAGTTTAAAGGCTTTCTGCAAAGAGTGAAGTTTACCAATGTCTGAAGATCTTCCAAAAGCCATCTTTTAAGGGACCATCCAGGGCTTTTCCAACTGACCCTACTTTTTGAAAAGTGGAAACTGCCTATGCCCCTGATCTACTCATAATTTTAGAAACGCCTTTGGCAGAACTGTCCTCAGCTCACCCGCTTACCTGACCATTCTTAGAGCTATGGCTCAGACGAGCTTGCACTGGTGCTGTGATTTACCTAGCTCCATTTGACCTCCTTTCCACTTTCTATTTAGTATCCACACAGAGAATAGATTTATTACAAGCATTCAGAGATCTTGCAAAGAAATCAAGGGCAAAAATTCAACAAAGACTCGAAGAATCAGGAATGGAAAAATCATCAGGACTTTCCATCCTTCTTCCTTTGTGGTTCTTTGTGTTTACTTTGTTTTTCCTTCTCAGGGAAGGAAACTTTCTCATGATTTACTTTGTCCTTCCTTCCTTCTTTTCTGGTCCATATGGAGGGATATGGCCACCCCACAGATAAACCCAAGTCACTTGTGTAATTGACTACAGCACTGACTTTGAATCTTTTCACCACTCACCACCCACACCTCAGGCCTTATATTCAAGTCATGTGCCCTGTGACTGAAGTTCCACCAAGGGGCAGAGTGCATTTATCTACACTGTAATGTTAGGTTCAACCACTGGCTTATTAGGTCAACAGAAAGAGAGGTAAAAGCATGCCAGTTTCAAGCCTGGACTCTAAAGGCCTGCTGTATTTCCACTTGCACCCCTATGCTGAGCCATTGCTATACATCTTAATCTGTTCAGGCCACTATAACAAAACACTATAAACTGAGTCACTTATAAACAATGCACATTTATTTCTCACAGTTCTGGAGCCAAGGAAGTCCAAGAGCAAGACACCAGCAGATTCGGTATCTGGTGAGGACTCACTTCTGGGTGTGTAGGCCAGGTCTTTTTGCTGTGTCCTCACATGATGGAAGGTGCAAGAGATCTGTCTGGGATGTCTTTAGTAGGAACACTAATCCCATTCACGAAGTCTCTACCCTCATGACCTACTCACCTTTTGTAGCCCCTACCACCTAATACCATCTCCTAGAGGGTTCAAATATGAACACAGTGGGGAACACAAACAGTCACATCAGAGCACCAGGAGCACATGCCCAGCCTAAGCCACTGGTTCTGAGATGAGGAGTAAAGGTGCACATAGCAGAGCTGCTCATTAGGCCCAGATTAAATCAGTCAAACATAAGCATAAACAAACATTGATGGTCATGTGACTATGGGATTTGTGACAGTTTTCCAGCATTATTTTTTCCAAAGTTAACTGATACATGGTGCAGTTTATAGTCATTCACAAAGACTTATCTGTGTCTGAATCCCAACTGTACTTTCTGAGGAAAGAGACTACAGTAGACTCAGTTTGGGTTAAGTGTCCACCCCTCTGGCTAGAGGACATAGTTAAGGCTATTAGGATAAATCTGGCTTCTGAGTGTCACCCCTATGGATCAGGAGATAGTTCTCAGATAAAAGTTGGGGGTAGGAGGGTTATTATGTACAGAGCAGACACCCAAAAGGAGTCTATTCTATTTTCTGTACAAAGTGCTCCCTACAGCGAGAACTGCCTGAAGGTAAACGTTTCCTATGACAAAAATCGTCTCCTGCAAGAAAGTTTCACAAGAAACCTAACTTTGAAGAAAAAAAAAAAGAAAATAGCACTGTTCCTTGAAAGGGAAAGATAGAGAGCAAATAGAGATGTTTAAATGCTCTTAATCACAGGATTGAGGTAGAATTTGATCAATGATTGGCAAGGAAATCAAGCTTGAAATGTAAGGGATAGCAAATATTTTCAGCACTGAAATTCACTTCTGGGAATCTCATGGCCACTGGCCATTAGACGTGGAGCTGAGTGTGGCAATGGATAAAGAGTTGTCTCTTAATGAAGAAAAGGAACTAGCGTATAAAGGTCAAGTTGAGACATAATCACAACCATTTCAAATTTAGTGAGTACAGAGGTGATGGTGGTCCTTTACTTGAATGGTGAATTTTAAAGCAAAACTATTACACTATAAAAAAATGGATTATTCAAATTAGCTTCGTGGTAACAAGAAAATTAATTTGTAAGGCTCTAAGTTGTTTTTTGCCTTAAAGGATTCTGTTTCCTTTAATCACTTTTTGAGGAGATAAAAAGAGAACTTTTAGATTTTGAATATTCAAATAGAAGTGTTTGTAATCGGGGCACCTGGGTGACTTGGTTGAGTGTCCAACTCTTGGTTTCAACTCAGGTCATGATCCCAGGGTCATGGGATCCAGCCCCACATCAGGTCTGTGTTAAGTGTGGAGTCTGCTTGAGATTTTCTCTCTCCCCCGCTCTGCCCCTCTCATGCTCTCTCTCCAAAATAAATAATTTAAAAATGTTTATAATATGCACATAGCTTCATTTGCATCTAATATTTAAATAACTGTTATTTTCCTTTATATGTCACTTCTAGTGAAGAAATGGCTGATTATTTTACCTACTTACATAAATATAAGCAAACAGCCACATATATACATATATTTTAAATACTATGATTAAACCCACTATGTGCTGATATTTAAATTGTACAAATAACATCAGATAATGAATCATAGGCAAATGGATGAATAGATCTTTGAATACATGATGTAACTCTGAAAGCAATGCAAGATACTTGCCAAGAACCAATGCTTCATGAATGATTCCCTACTGGGAGCAATAAATAACAATCACTAACGATAATGAGGGCATTTGGGAGGTACATGGTATCCCACCAAATATTTGTCAGGCAAGCAATAAAAATTTGCACGAAGAATCTAATTGCAAGAAAATTGAGAAGAAATAAAAAGCTGTTCCAAATACTTTATAAGATATCATATTGGGACCAGAGTCACCTAGCAGAAGCAGCTGTTCAGAGAGGTTAGGTTTTAATGAAAGCCTGGGACATCTGGTTTTTAGCTTCCTTTTTTTTTCCCCTCAGCAAAAATCCCAGAGGCAAAGCAATTCAAATGGCTACTACCTACTCTGAAGGTGGATTAGTTCCTCACCCCTTGACCTACTGAATCTGATATCCCAAACTAGACTAAGAATCTCTATTTTTAATAGGCTCCCCCAGTGATTCTGTTGTGAACCAGGTTTGGAAACCAGTGTTCTGGAGGGGAAAATTAAAGCTATTGTTGACACATTCAGTCCTCTGTCTATAGCAGACCTCAGAATCCTCAGGAAACAGGAATTGCCTTTTTTAACAGTTCCCACTCTTTTCCCCTCCCTCCTAAGGTTTAAGACTCTACCTAGAAACTCTCTTTCATCAGACACATAGGAGAAGATGTTTCTATTTTTCCACTGCTTTTTTTTAATTGTTGAAAAAGTGTCAAGTGAAAAAGTGGATCCATCCAAAGACAGGAGTGATTTGGGATTAAACTGGTACAGGGCCTGGACAAGTGAGTCTTTAAACTATTCATTCGGGACTATGATATGACCACAGACATGGTTTCCCTCTTAAATGTTTTTGTAAAACCATGCTGGTGCTGTTTGGGGTTTGGAAAAAATATACACACCACACTAAATTCATAACTCCTTCATTCTCTGTTTATTCACCTTTTAAATTATATAGCCCTAACTGCATCATGTTGCCTACCTAGGATTATGCTAATGACAAACTGCTAATAAGTGAAAAACTAAAAAGACCCACCATCTTCCTACGGGGCTTTCTGATGAGCAATCAAGTCCGCACTCACTTAAAGCCCCACTCCAGCTGCACGACTCCCAGCAGGCTCTGCAGCCCCCAGGTGCCCTGCCAGCTCCAAGAAGGCTGGCCCTGGTGGAGAGTGCATAACTGAGGGGTGGACAAAGGCAAGCAGAGAAGTCCTGCTCTTTTGTAAGGCTCTCCTCTGAATCTCCTGTTACAATTTGGATCTTTCTCTTAATGTGAGCCAAGTCATTAAAGTCTGAAAAACCTATACTTGGGGGCCTAAGGATTTTTAGATTTCCAGCATGGTTCCAAGGATAAAATCTCTATCTCTGCAGTGCCTGCGTGGCTCAGTCAGTTGAGCATCCAACTCTTGACTTCAGCTCAGGTCATGATCTCACGGTTCTGGAGATTGAGCCCCATGTCAGGCTTTTTGCTGACAGAGTGGAGCCTGTTTGGGATTCTCTGTCGCCCTCTTTCTCTGTTCCTCCTCCCCTCACTCTCTCTCTCTCAAAAATAAACATTAAAAAAAATGTCTATCTTTAGGGGCACCTGGGTGGCTCAGTCAGCTGAATGTCACACTCTTGATTTCTGCTCTGTAATTCCAGGGTCATGAGATTGTTGGGCGCACACTGAGCATGGAGCCTGCTTAAGATTCTCTCTCTCCCTCTGCCCCTCTCCCTTGCTTGCATGCACTCTCTCTTAAAGAAATTCTCTATCTCTGACACTTACACAGTTTTTAAAGGTAACTAAGAACAAATCAAGACAAATTCAGGACACTGCAAAAGGAAGAGGACAAAAAGAGAAGCCTACAGAATATCCACTCCTGGGTTTAAGACGTGATGCAAATAAAATGGAGAGAGGTAGATCTATCATTTACATAACACACACACACACACACACACACACACACACACACAATTTATGTCAATGTGGGGGGCAGGATATACAGTAAGCGGGAGGTTGGGTATATCCCAGGAAGAAAACAAGAAACGCCACTGGGAGCAGACCACCCACAGTTCTGTTTGTATGAGGAACAAGAAGCCACTTTCTAAAAGTCTTCCTCAAGGAGAGGGGAGTAAAATTATACAAACTTGATCCAAGAACATTAGGTCAGTTTAGGAAGGGAAAGGAGATTTAGGGACACTTGTTTGCCTGAGTTCCAGCAGATGAGCCTGAAATAAAAGAAATGAAAAATAAAAGATTTCACCAAATTTTCAGTTAGGAATAGAACATAAAAAAAAAAAAGGCGTTCTGGAAAAAGTTAAAAAGGTCCTCTGACAGCCTGTATAACAGAATATAAAGGAGTTCAGGATCCCTTCATATCCCACTTCAGAGGAATGTGGAGCTCATTAGAGCAGGGAGATCTAGCAGCCCAGGCATGAAGTTGGACCCACCTCTTTCTGGAATAGAAGAGAGGTAGGAGAGAATGACGGGCGCCTGAGTTCCTCACTGGGTTCCAGGTGACATTGCCACACCAGGGGAAGGAAGAGTCGGCAAGGTGACAGAGAGGGCTAGCTCCCAAGCACATGCAAAGCATCTCAGGGTCTTCCTGAACTAACTGTGAAGGTCTGAGAATCGTACGAGTTTCCACAATTATAGATGGGAGCAGAGCTAGACAAATACCTTTTTTCTCGTATGTTTTGGCCCCATTGTAACCTGCAGGAGGGCACAGCCTGGGAAATAGGAATCATCCCATTTTAAAAGAATGTGATGACATCATCAAAGGTAACTCATATCTTGAACTAGCATGTAGCATTACCAGTGAGTTAAAGGAGACATATCTATGAGTATGTATGTGCATATACACATATGTACACATATGCATTATGACTGAGCTCATGTGTACTTAAGTGTATATACTCTTCTACATACCTTCTTGGGCAGACATGACAGATCTTGCTGATGGATTTGATGACAATCCAGGAGGTAAATCGCGATGCCCTTTACGAAGAAAGGGATACCAGGAGAGGAGTCAGATTGGGTCAGTGGGGAGCTACAAACAAGAGTTCAGTTCAGGACATGTTCTGAGATAGAAATGCTAGTGGATACACGATGCATTCAGAAGAGAGGTTGGGTAGAGATGTCAAACTGGGTGTCACTGGCACTTAAAGTCATGGCCCTACACCTGTTGGGAGGAGCACTGGGTGTTGTATGGAAACCAATGTGACAATCAATTATATTTAATATAAAATAAAATAAAATAAAATAAAATAAAATAAAATAAAATAAAATAAAAATAAAAGTCATGGCCCTAGATGAACTCTCCCATGTGGAGAGGACAGAAGAGGAGAAAAAAAAAAAAAAAAAGTATCTGAGACCAGAGCCCAGGGAACTCCAATTTTGTAGCTAGATAGATGCAGTGGAAGATTGAGAAACTAAGCTGTATGTTTAATTCAATAGAATTTCACAGTACTGTGTTTCTCCAACTTTAGTCCTTGGGATACACTGTGGAGAAGGGGTTTTCTGATCAAGTCATTGTGGGATAATGCCACATACAGAGCTCCCCCGGGGGACCTCAGAGTACCAGACTTACATCTGCAGATGAAAGATTCGAAGATGTCCTACAATGAACAGCTTGGTTTTATTTAACAGTATTTCTGAAGTCAGGGATTCTCAAATAGAGTCCTCAGACGAGCGGCAAGACCATCACCTGAGAACTTGTTAGAAATGTAAGTTCTCATCCCCACTCACCTGTAAGCGATCAGAAGCTCTGGCGGTGGGACCCTGCAACCTTTGTTATTATTCTGATGTGTGGTTTGAAGACCAGTCCTACTAAATACTGACCCTTTTCTATTTTTGGCAAATAATAGTGTTTTCCAAAGTGATTTTCATGGAAAATATTGTTATTGCAAACTCTAGTTTTTACATTCTTAGGTCAACAAACCTTAAAGTGAGGAATTACTATTGAGGATTAAATCCACTATCTCACCATTTACTTGTTTGTGGCTAAATCAACATGCCAACAAGTATTTCAGTATTTCAAAAGGCTTTATTTGCCAAGAAGTAATGTGTGGTTATCTACTGATCTAAGATACATCTAAAAATATTTTTTACACACAAAAAAGTGATCTTTTTTGCCTCCCTCAACAGGTGACATTATCTAGCCCTGCATTATCCAGTAACTTAGCCATTAGACACATGTGGCTATTTACATTTAAATCGATTAACATTAAATAAATCAAAAATGCAGTGCCTGACACATTAGCCACATTTTAAGCACTATCCACACGTGGCCAGGGGCAGTGCGGATTAAAAAATGTGTTGAATATCCCTGATTTAGACACTAATTCCTTCCTCCGTTATCCTTCAATGTCTCGCCGTCAACAGTGTAGCAAGGAGAGCCACTGCGACGCCTGAGCGTGATCCTCGTTTCTCCAGACAACATCCGTCCTCACAGAGAAGACAGAGCGGATGACGATGAGCACACAAGAACGTCAGTGGTGTGGTACTTTAGGCTCGAAAAGTTCCCCTCATTTTTCTGCGCAGAATTTTAGGTGTCTCCCACTCCTAGTCCGTAAAAGTTCTCCACCTGCTGCCCAGGAAACCCTCTCCACTCCACTCCTGCACCACCACCGCTGCTACTGATGTAAAGTCTTGTCAACCTCAGCACCCAAGACACCCTAGTCATCCAGCACTTTGGAAACCCTTTTCCATGCTCAGGCACCCACACTTCCTGACGCTTTCTCATCCCCTTCCCAGCCTCCTTTGCAGGCTGCATGCAGTCATGTGACCTAGGCTCCACCAATCAGTGCACCTACGAGAGATTGCAATTTGGAAGAAAACAATGCAGTTAGGAGGCAATACCCAAGGCCCTGCAGTACAATGTGCTGGCAAAGATGAGGGAGGGTGGCAGTAGAGACAGGCAGCTTTCAGAGGCTGCAGTGGCCATGATCTGGAGGCAGTGCCCATGCCCAGCGTCAGCAAGATCCCAATCCTGGCTCAGCATGGCAGGAGGGCCTCCAGTGGACCAACCCACTGAGAATAACTCCTATCTTGTTCCTGGGTGTAAAACGTCCAGGTCCCATTCTCTGGTTTCTTGGAAGTCCTGTCAGTTACTTAGTATCTTTTAATACATTCCTTTTGAGCTGAAATTTTCAAGAGTGAATTTTGTTGCTTATAAATAGTGTCTGTAGCAGAAATTCCTACCAAAGTTGGAAAGAATTATCTCCACAGCATTTATTCATTGATTATATGACTTAGATTCTCTGCCAGAGAGGAGATACCAACACTTGCAGGACTCATTCTCCAAGGCCTTCCAACTCAGGGAAAGAGAATGATCAGCAAACCAAGAAGAAGGTGGCCATGACAAAGGTACAAATGTGGCATCATGGAGACCTAAAGGACAGGGAAGAGGAGAACAAGTTGAGAGAGTCTTCAAGAAGCTGAACCTTGAATTGTAAAAGATAAACAGGTTGTGCACATGCAGGCAGGCAGTAGGACAAAGGCAAAGACAAAAGCATGATGAAGGTCAAAAGGCTATGAGAGTCTTCCTTATGACAAAGTATGGGGTTGGGTGGGGACAGGAGAGAGTCTCAGTAACCAGAAAAAAAAGGCTAGATAACCTAATAATAACAGCTAACATCACCTGAGTGCTTACTGTGTGCACTTCTCTAAATAGCTTACATGGCATTAACTCATTCACTCCTCGATACCACCCCAGGAGGTAGATAACTCTATCACCCTTATTTTACAGCAGGAAAAAAACAAAAAACAAAAACTGAGGCAGAGTGGTAAGTGACTTGCCACAGGAGCAGCAGAGAAGGACTTTTACCCTCTGATTCAGCTCCCGAGTCCACATGTGTAAGCACTCCATGTCACTAAAGTCAGGTGAGAACCAGTTCAGAGAGGAATTTATGTCCCATCCTAAGGATCTCGGATGTGACTTTCTAGCAGCACTGGAAGATTTTAAGCAGATGAGTGGAATGATCAGACTTGTGTTTGAGGAAAATGCAAAGTGTTTACAGAGGGGAGGGCAGCAAGAGGGAGGGCAGCTAAGTAGGAGGACGTTGCTCCACTCCCTACACTCACACCCACCCCCATACATACATTTACACACACACACACACACACACACACACACACACACACACACACCCCTCAGCCTGGGGCCTGCCACACAAACCAAGACAACACAAAGGGGAGCTTTTGGGGACAGGATCCAAAACCAAGGAAGAGTGACTTTAAGCAGAAAAGTTCAAAATGGACCTATTTTGGAGCCATAGCTCCCAACTTAGCAGCTTTGTGACCCCCAATAAATTACTTAACCTCCTCAAGCTTCAGCATTTCTATAGAAGTAGAGAAACAAGATGAAAATCCCTACTGCAAAACTCAGCGTAGAGTCACATGTGTCCCCAGAATTCAGATTTTCTGCATCTTAAGACAGTAACATGTTGTCCATACCATATATTATGCAACATACCCAACGAGGTCTGACACAGTCTCCTACAATCAAGTCCATTAATATTTCTGCAGCAAAACATATGAATATTCACACCAAGTAGGATAAATAGAAACTATAAATGGTCTCGCGTAAGTTCAAATTATGGTTTCTTATCAAAAGATTTCAAGTCATGTCCATTTCAAATAGAGTTGTGAAACACTTGAGGTTTTCAAAGCTTTTGGGATTTCAGAACTGCAGGTAATATTTGCTTCAGAGTTTCTGTAAGAATTAAATAAGTAATGCATATGAAAGCACTTAGTATCTGTTTTCCCTGACAAGTGACAACAAATGTGACCCAGTATCCCAGTTAGCCCAAGTACCTCAACTCTGCCATTTCAAAAACCCACCAAAGCTGGAGAAATCTTCACTCTTGCTTTTGATCATGAATTCTAATATTTATGGTCTATCAGCCCTACCACCAGTCACAATGCCCATTTCACCATTCTTCGTGGGAATCCTATGAAGTCTTCATGCCAAGTGTCCAAGTTCCTAAGGTGAGTGCTATAGACTGGCCCTGCCCTCCCACTCCCCTGCAAAGATCTGTCTGCAGGGCCACCCTGGAAGGTGTGAAGCTGGGGAAAATCACACTGTGGGAGACCTTCCCCTGTATCCACAATATTTTTTAGGGCAAAATATTATTAAAATCAACAAAAGTAATCGTGAAGTGTAAAAGACGGGGGAAAGGGCCAGAAGAACACATTAAACCTAAGTAAGGCAATGGTGAGTGAGGAAATCTCTTTGGACTGTATACCATGGACCGCACGCAGCACTGCTGGGCCACCGGCCCCACCGTAAAGACAGCATAGTTTCTGCCTCCTCTTCTCCAACTCTCCCTTCTGTTCCCTTGCCTCAATCAGAGTTTCGCTGAATCATCATCACTATTACCGTCATGATCCTCCCATGATACAGCACTCTAAAATTTACTTGGGACTCTGACATATATCACCTTACAATTGGGACCTATGTCTTTATCCTTCTCTTCTGCCAGGCACTGCCTCCTCAGCCAGCCAGCCTACTCACAGCAGGTAATTTCTGTGAAATGCTGGTTGTTCTGGTTAGCAGAGGCCCTGGAGACAAAACATCAAGCCACACATATCAATCAAGACACCCACAGACCAAACCACCAGCGCCATTTTGTGTGTTTGCCTGGTCTGATTTGCAAGGCCACCATGGGCTGGAGATCAAGCCCATCATGTGGAGGAATGTTAACAGACTGTCGGCAAAGAAAAGGAGAGAGGCTGTGTATTGGCAGTTCCATTGCCATTACCAAGAATAATGATCCCTAAACCTTGACCGAGCATCAGACTTACCCTGGAAAATTCTCTAAATCCAGATTTCCAGGCTTCATCCCAAAAGATTCTGAGACCACAGATGTGAGGGGAAGGCTGAGAATCTGTACTTTATTATGCTCCCCAGATGATTCTGATACAAAGGCAGTCTTGGGAACCACTGACCTAGAAAATCAGGAAACACAAATTACAGAAAAATCACTTGAAACATACCAAATTCTAATTTCTGGCAACTACAAAGTCTGTGATCGCACTGGAGGCAGAAAGGAAATGGCCTTGGAATATTAATACAAACAGCTATAATAACTATTCACTTTGGATAACCTTTAGATAAATGACATGGAGTCTCTGCAAAGGAAGCACAAAATGTTAAGATGTAAAGCCTAAAATGAGGCAGAGTGACAAATGAATATTGGTTATCTAGAAGAGGCTTCTAGGCAGCTTATATGAAGGCTTGTTACTGGTTCTTCCCCTCAGTCTCTCTCTTTTTGCTCCCACTCCCCTCCCCAAGTGGAAGCTGCCTTCAGTTGCAGGATGACACTTCAGAAATCAAATGGAAACTGAAAAATTACTTCTCTGGTTAGCATCTGTGTGGCAATATGTTTACTGCCTCTATTCAGCCCTGAGCTACTGCCAGGGAAGCCAGAAAAGAGGGCAAGAGCTCTATTCATCTAATTACTCCAGCAGAAGAAAAATGTGTTAATTAACTGACCTTAATAATTCATATATATCCGAACCGAGGGATCATTAGACTTGCGTGAAAGGCCTGGCATCTGAATAAAGAATCCTCAGAATGATCTCAGGGACAGCCTCATTTTAGAGAGGTGATCTATTTTTGTTTTCTCAAGAACAAATCTACCACCTCCAAAATGATTGAAGAACCTTTCTGCAGATTATGGGTTTGCTGTAATACCTTGATTCCTCCAATTTCCTCAGCCCCTCCGGGGAATGTAAAATATTTTTAGAATCACAACAGCCTAACACATTAATTGGATTTCATTATGCTGGCTGCTGATTGGAACGCTATACAGTAAAGGGGAATGTGACTGTGTGTGTCCTCTACAGACTTTCAAATCAGCAAGAGGAGAGACAACGGGTCCCGCTTTTCTGGGGGGGTTAATACAATCATTCAAATCACAGCCTCCTACCAAATATGCTGCTGCGTAGAAACCAGCCATGAAATTAGTTCAATGAGCTTCAGCTCGTGAAGTCACTCTAAGAAAGAGAAGGGAAGCTGATAATCTCATTCTCGAAGATAGTGGAACACCCCCAAGCAGGTATATTATTGACATTTGGCTTTCTGGGGGCTTAGCAGGCAGGGGTGGAGATCCATCGTAAGTCCACATAGAAAGGAAGGGGGAAATGAATCATGCTGCATTTGCGATTGGGACAGTCATTTTCCAAAAACGTTTATTAAACAATATACCAACATCATAGATGGAGGAGCAGATAGATGGAGGCTGGCAGTCTGTGTTGCAGAGGACAAACAGGGATGGTGAATAAAGAATGGCAGGAGGTTCTTCAGCGGGTCAGCAGGACATGGTGGTGATGACAAAGATGGCGACTGGCCATGGTGGCAGGGGAAGAAGAACACCTGCCCCTGGCAGCGACTTCAGCCCATCCGGCCAAGGCCAGCACTGCAGTGTGTGTGCTGCAGCTGAGCCCCAGAGCCAGCAGCAGGACCAGGGGACACCTGCCTCACCAACCAAGGGGACCTTGCCTTGCCAGAGGCCCAGCTGGAGGTGGGAATGGGCTGAGAGGATGCCAACACGCAGGACCCCTGTCCATGGGATCCTGAGTGTTGGGGTGTGTCACCCCCCACAAAAATTCATGTTGAACTTCCAATGCCCAGTGCCTCAGGACGCGACCTTATTTGGAAATGTTGCAGATGTAATCAGTGAAGACAAAGTCATACTGGAGTCAGGTGGACCCCTAATCCAGTATGACTGGTGTCTTTATAAAAAGAACACCACGTGAAGAGACAGAGAGAGGCCTGAGAATGCCACGTGAAGATGGAGTTCTACTGCTACCAGCCAAGGAGCTGTCACAAGCTATGGGACAGACCTGGAACAGATCCCTCCCTAGGGCCTTCAGAAGGAGCATGGCCGTGCTGACACCTTGATTTCAGACTCTGGCCTCAAAAACTATGAAACAAGTTTCTGTTGTTCTAAGCCACCCAGTTTGTAATATTTAATTACAGAAGCCCTAGGAAACTAGCTAACGGGCCTGAGGAAGAAGGCTTAGAGTGGGTAGGAGAGGGATTGATCCTCTGGCACTAGAATCCAGCTGTCGTGGTCCAGAGCCCAGTTCAGGGATCTTGGACAACTTGCTAGCTCTTTGAACCTATTCCTCCATCTATAAAATAGGGTTGTGTAGACAGTGCCTGTCTGTAGCATTTTTATGAGAGTTAAATGAGATAATGCTGGTCACATGGCTAGCCCTGTGCTGACACATACTAAGCAATCGATGAATGTGTGCTAGCTCCTGTTAAAGGGCTACACAATCAAATTAGCAAAGTGTGGGTGACAGTGGACAGCCATCTGTAATCTTTTTGCTCTTAGGCTTTACTTTGTACACTGCATGAACTGTGGTGTGTTTTTTCTAGCATGGCAGCTCAAATTATTTATCTACATGGCTGATCCACAAACATCACAACTCTCCTCAAATCCTTTCCCTATCACTGCCTCGCTAGACGACTCCTAGCTTGCAAATCTTCCATCAGTCCATGTCTCCGCATCTCCCTTCCTCCCTGCATCTCCATCCATCTCTCCCACAGCTTTCCCTCCTGGGAGGGTGCCTTTTCCTCTTTGCCCTTTCTGCTGGTTTCACCCACCTCCAGCTAGAAATCTTTCCTGCTCTATAGCTGCTCTGCCTGGAGCAACCTCCCATTGTGGGCCCTCCCCCCTCCTTTTTTTAAGCCCCTTCTCATCCTACCTTCTCCTCAAAAACACATCCACATCCAGTTATAGTGAATGGAAATAGGAGGCAGGTTCCCACTTACACCTAAACATCATCAACTACCTTCTAAACCCAACCCACCCACTGCTGATAAAAATAAATCTTTAAAAAATAGAATGAGTCAGTTGAATCCAGTCTCTCTTCATTGAACCAGAAAGAGCTCTGTCTCCACATCCTGCACAGAAACACGGCATGTGCAAGATATGGAGGTCTGTGCGGGTAACTGTTCATGAAAGAAAGCTGCTGGGAGGTACCCTGGGCCCCCTCACCTTCCCTACCCCGCATCAGTGTCTACTAGATGCTCCCAGGAAAAAGGCAGAGGCAGAGAAGCCAGTAAGTCATCTGCAAACATACAGAAGGGAAGCCAAGTCACACAGGCAATCCCCTATTTTCTCCACCATGCTACTCACCATGAATCAACCTTTTGGGATCTCTACCCACCTGTTATAGAAGCATCATCCAAGATGTGGGCTGCATCAAGTGCAGCAGTGCACAGATTTGTGGTGAGAGAAGTTCTTCTCTTTACCCAACATCTTGCTATCAATTAACAAGTAGTAGTAGATGATTCTTATTTTTCTCTGACAGTACCTATTTCTTTTGGGGAACTATTCTTTTTCTGTTCCATATGAGTCTCATGATGCAATCAAGCAAAACCACACACACAGAGTGACAAAACTGACCTCATCCCCCTGGCAACAGTGATTAGTCAAGGAATAAGCACATGATCTACGGTGGACTAACCAGAGTCCTCCCCTATGGTGGCATATACACACGGGGACAGAGAAGTGCCTTTTCCTACTGGGGTTGCTAAACAGGGTGTTTCCATGGGACTTTCATTATCTATCATCCTCACCACATTCAGAGCCAGTCTGCAGGAGGTGGGCAACCTATAGAGCAAAGGTAGAGGTAAGAGACTGACAGAGATATACACAAAGACATAGCAACATCATTTGAGCCTCTGGATCCAGTCAATCTTCAAGCCATATCCCCCACCATCAGAATTACCACCACCAAGAGTTGCAGGAGCCCTTTTTTATTAAATTCACCTGGAGTTGGAGTCCTACCTCTTGCAACTAGAAATGATATTGAGCCTCTGGCTTCTCATGAAAATTGATCCATTTTCTCCCCAGATTTTACACACCAAGGGTGGGCTTGGTTCTTCCAAGTTAGACAAAAACTCCCCTCACCCCTTTACCCAGAGCAGGGGCCAGCTTACCTTACATTAACCAACTAAGAGGACCCACTCCAATGAATCTTCAATTAAAGATCTGGTTCCATGTGATTCCATTAAGACTACAGCTGTCAATTTTTCAAACACAACAAAACAAAACAAAACAAAACAAAGGCTCAGAGAAGGCACCCTATGGGGCATCTCGTTATACACCTGGAGGCAAATAGATGCATGAGGGGGAAGTCTGTCATTCCATATGCCAGATACAGCTACATCTCTGTTCTAATTCAAGCCTTGCAACACAGGTACACAGTTTCCAATCTGATCTCTACTATGTTGAGGCCTATTGATTAAATTTCCACTCAGGTAATTCTGGGAGAAGAGTTGAAGGCAAGTGTGAAGGTAGGGGCACCTGGCAGAGCACAGGGAGGATATTAATAGTGGCCAGTTACCTGAAGAGTGTGTGAGAGTGAGACGGACTTTTAAGGACCCCTTTCAATAGGCCCCTCCCCCTACTGAAGACTCTGCCAAGGGTATGGGAAGTTCCGAGAACCAGGACATTTAGGAGGCCCATCTCCTTTCTGCAATCCAAGAGGCACTTAGCCAGCCCATCTGGGCAAGGAAAGGAGGGGGGACTTGCAAGCTTTCAGGAGAATGAAAACTTGGATGCATTGCTTCCTATGGCTCAGAGGTAAGGGAAGGAGAAGTCCCCAGTCTTGTGCCTCAGCTCATCCTGTTACCTCCCTGAGAGCCTGGTCATGTTTGTTTTCCAGGCTCCAGGAACATCTTCTGAGGGCTTTATAGAGTCCCATTTACATCCCTGGTTTCACCCTTACTTAGCTTGCGGTTTGCCTGCCATCATCAGGAAAGCTCTGGGCAAAGGCAATTCAATGACTGTGTAGACAAGATGGCCCAGGGGTCTTGGGAAATTCTGCTTCGCGGGGAAAACACAGAAAGCACAAGCACACCCAGGGGAGGCATTTGTGCTCTGTTAATCCCCAAAACATCTTTACAAAGAAAAATTAAAGGCAAATTTAGACTAGAGTTAAGTAAAGGATATTACAAACAGAAAATGTTATGGGTGTGCTAGGAAAATGAACATTTGGAAGTTCCTTAACAAAGCCAGTCTGAGATCTGTGTATCGTGTGCTCTGAATTATCTGCCAGATAGCTCTGGGACTTTCGAAATTAAAACTGAAACGGGGGCAAAATACCCTAAGAGAAATAAACCTCAAAGATTTTTTTCATTTTATTAAAAAATAATCCACGTCCTTGTGGTACCTAAAACGGTACAGTGCAAGGGAACGGCTCAAAGTGACAGGTTTGTGATTGAAGGCATCTATGAAAAGAGTGATTCCCCAAAGTGCCTGGCAGGAGGAGCTGTGCAGAGGGCATTTTCCTAACCTGAGACTTGCCAGGCGGAGAAAGCCGTGGTTCCCGGTGCCCTGGAAACCCCATTCAGTCTTTCGCTCTCTCTTCAGGGCCTTCCCACGTTTGCCATTGGCCTCCACCTCCCATCCTACTGACACAGCACTGGCCCTGCCACTGCCACTGCCATTCTGAAGCCATTTAACATCCTTAGATAGTGAACCATCACCCCAAACCCAAAAGCCGAATTCATGACCATGCTCCCTTCTTCCTGTCCTGCCTACCTCCCAACCAAGTCTACTTCTTGTCTTTGTTTCTGATAATAGCACCTCTCTTCTCTCAGTCACCTCCACTGAAACCACCGAGTTACTTTTTACTTTCCCTCCATTCACCCTCCCCCTAAACCTGTGGAGTAAAGAATTAACCTCATGCAAAGAGAGGTGTGACCTTTGCCTTCGGTGCCCAACAAGTGATCTCTAGGCCCTTCAGCTGTCCTTCATGATGAGAATGTCTTTGTTTACCTAGGGACCCTCAGCCATAGCAGATAATTTAACAGCATGATTGCAGAGCACTAGATAGGAGGTGGGTTAGGAAGTATTTCCCAAAGACGGACACAACAATATCTTTTACCCCACACTCTCTTTGGATCCCTGAGCTGACTGTGTAAGGGATCCAACTATTCCAAGGCTGTCATGTCGTGAGGAAACGCAGATCACAACGAGAAGCCCTGGGTTGGTGCTCCAGTTCACAGCCTCTGCCAGATGCCAGACAAGTAAGGGAAGACATTGCCAATGATTCCAGCCCCCAGCCATCAAGTTATCCCCAGCCACTCACGTCTTCTTGGCTGAGGTCCCAGACGTTGTGGAACAGAAGAGAACTGATTCCAATGTGTCCTTCCCAAATTCCTGATCTACAAATTCTGTGAGTGTAATAAAATGGCGGTATTATGCCACTAAGTCTTTAGCCAATTTGTTGCCTTACACCACTAACTGATACACTTTTCCAGCCACACAGGTCTGGGTTGGGCTTCCATTCTCTGGACTCCCATGGCATCTTGTACTTTTTTTATTCTACCTTTCCATACGGAATGGTCATTGCCAGCTTGCTCATCTGTACCCCACACTGGGCATCACGCTATGAAGTCAGAGATTGCATTTAACTCTATGTGTCTATATCTCCTCAGCATTCTGCAAGACACCTAGCAATAAATAGGGAATAATAATCATCCAACAAATCCCCCAATAAGATGATGCCACAAGAGCACTAAAAGAGCTTTTGACGATTGGCCAAAAGCATCACACAACAGGAAAAAAACAGTCCAGAATATGCACCTGGTGAATCAGATGGATCATCTTCTTGTATGAAAGGAAGCACCTCAGGGGCACCTGGGTGGCTCAGTTGGTTAAGCGTCCGGCTTTAGCTCAGGTCATGACTTCAGCGTTCCTGGGTTCAAGCCCCGTGTCAGGCTCTGTACTGACAGCTCAGAGCCTGGAGCCTGCTTCAGATTCTTTGTCTCCCTCTCTCTTTGCCCCTCCCCCAGTCATGCTCTGCCTCTCTCACTCTCAAAAATGAATAAATGTTAAAAAAAAAAAAAAAACTTAAGAAAGGAAAAGAAAAGAAAGGAAGCACCTCAGATCAGTGTGAGGGTTGACAAGAGCCCAAGCCCAATTCCACCACAAAACAGCTTTCAAGGTGTGAATTTTTCATAAAAGGAAGGCAAGTCTGCACTGGAAGATAGACCCAGATAGCAGAAAGGCTAAAGGGTCAGGGCTTTGATTCTGGGTGGAAAATTATACTGGGAGTTTAAACCACAAAGGGACCCAGAGAGAGAAACAATGCCTCGCTGACCTTTATCTAAGGCCTGAAATTAATTATTAATCATAGATCCTGACCCACATCTACTGAGCTGCATCCTATTTCAACAGAGGCCTTTATGGTGCTCAAAAGATTTAGGAAAAGGGCCAGGGTGTCACTCTGGGCAATAATGAAGGGATCAGGAAAATTCACTCCCTGGATTAGGAAAAATTAACGTTTGGCTAAACTGCCAAGATTTTATTTAGAAAAACTTGATGGGAATGAAAACATGTGAATTCCCTGGCCAAGTAAAAACCTGCAAAAACAAGGAATATTATCTGATCTTATTTCCTAAATAGAAGTAGGAATAACGGATTACAAGAATGTTGGCGGCATATGAAATAATGACCTGCCAACACAATAGCATGTAAACAAAGCAGACAAGGGAGGTTAGGTAATAGAATGAAGATTTCTTTAAAAAGAAAACTGGAAGTTCAATTTAAAAAACTATTTCCAGGTTTGTGTAGGTGGCTCAGTCAGTTAAGCGTCCCACTCTTTACTTCGGCTCAGGCCAGGATCTCAAGGCTTGCATTGTCAGTGTGGAACCTGCTTGGGATTCTCTCTCTCTCAAAAATAAACAAATGTTTAAAAAAAAAAACAAACTATTTCAACAGTAGAGAATTGTATGTTTTGACATTTTTCTCTCTTCGATGCTCTGGGCTTTCTTTCTCAAAACCACTAATATGAAAAGGAAGGCGTTAATAAAATAACCAATTCTGACAAATGGCAGAGCGGCACGCCTGCCCAAAGATATCATAATCAGAGAGGACTGGGGCCTCATTGAGGTCCAATTTGGTGCTTTAAAAATTCACATCCATGGGGGCACCTGGGTGGCTCAGTCGGTTAAGCGTCCGACTTCAGCTCAGGTCATGATTTCGTGGTCCGTGAGTTCGAGCCCCACGTCGGGCTCTGGGCTGATGGCTCAGAGCCTGGAGCCTGCTTCGGGTTCTGTGTCTCCCTGGCTCTCTGCCCCTCCCCCGCTCACGCTCTGTCTCTATCTCAAAAATAAATAAACTTTAAAAAAATTTTTTTTCATTCACATCCGTGTTTGTCTACGGGAGTCTTTCACGCTGAGAACCATGTCTTTTCTCTTCCCTCAAGCTTGAAGAGTCAAAAATTTACTAACTTTTTAAACATGTAATACATTCACATGATATAAAATTCTACAGGTACAAAAGGGTAGAAGCTGCAACTAAGTTTCCCTCTAAGAGTGCTTTTTAAAAGCCCAGTTTTATTCCGGAAATTTAGAATCTCTGATGCCTTATTTCGGACCCACAGCAAGAATAGCATCAGGAGTCATTTTCTGTGTTTGTACCAAGAAAAGAAATCTATTCAATCGATTTGTAGTGTTATTATTACAGTCACTTTGTGTCTTAATTCAACTCTTCTGAATTTACTTTCCCTCCTCACCATATTTTGAGACTTATGACCATGGCAAAATCCTACCACCTAGTGGAAAAATTCTCCATCCTTTGCTCTGAATCCTTTTTACAATTTAGAACACATTAGCTGTTAGCCATTAGCTACGTATGTAGGTCACTTTGAAAACTTTAAAGGAATAAATTGTTCAGACACTTTTAATAAATGAAAGATACTGTAGATTTTGGCCTCAGAGGCTTCAGCAATGTTTCCATTTCTGAGACAAACAATAGTTACTGGGACCTGCAGAGATCTACTTCCATTGTTGAGACTTTTTTCATTTTTATATTCATTTAGTGTTGATAACATCAAGATATAGGCACCACTGGATGACATCAGGCACAATATTAATCTCTTGGACATGTTAAGGATGGTAAATTCATCTCCACACCTGTCTAGCAGTCACTGAAATTGAGAAAGAAGCATGTCTTTCACAGACTTGAGGGAAAAGACATGTTTCTTTCTCAATTTGAATGACTCACAGACAGGTGAGTAGATGTGAACTCACCATGCTTTCAGTAGATTTTGAGGTTGTATTTCACAATGGCTAGACGACAATTCTATGTGTATTCACAGACAGGGATTTTCCAATGCTTTATTTAGTTTGACTACCCCATCACAGGCAATAGTTTTGAAGGCACAAAAGGTGATGCAGAGATTATGTACTAAGGCTCCGACCAATACATCAGAGAAGAGAAGGGGAGGAGAAGAGAGAGAACAAAAATAGTTAAATTTTCCTGAAACTTCAGTCCATTCTAAATCGGCATGAGTTGACACTGAAAGAAAATAAGATCTTTTCTCTTTTCTCCTTCTTCCAGATGGAATCTTGGGTTCAGGTCATTCAATCACTTGCCTCAGACAGCAAAGAAAAAACAAACACCTGCCAATAGGGACAAAGAAGTAATACTCCCAGAAGTTCAAGGTCCTACCTTACATTTGTGATGCCTTGTCTGTTCATCTGTTTGAATATCCAGGTGCCTGCAAATCTCTTTTGGCATTTGATTCACTCATTTTGGGATTCCTACACCATGAGAAAGAGTTGTCCCATCTCCCCAGACCATCTCCAACTTTCATATTTCACACTACAGAAATCATTCACCTCAAGTCCACCCCCCCTCACCCTATGAGTGTCCTTCATATAAATGTGTGTCTTCCTTGGGGTGCCTGGGTGGCTCAGTCAGTTAAGCATCTGACTCTTGGTTTCAACTCAGGCCATGATCTCACAGTTCGTGAGTTTGAGTCCTCCATCAACTCTGTGTTGACAGTGTGGAGACTGCTTGGGATTCTCTCTCTCTCTACCTCTCTCTCTCTGTCCTTACCCTGCTCTTGCTCAGGCTCTCTCAAAATAAATGAATAAACTTTAAAAAATAATAATAAAAATAAATGTATGTCTTCCCTTTTCCTCCTATCTCCTCAGTCAAGGAAAATATTGGTTATCTCCTGGCAACTCCCTCTCTCCCTTTTTAAATGGAGGCTTGATATTTTCTGGATTATCTTGTCTTAATGAGGAGGTAAGTTCACAAATACTTTCTTCTCTCTTCAGCTCCCATTTCCATACCACACTCTTAGTCACCAACACCAATGTCCATATTCAGAATTTATGTTCTAAAAAGTCTGAGCCAAAACTAATGTTATCTCTTCCTTCTCTCTTTCTTCCATCAAATTTGGTAATTGAATATCCATATTGATAACTTCTTGACATTCCCATTTTTTTTGGCATTCCCATTTATGAATAAACTTTAGCATTCAGATTCAGATATCTCCAGGAGGAGTTCAATGGAAGGATGGAGAATAAAGCAGTTGGGAGGCTTGACTGAGGAGTTTTAGAGTTTATGACTGGCTCATCATAAAACCCTTTCTCTGAGAACCACCCTGCAAAAGCCATGTTCATACAATATGGTCCCACACCCCAGTTCAGCCATATGTCAATAGACCAAAAATAGTCACCTGGTAAAAACTGAGCCACAGATTCTCCTAGAAACTTGGAATGGAGTTCAAAGAGATTCAGGTTGTTTCTGGAACTGAGGACATATAAACTTACAGGATATCATCAAGTTTTTACACAGTAAAAGATTGATCTGCAGAGAAAGAAGAATAAAGCAGAGACAAAAGAACCAGACCAGAGAAACTTCCCATTTGTTCTTCCTCGTTCTTAGGTCCTCCCACTTCCTATTGGAAAACAACTTTAATGCTTCATGTGGTGTGTGGATCTGTTGGTGGTGAATTCTTTCAGGTTTGTATGTCTGAAAAAAAAATGTATTTCTCTTGTTTTAAAAGTTATTTCTGCTGGGTACAGAACTTTGGGTTGACAGTTATTGTTGTTTTAATGTTGGTACTTCACAAGTATTGTTTCACTATCTTCTCACTTCTGACTTTGTTTCCCATGAGAAATCTGTCATCCTTATCTTTGTTCCTCTGTATTTAACATTTTTTATTACAGATTTCGAGCAATTGGATTACAATATGCTTTCTTCATGTTTCTTGTGCTTTGGTTTCACTGAGCTTCTTGGACCTGAAGATTTTTAGTTTCCATCACATTTGGAAAACTGGGACCCTGTATTTATTCAAATATTTTTTCTTCTCTCCTGTGGGGACTCCAATCACACAAAACTTAGACTCCTTGGAATCGAGATATAGTTGATGTTCTGTTTACTTCTGCTGGTTTCTCTCTCTTTTTTTAATGTTTATTTATTTCTGAGAGAGAGACAGAGTGTGAGTGGGGAAGGGGCAGAGAGAGAGAGACACAGAATCCGAAACTCCAGGCTCCAAGCTATCAGCACAAAGCCCAATTCCAGGCTCAAACCCACAAACTGTGAGACCATGACCTGAGCTGAAGTCCCATGCTCAGCCAACTGAGCCACCCAGGCGCCCCTGCTGGTTTCTCTTTTTGTCACATGTTTCATTTTAAATAATTTTGATGGTTTTGCCATCAAATTCACTGAAAATTTCTTCTGCAATGTCTAATCTGCTGTTAATACATCCAGTGTATTTTTCATCTCACACCTTGTAGTTTTCATTCTAGAACCTTTAATTTGGGTCTTTTTTATGCTTTACTTTTCGTCAGCTTTTTAAACATATGGAATACAATTCAAGGCAGGAAACTGGGACAATGGTAGGGCTTACCTTGTTTGTCTCCACTCTCTAGAGATAATAGTCCTTCAGTGCCTGATGCCCATTATCTTGACACTACAACTGCATATATCCTGGGGGACAAGGGAACGATAAATCCAGTCCTAGCTACTTTGTCTTGATCAGAAGCAGAAATCCCTTCTTCCAGTGCCAAAGACCTCTTGTTTGGCTTTTCCTTGGATTTAAGCACACTAGCCAATGTCTTTTGAAAAAAATTCTCTTTTGGCCTAAGCAACAGTATCTGATACACTGAACAAGTAGAATTCGTGGAGTTTCATCATAACAACAACAACACCTGAAAACTATATTTAAATCTCTTCACTGGGAGGTAACCATTCTTCTCCTGATCTTGGAAAAAAACTCAGGGCAATCTATGTAGAAGTTTTCAATATTAGTACCCTCCCATGTATACATCACCCTAAGAAGGGACAAAGAAAGCTAATAGCAGAGGACATCTTACATCTCTAATATAGGTGATAGATTGGCAGGAAATTTGGGAAGTAAAAAATGAAAATAGGATATATAAATAAGTAGCTAAAATGAATTTATATAATATCATAGGCTACACACATCTATAATGTGTTTTTAATTTCTAATCATTCAGAGGAGCTATGGAGAATCACCATATTCACCCATAAAATTACCCTGAGTGCAGAATTCCAAACCACATAAATCTTTGATCTGACCTAATACATGTGGCCCTCCTTACCACAACACAACCATTAAGACCAAAGAATAAGTTGACATGGAATCAAAGAATGTCAAGAAATAGACACAAAATCAATCAAGATTAAACTAAAGGTGAGTGCTAGTTAAAATAATTTGGAAGTAAAACTCCACCTAAGAAACTGATAATGAACAGATGTAGGAAAGGATTAAAAAGAGGAAATGCCAAATATATTTTAAGAGAGGAGCCAATTATGAGAAAAGAGTATGGATGTAATTTGGACCATAACAATGGATGAGGGTTGGTGAACCATCCACGGATAAGCTAGGTCTCTTAAGATAAGGCAGCCAAGTGCTGCCTACACATCCATGACTCCTTGAACACCACACTCCATTTTAAGCACTTTATTTGCTGAGGAACAAATGAAAATTGGAAAGAATCCAAGGAAAACTAAAAGTAATCATAGAAAAGCAGTTTTTTTAGGACAATCTAAATTAATTAAAGATGGAAAATCTGGTTAAAAGACAGTGAAAGCAAAGAAGGATGCATGGATGAAATTTAGTCATAAAATCAGTGCACAAATCCAAACAGGAAGAGAGTATGACAAAAATAGGAGGACAAAAGCATTAAACCTAGAAAAACCTATAATACAAAGACAGTTGGGGTTTGGGGCAAACAAACAAAAAGGTGTGAATTACAGGGAGCACAGCCTAGCTTTGTGAAGGAGAGAGGACTTACTGGTCAGGTATCTTTTTTTTCTAAACTTCTTGAGTCAGAAATGGAGCTGAACACTGAATAAAATGCAGGAACACAAAGACTTTCTTGTCTCCAACACAGTTACAGTCTCCAAATCAATTTCGTTGGCAGTGAACCCAAGCAGTTGCACAGGACCCTGTGCAGGACCATCTTGAAATTCTCAATAATTTACAAAGGGCCTGAAATTTCATTTTGTGCTGGACCCCATAAATTAGAGAGCTGATCCTGCAATAAACTCCAGACTATAAAAAATTTTACCACTACTCACAAAATGTCTTTTCCCTCCACATCTAAAATTACAGATAAATCTAGAGAGAGAGTAACGCAAGAACAAGGACCATCCATTCAACTCTTTGCTCTGCAAGACCTCCCCTTCTGTCATACCTGCCAAGTGAGCTTTCCCCAGTCTTCCTTCCCCAAAATAATAAGCACAAGGACAATGGATTCCTCCACAGAGGTCACTATGTGTTAATAAAGTCTTTCTTTGGTCAAGTGATACCTCTAATCTTTCCAGATTAAATCACATTTGTTCTTGCAGAATCCACACTCTGTTTCTGGTGAGTAAAGAATTACATTGGTAGAAAGGAGAGCAGGCCTGCAAGGCCTAAGATATTAAAGATTCCTTATCCCAAAATAGTATTAATAAGAAGTTGTAAGAAATACACATGCACATAAATATATTCTAATAGCTACAAACTTTGATTTATATATGCAAAAAGTCCCCCTCTGTGCCAGACACTGTCAGGCACTGGGGATTCAAGGATGAATAGAGCAAAGTTTCTAACCTTATGGCAGTTATTGTCCAGTCATATTAAATGTGTTCAGTTTATTTAAGTCCAGATACTGAACAGGCAGTTCGTTCTTTATCTGAAGCACAGTAAAAAGATCTGGATTGAACAGATATATGGAAATCATCTATATATAAATGGCATATGAAACCATAAAATAAGCTAACCCAGAAATAGCATGTAGAGACAGAAGAACAGTGGGCAAAGCCCCAGGGAATGGCAACTTTCAAGAGGGAGGCAGAGCAAGAGGGGCCTTGAATGGAAATAGAATGGAAACCCCAGGAGTATAGAAGGAAAATCAGGAGAGTGTTAACCCAGAGATCAAGGGAGTAAACAGTTTCATGAAAGGAATGATCAACAATGTCAATTCCAACAAGAAGGTCCACTAAGAAAAGGTTTGAGAAATGAGCATTGGATCTACCAATGAGGTCATCTGTTATTAAACCTTAGCAAGGACAGTTTCCACAGATAGGTAGAGGTGAATGTCCAGTTGCAGTGGACTATAAAGAATGGACGTGAGATCCAACTATAAAAGACAACGGGCGGAGCCCACCATTTTGAGAGCTCCAGACAAAAAGGAGAGTCAGAAACAAGGCAGTGGCTAGAGGAGATATCGGGAGAAGTATTTATTAGGAAAGGAGAGACTTAAATGGGTATCAGCCAGAAGAGGAGCTAGTGGAAAGGGACAGACTGACTACAGAGAGCAAGCTCCCAGGTTAGAAAAAGAGACTGAGATCAAGGACAGAAGGCAGTGCAGTGCACACTGATCTGAATCTTGAGGAAAAGCCACAGACGGGGTGAGGTTGTAGGTAGGCCTGTAGAGAGACAAGACAGTCATTCAGAGAAATTCTCCTGATGGCTTCAGTATTCTCTCTGAAGGTAGGGCAAGCAACCAACCCAGTTTCCTGGGAACGGAAGGCTTTCTTAGGACAGTTGGTCAGCCTATTGTCTGCTCGAGGGCATGCCTTCCCTCCCCCGCCAAACCTTTCCAGCTCTTATTCTCAGG
Organism: Neofelis nebulosa; assembly: GCF_028018385.1. Taxonomy (NCBI): domain Eukaryota; kingdom Metazoa; phylum Chordata; class Mammalia; order Carnivora; family Felidae; genus Neofelis; species Neofelis nebulosa. Next base: position 38,311,071 of record NC_080785.1, read on the forward strand.
GTCACAGAATTTGGGTTATGCCCCAAATGGTTATGCCTTTTGTCATAACCATGTGTGGTAATCATATCTTCCCACTTAGGAGTAAGCTCCATGAGGGTGGCATGTCTGCCTGGTGAAAAGACACGGAGTTTGATAAATTCTTACTGCTTTGTAGAGAGATACTTCCCAAAAGACCTGAAATAAGGTTACCCTGTGCAGACCTTCCTAAAAGTGAGATCAGAGAATTTGCCAAAATTCAAAAAAACTATGAACCCCTCACCAGAGCTAGGAGAAAATTCCTTGGCATCGAACCCTGCTCTCACCTTTTTGCTGTAAATAAGAAAAATAACAGCCACCCTCCTTAATTAAATGTTCTAAGTACTAGGCATCATTTTGTCCAATTATTACAGCAACCTTATTAGGTAGGATTATTCCCATTCTATTAGTAAATGACCAAAGCTCAGAAAAGGTAAGTAATTTAGCCAAGGTCACACAGCTGGTGAGCAGCAGAACCAGATTCAAAGGTAGGTTCTTCATCTCCAAACCACACATTCTTCACCTCCGTCTAGGTGGCCTTCTAGCCTAATAGCCATTTCCCCCAGACGTAACCTCTCAGCTGTTCTATGTCCAATATAACCATTCACTGTCCCTTGGATATCACACACTGGAGTTTAGCTCTTGCCTTCTTTCCTCCCTTCAAAGTGACCTCCTTCCTCTGAAATAACCTACTGCCACCAGGTGTCCCTCCTCTCCTGTTAGTGAGCACCACTTTGTTCTAATTGCAAATCAAGCAATGCAAGCAAACTGGAAAGACTTCCTAGCTTAATTCAATTACACAAATTCACATTATTGAGCAATATGCTTTCCCCTGAGGAAGCCCAGATGAAAGAGTCAAGAAAACACAAGTACATAATGACAAGGCAAAATCTGAGTGGTTCAGATGAAGTTCTAGGTTCAAAGGAGGAACAGATTGCATCAAGTTGATGAAAGATTCCTTTGTGACTTCTACAATATGGAAAGAACCTAGGTTTTCTACCATCTGTACTGAAGGTTTAAAAATAGGTCCTAAATTGTACCTCAAAGGCTACCTAATGTCTTTTCTTCCTTGTTTATTTCTGAGTCTATAAGAAACCATTTTTGAGCCCTTGGGTGATTCAGAAGTTGACCCCAACTCATCAATATTAAAGAAGTTTGGGAGAGCAAGGATGTGGAATAGAATTATAATTTACTCTGTGGTGATATTTAAAACCACTTTAGGACATGGAAAACCAGACATTTTTAGCATTTGAGGAGCCATAATTAAAGTATTAACTGCTTTTTCCATTGTTTGGCCCCTTTGTTGCTCCCTTTGTTCATCAGACAATAAATGCTCTGTGGCTGCAGCTCTCCACATTCAGAAAGAATATTCCTGATGGAACAAGCCTGTTACAATCCATGTCTTTGAGGATTCATGCATGAATAATGCATTATGCTTTGAAATTTAAAAAGGGACATGAGAGTCAGAGGAAGCCAAAAAAAAAACAAAGAAAAATTAGGATCATGACTTCCTTTCCCACAGCCCATGCCTTCTTATGTATCAGGGAAGACAGAACAGCCCATGTCTTCCTCCATCTGGGAAGACTTCAAGTACTGCCGCCTTGCAAGTGGGCTCCTCACTTCACACCATGGCTGCTTTCTCTGCCCTTATTCACCTTGACATCCTACTGCCCCCATTCCTGGTCTGAAAGCAAATGTCTACAGAAAAATCCTTAGTATTTTATTGGCAAGACCAACTTTGAAGGGAAGAAAGAAGTAAAGCAAAGCAAAGCAGAGCAAAAAGAAACAAAGGTAGAAGTTTCCTGGGGCGCCTGGGTGGCTCAGTCGGTTAAGCGTCTGACTTCAGCTCAGGTCATGATCTCGCGGTCCGTGAGTTCAAGCCCCGCATCGGGCTCTGTGCTGACAGCTCAGAGCCTGGAGCCTGTTTCAGATTCTGTGTCTCCCTCTCTCTGACCCTCCCCTGTTCATGCTCTCCCTGTCTCAAAAATAAATAAACGTTAAAAAAAATTTTTTTTTAATAAAAAAGGTAGAAGTTTCTGGGAATTTCCTTCCAACCAGTTATGTGACTTCCTAGAGGTCCAGTTTGATTTCTTTTCGATGGTGGGGGACATTCAGGGGCAATACAAATTAACTCTTGCAAAGACAGAAAATTTAACTACACTTAAGACCAGTTGTACTGTCTTTGCAGTTTGAAGAGATGTATCACGCTGAATTAACGGAGTCACTACTCATTCCCCACCGCTTGTTTTTGTTCCTCAGGTGCTGAGGATGGAATTCATCATTCACCTCACTTCATTGGCCATGACTATCACTGGTTTCAGTTAATTGTTGAATATTTTGGTATTCTCTTTCTTTTTTTTTATCTCACCACCTCTGTAGAGTTGTTTCTAAGTCAGGTATAACTGTTACATCAAGGAGGAGGGACATCTGACCATTCCTCAGCATTAATGCTAATCCCTAGGGAACATCCATATTCTGTCAAAGGACCCATAAAATGTCTTCAGCTGAATCTACTGAAGACAGGAGGTTCTCATTCAAAATGAAGACAAGGTGGACTCTGACGTAATGAACGTGGATGGGGCAAGGGCAGGGCCATTCTCACGAGCAGCCGCCAGCAGCACTATCTCAAGCAAAAATCTAAAATCTGAATCCTTTGTGTCTTTAGATCAAGATCAAAGACACAACATTTCAATGTATGTGAAAAGACAAACTGCTGGACAGTCTACCAGCCTGTTCAGGTTTTCAAGTCTCACATTTCAAGTAAGCCCATAGGTCATGCTATCACAAAGCTGCTACTATGAGAATAATCCTCTTCTGATCTCCTGGGGCAGGAAGTGGCTTCTCCTCAGGTGCCTTACCTTTCAGGGTTCCTGAGTTCTTACATTTGCTATCAGGAAAGCTTTCAAGGGCTCTTCAGAGCCCTTAAGAGGAATAGCCTCTTAACCTGGAGCCTAAGCCAAGTGCAGTTGAGAAGGTCTGAACATGGTGGGGGGTGGAGAGGAAGGAAATGAAAAGTACAAAGTGTTCTTCTTAAGACATTTGTGGGTCCTTTGACAAAAGATCATTAGTGTTCCCTGGAGATTAAAAATATTATCCAGGAGCACCTGGGTGGCTCAGTCAGTTAAGCATTTGACTCTTGATTTCAGCTCAGGTCATGTTCTCACAGTTGTGAGATTGAGCCCCGAGTCAAGCTCCATGCTGAGTGTGGAGCCTGCTTGACATTCTCTCTCTCTCTCTCTCTCTCTCTCTCTCTCTCTCTCTCTGCCTCCCTCCCCTCCACCCTCCCTCTCCCTCTCTCTGCCCATCTCCCACTCATGGTGTGTGTGTGTGTGTGTGTGTTTTGTGTGTATGTGTGTCTCCCCCAAAATAAATTAATAAGCACTTTAAAAAATATTATCCACAAATGATCATGTGGTCCCCCTTTTAAAAGTACAATTTATTAGCGAATTATAAACACTACAGAGCCTGAATAACTTATCAAATTTCCTGTTCTCACTGGAAGCAATACTCCTCTGTGTTACATAGGAGCATCCTAAAAATCAAGGAAATTGAGGAAGTGAAGAGAGGTCAAGACTACACTGTTACTCATGTGCAGGACCAGAATCCAAACCCAAGTTTACTCCAAATCCATGATCTACACAGCCACCAATCCAAACTGAGCGCCAGACCCATCACCACAGCAACTCTTTAAACACGTGAGCTTCCTATCCCACTCCCTGCCTTCTAGATCCAAATCTCTGAGAGTAGAGTCCAGGAATCAGGGGCTTTTTAAAGCCTCCCAGGTGCTCTCTCAATGGACCCGCTGTGAACTGCTATCTCCTGTTTGTGGTGACAGGTCGATACTGGTTTCTTCCTCTTATTTGCACATTCTCCCCCCGCCCCCACCATTTCCAGTGATTACAATTTACTTGTTCTGTAGACCAAATAGAAAACAAGAGAGTATTTTTAAGTATTTTTTTCAGGCTGAAGTAATCATCTAACCCATTTTTAAGAAATCAGTCTCCTCTTGTGATTAAAAAAAGAATGTAAAGAAACCAGCCAAGCCGTTAGCAATACAACGCATTAAATGCTTCCGTCTGTTTTCTCTGGCTATTCGTAATTTAAAAGTAAGAAACATGGGGGTGTTAACCAAACCTTTCAGTTCAGGGAACAAAGTTTCCTTAAGAAGTCTTAAATGCCAAGGCCTGCCAGAGTAAGACATTAGGACAGAGTATTAGAATCAGGTGCTGACTGCTAGGAATTTATCCAAGGGATAGGAGTACTGATGCATAGGGGCACTTGTACCCCAATGTTTATAGCAGCACTCTCAACAATAGCCAAATTATGGAAAGAGCCTAAATGTCCATCAACTGATGAATGGATAAAGAAATTGTGGTTCATATACACAATGGAATACTACGTGGCAATGAGAAAGAATGAAATATGGCCTTTTGTAGCAACGTGGATGGAACTGGAGAGTGTGATGCTAAGTGAAATAAGCCATACAGAGAAAGACAGATACCATATGGTTTCACTCTTATGTGGATCCTGAGAAACTTAACAGAAACCCATGGGGGAGGGGAAGGAAAAAAAAAAAAAAGAGGTTAGAGTGGGAGAGAGCCAAAGCATAAGAGACTGTTAAAAACTGAGAACAAACTGAGGGTTGATGGGGGGTGGGAGGGAGGGGAGCGTGGCGGATGGGTATTGAGGAGGGCACCTTTTGGGATGAGCACTGGGTGTTGTATGGAAACCAATTTGACAATAAAATTCATATATTAAAAAAAAAAAGAATCAGGTGCTGACGTATTGCTATTATACGCAATTGACGTGGATTTATTTGAACAGTTGTTCCTCATAAAATCTTCATGCTTATCAAAATGCCCTCCATCCCCAACCAAAGGTAATGTCCCATCTGACTTCCCCAGCTTGGAAAATAATTGGTTCCTAACGTACCATATGACATAGGTGAGAAGCCAATTTGCAGAAGGAAACGCACTTTGGCTCCTCTTGGGTCCTCTGCAGCACCGGCTCAGAGAAGCCCAGCACAGCCCACACTACTGGGTACGGCACATACTCTCAATTCCCACTTGTTCCAGGGAATCAAGTTTGTTCTCACTTGCTTTTTCATCACGTCTTTAAACATCATTTTCACCTTCAAAAAAGTAGAATATCTCCATGTTTTCCCCATAAATTTTTTTTACTGACAAGATTTTATCGTCACCAAGAATAAGGGGAAGCACAGGTGCCAATAAGAATATTTTCATTTTTCCTCTGTTTCAAAAAATACACTTCCTGACTCTGTGAAAAGATAGCTCCTGGTCCTTTCTCTTTTTCACAGCTTCTTTTGCACAAACTCATTCACAAAAGAGATAGATTGCCAATCTTTTCTGATCTCTCTTTTGCTCATCCTCGACTGAATTTAAATTGGGGTCATTACGTTAAGGTGGAATAAAACTATTTTATACACCCTAACTCAGAGAGGTCCTGTTTCCACTGCAATTATCTTTCTAAGCAATAACAGTGGGATAGAACACAATGTTTTGTGCCGTATTTCCAAAGACACCTCTGCATGACATGCACACCAATATTCTTCCCTTTTCCACAGGTTATTTTTAGTAAAACAATTGTTTTGTGTTATTTTTAACCCTCCAGGTTTGCTTTGTTCTTACCCAAAAGCCTTGCTTTGGAGATTGGTGTCCACTGGAAGAATCTCGGACAGATGACCTTGGTCTTTTCCGGAGAAATCAGTAATGTGTGTCCGCTCAATTGCAGCTCAGCAGCCACACTGGGAAGCTGGGGCCTCCTGGTTCCAGGTTACTCTGTGCCCCAGTGGCCTCCAGGTGTGAACAGCAGTGTGTGGTGGGAAGGGCTGGGCCAGGCTCACCTGCAGGTGGTTGTCAATGTAGAACAATTTGTGCAGGTGGTTGTCAATGTAGAACAATTTGAGGGGTATAGGAAGGTGAAATATAAAGTGCATGGCCCTGGGGGCAGAAGATGTGTATAATCCTTCCATCACAGTAGAGCCCACTGTCAGGAAAAAAAACTTCTCTCTTAGCCTCTTGTGAACACATACAGAGTCTAAAGAACGATACAAAATGTTCTTTTCCTATCATGGCAGGTCTCAGATCAGCTGTCTCTTCTGTTTCTTTTTGTCCTCCTTCGCCTCACTTTAGTGTACCAGCTCCCTCCTGCCATTGAATCTTGTGGTCAGGTTATTAGTGCAGGGCAGACAGATTTCTGCCTTCAACTCAGGTAGGCAAATGTGGATCCTTACGTTCTTCAGACTAGCTTATTTGGTAAACAATAAACCCTCCTGCGTTTACTGATCACCTCTTATAGCATAGTAAGTTTTTTGCTAAAAAGCTCTTACCTTATCAGATGGGCCAGATGAGATAAGGATGCTATGGTCTTAAACAGTGCAGCAGAAAAAGTATTTTGGCTTTAAGTCCCAAAGATTTAATGTAGAGGTTTAACTGTAGTGGGTTATTTCCACTATACCATACTTACTACTTTGAACATTAGTAATAATTACAGTAACAGCTAGTAGTTACTTTCTTTCCGATAGCTTTAAGTCCTTTACCATCTCTTTTAAGCCTCCCAACACTACTAAGAAATAGATTTTATAATTATCCAATTTTGTTGATGAAGAATCAGAGGTTAATTTTCCCAAACCCATGGTAAATAGTGGCAGCAGAATTTGAACCAGGAAGCTGGGCTCCCCAGCCCCTGTCCCAGCTGCCATATTTGACTGCTATGTAGGCACAGGGTACCAAGTTTCAGTAATGCAAGATGAATACGTTCTCAAGACCTTATGTCCAGCATGGTGATGACAATCAACAAAACTGTATTGTATACCTGAAATTTGTTAAGAGGATAGATTTTAAATATTCTCACCCCCCCCCAAATCTGCCCCCAATACACAGATGGTGACTATACAGGTGATGAATATGTTAATTAGCTTAATTGCGGTGCTCATTGAACAATGCATACATATATCAAAACATCAAGTTGTATACCTTAAATACGTACAATTTTTATATGTCAATGATAGCTCAAGAAAGCTGTTGAAAAAGAAAGAAAAAACAGACAGTTTCATTTAAAAAATTCTCCAAATGTTAACATGTACCATGGTTATTTTATACACACACACACACGCACACCTTTCTGAACCTTTTTGAGTTTGAAGACATGATGTCCCTTTGTCTTTAAATGCTTCCATGTATGTTTCTTAAAAACAGGCCAGTCTCTTACATAATCATGATATAATTATTAAAATCAGGAAATGAACATTGACATAATACTATTATCTAATCTACAAACCTTATTCAGATTTTGCTAGTTGTTCCAATAACAGCCTTTATGGCAAATTAAAATCCCTGTGCTGAAGGAAAAAAAAAAAAAGCCTACATGTGGACAAATAGCCACCCAACGTTTCAAAACAGGGTCAATGAGGGGTGGGGCGGGGCGGGGGGGGGGGGTGGCGCCTGGGTGGTTCATTCTGTTAAGCGTCTGACTTCGGCCAAGTCATGATCTTGGGGTTCATGAGTTCGAGCCCCATGTCTAGGCTCTGTGCTGACAGCTCAGAGCCTGGAGCCTGCTTCAAATTCTGTGTCTCCCTCTCTCTCTGTCTCATGCTCTGTCTGTCTCTCTCTCTCTCTCTCAAAAAATGAATAAACATTTAAAAAAATTAAAAAAAAAAAACAGGGTCAATGGAAATTGTTAATCTGTGAGGCCAAATATCAAGAGCTCTGGTGACTGGAGTTTTCCAGGCTGTGACCATGGCTCCATCCGTCTATGTTGTATAGACAGGCCAGTGCAGATTCCAAAGAACAGAGCCACAAAAGACAGGTGAAATGATTTATGAGACCCTACTTCATGCTATGAAAATTATAAATTTATTGGAATGAAGATCATTTGTTACTGGGCACAAAATACACCCACTGTAAATTGAAAGAAAAAAAAAAAAACATAACAAGTGCAAACAGATTCCAGGAAAGAAATGGGCATATATATATATATATATATATATATGGTTTGCACACAGTACATATATATGTGCATATATATATATATATATATAATGCTTATTTATTTTGAGACAGAGAGTATGTGCATGAGTGTGAGTGGGTGAGGGACAGAGAGAGGGGGATAGAGACAGAATTTCAAGCTGTGCTCTCAGCACAGAGCCCCAGGCAGGGGTCAATCTTATGACTGTGGGATCATGACCTGAGCCGAAATCAAGAGTCAAATGCTTAACCAACTGAGCCACCTATGCTTCCCAGAAATGGGTAAATTTTTAAAAAGTTGTTGCTTCACTTCTTCTGTCATTTCTACAATAATGTTACAACAAATCCTGATAAATTATTTTGCTACAACCCATCAACAATTCAATAAGGATTTCCCAGTGAACACAAATTTTAGATTATTAACATAGACTATATAGTGTTTATCAGTTTACGAAAGTGAGTATCCAGGACAAACTTTTTTGAGTGCAAAAATGTGTAAGTAAAATGTCTTGTGTTATTTGATTAATTATTTAGTGTTATAAAATGTATATATGTGTACGTTTTTAACTTGGGGGTCAACTGACAGGTCTTTGACCAACCCAAAATGAAGAATCACAATACATTCATCAATAAACTTGTGCAATATATTTGTATTATATAAAAGATTTTCTAACACTGTGATTTTTGTAGTCAATTATTTATTATTATTATTATTATTAGAGAGAGAGAGAGAGAGAGAGAGAGTGAAAATCCCAAATAGACTCCATGCTCAATGAAGAGTCCAACGCAGGGCTTGATCTCAAGACCCTGGAATCATGACCTGAGCCAAAATCAAGAGTCAGATGCTTAACTTACTGAGCCACCCAGGGGTCCCAAGATTCATTTACTTTTTTAAGCTTATTTATATCACACCATGTCTTAGATCATAAACTGTATACATTACCTTTTGTGCTAAAACAGAGCAGGTTCCAAATATTCCAAATATACAATTTCCTACTATAGTAACGACCACAAACCTATCAGGTTTCTTCAAAATTAATCAGCAGAACATTGAAGGAATTTTTTTTTCATGAGAAAGGAAGCCAACTAAGCTTATATAATTTATATATAACAATACATTCTGTTTGTTCCCAAATCGAACAGAAGTTCTTCTAAAGTAGTTGGTTTGCACACAGTAAGAGCTTAATAAACATTATTTGAATACATTAGTCTCTCTCTTTTGACCCCCACCCTACCATTACACATATAACTACTGCTAGCAAATACCAGAAGGCAACTAGCTCTGAAATCCACCCGCCCCCCTGTCCCTGGGGAAATAAGAGTCAAAGTTTAATCACCTGAGCAAATTTTCTTTTATTGAAAAGAGTTAACACCTGGTTCCCTTGAAAACACATACTTCAATGAAACCATGAGGCTGTCACAGGAATTCATAAAAATGCACGAGGCACCATGAACCTCACTGGCACAGGGAACTTGTTCTGGTGATGAAAGCTCCTTTTGTAAGAGAAGTTGTATGTACAGAGCCAAATTCTCTGGCTTACTATTGGTTCTCCTCCATAACGGCCACCCTTAACCCCAATAAAGCAGAAGGACACAGCATACAACGAGCCCTTTTTCTGGTTGCTATCCCCAAACCCCTTTGCCTTGGAGTCGCTCCCAACCCTACAGCATTAACTTGGCCCCAGGGTTGGGATCACTAACCAGATGGTCTGTTGCCTGCAGAAATGCGCATGCTCAGTTCATAAGCCCGTGCACACCCAATAAAGCGCGGAGCTCAGGTGAGGGCGGCTGCTTTTAGATGCTCATTTCTTTAGTTTTGTTCCGCGTCCAGTTGATTGAGTCGCTTTACAATCATGCTGTTGATTTTCTTAAGATCGTCTATGTCCTTTCCCTCAGCTGTTAGTCTTCTCGACACATCATCCATCTTGTTTCCAGTTTGAACTTCAAAACAGAAAACAGACTGTGTTGCATTGATAGCCAGTGTGTTCCATCGGGACCCGCTAGTGCCTTGTGTTGGTGTTTAGCCAAGTGCTGAAAGGCCCCCTTGGCAAGTCCCCTGCTCCAATAACCCACGCAGCCCACAAGCCCGGGAGAGAAATCGCCGAAGACTAAAGCTGTCTACCAAAGTGCATTACTTTTACAATTTATTGGGCCCAGCCTCGACTACCTTTGGCAGCTCCACACAGATTTTGGCTGAGAAACTTCACTGTGAGCCACCAAAGGAAACCACCAGCTAGTCTCACTGGGAGCATATCAGAGAAGTGATTGTTACATCGTCTTCTTAGAGTGCTCTTCTCCAGAGGTTTTTTGCTCCTCGTTGGGAAATGAGGTTTTCTGGCTTTCAGCCTATTTTGACATAGCTCTGCTGGTTCTGAATTACCAGCCCATAAATGAACATGTAGTAATTCCCCTCGGACCATCCTAAGAACAGAGACTGTATTTTCAAAATAAACAGAACTCTTGGCAATAAAATAAGCTATGGAGGTTACTCCATACTCATCAAAGGTTAAAATTTCCAGGAAATGCAGCAAAAAAATCCATACTTAATATTTGAGCTTCTTATTATTTCCATTTTAAGCAAGTTGTTTTTCCCCAACTAATGTTGCTGGTAGCATGCCACGAGGCTTAGTGGATAAACTAATGTGGGAAAGTAAACTAGATAGAAGAGCTTCCCCTTCCAGGCTTGGGACAAATGGTTGCCCAGAAGCTGCTTCTTCCCCATGTCTGCAAAACTATGCTGGATGAATTATGGTCTAAGACATGAAGGAAGGATCTTAATTGAGATTAACTACAGAGCCAGGCAGAAAAATCACTTGCTTCTGGGGAAAAATGTGAAACTGAAGTAAATTCATAACACATAATATCCTTTCCCCTCTTGGGAACCTCCTAGTGGAACATAAGTCAAACAGAGAAGGAAGCAGCAGCCGGGCTGGCTTGAGTGTGTTCCACGATACACTGATTCCAAATTAAATTCCAAAAAAGAAAGAGTTCCATGTGCAAAAATGTTAGAGAAAAATTTTGCACTGATCTGCCTCTTGGAAACTCACAAGAAGTAAAAAAAAAAAAAAAAAAACAATTTGAGCATTATCTAACTCAGCAATTATCAAACTCCTTTGACCATAGAATCCTTCTTCCCTCAGGCAACAACAACATCCCAGGAACCTAGTATTCTCTGGAATAGACTGCTTGGCCACTAGAATTTGTTACCAGAGGCATGTATAGTAATCTACTCTTGTAGCCCATTATTCCTTTTTAGGACAGAGATTATGACAAAAACATAAGGTCCAATGGTTTAATAAGAATGTAATCAAGTATAAAATAAGTCTTTTCCCTCTTACATAAAAATACCAGTTATAAAGAATACAGGTTCTTTCACATCAGTGAAAAGACTACAAATTTGCACTAAATCCCACTGAGAGCAAAATGGTTTCTTTGTTAAAGAGAGCACAGGCCAAGTTCATTTCCAGAGGCCTGTGCCAACTCCACTCTGAGGCTGAGTTAAGGTTTGTCTGAAAACCACAGGAAGTCCTTGTTTTATTTCTTCAACATAGGCAATGGAGGGCAGGGAAGCTTTGGAGCCAGACAGGTCAGGGTTTGAATCTTGGTTCTGCCTCTGATTAGCAGGGTACACATGGAGAGGTACATTTCTAGGTCTTAGTCTCACGTCAGTAAAATAGAAATACTAAATACTATCTTAAGAGGTAAAGATGTAAGATAATGAATTTATGTATCTGGCACAGAGCAATAGCCCAAAGAAAGACATTCTTCTTGGGGCGCCTGGGTGGCTCAGTCGGTTGAGCGGCCGACTTCGGCTCAGGTCATGATCTCACGGTCCATGAGTTCGAGCCCCGCGTCGGGCTCTGTGCTGACAGCTCAGAGCCTGGAGCCTGTTTCAGATTCTGTGTCGCCCTCTCTCTGACCCTCCCCTGTTCATGCTCTGTCTCTCCCTGTCTCAAAAATAAATACATTAAAAAATTAAAATTAAAAAAAAGACATTCTTTGTTCGTATCTTCTTTTTCTTTCTTCGTATGACTTTGCTCTCAACGTAAAACACCAGCAGCAAATATAACATAAATCACATTTATACAAGAGGGGTATAATGACAGTAATAAAGTGCATGCTCTTTGAAGTCAGGCAGGAGTGTCTTTGGGCCCTGATTCGGCACTTATTAGTTGTGGACCTCAGGCACGGTGATTAACCGAAGCCTCAGTGTCAGCATCGGTAAAACCAGAATAATAGTAGATCGTACGACCTAGAGTTGTTACAAGGTTGTGAGCAAACAGACTTCAAGTGTTACTTAGCATAGTGCCTGGGAAAATGAGTGCTCGATATATAGCACTTCTTATCATCATTACCTTTAACCTCATTACCCGTCGCTCCACAGAAGAGAGAAGTTCCTTTGGGTGGCTCTCCTGCCAATAGGGATATCTAAAATTTCCTGCTGGTTTAACTCAGTCATTACCCCAGATGGGTGTGGCAGAATGGTATTTGGAGCATTAATTTTTGTTGGTATAACATTTCAGAATTCAGAGTAATGCATGGGCTTTTTCTGGCCCTGAAGATTCAGGAACAACCCACATCCAATGGACAGTCAGAGACAAGGGCACCATTATTGTAAGGATAGTTCCCATTGAAGCTTTTAAGTTAGAGAGGGCATGGACTGGGCCAGAGAGAAGCAGTTAAATATCCCACCTCCCCACCTGCCCCGACCCCAGGCTAGATAAAAAGCCAGAAGGAGAAGGGAGTTTGGGGAAGAGAAGGGGTCTGAGGCTGTAAAAGAGCCACACCCCCTGCCCACCTGTCTCCCCCCATCATCACCACCACTACCTCCTTTAATCCTGAATGTATTTAAATTAAAGGCCTTCCAAAGACATGGGCTCCACTTCTCACTGAAGATTTTTGAAGGCTACAGGGCCTGCAAAGCAGGAAAGGGCAGAAGAAATAAATGATGGTTCTCAGGACCCAGGGGAAAAGGCGTGGTTCAGGGCAGCAGGAAGCTGAAATAAATCCAGATAATGGCCCACAGAGGTTAGCTGAGGGAGAGAACTGATGGGCTTGAGGGGAGAGGGCAACCCACAGAAGGAAAGGACAGCACCCTGCTCCTGCCAAGGCAGAGAGGAGAGTGGCCCTGAGGCCTGGGGGGTCTCGCCATGTGGGACAGCCCAGCCACCACTCAATGGCAGAGGTCAGGCCCAGGCTGAGAGCAGGGAGGGCAGGTCGTCATACAGCCCCGGGGAGTGTCAAACAGGAAAGAAGTGGCCTCATCACCTCCCCAACACAGCCTCTGGGACCTTGCACAAGCCCTCAGTGCTTCCAATAGATTTCTGGGAAGTGAGAAAACCTGGAAAGGAGTTTGAAACCTGAATGTGACTCTATGGTAGAGACCTGAATTAATGGAGCAATTATGTACTGGATTAAGAAAAACTAGAATCAACATTTGACAGCCAGGGACTCCCAAGTAAGAAAGGAAAGTTATAGAGACGCCTGGGTGGCTCAGTCAGTTCAGCATCTGACCCTTGATTTTGGCCTAGGTGGTGATCTCACGTCAGGCTCTGCTTTGTCAGCCTGGGATCCTATCTCTCCCTTGCTCTCTGCCCCTCCCCCACTAATGTGCTTGCGTTTGCTCACTCTCTCATGCTCACTCTCTAAAAATAAATAAATAAACTTTAAAAAAAAAAGAAAAGAAAGTTATAGAAATATTTAATGTCCTTGTTCGTGAACTTGTGGCACTGTGGGCTTACTTCCCCAGAATCACAGGGTCAGGCACTTGCCGTCTGTCTTTCCAGTGTAGCAGTGATTGCCAAAAAGCATGGACTCCTCACAGGAGCAAAGTTAAACAACCAGCAACAAAGTAAGAGCATTTAAGAAACGAGAATGTGTCAGTGGTACTTACCTATTAGAAAGATCACGAAGGAAACCAGTGCCAGACTGACAATCAGCACAATTATCAGCCCCATAAAAAATAGACTGTGACTTCCGTTTCCTGAGTTAGTGCCAACGTCTGGGATTTTCTCCTGGAGAGCTAACATGAAACAAACAAAAATACCTATGACAAAAACTCCTCAGGGTCCACCTTGCCAGCAGAACTGAACAGTCCCCCACTGTTAAAGACCCGAGTAAGGGATACACCCGTTTTTCCCTGTGATCACCCTGGAAAGTGACTTATGTCATAGGAATGTCTTTGGACTTACGTCTTTAGTGCTCTTTGTGAATTTTTTACCTTCTTCATCCTTGGTAGTCAAAAAAATAAGCAGGGTTTAGCACTCTCCTTGGAAAGTTCTTTGAAGATGGTGTTAATACTGAAGAGGCAGGACGTGGGTTTTCTTTGGATGGGTAGGAGAGGATATGTGTGTTAAGCTTTCAGAGTGATGGAGACTGTATTGCCCTCTTCTCTGAAGTGACAGGGGAGTAAAATACAGCTGGCTGGGACACCTATGCTGAGTGGAAGGCTGAATGCTCTAGGGTATCTCCCAGAAATGCCTTTCACCATAGGAGTAAGTTAAGCTGACATCCATTTAAATAGAAAAATGGCCCGGATGTGTCTGGGTTTCTCAGAGCTGTCTTTGGGATGAAACTGCTTGGCAAACAAGGTTCTTTTAAATGTTGTGCAGTTACATTGAGACTACAACTATGCTTATAAAGCAGCTAAAGCATGAAGTGTCTGCATTTGGCCATTTTGTAAGGCCTGTTTGCCTAGGAACACCCAAATTAAATTAAATAAGCACTATAGGAACTTGGGGTCATGGAGACCATTAACTTCCTTTCTGTATTCTCTCCTACTTTGCATCGGTCCCACACACTGTGCTACCTGATAATAGCTAGGTGGGTGGCTTAGGTCCTGGGCCGTGTAAATACATCATGCGTCACCCCGCAACAACTTTTGCTTCCTAATCAAAGCAATGGCATAAGCTGGTACCCAAACACCTATTCCTGCGGAGACTTGACTGCAGTAGAAGCAGATGAAAGTCTGAACCCATTAAAATGAAGAAAAAAGCAAGACCTCAATTAGGATTTAGAAGGGGAATAATAGATATAAATTTGGAATTACCTGAGTTTAGAATGGGAATGGAACAAACGACTAGTAGAAAATTAAGGCCTGTGTTTGAAAGTCAGAGTTGAAGCTGGAAAAATGGGGCTCAGAATGATCTGAGAGAGCTCGTTCACAATATTTAGGGAACAAAGTACACATTTAGTATTTAGAGGATTTTTGTTTTGCCTTTCTCCTCCTTTTTTAACCCTTTAATTGGGACCATTTGTGATTTTTAAGTAGAAAATGAAGTTGACTTCATGCCCCCCCAAAATTTAATGACTTCTTGAAATCTGGATGAATGTGTGGAGCATTTTCTCAGCAATGCACTACAAAGTAAGACTTCTCCTGGAAAGTGGGCACCACCGTGACCTGGCCGTGGTCTCTGGAAGGCACGACAGCAGCCAAAGGGGATGAGCAAACCTCTTGGAAGACCAGCACTGCAGTTTCCCTGGCCTTTCCAGGGAGAAACACTCCACAGAAACTTCTCAGAACTCTTGAAGACACATTCCAAATCTTGCTTAGGACCCAAGAAAGCCCATAAGCCTGTCAAATATTAAGAGAACTAACACAAAAGTTGACTAATAATAAAAAGCATTTCCTGCACTGAGCTGTTCCTAATGCCCACCCTGCCACCCACCACACCCACAGGTCCAGATTAGCCTTTACTATTTTTAGGGGGCCTAGAAGCCAGGAAGAGCCAGCAAGCCTGGGAGGCACACATACGGAGCAGATGCTGTGAGCCAGCAGGACAGAGGGTCAGTCTGTTTAAGTCATTTATGGAATCCACAATATAAAGCTTTCGATCTTCAGGCATGCCTCGAGAGCTGGTGTCCTGGGAATGATTCATAGTTCCTGGAAGAAAACACTGACACTAAACAGAAGGCCGGCTCTGGGAGCCCCACTGCACAAGAATCAGAGGCCACAGGAAGCTGGACAGGCACGGAAAGAACCACCCACATGCATTATTTCCAGCTGAAGGTCTAGAAAAGCTGCACTTGTCCAGAAGAAAATATTTCCCTTTGGGGACAACGTTGTACCTATTCTTTTTGCTTGGCTTGCCAGGAAGCTCAGACTCAATTGTGACACCCAATTTGAGCCCTTTATACCCTGCTTATCTGAATATCCTCTTTCCTTCTCCTCAGATTTCTTAATTCTCGCTATTTTCCCTGAGCCTGCTTTTTAATTTTGTAATTTATTTTATTTCATTAATTTTTTTAAGTTTTTATTTATTCATTTTGAGAGAGAGAGAGAGAGAGAGAGCACATGAGCATGAGTTGGAGAGGGGCAGAGAATGGAGAGAGAGAATCCTAAGAAAGCTCTGTGCGGACAGGGTGGAGCCCGATTCGGGGCTCAAACTCATGAAGAGTGAAACCATGAAATCGTGACTCCGGCTGAAGTAGGTTGCTTAACTGATTGAGCTGCCCAAGCTCACTGAGGTGCCGCAAGAAAACTATTTTAAAATAAATTACAAAATTAGGGGCACCTGGGTGGCTCAGTCAGTTAAACATCCGACTTCAGCTCAGGTCATGATCTCACAGTTCATGGGTTCCAGCCCCGTGTTGACAGCTCAGAGCCTGGAGCCTGCTTCAGATTCTGTGTCTCCCTCTCTCTCTGCCCCTCCCCCACTTGTTCTCTGTCTCTGTCTCTCTCTCTTTCAAAAAATGAATAAAAATTGAAAAAATAAAATAGTTTTCTTTTATCACAGTTTATATTCTGGTGAGATGCCTCAAGTCCTTTGGACAAGAAAACTATGTATAAACATACGGAAAGGTAAAACTAAGCTAGTCGGCCTGTGGCCCAAAGACAGATTGTGAGAGGGCAAGAGAATATTACCGCAAACCATCCTAATTGCATGAAGCTTTAAAACATAACTGCGATTTTTACATTCTCACTCAATATGGTATATATGAGTCTCCACCTTACATGTATTCTTTAGCCATTAGATGCTGGCAGGGAGTCCTCAAGACAAAAATCTTCGCAGCCTAGGGTGCTATAAAGAGGAACCGCGCAGCGGATTGGAGGCTAAACTCCGGGACGTCTGAGGGCTCTTTCTGCCGAATTTCCTTAGATTGAGGCCTCTTCCATAGTAAAGAATTTTAAAACTGAGGTTGACACTTAAGGTAATATTTTCTGATGACAGCACTTCCAGCAAACCTGAAAAGCCCGAATGGGTTTATTTATAAAGTCTGTTTTATTAGGTCTCTTCTAGCACAACAGAGAACGTGTGCCCTTTTAATTACATGAAATAAAGGGCTCTAGGAAGACAAATTCAAATTACCATCAAAACTGTCTCTTTCATGGTGGTGTCTCTTCATAAAATGAGTCCAATGGTGACATAGGGACTTTTTGATGTGAAAGGGACTGTAGACACGCTCTAGTCTGGGCACAGAGCCCGACGCAGGGCTCGAACTCATGGACCGCGAGATCATGACCTGAGCTGAGGTCAGACACTTAACCAACTGAGCCACGCAGGTGCCTCCCTAACCCTCTTTCAAGACTTGGCTCAAACCCCATCTCTCGAAGAATCAACCTGCCTTTCCTTTGTGCTTTTGCTGGATGCGGTACCTTCTTCCATCAGAACACACATTCTATTTTACAACATTTACTGCTTACATCTTTGACTTTCCTGGTTGACTGAGAACTCCTCAGGGTGGGCACCAATCCTATTCTTCAAATACTCAGTGTCAAATGTATAAGCCATGACTTACGTTAAGTTGGAACAGCTAAAATATTTTGTTTACGATTTGAAGCTCACCATTTACAAAAGAATTTGAGGCAGTTAATAATAAATGCAATGACAGAAAGAAACTGAGGATAAAAATCCTCATGTGATATCTATCTGGACTCTGGTAAAGTCAATAAACTTTGTGCCTTCATTTATATGAAGCAACACACTGTTTACTTCCTGTTAACATTAAAAATCTTTCCTTTAATAGCAGTTGCAAAATGAAGAAAGATAGAGTTAGGAGAAAACAAATTCAGAAAAAAAAAGTTGCAAACACCTACAGATCTGAAAAAGGATCAGCCATTTACTAAACAGGGTAAACTGGGGGCGCCTGGGTGGCTCAGTCAGTTAAGCTGCCGGCTCAGGTCATGATCTCGCGGTCCATGAGTTCGAGCCCCGCGTCGGGCTCTGTGCTGACGGCTCGGAGCCTGGAACCTGTTTCAGATTCTGTGTCTCCCTCTCTCTGACCCTCCCCCGTTCATGCTCCGTCTCTCTCTGTCTCAAAAATAAATAAACGTTAAAAAAATTTTTTTTAAATAAACAGGGTAAACTGCATCCTGAAACATTAAAAACCAGGAATTCCCCAGTCATACCTAAAACCCACTAGTACTTGTAAAAAATATGCTCCTGAAACCCTAAGAAAAACATGGACTAATTAAACTTTTTATCAGTCAAAGCTAATAACTAAACAAGGTGTTCCAGGTATCCTGAAATTTTAATTAACAAAAATATGTAATTCTCAGAGTATTTTAGATTAGATATTACTGAAGCATTGATATTGATATTACTGAATTCCAAATATACTTCATGGAATAGTCCTAAGGGAATGACATGAAGTGATCGTTTTTTAAAAAGCAGCAGCAGCATATAAAATAAAGGAGACTTAGAGATCAATCAAGTCTTATCCTTTCACAGATAAAATCATAAGCAATGGCTGATGCATGGTCACAGATCCTACTCTTCCAGAAATGCTTTGTATTTTATCATCTCTTATACTTTATTATCCCGAGTACTAATATTTGATGAGCAATAAAGGTTTGTATGTCACATCATAGAATCATCATTCCAGCCATGGCTTCTATTTTAGGTGTGGTGACTGGCACGTGGTTCATTTTTGGATCTCTGACTCAACGTCCTTAAGCCTTAGCTTCCCCTTTAGGAATGGGATTGCTATTGCTCAAATCTCATACCGGAGCTTAATCAACGGTTACAAAGTGGAGGAACAACTAGAAAATCATAGCCACAAAAACTAACCTAGGAGCAGTGCAGCTAATTAAATCTCCAAATGATCAGCCTTGCTACTCACTGAAAAAGGTGATTCAGTGCAACAACAAATCCAAAATCACTGAGGCAACAACTTAGAGTAAGCTATGACGTGCCCTGAAAGTAAATTTCTTCCTCAGGGTAAAGTCATAATATAAATAGATGCCATTTTCATGTACTTTTAAATGAACTACAACATGCAAATGAAAAATAACTAGCAAAGAAAATGGGATTGGGTGTCCGTGGTTCATGGCCACCAAGAGCCTATAAATGGCTCCGTGAGTAAATGGATCCAGGATCACATGCCCTGAAGCCAGGACCCACTGTTGTTGACACCAGTTGTTGCTATCTCTGGCATCTCCATATAAGGGCACCTGGGAACAAGCAGCAGGGCTGAAGAAGCCAAAGTGTTACTAAATTCTGCATCACAGTAGCTCAACCCTCCTCCCTAACTCTGGTGTGCAAATTTGCTCACTATTCTGAGATTGACCAAAGCAGTATCCTTTTAACGGAGCCTTTTCTAATCCCTTGCACTGAAACATGTAAGTAATTTCATTTTCCTCCAGCTTAGATCACGCTCACAGCTCTTTTTATCATTTAAGAATTCTTTGACCAGCTACAAATAAATATTCCAACAAAAGAGTTGTCTATGAAAAATTGCTTTGCTCTTTATTTTTTCCCCTGGGTGCTCGATATCAAAGCACAGAAATGACACACCGGTATTGCTTGCCACAAAATCCAAATTGTTATAATAGGGTTTAATTCAAAGCTAATAGGAAGCTTTATTGAGTGAGTCATGGTAATTTGTTCTTTAATTCCATTTCAGAGTCAGTGCCTCTTCACATTCAGGAATTAATTTTTTAAATCAAGTCTAAATCATTTCTATCAAAAGTTTAAAGCACAGAGCACACGCAACCAAAAACATCCCAGCCGCAAGAATCATAATTCGGTGTCGGTAGAGTAATAGCATGCAAATTACTTACAAAAAATGTGAGCTTTGACTGCTAGGTTACCAGAAAGGAAAAGAAAGAAAAAAAAAAAAATACTATTCAGAAGCAACTACAGTAAAACTTTCTATGAATTCTGTAGTCCTGTCTTTGCCTTCCTTCAGCGAACGGGTGCTCCTACAAGGCCCATAAACCCCGGCATGATGTTGGTCTATATTTAGTGTTAATTTAGCCAAGCAGGGTAAGATTTCCAAATACTTTTTATGCAATGTCTAAGGTTTTTAGGGACTATATTACTGAAACTATGCTTTAAAAAGAAAAAGCCACCATGCCTTGATTCAATTGGTAACTGTTGAGGTTGTTATTGGACCGAAGTTAATGTCCTTATTTGGCTGATGGGACCGGGTAAGCGGACACATTTCTCGCACTCCTGCCACGGTATGCTCCCATATATAAATATCCAGTAGCGGACCGGAGCTGCCATTCTGACAGGACTCCAGACCAACCAGAGGACTGCAATAAAGAGCGACAGAGAAAGGTTGTGATACTAACTGGGATGATGGCACGTCAGAGAACTCCGAGTGCTTCCAGAAGCTACAAAAAAAGATTGCGAGTGGGAGATTGTATGGCTACAGACCCGCTGCAGAAGAGAGAAGCACTGTGTCTCATCAACTTCCCTTTCTACTCAAAGCCTTTATTTATTCTGAGTTTTTATGCATCCGCTTTCTCAGAAATGCCAGACTTTCTCTCATGGGGTTCCCGCACAGGCACGCCAAGGAGCGCCTGCCCTCTGGTGTACATGAGAGGAGCTACAGTGAGGACTGCCATCCTGTGAGTCCCATTCGCAGGCTACAGGGACAAACTATCCTGGCAGGACACTAAGGGCTGGGCAGTAATCAGATACGCAGTCCTTTCCAAACCTACCTTCTTCCACTGCACATCTAGATGGACACATCTATAGATCTTTGAAACAGTTTGTACGTCAATCAGAAAATGTTTGCTTCACGGAACTTTCTTTACATTTATATTTAGTATGGACCGCGGTCTACATTTAGGGGAAAGGAATGCCATTTCCTTAAGCTTCATCTGTACCAGGGGACCAGTTCACGGAGGAAGCAATATAACTAGTAACTGTCTCCTCAGAGGTACATTATACATTAAAAAGCTATGCCAAATTTCTTGAAAAATGAAAATGTTTGTTTGCTGTTATATTATCAGCCTGTTTATAAATCTCCTAGCTACCTGATCAGTCTTAAACCATCAAACCTCTGAAGAAACAGCAGCCTCATTCTGAATATGTACTATGTATGTTTTTCTCACTCCTGTAACCTTACAACCCTATCAGTCCCCCTTCAGGGATGAGGAAAATGTCGCCTAAGCAATTCCTTACCCCAAAGTCTGAATTCAACCATATTTTACACAAGGGAAAGGGATGAAAAGTTCTTATGGCTTGCGATTAGACTTCTGGAGAAGCAAGTGAGAGCAAAGAAAGATGACATACATACCTCATTTTATCTATTACGTACTTGAAAGATCACATCAAGAAGAGTTCAGTCGTAAGAAGAAAATAGGTATTCTCACCTGAAATAATCTGGGGGCACTTTTAAGTATTTCTTGATTTTTATTTCAAACACTTTATTTTACTATATCTAGATTCAACTCCCAGGAAATTCAGTAAATGCCATCACAGCCTTGAATCATGGATGCTGGTTGCTTCAAAATTAATGCTTGAGCCTCAAAACATTAAGAACTGAGTAGGCAGGGACCATTTTAAATTCCTTTAAACCAGCAAGATTAATCAAGAACCAAGGAATGAACTGGTTCATATGATATGAACTATCATATACCATTTTGCTACTTTTGAGAAAACTCTATTTTTATACATTGAAGCCCCAGTAATCCTTGTCTAGCAACTATCCATAAATTTCATGAAGATGTACCCATCCATAAATTTAATATACAGATTAACTCATTTCTCTCTTCTTCCTCCTAAAACCCCATTAAAAAGGCAGAATAGGAATTAAAATTAGAAAACCACAAGAATGAAAATTGGAAGAAATAATACTGAACAAGATTCCAACAAATGTATTGAATACGGAAGAGAGTAGTCATTATCCGCATGTGTAGAACGGCAGAACTCAGGCGGGCTTAGGAATTGGAGGCAAGAATGAAGTATGGAGCTAAATCCAGGCAGGTGATTTCATAAAGATTGAAAAACTGTGTTATAGAAATCTACCCCCCCCCCAAATAAATGATTAAGAAATAAAGCCAGAGGCTCAATTCAGCAGTTCTAGTTATTTCATGGAGTTCCAGGACAAAGTGTGTATGTGTGGGTTTTGTGTGTGTGTGTGTGTGTGTGTGTGCGCGTGTGTGTGTGTGGGCAGAGGGTAGGTGAGGGGGGCTGGGCGGGGTCAGGGCCCACCAAAGCACAGTTATCGCTGAATTTTTACAACTCTAAAGTACCTCCAATAACAAAACGAAGAAATAAAAATTGCACATCACAACAGTTTTATTACAATAGAGCGAGGTCTTCAAAATTCTGAATTTGATTTTCTACCTAAAATTTTATATACCAAGCCATACTACCTTTCAGGCATGCGGTAGTCTAAGTAATTGAGCCTCTAGGCACCCATTCCTTCACTGAAGGAAGTGTTCTCTACCAAGCAATCTAAGAACAAAGACACAGGGTCCAGAAAACGTGGACTCCAACCCAAGGGAGGAAAACATATCCCAGGATGATGAAGTCTCAGAAACAGTTGTACATATACATGGATAAGAGAGAAATTAGTTTAGACTGAAACAGGTATACGGTTGGGCTTTGACCCTGTGGAAAATTGATCTTAAAAAGTTTTACGTATTTGGGACTGTTTCGGAAGAATTAGTGATGTAAATGTAAAACCAACACAAAATGTTGAGAATGGTAAGGAAGCACAGGCAACTCATTCAGGAATGAACACAGAAATATGGTCACTATAATCCAACGATGCCAATTTAATGGAAAAATACCAGAATGAGAAAAAAGGAAAAAGGAAAAATCATCTATCAAATAGGAAGCTGTCAGATGTCTAAACATAGTAAACTAGTAACAGTATAAGCATATTACTTAGAAATCTGAAACCAAGGCCCTAGGAAAAACACCAAAGGCTGAAACGGCCCCTGTGAAATGGAAAAGGATGGAGCAGGGAGCTAACTTTCCCCCTTACAATCCCTGAGGTACCATTCAACTATGTATATACATCATATTAATAAAAATTTTTATTTACAAATAGTATACATATATGAAATTGAAAATTTACGGGCGATAACTACTTGCAATCGTTTTTCCAGGATTCTGACCTACTTGGGAGTACAAGAAGGTGGCAACAGCAAACTCCGGTTCTGGATTCCGAGGCAGTTTTCCTCTGCACCAAAACTGAGAGATGGGACTCACGCTTGCCACAGCTACAGTGACTCTACAGGCCAGACAATACGGTTTCAACAAGAAGCTACATCACATGTCCCAGGAGTTACTGAGAATGTTGGGAAGAGCCCTGGTTTGGGAAGAACACCTTCACCGATCTGGGCTCTTCTCTTGTGTACAGGTTTACCACCACACCCCCCCCCCCCCCCCCCACGAAGCCTCTTATTACTGTTTTCTGCACTAAACCCAAACAAATCAGTAACTAGAATCCCAATGAGGCGCTAAGTATTATTCTACAGTGATATACCCAATGACATTGCTACATTCTTTCATCTATCTTCATGCTTCCAAATATACAAGTGAGTTTTGTCTCTCTCCCCCTATCTAGGTTGGTTATTTTGAACTTTGTACCTCAAACCCATAAATGTTTCTTCTACTAGAAAAGAAGCACTTTTAGTGTGAAAAGATCTTTATTTCAAAATGTAAGACTATAGCAGATAAAATGTGTTACTGCCCTCAGAGGTCAAGGTTGGCAGCCTTTCTGGCATATGCTGAACTCCTCATGAACTCCCACTAGCTTTGGTCTCAAAGACCAAATGGCCTTTCAGAGTAGCTCTAAGGTCTCATGCTTCGTCAACCCCAGTGACAGAACTAAAATGATTAGGTCCCATTTAATAATTAAAATATAGCAGAATTCTAAAAGAATTAGCTCCCAAAATTGTATCCAAAACTCACTTGTCTAGTATATTAAGTACTTTGTATATTTACAACATTTTAATCAATATTTTTGGACAACTATAGTATAAGAAATTTAAACTTGGGTGATAGGTTTCCTCATTAGGAAATCAAGTACAGTAACATATTTTTGCTCTTCATAAATAGAAATGACCAAACATTACAAATACTTTATTTATGTTTACTGATTATATTTACAGAGAATATTCAATAACCAGAACTCACCATCTGCAATATTGTACATTAAATTATAACCCCTGCTACAAAAGCCATCTATGTTAACCCAAGATAAAAACTATCTCTAGTTTAAATACATTAGAAATTACCAAAAAAAAAAAAAAAAAAAAATAGAAAGTGATCTTCAAGTGCCGAAAATCTAGAAGAATTCTCCAACATCTGCTCTCTTATCTCGACATTTGCTTCGAGCTTTTGTTCGAGCTTTGAAGGCTGCAGAATTATACAGATGCTGAAATGAAGGAAAGGAAAATACAAGTGAATCACTAAAGCTTAAAATATTCTTATATTTTAACATTTTAAAATCATAACATTTTAAAATCATAAAAATGTTGTCAAATGTGTGTGTAATAGCTACATGCCTTCATTCATTACTGGAAACAATTACAAATGATACAATAACTTTAGAAGGTTATTTGGCAGTACATATCAAAGAGTCATAATCCAGCCCTGTATTCCCATGTAAAGATTTCGTCCAAGAAGGGATTCAAAAGAGAAATATATGTAAAGATATTAATATTAAAATACCTAATCATCAATTATGTGGCTATAAAAATGATTAACTATAGTCTATAAAAATATAGTTAAGCACTTCCCACCCACTAGTATGGCTATAAAACAAAAAAAGCCAGAATAAAAAGTGTTGATAAGGATACAGAAATCGGAACTCTCATACACTACTGGTGGGAATGCAAAATGGTTCAGTCATTGTAGAAAACAGTTTGGCAGTTCCTTACAAAGTTAAACACAAAACTACCCTATGACCCAGCAACTCCACTCCTATGTATATACCTAAAAGAACTGAGAACAGGTGCTCTAACAAAAACATGTACACAAATGTCCACAGTAGCACTATTCACAATGGCCAAAAAGCAGAAACAAGCTAAAAGTTTATCAACTGATAAACGGATAATCACGTGGTGTATCCACATGATGGAGTGTTATTCAGCCACAAAAAGTACTAAAACACTGGGACATGCTAGAATATGGATGAACATTGGTAACATGATGCTGAATGAAAAAAGTCACACAAAAGGTCACGTTTTAGGAATCTATTTACATGAAATATCCAGAATAGGTAAATGCATGGAGACAGAAAGCATCTATCAGTGGTTGCCAGCAGCTTGGGGGGGTGGGGAGGGATGAGAAGGGAATGTTTAATGGATATAAGTTTCCTTTTGCGGTGATGAAAATATTTTGAAACTAAACAGAGATGACAGTTGCACAACATTGTTGAGTATACTAAATGCCCTGCATTGTACACTTCATTTTTTTAATGTTTATTTATTTTGAGAGTGAGAGACAAAGAGAGAGAGAGAGAGAGAATGCACACATGAATAGGGAAGGGGCAGAGGGAGAGACAGAATCCCAAGCAGGCTCCACACGGTCAGCACAGAGCCTGACGCGGGGCTCAAATTCATGAAAGTGTGAGATCATGACCTGAGCTGAAATCAAGTTAGACACTTAACCAACTGAGCCACCCAGGCGCCCCAGTGAATTCTACACTTTAAAATAGTTTATTTTAGGTTATGTGAATTTCACCTCAATAAAAACATAAAAATATAATTAAGGATTTTGGAAATGTTAAGTGAAATTACATTAATTAGTATTTAATGTTACAAACTCTCTGAGCACATGTTTTCTCAGCTTGCAAAATGAATCTGGTACTTACTTAGTAGGTTTAGTTATCTGATACAAAAGACACTGTGTACTGATTCATAACTATAAAAAGTTAACAGAATAAAAGAAATCAAGAAAGGAAAATAATTTCTGTGCTAATAGGATTATAGATAAAAATTATTCATTATAACTCCCGATACTCTAAATAAAGTGTCTACAATTTTAATAAAGCGTCTACAATTTTAATACAGCTATTCTGTGTCTGAAACATCATAAAGCACTACAAGCCCATAGACTCCGTTAAATACCTATCACCTGGTATAATCAAAGCCTCGGTCTACTTTTCTTTGATGCATTGAGTTCTGATGAAAACAAAAACAAAACCTACCCTTTCAAAACGTGAAATCTTCATGGTTTTAAGTGTTGCAGCATCAAGCATCACTGGGGGTCCAAGTTCAAATACATTACGAAGGAATTCATTTGACTTCGGTAAAACAGAAAGGTAAATAAAATCAGGCTCATTATCAAATATCAGCTCTTTTTTACTACATAAAGTGAAATCTGATTAATAGAAGTTATGTGGAGCTTATAAATAAGTACTTGGGTCACGTATTTTCCTCTCTTTATGAGACTAGGTTGTTTCCAATGCCTCGAATCCAAGAAAGTTACATAAGCAAAAGTCGTCTACAAAACTTACAGATGCTCCACCAAACAGTTGCCTACTTATCAATTCTACTTTAAAAAGAATAAATGCAGCTCTGTACCATGCTGAAAGCATCTCCATATCCAACTAACTTCAAAAGCCCATTAAGTGAACTACATTCCAAAATGCCCCCTAATTTAAAAACAAACATACAGAAAAGAGGTCACTCACACTCACCTGCAAATGGTACTGCATTCCTGAACCAAGAACTTCCTTAAAGGTGTCATAGGTATGTTTTTTGACCCAGCAATCAATATACATACGTTCAGGACCAAATTTAACAGTTTCTGGTGGAAAATCCCGTTCCTAGCCAACAGAAGAACCAAAAATTTTAAGAGGAATGACGATGGCTTCACAAGATCCTACAGAAACACAATTTCTAAACAGACACATTTACAAGTAAACAATATGGTTTAAACTGATAACTCCGATACCTCCACCCCTGAGATGTGAACAGACTAGCAAGTATTATCCTAACATAAGGGTACAGAACTTGTCTATTTATAGTAGACTTGAAGGCACAACCAAGTTCGGATAAATTCTATTGGCAAAACCACAGTGTTGTGAATGTCTTTAAATTTCAGTAACACTCTACAAACTTGAAGAAAAAAATCAGATATCTATATTGGTCTACAAATACAGGGTGAGGTGGGGAGAGAGGAGCAGGATGCTGCAAGACAAGTCAGAAGACAAGATGCCCCCACACACCAGGAGTGAAACTGAGAAGAAGCGGGGGTCAACGGAAGGAAGGGAAGATAAATGGAACTGACATAACAGACCAACCAAAAAGTAGAGTACCAGCAACAAGAGGGCTCCAAGGGTCTCAGAGCAGACTTACTAAAAAAATGAGAGGTTTACTAAAATGAGAGGTTAAGACTTCAGAGATGGAACGATTTTTCCAGAAGACAATTTCTAAAGTACAATCATGAGTGGGAATCTAGCGAATCAAGGAAATAAAGGAAATGGAAGTAAAGATCATTGAAACAAATATAGGAAAGGGCCCTCCAAATGTAGAGGAGTCACCCAGAACAGGGGCAGAACTTGGGATGAAAAAAAACTGGCTGCTCCATTCTTTAATGAATCATGATTATGAAAGAGTAACTAGGAAGAGAGCAGCTGATCACCACAGGGACAGAACAAAGGAGATGGAACTTGCCCACTTCAATCAGCTCCCCGACATCTACCTAGCCCCCTTCCTTCTCAGCAGACACATTATATAATGTGATAGAAAAGAACATGAAATCTAGACTTACATGGGTGTGCCATTCACTGGCTTGTCATTTTGGCAACTAATTTAACCCCTTTGGGTCTGTTCCCTTGCCTGTAAAGTGGAGCCTTCAATACCTATACCACAGAGTTATGAGAAGTGTTAAGATAAAGCATGTTTGTGAAGCACAAACTGCCTGGTCTGTCACAACAACTGAAAAAACACCCAACAGGGTTCTACTATTTCAGCCGTTCTTATTTCAGAAACACTGAGACACCAGGAAAGAGCTCTGTCTAAACTCATCTGCATCATAACCTATTCCTCTCCTAAATCTCTCCGATTCAAGGCAAATCATACTCCTTACATCATACTCTCAATCTATCATCATACCCTCAAACTAAAATTATAAACTTGTATTTTCAAATGCTCCCTTCTCCACTGGTTCCTTCTCCCATAAAGGGAGTATCTAAAACACCCAGCATCTAAAACAAAACAAAACAACAAAACCCTCCCACAATCCGGTGATGGACCCTTTCCCCTTCCAGTTACAGCCACGTTTTTAAAAAGAACAGTCAAATGGGGCGCCTGGGTGGCTCCAGTCGGTTAAGCGGCCGACTTCGGCTCAGGTCATGATCTCGCCGTCCGTGAGTTCGAGTCTCACGTCAGGCTCTGTGCGGACAGCTCAGAGCCTGGAGCCTGTTTCAGATTCTGTGTCTCCCTCTCTCTGACCCTCCCCCATTCATGCTCTCTCTCTGTCTCAAAAATAAATAAACGTTTAAAAAAAAAAAAAAAAAGAACAGTCAAAACACAACATCTCCACTGCTTCACTTTTCAATCCCCTTCAGTCAAGCTTTCCTGACATCCTTCTACTGAAGCTGCTCTTATAAAGGTCACCCACCAATGACCGAATTGACAAATCCAATGGACACTTCCTTCACTCTCTCTCACTTGACCTATCTGCAGCATGTGGCCCTGTTGATGGCACAGTACAATGGGTTCAAATTCCAGCTGTGCTACTTACTGTTCTTTCTGCCTTTGGTCTCCATTTTTCCTTAAAAAAATAACTGTGTTGCTTAAGTGTTACAATGGAACAGAAATAAGAAAACTTTATATCAAGGCACCTAACGTATTAAATGCTTGCTGATTAAGAAATACATGAGCTTAAAGAAAGGCTTCCAGATGAAAAAAAGGATGGGCAGCAACAAGCACACCTAAAATGGAGAACTCTCCTCTACGGCAGTTTAATCAGCTTCATTGAAAAGATCCATCAAGGAAGCAGGGTCCTTCAGAGAAAGCTGGGTTCCAGTGAAAGTTAAGAAACAAGAACACTTAGCAAGGTGGTGAGGACAGACCTTTCTTCAGTAGGTACACTGAAGCAGAGCTGGAGAAGAGGGAACCCAGGCAAAGGGCAGGGGAGGAAGGGAAATCCTGAGGTGGAGAGGGGAGGGTGGAGAAGGCCTAAGGGGAGAGCACTGCAGGGAAGAATTATGAGGCAAAGAAAGGGCTTTCACTTGTAGGAGGTGCTGGGCAGGGGTGGGGGGCACACGAGAGGCCTGTGAAGGCTGGTGTGCACTGCGATCTGGCTTGTGTCTTAGGACAATCAGTGCTGTGTGCTGTGGCTGCTCAGGCCGAGGGGCTTGTCAACAGGGTCTGCTCAGATCCTGCTGAGCCTTAAAATCTTTGATCCAGAAAGGATGCATCAAGACAGAAAATCTAACATCAGGTCTAATCCAGAAAACATAGAACATGCCATTATCTTATCTTTGGCGGTGACGTTATCCAAAGAGGAGTAGTTTGTAGTTATTCAAGAAAATGCCTTGCTTAATTTGGGGACACCACCACACTAAAATTGTAAGATCAAAAGGATCAATTTTTAATATAGATGTCTGCTCGAGCTTGGGGGCTTTTATTTTTCAGATTCTAAAAACCAGAGTAAATATAAAATATTACTATAATGTAATTAGAGTTAGCATTAACTGAAATGCATAGATCCCTGAAGATCTCTATACTAATTTATACCCTAAGTTTTACTTGAATTAAAATGAACAAAGTTCTTAAGCAGGCTATGCATGAGAATCACTGGATTATTTCCAAACTGGACCTGAATGGGATCTTACCATCTTTACTTTTTTTAATTACCATTCTAAATTTTCATATACACGCCAGGTTGAAGACTCTGGTGACACACTTACTCTTAAATGAGCTGCCCTATTCAATAGTAAGAACCTGAGATATTTATCCTTTATGTGCAAGAAATATTTCTTACCTGGTCAAACCAAAAAAAAAGGAATAAAAGAAAATGTTAATGACTTTGGTATTCTCCACAGTAAAACTGCCCTTAACCTGCAGTTCCTTTTAACTGTGCCTTCTAATCGAATCCCCGAAGGTTTCTAAATCAATTTATTTGCCAGGTAGATTGAAACAGGTTAGAAGACTGTAGAAGGTACTCAAGTATCAGATGATTTTAAAACATTACTTAAATGCTGGGTTTTGTTATTTCAGTTTTTAGCACCTAGGCTTCCTAGGGAGAATACAAAGGTCTTTGCTTAAATGTACTGACGGGTAGGCAATAATTCACTATTCACAGAGAACACTGTACTAAATATGTATGTGCTAAGCACCACTGTTTAAATGATGACAAGTACAACAAAGGGAAATACACTTTGTATTTTTTAAACTAAGAAAAAAGTACCTTTATGCATCAAAATGAAATTTGCCTTTGTTTAAAAAATATATATATGTTTTTAAAATACCCTCCAGGCTTAAAATGAGGAAACTATTTTGATCAAAGGTGAAGTTCAACCAACAAAATGACCCAATTGCCAAGTTTAGCCTAAAACAATCTCATTCAAAATGAGTAGGCATTGTAGCATTGAGAGACCTACCTCCACTGCCCTCAGGATGTCTCTGAACACGGACCGCTGCTTTCTCTTGTCCACTTTGGCACGGTGCTTGTTTCCATCTGTAGCCAAAGCCCTAAGCATCTGAGTCAAAGACTCCATGTCTTCATAAAAAAAGTCCTGGTCAGGAAAAACAATTTTAGTTTGTTATTGGGTTCCTTTCCCCCCGCCACCACCACCCCAACCTTTCCTAGCGCTAACAAAGAAGAGTCCACTTTGGAAATCATCCAGCAGTGGTAAAAGGAGCACCACACATCTCAGAGCTCTTTAGAGATCTTGGCACACAGGCACACATTCACACATTTATAGCATCGTGCGAAAATTTTAATCCAGAAATGGTGACTACAAGATGATACACTACCACTAACCAATTAACATTCCCCTCCCAACTATATCCAGATACTGTCAACAAATACTTATTGTGTTCCTACCGTATTCAAGACATTCCTGGGATTTCAAAGTTCAGTGGAAGTCAGATACCACAAATATCAACACAGCTTCTATCCTTTGGCTCTTCAGTCCCCAAAGCACACAATCCCAGAATTCCAAATATTCTTATTCCCAAAGTACAAGCTATCAGTAATGCTTAAAACACCTAATTTTTTACTCTTCATTTTTCAAATAAGCAAGCATTTAACTCAGGTGTACACCTCATGTACTTAAGTTACTCAAGCTAAGAAGATATTTTAATCCCTTCTGAAGAGAAGCCACAAAACGTACTACTATTTGCTACTGCCCTGATTTGACTGTGAGTTTCCTTGTTATAGTTTAACAATGGCTATACTTTTAAGAAGTACCTTTGAGTGTTTTTATTCCCTATGTACATTTTATAAACACATTAAAAAATGATTCAAAGTTATTTAGCTGACCAAAATTAGAGCAGACACTTAGAGAAGCCAGAAAGTAAACAATCTCCAGTTCCACTTATTAATGGCTGTTTAATATTTTTTGCATTAGCTATAATAATCATTTAACTTGTTCTATTAAAATAAGTAGATCTTCTTCTGGATATTCTTCAAATTGTATATATAATTGTTTAAGCTCAAAAAGCATAAATGCAATTTCTTTTAAAGTCTAAAATGAAAAAGATTATTAAACTGGTAGAGATTTTATTATTTAAAATTTATTATTACTGGTGGAAAATTACAACTGATACCCCAACTCTTAAGTACATATTTTCTTATCGTCAATATTTTAGAGATTGTGTATTATTAACTATTTCAACAAGTTTTCTTCAAATGTTCCAAATCAACCTCCTATGTCTGAGTAACTGGAACAATACCTTAAGATTTGCATCTAGAAAATCTACTACCAAAGCTGATGAGGTTTTATTAAAACAGATGAAAGTCATGTTTATCTCTATGTATATAAATTCCAATGAATGTGATGCTTTCATAAAGTTTTACTTGTAGAAACAAGTACCTTTCAGACACTGGAAGTTTCCTACTCATTTCACTGGCTACACATTCTGTTATAGTATTCTCAAAGAAAAATGTATGGAAAACCTTACAATACATATAGGAAAATAAACGAAATTAAGAAAACTCTAGATATTAACTTAACTGGTTTTAAGAACTGAGAACCACTGCTAGTCTGACCCACCGGGGACATTCGGCTATGTTCAGGGACATTTTTGGTTGTCATACCTGAGGAAGGAGCAGTTGCTACGGGCATCTAATGAGTAGAGGCCAGAGATGTTGCTAAACATCCTAAAATGCACAGGACCGCACCCGCACCCTCTTCCCAACAGAAAATTACACAGCCCAACCTACCAACCATACAGACGTTAAGAAATCCCAGTTATTGATCTCTGCAACCGATAAAACTCAATCTAGTTACGGTATCAATCACTGAGTTCAATATAGTACTAACTTGGAAAAAACAAATGTTATATATTGTAGGGAAATGTCTCCAAAACATTTGGGCATTAAAAAGAAAGAAAATATAAAACAAAAACAGTCCATAAATAGCATCCGAAAGCCAACTTATTGGGGCTTAGGATAACTATATAGTAAACCATATATCCAGGGACAAATGAAAATTGGACTCTTGGGGTACAAATTAACACTTTAACTCCTATCAAATATAAAAAGAAAATAGCAGAATCATGATCACACAAGGGTGTGTGTCTGTTTCTCTCCTGAAGCACTTCCTTTGTCAGGTTAAGCAGGGTATAAAAATGGGAGAATCAAGGAAGGTCTATGCTATATTTTGGTATGTCTTCCAGGGTCAGCATGTTATTTGGCTCCCAAGATCTGTAACTCTGCCTAGTGAACAGTCTCGGTCTTATTGTAAGTTATCCTAGAGAGCTCCTAAAAGGCCACTACTAGACCACTGCCAGAGAGGGGAAGTAATATTCAGTTTAATCAAGAGTTAACAGTAATAGCTACCACTTATACTGTACCTATCGTGTTCTCAACAACCTTATGAGGTAATTACTATTTTATTCTGCATTTCAAAGATACTGATACTGAGGCATAGAGAAGTTGCCCAAATTATCCAACTAGTAAGGGTAGAAAAGAGATCTGAACCTGGGAGTGTGGCTCCAGAGCACACACCTACCTATGTGGTTAGAGAGCAAATATGCATAATAAACTAGAGAGACAGCTCTCACAATATCTAATTCGCCATGGAAACTTACATTAGCAAAGGCTCTGAATATTTCCATGCCATGCATTTGCTACTAAAACCACAATTTAAATCAGCCTATGTATTCATCAACACTTGGTTTAATTTTTTGAACGCCCTACATCTACTCCTACCCAATACCACAAACTCACTTTCAAAAAGCTTACTTAACAAAAATAGCAAACAAAACACTAGGTTCTATTCTGTAACTCAGTTCATTTTTGTCCTTAGATAGGGACTTATCCAAACATGTTTAATCTGACCTGAGTTCTAGCTCTCTCTATCTCCTACAATTTATCAAACCCGGAGAACAAAGAAGATATGTGAGTAATAATAAATGTATGTTTACACAATTATTTTAAAAAATCCAACATGTATAATTTAAATTGTATTATTACTTTACTTTTAAGATACACTTCAAAGGAAAAAGCAAAGAAATTACCATTTATAACCAGTAGAGTAAAAGAAAATTAAAAAACTGGGACATCTGGCTTCTATGCCTTGAGGTTAAGGAGCCATTAAGTAGCTCAATAAAATTAAATTGATTGCTAAGCTTGAGTCCGATTTCTCCTAAGTACATTCGTTCGCTGACAGCATTAATAGCTTCTTTCCATTCTACCTGCTAGCTTTCAAAAAAAAAAAAAAAGGCAGGGGGAGGTTAGAGGAAGCCTAACAAAGACACTTCCTAGATAGAAGTTTTAAGAGCCTAAAACATTGTTTTGGGTTTTTTTCCAGTTTATTTTTATTTATTTTTTGAGAGAGAGAGAGAGAAAGAAAGCAATTGGGGGAGAGGCAGAGAGAGAAAGACAGAATCTAAAGCAGGCTCTGCACTGTCCGTGCAGAGCCCGATGCAGGGCTCAAACACACAAACCATGAGTGCAAGATCCGAACTGAAGTCAAGGTTAGATGCTTAACCAATTGAGCTACCCAGGCGCTCCAAGCCTAAACATTATTTTTAAACACAGGACTAGAATGAAATGTGAAGAACAAAGGCGACAGAGATATTATTAATCCTATTTGGAATTATTCACTATTAAACAACACATTTAATTCCAGAAAAGGTTTCATTCCAGAAGTATAGTTGTTGTCTTTACATTAAAGAGCACCTAGTAAGTAACCAAAGGTTCACAACAGGGGATACAAACTAGGGTGCCAAACATCCCAGTTAGCCAGAGACGAGAGGTTTCCTGGAACACAGGGCTGTTAATGCTAACCTTAGAACAGTATCAGGCAATCCAGTAAAGCTGGTCACCTATCACAAAATACCTTTGAGAGCCAAATTGAGTAACAACATGACAAGCAGACAGTGGATGGGGAACTACAAAGCACATGTCCCAGTCTAAAGGTCCATGCTTGTTTCCAGCTTTGGCTTAGAGAAGTTAAACAACAATGATTAAATTTATCTGATCCCAAACCTATGTTGACTTAGTATTTCATCCACTTGTCTGACATTTACTATAAGGCATCCATGCCTGAATCACCTGGATGTGTCCCGTGCCTGAGAAATCCAAGCAGTTCCAAACAGATTGTAGTAAACAACTTTCTCCATGGTAACAGTGCCCCTAAACTTGAGTTCTATAGACAGCAAGGGTAAGTGCAATAACGCTCAAATGTTGCTCTACCAACCCCTACTGGTTTATGCTCTTAAAACTTGTATCATCACTGCCAAGAAGCAGGGCAATCAATCACTTGGTTTTCAAGCTGGTCATACTCCGAAGTTATCATCTAACTCTTAATTATGAAGATAATGATAGAATCACAGTCCTTGTGATATAATCTTTTTTTCTCTATTCATCAAATACTTACACTCTCCATCCCTCTGGCCAATTCAAACATAAGTGCCAAAGATTCACCAGCAGCTATTCTCATGTTTACATCATCAGAAGACAGGAGGCTTGGAAGTTTATGGAAATGCCTAAAAAACAGTTAGTCATTACTATGTGAACACAGCCAATCACGTCAATGTATGTTTTCATAAAATATGAAACAAAGAATACATACATCTCAAGCTTTTTCTTCACTTCACTGATCGGGCATATGGTCAACAATAATGTCCATGCGAGAAGCGAGCTGATGTGAAGCACTGTATTAGGGGTGCTGCAAATAACATTAGTGTCTTTCTCTTTGAGGTAGGACTTGGTGAAGACATTTTCCAAACATTCCAGAGTTGAATACAGCTCCTAATGCATAAGAACATTAAATAAGGTAACCATCTTAAATTTGAAACGAGCAAATAACTGGGTCAAAGGTTTTCTACTTACAGTAATGTCATCTGTAGCAATAAAACAGCAAACACCAAAGCAAGTTGCACACTAAAAAAAAAAAGTAAATATAGACATTAATGTTTGTAATTTTCTTACTATTTCTGTATCTTCCTGCTTTTATAATTCAATGTGAAAATTTTCTTAACTACATGACTATAATGTTCCCAAGCAGAGTATAAAAAGAGAGAATATAGAATCAAGAGTTAAGGGAAGTGGATTTCAGCTCAAACTATGCTACCAAACTGAGAGTATGGTTAAGTTCTTCTCTTTCTCTCAGTTCTTCCATTAATCCAGCAGATAGTTTTCAAACTTCCAACTCCAACTCAAAGAAAGAGATGAAGTTTGCACATTGGAGATTAAGAAGCCTACTCTACTAAAAACGTTTAAAATACATTAAGTTTGTTACAAGGCTTTTAAAACCATTTATGTTCATTTGTTTTTACATAGACTCTACTATGAAAACTTCCAAAAGAAATCATTTTTCCAGAAATAAGCACAGTAGGAGCAGAAATCTCCTCCAGTTTAATAACTCTCCTTGAACTTCCGCTTAAAGAAGGATCTCATTAATCCAGATCCCATTGTTTTCCAAGTATACTGAAAAGCGGTCAGGAATCCTGTAACTGCCTTTTGTTAGGGGGGAAAAAGGAACGATATAGGACTACAAAGGTAAAGTTACTTAATAAAATGGACTCGGAAGACAAAACATATGCAACCATGTGCTTGTAGCATAAATGGGAGCCATTAATTTTCAGAACACTGCTCTAACAGATCATATGAAAACAATTTATGACTTATGACATTTTATTATTGTCCACTTCCCTTTTCTCCACGTTTTCATTAAAATTCTCATGTTGTTCCAAGTGCCACTAAAGCGTTAAGTCTTTAAAGTCACCATTCGCACACCCAGGTTTCAGTTAGTTTGGATCTGGTAGCATAAGGACACTTGCGGCATTGATCTGCTTTGTGTCACTATTTTATTTTCATTATTTCACCCTGGTAAAAACTGGACATTGCTAAAGTTAAAAAGTAATCTAGGTATTATTCTCAGTATCAAAAACTTTCAATCTGTAATCCCTTGTCCTGAGCAAGCAGCACAGGCCAAGCCCCATCTCTCCTTTCGCTGCCTCAAAGAGAAAAAAGGTATATTAACAATTAGAACTGCCTACATCCCTCTGCTAATATAAGAACTGTCAAGGAATTTTTTAATTCACGGCAAGCATCAAGCATATTTTTTAAAAAAATGACAACAAACTCATGCATGATGAAAATTAAGACATTGCTACAAGTACCCACCTAACAGGGTTTTCTGTCGAACATTTCAAAAACACCTCTCCAGTCCTGCATGACTTAAAAGTTGCATGAAACTACCCAAAAAGGGGGCAAAGAATGTCAACAGCATAAGCTTGTATAGCCATTTTGGGATCACTAAATGCTAGAGAGCAGAGATTCCTAGGAAGTCACCAAAATTCGATTTCTTTGCCTCTGGGGGAAACAGCCTCACTATACCCGGCTTCCATACAGCTGGTAGACCAAGGAACTGGCCGCTAAAGGGATATGCTCTGGCCTGAGCATATGTCCTCTTTTTCCCCTTCCAGCTGCCATATGGAGGACCTAAAGGTAGGGCAGAGCCACAGGGTGGATGGATAACCAGGGTCTCTGACTACTTACTTACACAGTGACATGAGCAAGAAACTTTTATTAAGCCACCAAGATTTCAGGGTTTATCTGATATAAAGATCAATGTCAATTACTTTAAGTAATATTAAAGAGAAAGCTTGAAAACTCACTCTTAAAAGTATTAAAAACTTGAACTGGTTCTCGTTAGGAAAACAGCTTACGATTCAAATCTACTAAGATTAAATTCTTATGATGCATTAAGATTCTTAAGATCCATTAAGATCCAAATCTACTTTCTAAACTCAGAAAGATGTTTGTGATAATCACTTAAGCATACCAAAAACAAACAAAACCCAATTTGAAGTCAAATGTTATAAGTGATAAATTTCAAATTAGAGAATGAAAGTTTTTCAAACCCCAAAACTAGATGAGGATCTCACAAGTTACAGATTCCTACATCAACCCAAATCCACCCATGGAAATAGAGCATTCAGCTTTTCACAAGGACTTGTCGGCCACACCAAGCCAATTTTTTTAACACCTATTACATTTCTTAAGAGTAAAAAATAACCACCCAACAAACACTGTTAGATCACTTCTTTAAGTTCCAACCAAAAAACATTTTTTTAATGTTTTATTATTTAATGTTTTATTCTTGAGAGAGAGCACAAGCAAGAGCAGGGGAGGGATAGAGAGAGGGGAACAGAAGAATCGAAGCAAGCTCTGCACTGACAGCAGCCAGCCCGATGTGGGGCTCAAACCCAAGTCGAGGTCAGACACTCAACAAACTAAGCCATGCAGGCACCCCTCAAAATTACTCTTCAATCATCCTAAGTAACCCAATAGAGTATTCCCTATTAGTGTATGACCTTCAATTTCAAAGGTGTAGAAATCTATCTGGGCTATTCTATGGCATCAAAGAAAATTTAAGAAAACAGTTGTTATGCTAAGTCTGTTCACTCAAACTAAAAGACAAATGAAAATAAAATGTTAATTACAAACCTGCTAGTTTAAAAAATCTAACTTTCCTAGATCATTCATCAGAGTCACTGGCTGTCACGCCTAGATAAATTTATAAACTAAAAAAATCACATACTTACAGTTTGCCTAGCCTGGATACTAGCTGTTCCATCACAAATTATTTTCTTTAGGATTGGTCCAAGAGTTTTCAAAACTTCTTCACTTTCGATCCCAGGGCCCAACTGAATACACAGAACAGATGCTAGTGCTGCAGCCGCACGCTGCTCATCACTCTTACCTACAGAAAAAACAACAGTGCAACCGTGAAAAAAAGGACTTTGAGAAGACTACCTTATTAAGACAGCCATTTCCCAAATCTGTACAATTCCAGAATATCATCTACCATTTACAAAACCCATAGTACGTTCCAAGTTTTGACCTGAGCAGCACCCTAGTGAGCTCAAACTCTGGGAAAAGACCTCACTCAAATCCTATATCCACACCACTTACTAGCCAAATGACTTATTCTCAAAACATATTTCGTCAGCAGTAAAATGGAGATCAATATCTACCTTAAGCAAGTACTATAACAAAACGTGTTCTGTTTTACAAAATAACGTGTTTCAGCTGATTTGACCTTCCAAACCTTTCATGTACTCACAGAACTGTGCTCAGGTAGCCTCTGCATTAATCTCTGAAGCATTTCAGATGTACACAGCCCGTGAGAAAGCCTAAACCTTCAGGGTCCCCCCTGCCCCATCCCAATTTTTTAAAAATAAACAAGGTTAAAACCATACAAAAACTACAGACACCAAAGGGTTTGGGCAGATTTTAAATGCAAATTACTACCTGCCAAACAAAAAAATTATAAAATAAGCAGACTGGAATGGAATTTTTAGAAGTCATCTAATCCAACTATCATTATAGGAAAATAGTTTCAATGTAAACACCTCTATAAAAGCCTTTGTAACATCTCAGAAAAGCGGGCTCTGCTATCAACTATACCACTAAGAAGTTATATAACCTTAGACCAATCTCCCATTTCCTAGGCCTTTATTCTGTACAATGAGAGAGGTGGAAAGGATGAAAGGTTTCCAAATACCCATTCATTGACAAAGCTTTCACGTAAGGTAAAATGAGAAAAACAAAGACATAAAGCTAATAAAGCTCACTCAATTTAAAAGAGCATGTGGGCTTCCCACATTCTGGTGCTAAAAATATTTTGTTAACAAAGAGATAATGATGAAGAGTCATTATCCTCACAATGTCCTCACTTGGCAAAATAATTAAGCTGGCAGCCCCAAGTCTTTTTAGTTTTGGTGGTTCCTAAAGCTGAAGTCTGGTGATACTAGATTTCATCTTTAATGTCTCTCTTAATTCTTTTTTTTTTTTTTTTTTAATTTATTTTTGAGACAGAGAGAGACAGAGCATGAACGGGGGAGGGGCAGAGAGAGAGGGAGACACAGAATCGGAAACAGGCTCCAGGCTCTGAGCCATCAGCCTAGAGCCTGACACGGGGCTCGAACTCACTGACCGTGAGATCGTGACCTGAGCCGAAGTCGGACGCTTAACGACTGAGCCACCCAGGCGCCCCTCTCTTCATTCTTAAAAGTTCTAGGATTACAACAATATGAATTCCAGAATCTCTACTACAAAGTTCTAGAATTCAAATATCCCAAGGAATATCCTAAAAATGATGTCATCTGCAGGTATGATTGATGTTTTAAGTGCATGCAAGGGAAAATGAGCTACGTGATTATAATACTTTTTTAATTTCAGAAAGATGAAGTGGGATGGTTTTTTTTAATAATGGCTTTTGTTGACATCTGACACAAGCTTTCAAGACTTTCTTCTTTGAGAATGGCAATCACTTCTTGCAATACAAAAAAAGGATGACAATCCACCACAATCCTAGTGTTAAGCTGTCTATTACATAAATAAAAACAAAGTTTCTAACAAGTCTCATTTTGAATTTGAATAAGCATAGTGTGTATTCCTTGACACCTAAAGTTAAAAGAGTGAGCCAGTTTTCTATTTCCATTAACAAAGGTTACTGCCAAGAGGTGGCAAATTCCTTTTTAGTTCTGTGACTCTGACTCAAAAATAAGGACAGTACCTTTTTTCAGGCAGCGTTCAATGCTGTCAGTCAAAGTCATTCTTCTTTCCAGAATAAATTCATAAAGCATTTTTGAAGCCAGTGCATTTTTAATACCTTCAAGAGCTGCCTGCCTGGTCTTCGCACTATTTAAAACAAAATCAAAGATCCAGCTGGAGTGTACCATAGGTCAATGACTTACAAAAACTCCACTAGTCCCCTCTTTGTTTCTATTGACAGACTTGTAAATCATTTTCTTATGTAATTGTCATCAAGCTCTAACCATTTTTCAATAATTTAATTTTCATATACAATTCATCTTTTTACACAAAGATTTTAAGCTGCTTTATAGAACATTTTTCTGCTTATTCATCTAATAACCATAAGTTTAAATGGCCATATAATATTTTATAGTTTCAATGTGCAAGACATGTTCTCTTGTAGTACATATTTAAGTAAAGTCACACTTTTTTTTTCTTTTAACACTTTTATTACAAAAGTCTAGAGTTCATGTTTGCATCTCCAGGGCTTTTTAATTCTGTGTGTTGTAAGTCAACTTTAGAACTACTATGAAATAAGAAAATTTAGCTTTGCTATTTTTCATGTAGGCAACAAAATTAGTGGACAAGAGGCTTAAAGCCGGGTTTAGCTGTTCTTTCAAGCTGAAAATTAACTGTTAATCCAATGAATCCATTTCAATTATAATCAAATACAGTTATGTGCTATTATGCTAGTATAATGACTAATCCGAGTCCATCTAAAGTCTACTGGTATGTTCCTATCCACATTAGAAGTCCAAAGGAACAAAAAACATTAAAACATCCAAAGTAAACAAATCAAGATCAGAGAAGTTCAGAGAAGTGGATACAATATACACGGTGGCTGGCCAGAATCCCTGACATAGAACGAACAGTTTCCAGTAGTTCCTACCTCTTATCCAGGGTCAGGTCAATGAATCCCTTCAATTTGTACTCTACGTCTTCTTGAGTTCCTTCCTCATCAAGGACTTCTGGTCCTAAGAAATAATATAAACTAACCATTGTAATTTAAGTTTAAAAAAAAAAAAAAAAAAAGCAGATGGGGAACGGTGATAGTATGCTTTAGCTATAAAGAATTCTTCCACCTAAAACATCCTTTATCTAAAGTTTCAAATTTAAATTTAAAACTCATACCATCTTCAGCAAAGCTGGAAGGATCGCTGTAACCACTGCAATGGCTCATTGTTTCAATCGATGCATCCTCATCACTAAAAGGTTGAACATTTCGATGCTGGCCACCTATTAGGTAAAAGAGGGTCAAAGGAGATGACTGTGTTGCCATATATACAAATATTTACGTTGGGAATTTTAAAATTTACTTAGGAAAAATCCATTAATAAAAACCCAACCTTACTTAGGTGAAGAGATGATTATACTACAAAAAACATACTAAAATATTCCTAAAATAAGTCAATTCACCTGTTTTTCAGACCACCAACTGTTTACAATCTACATCAATTTCAGAAATGTCAAAAACTGGTATTATGGATGAAAAAACTATTTCCAAACATGACATTAAATCATGAAGACGATGAAAATAGATCCAGATAGAGTATGAGATCATAGATCATAAGAATAAGAAAAGTGTATTTTTCAAGGAGAATGACTGAGCTTAGTGAACAAATATGACAGTAAACAAACATGGATTAATTTTTAGGTTACCTGCCACATGAGGAAGAATTAAGACATTAAGGGATGGTAGTTTTAAAGAAAACGAGTTAAGAGGGAAAAACAGAAGTAAAATAGAAATTTTGGTATTTAATATAAAAGCCTGTTATATAGTTCACCTCTAAATAAAGGTTAACATATCCAACACTTTAAAAATATCAGGGCTGTTACTAGAAAAATCTTTTTTAAAACTAGGATCTCTCCTCAAATTAACTTAAAAAAAATAAATCCATAGGTAAGTGGGGTTTTTTTGGCAGGAATTTGATATTAATAAAAGTACTGCCCAATCATGAATTACACTGAGCAGTGAATCAAACTACATCCCAAATTCTGCCCCCAAAATGACTCTAAGTCACCTGATTTCTTTGAGCCCAAGTTCCCTTATCAGTAAAATCAAAGACTGCACCAAACATCACCAGGTGCGTATGTTCAAGAAATTTACCACCTTAAGAAAAGTTGTTGTTGTTGTTGTTGTTGTTTAAATCCTCTCTGACTAAAACTGCTAAATTTAGGGTTTTTACTGCTAAATTTAGGGTTTTTTCTAGAGTTTTTTTTTTTAATCAGAACAGAGATTTGCCTGATTTTTAAATCAATATAAAGTGGCAAGCGGCCTTCAAATTTGCTTGCTATCCCAAAGGAATAAACTTTGCCAATCAAAGTAGGAAAGCATAAAGAATAAGCAGTGAAGCCAAGATACCACAACATATTAATCAGAGTCCTTACGGCAGGAATAAACAAACACATAAACAAGGATCTATGACATCATTCTCTATTTCTGGATCTATCTTCATTGTCTTCATGATGTGAAGTCATGGCTATGGTTGAGAGTCATCTGAATAATACTAACATTTATTCAACAATTCGTATTTTTTTCCTTTTCATATTCAGTCTATTTCTAAACTGCCAAGAAACGTATTCTATACATTTACCCCGCTCTTTCTCTAAGTTTCAATCAGTTTCCAAGACTCCAGGGAAAGAGAAGTTAAAGAAAAACCAAGAAAAAGAACCATGTATGAATGCCTGATATCTAGATCAAACTCACCCACCTTGTGTTCCCAAGTAATTTTAATTACGTAGCACTCTAGACACATATAGTCCTATTTCTTAGGGGGCTGACTTACAAGGTTTTGCTCTTTCACCAAAAAAAATGCTCTCTTCAAATTAAGTGCTATAACTAGTATGCATACTTGTCAATTTTATCAGCTTCCTAGAACTTTGCATGAACTT
The DNA here is from genome assembly GCF_028018385.1 of Neofelis nebulosa. Lineage (NCBI taxonomy): Eukaryota > Metazoa > Chordata > Mammalia > Carnivora > Felidae > Neofelis > Neofelis nebulosa. Next base: position 38,354,332 of record NC_080785.1, read on the forward strand.
AGAATTTAAATGGGCAACCAATTAAAGTGATAGAAAAGTTGGTTATCTTTTAGTTGTACATGTTAAAATCTCATCTGAATCCCATCTCTTCTAGGTGTCATTTAAAAATACCAGTAAGTAAGTGGCTTATAAATTAGTACAAGTTTGTGACAACTTTTTACCTCTTCTATTCGATTATTATTTATTCACTTGAGTAATACATTCACATGGAATCAAATTAAGGTTTTAAAAAAGTAAATTCCACCTGCATACTCCATTTACCAGAGGTGAGCACAGTTAACAAGTTCTAGAGTAAATTTCCAAAGACATTCAAAACCTGTACAGTTTTATAAACTAATCAAGGAATTCTTTTCCACTTACTTAAACATACTAAAATTCAGTGTTTAAATATACTTTTTTATTTATTTTTTTTTTTTACTGAAAATAATCAGGCTGATTAAAGATCAGGAAAGAGCCTAGAGGTAAAATTTGAAAAGCAATCCCCCACTGCCACTTGAGGTTATTCTGCTAGTACCACGAAGAAAGGAAGCTTAGACAGGAAGTTTCACAGGGAATAAAAGGTTTGTTTACGATTCAAGGAAGCCATTAGTAACATCGTTACAAATTTTAAATGACTTTGGCTTGCAGCTCTGCACCATTTATTCCATCAACAAAAGGCAAGCTTAAAGGAGAATAAAATAAGGGCCTTCCAGACAGAATCCAGATTTACTTCAGAGGAGGAAAAGGTTAACAACAGAAAAGTACAGAGGTATCCTCAACTGACACAGAGCAATCATATGCCACACCAAACTAATTTTGTACTTTACATCTTGATCAAAAATGAATTTCACGAATATCGAAGGGATACAATCAAAATATAGAGCGATATGAAGAAAAAAATTGCACTTATAACAATCCATTCCTATTGTCAATTATTAAATGTTTAATACATGAACACGAGTTTTCGTGCTGCTATAAATCCTATACGAAAGCGCTTTAAATGCTAGTTTCCAATCATCCTTCTTGTTAACAAGAAAATTGGGCTATTCAGTAATGAACAAAGGCATATCATTCTGTGGGTCGGATTTGCAACTCTGTTGACAAATACATAACGGCTGGTAGTTCCGATGGGATAATGTCTGAGAATATTCCAGTATTTAACTTCAAAATCTCCATCAAAAAATTGACTTCACCCAGTTTAACTTAATACTCGATTTGAGTTTAGTGGTGTCTCGTAGGACTTTCCGCTTTGAAGTCCTTTATTCTTACCCCTATAGTTAGTAGCACAGAATCATTAATTCATTGAAGCACCTACCCATTCAGGAAAAGCTTCAACTTTGCTGTGAGAACACAAAAACCTAAACTTTTGGCCAACTGCAATCAGAGCTCCTCGCCACCCCGCCTATTCCGGCCTCAGAGCACAGAACCTATAGAACGCAGCACAAAGGAGAACGCGACTTCTGCCCCGGGGAGGAGGTCGCCTGGACCGTCCGGCCACAAGAGGAGGAGGGGGCTCGGATTTCTGCAGGTGCCAGTCAGGGGTAGGAATAGAGCGTAGGCTGGGACAGTGGCCCCAAGCCTCCTACGCCTGCGCCCAGCCAGATGGACACGCGGGATGCCCAGGAAGGCAGCGGAACGGGATGCCACACGTGCGCCTCTGCGTCACGTCGGCCCCACAGCTCAAGGTCCAGGCCTCGTGACGCAAGAACCCGGCCAAACCCGCCGGACGTTTAGCATTCCCGAGAACTCCATGTTGGAGTCGGGGGGTCAAAGACGACCACTGACAGCCCAGACGCAAATCCTAACTCGGCCCCACCCTCCGTCAGGGCGAGCTCTGAAGAGCAAGCACCAGCTTCTGAAAACAGTGCCTCTCCAGCCCAGCAACCCTTTACGCCGGACTCCGACCCACTCTCAGACCCTAGGACCTATTCGCCCCCCTCCCCGCCCCCACGGACGGTGCCTAAGAGTTCTGCTCGAAAGCCAGATCCAAATCGCGCGAGGTACTGTCGCCAGGGCACGCTGGGAATTGTAGTTCGCCAGCCAACTAAAGCGCCCAGCCAACACAAATGTCTAAAGCGAAGGAACTACAAATCCCAGGCTGCCCGAGGTTAAGAGACTCGCTAGTACGGCCGGCAACTGGGATGCCGGCGACGGGGATACCCCCTTACCTGCTGTCGCCGCCGTCGCTGCAGCTGCCCCTGAGCCGCTGCCACCACTGCCACCGCGGTGGGGAGTATTCCGCTTCTTATTCTTCGGCATCGTGGGACGCCCGGTGCCGCCTAAACTCAGGGCTTAGCAAAGATCAGCCGATGGAGCTGCACTTTTTACTCGTGCGTCTGTGCGGAGGGCGGCTAAGAGGCGAGTCTTCAGCTAACAACAGAGGCGAGAAGCGGCGGGGGTAAGAGTGGGCGGTGGCAGCAGCAGAAATCCCGGTGAAGAGCTGTGATCGGAAACGATACATGTTTCTCTCTAGCGCGGGAGCTAAGGCGGGGCGGGCTGGGCCACGACGCCTTAAGTAGCAAGACCGCCGCCCGTCGTCACCATATGTGGGCAGGACTCGAACACCCAGTAACCAATCCGTATAGATCTCCCGACCAGAGTCCTACCTCCGGCGGCTGACGGATCCTGACTACCAATCCCATGTCGCAAGTCTTCCGGCAGCGCCCAGGGAGTGACTCTTAGCTACCGCACTTAATTCTGGGAAATGTAGTAGGCCTTTGGGGCCGGGGAGGGGTTGGCCTTCTGTCTCCTCCCAACGGGCTTGCCTCCCACCTCATGACCCCTCCCCTGCTTCCCAGCAGCCCCGCCTTGGAAGAGACTGAGTTGATCGTGGGTGATGAGCAATGCAGGGAGTATGCATGATGACGACGGCCAGCTTCCAACTGGGAGCTACGCAATCAGCTTAGCTCATCTTTCTCCAGAGGCTGGAGTTCTTCTGTTTAACCTTTACCCTGCTTCTCTGCAGTCTCGCTCGGGCACAGCCATACCCCTGCTCGAGAACACCCCCAAGGTTTTAGTTGTTGGATTCGTTTAGCGATCACCAATATCTATCATTGAGCTGTGGTTCAGGGCTGTGTGCACCTCCAAAAAAGGTGTGCTTTAATTTACTTAGTCGTGTAGTTTGTGTATTTCTCCTATTACAGACTAGAAAGATCTGGCGATTCAGTGTCGCAGGAGTCGTATTTCTACACAAGAATGTGTCGTTTGACAATTATACCTGCCGGGTCAGTCTGGTTTCTGAGAATTTAACAGATGGTAAAACAAACATAAACTATAAATACCAATATTGCAGTGTTTTTTATTTTCCAAGGTGCTCCTAGATATGTCTTCCTTGTTACATTTGTTATTTATTTAGGACCTGTTATTAGTTGTCATGCTTATGACAGACCGAACTCACTGACTCACCTCAATATAGGTGACTCATCCCCCACTGCACCTCTCCTGAGCTCCTCTTATTTTCAACTGCCTGTAGCACATTTCCACCGGAATGTTCCACCTGCACCTCAATCCAGTATCACTATAACAAGAACTGTTTCCCTCTTCCTGTCTGCCCTTTGTGTGTTCACAGTACTACTATCCTCCCATATGTCCAAAGTAAAAACTCAACTTCAGGGGCGCCTGGGTGGCTCAGTCGGTTGAGCCGCCGACTCCGGCTCAGGTCATGATCTCGCGGTCCGTGAGTTCTAGCCCGGCGTGGGGCTCTGTGCTGACAGCTCAGAGCCTGGAGCCTGTTTCAGATTCTGTGTCTCCCTCTCTCTGACCCTCCCCCGTTCATGCTCTGTCTCTCTCTGTCTCAAAAATAAACGTTAAAAAAAATTTTAAAAATAAAAATAAAAACTCAACTTCATACATGGTTCCCCTCTCTAATTAATGCCCTCCCAAAACAATGGGCTTTACAATAAAACTCAAATTCATGACCCATTCTCCAGTCACACGTGGCCTCAGTTCATACCTGGACACTTAAAGATCTTCCAGTTGTTTCACCAAGGTTTCGTGCATGATGATGCTGCCAGATTTATTTATGTATCCCTGTCTTACTAATTCACTAATTTAACAATTGTTCAAAAACATTCCTTGGTTCCATTATTAATATGTGAAATGCCAACCCTCTTAGCCTGGCCTGGACTCCCTTCCCAGCTCCATCTCTCACTGCTGCCCCCATACACATCCTGTTCTTCAGCCACACTGCTCTTGCTTGTCATTTCCAGGACACAACTCTGCTCTCCTATCTCCATTTTCTCTTTCACATTGTTCCATGTTCTTGTAACGTCCTTCCTCCCACCTTCACCTTACAAAATTTTAGCCATCTTTCAAGGTGTAGCTCAAATCCCCCACCTCCTTCACGAAGCTTCTAACCAGAATTGTTTCTTCCTCCTCACAACTCTCAGCACTCTTTGTAATGCTCTGTTGCCACTAATTATATCACCACAGGCCACACAGCTTTTTCTAAGATGCTCTTCAGGGGGCAAGAATTCAAGGTAGCTTTCATTTTGCTTAACCCTGAAGCAGCAAGTAAACTACACAGACCTTGTAAACCAGATGAGGACGCAGGTTGGTGGACATAGCTCACACTAATTTCCCTCCCGATGACTACACATCTGAAGCCTGGTGGCCTGGGTGCACATTGAGTGAGATGACCCTAGGTTGGAGAAGCACAGAACTCCGTAACGTTTATAAACCCAGACTCTCCATCATCCGGAAACAACTAATACTACACATAAGGCAATAATCTTGCTACAGTGTGAGCCCGTTACCCAGGCTTGATGTCCAGGTTCCAGACCTTGAACTTGTACTTCGCCTGCATGTGAGGCATCTTCCTTTTATCTGCATCCATATTCATGTCCACTTACAGGCTTTTCTTGGGCAGGCCCGGCCACATCATACACATACTTGTTTTACGTTTAGTGGTGAACACATCTGTCATCTAATAAAATTGCCAGGTCTCCAAGAACAAGAACCTTGTTTTCATTATTCCTACTCCTCATGGCATATAAAGAAGTGCTATCTTTGTAATTACAGTCAGTGTCTGTTAAATGAATGGTTAAGAAATAATTATTGACTAGATTTCTCTAGTTCAAGAAAAGGGAGATACATTACATTCATGGAAGATAACTTTCAAATTACGAACTCCAAGAAGAACTTTTGATAAAATCATCTTAATATATTTTTATATCTATAGTTACCTCAGATATGTACAAATACCAAGAAGATTTAGTCACTGTCCTCATTACACAGTGGTCCTTAACATATTGGTTTTACAACATATTTAAAGAAATTATGAGACTCCAAACAACATTAAGTGAGTCACCAAATGACTACAAATAGCAGGAAGAAAGGGGAACCCAGGACACAAGGGCTTTTTCCTAGCCAGGCTTTGCCTGTTTATTCAGGAAAGAACACCTTCCCTGGGAATTTCTACCTAGGTCCCATTGGCCAGACTTTTGTCACCTGACAGTCCCGGACCTAAAGGGAGTCTAGAAGACAAGGATTTTTAGCTGGAGTTATTGACAATCAAAACTGCGTTCTGTCGATAAGAACGAAGGGGAGATCCTGGATGTAGAGTAGGCATCTAGCAGTGTGTTCTTCATGTACTATGACAAAGTCTTCCCGTGTTCTAACAAGTATCACATATTTGTTACCAACTTGACATTATGTGCTGTCTCTCACCTCTTACCAGTAGTAAGATGTATCCTCCTCCTAAAAAAACACAACCTACTACTCAGTTTAACATTCTGTCTAACAGATATCACTATCATGGTAAGCATACTCATTGTTGTAAAAATAGATTTTAAATTAATCTGAATTTGTCGGCACACCTGAGAAGAGTTCTAAGCTCTCATGGGGTCTATATCCTGAGAAATGCAGTTCAAGAACAATTAACACAAATAAGACTTGGGTATTCAAACCTCCCTTGAAGGCATAAACATAAAAGGTTTTCTTTGAATGTCTTCAGTCATGGCTTCCTTGGGATTCTTTGCATGGCATTAAGCAGAATTAAATGTCTCCCAGATCCAGCTAAGACTTATCATAACCTAGATCCTACCTATCTCTCCCAACTCACCTCTCAACACCTAACAACACAGTCCCTTCCCTTCTGCCACATGGAACCCCTGGCAGGTCTCAGAGCTTATCATGCTCAAGCTTCCAGGCCTCTCCCACTCCTTGCCCACTATGGCACATTGCCTAAAGTGTCTTCTTTACCACCTCAGACTACAAAGTTTATCCCCCGCTTAAGACTGACAGCCCTCCCTCACCCCTGAGCTTCCACGATTGCCATTCAGATCTCAGCTTAAGTGACACATCCCTGAAGAGGCCTCCCCTACTCTCTGTTCTAAGGTAGCCCCCTTATCCCACCTACCACCACCCCACCTATGTTATTCTCCTAAAGCACATCTCACCACCTAAGGTTTCTCAAGTTCAGTTATTGTTTTCTCTTGTAGAGTGTTTTCTCTAGTACAATGTTAGAATTATAAGAAAAGAGATTTTGTTTTACTCACTGCTGTATCTTCAGTACTGGTACTTAGTACATGTTAAATTAATGTTTACTGAACGAATAAATGGATAAATAACTGAATGTCACTCCCCTGCCTGAAACATCCTTCTCCACAATCTCCCTTCATCCTTTAAGTCACAGATCCTGGACCTCCCTCCCCTCCCCTGTCAGATTTAAATGTCTCTCTTCTATGTTCCTATAGTGCTGTTCCCTAGAACAGCAGTAATTATATGTATTATAATTCTTGGTTACTTGTCTGTTTCCCCATCAGACACAAAATGGGCAAAGTCCAAGATCATCATTACTGAATCAGACTCCAGAGCTTTACAAGCACGTGCAGCACCTTTGTGCAAATTAGAGGCCAGGGCACCCAGCTTGATGAGTAATAATGAGCTGGAATTTAACCCCCTCTCTCCCTTCATCAGGGAACAACCTATCCATCTGTACACAGGGGTCCTGGTAGACAGTAGTTGTTTAATTCTGTGAGGGAGTGAATTTCCTCTGTATCTGGGCAATTTTCTTAAAGACAAAGAAACTAAAGTTGGGAAAAGGATGACACTAACAATTATCAGAAGTCCACTCTGCTGCTGGTGCTTTTCTGGTTTTTTCCTTTTTTTTTTTTTTTTTTTTTTTTTACCACTTTATTGAGGTATGATTGACATACAAAAAGCTGTGCTTGTTTGATGGATTCAACCTGACGAGTTTGGAAGTATGTATATGCTAGTGAAACCATCACCACAATCAATGCCATAAACATACCCATCACCTCCAAAAGTTTCCTCCTACCTTCTGTGTGTGTGTGTGTGTGTGTGTGTGTGTAATAAGAACACTTAATTCTAGGTTCATTTCACATCTTATATACTTCTTACACTGTATGCATGACAGATCAGTTTTAACATTTTGTGGATAAAAAACTGGGCTCAGAGAGGTTTTGTCAGTTCCCCAACGTTGTACCATTATCAAATAGTTTGTGATTGAAACCCGGGCCCATCTGATTCCAAGGTTGTCCTTGGCTGACCTGGGCCACATGGGGCCCTGACTGCTTCTTCCCAGGAGCCACAGGTTATGTATGTTGTTCCGCTAGGACGGGCCCATGTGGGCACAATCTTGCCTTGTTCAGCCTTTTTTTGGTGTCCTTTGACCCCTACTATTTCTGACTGCCTGTTTGTTTGTTTGGCAGATTTAGAGTTTTCTGATATTTCTAGGCAATAGCAGAATTGTATTATCAAATAGCAATGTTATTCAATCAAATAATTTTTTTATGTTTATTTTTTGAGAGAGAGAGAGCATGCAAGCAGGGGAGCGGCAGAGAGATGAGGGGAGACAGAGGATCTGAAGCAGTCTCCGTGATGAGAGCAGAGAGCCCGACGTGGGGCTCGTCATGATCCACAAGATCATGACCTGAGCCAAAGGCCGACTGAGCCACCCAGACACCCCTCAATCAAATAATTTTTTAATGCATTATCACTTGTTATGTTTTAGGTTATGTTGCTTTCTTAACAGTTTTACAAGTTTTATTTTATTGCCAGGAATGGTGATAATGCAACATGCTAAATATGAAGTCCCTGTTTCTTTCTTTTAAGAAGAGATACAGTGGCAAAATTAGTTAAAGCTCCTAAGCTTCCAAATATATTTTGTTTGCTTTTTCTTTTTGTTATGTAGGAGACATTTCTTTGGGTTGTCAGTTTTGAAATTGCATACACTTTCTCTAACGAAATTTCTGAAAAATAAAAGATAATAAGGTTGTCAAAGGTCTTCTAAGAAGAGAATGTTGCTTATCTCACAAAGTTGTGCTAATATCAATAATACAGTATAAGGCTATGAGAAAAGAGGACAATGAGCTGTAAATACTACAATATACACATGCAGACCATGTTTATCACAGGTTGAATTGAAGGGGCTTTGCATGGCAACAGCATATGTATGGATTTTCTTTTCTTTGAAGAGAGAGCTATCATTGGACTTTTTCATTTGGATGTCCTCCGATACTTCATACCCAACATAATCAAAATCAATTTTTTCTCTACTGACCCCTCTCTCCTAAAATCCTCAGCCAGTTCTCCTTACCTCACTTTCTCTGTGGTAGCACCAATCTTCTGGCCAAATAACCAGAGAATCTTAAATTAAAAAAAGACTTGAGGTCATCTACCTCAATCTCCTATCTCATCTAGGAAACACTTTGGCAACAGGACCAAGATCCTGATCTCTAACTCAGTCTAGCGGATCTCTAACTCAGGGTTTGAGTCCTGGCCACACTCCCTACAATGGATTTGTGAGCAAATCACTTCCCCCTCTGTGCCCTGGTTTCAATGAGAATAATACTAGAACCTATTTCACAGACTTATAATGAGGAATATGTGAAATAATACATGTAGAGCACTTAGCCCAGTGCTAAGTAACACATGGTAAACAATAAATGTTAGTCTTTAACATTAGCAAGCAGATATTTATTCATCTTAAATTCTGCCAGTGCTAAGTATTGCACAACTTTCAAGACAGATCATTCCAGTATTGCACAGTTATCATTTTAAGAAGTCTCATATTTCTTCAACATTCATCAGGTGTCTGCTATGTATAACATGCAATGCTAGAACCTGAGAACAAAGAGATGAGTGAGAACAGTTATCTGGCCTCCTGAAGTTCCTAATTTATCAAGAGTTCAGCACCAAGTGGCCTGTAGCTGTCCTGCCATCACAGCTCTGTTGGAGGTGATACTGTTACATTCCCCAGTGATTTGACCAATGAGATCCTTCATCTACCCCTGAGCAACTAGTCCACAGGCTCCCCAGGGAGGGCAATCCTCTCCTCTGCAGCAAATCACTTTGCCCTTGTGGACGTCCATTTCCTTAGGTATAAAAGGGAGTAAACAACCCTGCCTATTATGTCACTGGATTGTTGTAAAAATAAAATGAAATCATTATGTAGTCTTTGTAATCTGTCCAGTATTCTATAAGGATGAGATACTCCATGTGTTAAGTGAGAGAAAGAAAGGCTTCTCCTCATGATGCAATTGTAGACAACAATCAGCAAGGGAAGATCTTCTGGCTAGGAGCTGGTAGACAAGGTAAGAGGAAGAACTGCACCAAGCCTCCAAAACAGGCTTCGTAACAAGGACAAGACTAGACTGAGTCAACAAGGCATCCGCATTGCTCCTGAAAATCTATTTGGTAGCCATCTATTTTGTTGGAAGGTCAACCAGGTTTTAGATCCAGACAGACCTAGAGTCACAATGCTTATCTGCCACTTACTAGTCTAGTCGGATGACCTTATGCAAGCTACTTACTCTAAGCCACAGCTTCCTCATTTGTAAATTAGATTCTCTCTCTTGGGAATTCAGAGTTAGAATTTAGAGACATTAAGAGCCTGGACTAGTCCTTTCAGCAGAGGGGATGTGATGGCAAGGAATGTAAATTAGCTCTCTATCATCATGAAAAAACAAGAAAGCCAGTTCCCATAGAGAAAAGAAACAAACAGGACTATAGAGAGAAGCAGGGACAAGAGATGGGCTTCTACCTTCAGACAGCAGAACTTCCTAAGACTCAGCTGAATTTGGGTTCTGGGATCACCCCTGAACTTTTTTTTTTTTAATGTTTATTTTTGAGAGAGAGCATGAGTGGGAGGGGGCAGAGAGAGAGAGAGGAAGACACAGAAACTGAGGCAGGCTCCAGGCTCTGAAGTGACAGCACAGAGCCCAACGCGGGCTCGAACTCATGAACAGTAAGATCATGATCTGAGCCAAAGTTGGACACTCAACCTACTGAGCCATCTAGGCGCCCCTCCCCTGAACTTTTAAAATAAACCCTTTCTGGGGTGCCTGGGTGGCTCAGTTGGTTAAGCATCCCACTTCAGCTCAGGTCATGATTTCGCTATCTGGTCCGAGTTCAAGCCCCGCATCAGGCTCTGTGCTGACAGCTCAGAGCATGGAGCCTGCTTTGGATTCTGTGTCTCCCTCTCTCTCAGCTCCTCCCCCATTCATTCTCTCTCTCAAGAATGAATAAACATTAAAAAATATTTTAAAAAGGCTGCAGAAACCTCTTACTCAACATGTCTCCGAGGCAAGGGAAACAAAAGCAAAAATGAACTACTGGGACCTCATCAAAATAAAAAGCTTCTGCACAGTGAAGGGAACAATCAGCAAAACTAAAAGGCAACCGACAGAATGGGAGAAGATATTTGCAAACAACATATCAGATAAAGGGTTAGTATCCAAAATCTATAAGGAACTTATCAAACTCAACACCCAAAAAACAAATAATCCAGTGAAGAAATGGGCAAAAGACATGAATAGTCACTTCTCCAAAGAAGACATCCAGATGGCCAACCGACACATGAAAAAGTGCTCAACATCACTCATCATTGGAAATACAAATCAAAACCACAAAGAGATACCACCTGACACCTGTCAGAATGGCTAACATTAACAAGTCATGCAACAACAGATGTTGGTGAGGATGCAGAGAAAGAGGATCTCTTCTGCATTGTTGGTGGCAATGCAAGCTGGTGCAGCCACTCTCGAAAACAGTATGGAGGTTCCTCAAAAAACTAAAAATAGAACTACCCTACGACCCAGCAATTGCACTACTAGGTATTTATCCACGGGATACAGGTGTGCTGTTTCGAAGGGACACACGCACCCCAATGTTTATAGCAGCACTATCAACAATAGCCAAAGTATGAAAGAGCCCAAATGTCCATCGGTGGATGAATGGATAAAGAAGAACTGGAGTATTACTTGGCAATCAAAAAGAATGAAATCTTGCCATTTGCAACTACGTGGATGGAACTGGAGGATATTATGCTAAGCGAAATTAGTCAGAGAAAGACAAATATCATATGACTTCACTCATATGAGGACTTTAAGAGACAAAACAGATGAACATAGGGAAGGGAAACAAAAATAATATAAAAGCCGGGAGGGGGGCAAAACAGAAGAGACTCATAAATATGGAGAACAAACAGAGGGTTACTGGAGGGGTTGTGGGAGGGGGAATGGGCTAAATGGGTAAGGGGCACCAAGGAATCTACTCCTGAAATCATTGTTGCAGTATATGCTAACTAATTTGGATGTAAATTTAAAAAAATAAAATGAAAAAAAATAATGAAATTAAAAAATATTTTAAAAAAATAAAATAAACCCTTTCTTTATGCTTAAGTTATGTCTAGTCAGTTTCTATTTCTTGTAAGCTGGAGTGACTGATAGTTTCTTCTTGGCAATGCCCTGTTTCCTTGAGTCTAATATTTCTTGGAGACCCAAGAAACTGTTTAGGCAGCTGCAAATGGGACTTGCAAAACCTATCTTCTGCTCTCAGATGAAAGGCAGTAGGAAGTAGGAACAGATTCTCCAACACTTTGGAGGCATGTTAGCATTTTTCTAAATTATGGAGAATTAGTGAACTGCCAAATTTCATTCATCATCAGTGATATTTGTTGTGAATCAATCCAGCCAAAAGAATTCTAAAGAGCTAGTTTAAAAACCTAAACCAAACTGAACTAGCCATACTAGGTTTATCACATTGAAATATTTATATTAATTAGTTCTAAAATTATAATTATTTTATTAAAAATAAGAGAAAATTGGCTATTGAACACATTGATAAAAGACTGAAAGTTTTATTAATAAGATACATTTGGTAAATATTTTTTCATTCCATTCAAGAAAGGCTTTTGTAATTAATTTGTAACAGACACCATTGATTGCCTACCCCAAATCTATCCAACCCTCCCTCCTCATTCACAAAACCCCAATTTTGTCCATTTTTCCAGCCTCCTTTGAGCGGCCATTTGCTTCAGGGAAGGCTGGACCTAGCCTCAGCTGTAGGCATTGGGTCATGAATGATCCCATGATTGATTCCTCTTACACATGGTTGGTTTAGTCTTGGACACACAATATAATTATAACCAATGAGGTGTAAAGGGTGAGGGGTTTTGCACAAAGACTTCTCCTTCCCAAGAGAAATACAAACAAAGAGATGGTTTTCTCTTTCTCAGGATGTTGTCATTTGTGATCAATGAGGGCAAACAAAGCTAATATACCAGGAACTACAAGACAGAAGGATTACAGAAACTGGATGAGATTTCTGAGACACTCAGTTACCAAGTGGCACAACCTACTACCTCTAGACTGCTCATTATGTGAGATAATAAAAGTCCTGAATATTTAAGTCAAGTTTAACTGGAGATTTCTGTGACTTGGGACTGAAAGGATCCCAACTGATACTGTTATATCTAACAATCCCTTTAAAATGATGGTAGCTAAATCAATCAATCAATCAATCATGATGGTAGCATTTGGCGATTTCTAACATTCTTTTTTTTTTTTTTAGAGAGAGGGAACAAGCAGGGGAGAGGGGCAGAGGGAGAGAGAGAGATTCTTAAGCAGGCTCCACACTCAGTGTAGAGCCCAACACCATGACCCTGGGATCGTGACCTAAGCCAAAATTAAAAGTTGTACATTCAGCCAACTGAGTCTCCCAGGCACCCAGTTTCTAACATTCTTATATGTGCTTAAAAGTGAATTGAATAAAAAATAATCCCTCAACTGTTCCCCTACAACCCTTAAAAGTCCCCTATGTTCCAAGAAAGAAAATGTCTTTGAAATTCTCACTCCTGTCATCTGCTGTTTTGTACACAGAAGGTGTCAACATAGTGCCACTGCCCACTTCGTGCCACCTCCACAGAAGTCTGTCCAAGGACACCCGTTAAAACACTTTATTTGGAGAATTTCCTTTCCTTCACTCCCATTACTAGTGGATGTGAGTGTTTTCTGAGATTTTTTTCCCTAGTATCCTTTTCTTTCTCCGTCTTTACCATTCCGAATTAACAGCGACCTTCCTTAAGGCAAATCCCATCACCATCTCCATGAAGGCTTTCCAAACCCCACCTCTGTCCCTACAGATGAACTGTCCCCTCCAATATGGTAAAAAGGGCATTTTCTGGAGTCAGACTCTTAGGATTTGAACCTTGGCACCACCATTTACCAGATGCAAGTACTGAATCTGTGTGCTTCAGTTTCCTCTTCTATAAGGTGGTACTAATCAATAATGCTTCTAGTGTTATTGGGAGAATTAAATGAGACAATGCACATTAGCATTTAGCACACACCAGGCACATAGTAAATACTCCATAAATGTAATAATTATATGATTATGACAGAAAATCTGATTTCCATTGCACCACATTCTCAGTATTTTTCTTTATCAGGCTTTGAGTTATTTGCATCTAATTCATTTTTGAAGCTTTAGCACCTCGTACTTGCCTGAAAAGTACTAGGCACTCTATGAACACTTTCTGATTCATTGACCATGTTACTGCCTGGCTCATAATCCTTCATTGGCTCCTGATTGCCTGTAGTATAAAATCCATCCACTTAACATGATTTACAAAACTTCTGATATCTGGCTCTTACACGTCTATTCTGTTTCATCTTCTACATTCCAGCTAAGCAAGACCATTGTAATTCCCCAAACATTTCCTTTAACTGAGAATGTCTTCCCAGGCCCTTTCTCCAAACCTGGTAGATGTCTTTTGATATTCAAGACCCAAATCAAGTATCTTTTCCCACAAAGTCTTTCCTGACCATCTTATAGGTGGCCACCAAGTCCAGAAACACAGGCAAATATGTAATAGTTTTGTTGGCATTATATTACATTATGGGATGAAATAATACGTCTGCATTTCGAGACTTTGTGGGCACCCTGTAGCTAGAACTGATCCCTCCCTCCTATGTGCTGCTACGTTATCTTTGGTCTCTTTAATGAAGCACTGATCACCCAGGGTGCAACACACAGAGGCCCTGCCTTATTGATCTGTGCATCCCAACCACCCAATTCTGTGATTGACACAGGTGAGGCACTCAGCAATTATTTGTAAATAAACAAAATGTCAACAATTATTATAGATCATCTACGCGTTAGGCTAGGAAAACTGCTAACCACTGAATCATTGATAGTGCACATCCCTAACATGCAAATCCTGCCTGCAATCACTTTCATCCTTGTTGCTTCGGATAGTAAAGCAAAATGCTTGGCATGTGCCCTGGTGATTTCATACTGCATTGTTAATATTCAGCTTTCACTTGTGGTTAAAACATGTCTCCTTTGAATAAATACTTGCATGTTTTAAAAAGGAAAAAATTATCAACAGAATAAACTGAATAGAACATTTCAAAATTAATGATACATTAATATATGAATGTTCTTATTGATAGGAGAAAATTAAAATTTTACGAAGAGCTATTACCTAAACTGACCACATAAAAGTATTGCTGTCAAGGTCAACTTGAACTTACATTGGTTAATGGGGCTCATGTATATACTTGCAGTCAGATCATGTGGCATTTCAACTAGCGACCTAGTGGTCACCCACCCCCTCCACCTGCAGCAGATTTCCTCTGGATTATGGTAAAAATCCCAAGCCAGTCTCCTCTCAGCAAACTCTCTGATGAAATAGTATTTCTTAAAGATGACATTTGGCCAGAAAAATCAACACTTAACATGACAGTTTCATGAGCTACTCTGTGAAGTGGAAGACAGCCTCCGGCTAGTGATGAAAACCACATTGTCAGATGCACGCTTTACAGTTGCACAGTAGCTGGTCTAATGAGGGAACCCTTTAGAGGCTCTCTCTCTCTGCTATAATAATGACTCATTGTCCTGGGAAACTTCACTATCTATGATAGTAGAGTAGTTTATAATTTCATGGTCACTATGACAATTCGGAACCTTTAAGAGGCTCCAAATCTGGAAGAAGTTATATTTTCAATTTGATTTTGAGTAATGCAGTAATGCCAACATCGCTCACTGAAATCTAAAGTAAAATTATTGTCATCCAATAAAGAACTACTCTGTTCATCATTGATCCAACCTATAAAAGTCAACTTGCAAAGTGAGCCATAATGAATATGTATCCACGGCACAATAGCACCCCAAACTAAGACTGCCAAGTTGGCACTTAAAACCCCTGAGATGAAGTTGAGAAAACGATACAGGGTGATTCAAAAAGTATCGCACACTTCCAAAGTGGATTACTCAGTAACCAGGTAATATACAATCATGTACATGTTAAACTGTGGGTGACCTTTTAAGTGTCTGCCCATAGGGAAAATATTAGGTTTTGACCACATGTTGTATTTGTTAAGTGTTCAATTCCTTTTGAATCATTCCATACAAAATTATGGTTATATTAATCTGAGGTCCAAAATGGGATTAGATGGGCTGTGAAATCCCTAAAATTATATTTTATTCCATATTACAACTTGTCTCTATGTAATAACAGAGAATCAATAAAATTTCTCATTAACAGATTTTACATTAATATTAGTAATTAGTCTTTTTTTAGTTTTAGTCTTAGTCTTTAGTTTAATTTAGTCTTTTTTTAATGTTTACTTCTTTGAGAGAAAGAGAGAGAGAGAGTGCAAGGATAGGAGGGGCAGAGAGTGGAAGAGAGAGAATCCAAAGCAGGCTCTGCGCTGTCAGCATAGAGCCTTATGTGGGGCTCAAACTCACCAAGCATGAGATCATGACCTGAGCCAAAATCAAGAGTACCATAACTGACTGAGCCACCCAGGCGCCCTTAAATTTAGTCTTTTTCTTTTTACATAAAGGTTCATTTTCTTTTATGTGTTTTATTAGATACCAAGACAGAATATCCCCCCCCCTCTCTCCCTTCCCTTGCTTGTGCTCTCTCTTTCAAAATAAATAAATAAACTTTAAAAAATGTTGTCATATTAAGTACACTTCATTCAATACAATCCCTATCATAATACCAGTTGTGTTTTTTCACAGAACTGGAACAAATAATCCTAAAATGTATATGGAATCTCAAAAGACTCCCAACAGGCAAAGCAATTTTGAGAAAGAATAAATCTGAGATATTATGCTTTTTGATTTCAAACTATACTACAAAGTTATACTAACCAAAACAGTATGGTACTGGCACAAAAATAGACTCACAGATAATGGAATAGAATAGACAGCCCAGAAATAAACCCACATTTATATGGCCAATTAATCTATGACAAAGGAGGCAATAATATATAAAGCAGAAAAGACAGTCTCCTCAACAAATGGTGTTGGGAAAACTGGACAGCAACATTCAAAAGAATGAAATTGGACCACTCTCTTACACCATATACAAAAACCAATTCAAAATGGATTAAAGACTTAAATATAATACCTGAAACCATAATATTCCTGCAAGAAAACATACACAGTAAGCTCTTTGACAATGGTCATACCAATACTACTTTAGATATGTTTCCTCAGCCAAGAGCAACAAAACCAAAAATAAACAATTAGGACTACAACAAATTATAAACCTTTTGCCCAGCAAAGAAAACCATTAATAAAAGGAAAAGTCAACCTACTGAATGGGAGAAGCTACTTACAAATGATACATCTGATCAGGGATTGATACCCCAAATATATAAAGAATTCAACTCAATAATACCAACAACAAAAACAACCTAGTTAAAAAATGGGCAGAGAATCTGCATAGGTATTTTTCACAGAAGGCATACTGATGGGCAGGAGGCACATGAAAAGATGTTCAACATCACTCATCATCAGGGAAATACAGATCGAAACCACAATGAGATACACTTCACATCTGTCAGAATGGTTATTATCTAAAAAGACAAGAAATACCAAGTCTTGGCAAGGATGTGTAAAAAAGGGAACTCTATTGCACTGTTGGTGGGAATGTAAATTGGTGAAACTACTATGGAAAACAATATGGAGGTTCTTCAAAAAATTAAAAATAGAACTACCATTGATCCAGCAATCCCACTTCTGAGTATTTATCTGGAGAAAATGAAAACACTAATTCAAAAAAATACATAAATTCCTATATTCATTTCAGCATTATTTACAAGAGCCAAGATATGGAAGTACCCCAAGTGTCCATTGATAGATCATTGAATAAAGAAGACGTGGTATGTATGTATGTATGTATGTATGAATGTATGTATATGTGTGTATATTCCAATATTACTCCACCACAAAAATAATGAAATCTTGTCATTTGCATGTACATGGATGGACCTAGAAGATATTGTGATAATAAAGTAACTCAGATAGAGAAAGACAAATACCATATGATTTCACTTGTATGTGGTATCTAAAAAAAGAAATGCATGGATATAGAGAACAAACCAGTGGTTACCAGAGAGGAAGAGAGTTGGGGGATGGGTGAAATAGGTGAAAGTGGATTAAGAGGTACAAACTTCCAGTTATAAAATAAATAAGTCAGGGGGTGATGATGTACAGCGTTGGGAATACAGTCAATAATATTGCAATAACTTTGTATGGTCATAGAGGGTAATTAGACCTATTGAGGACATAATTTTATAATGTATAAAAATATCAAATCACTATGTTGTACACCTGAAACTAATATAATATTGTATATCAATTATATTTCAACCTCAAAAATAAAAAGTACACTTCAACCCTGGCTCCTGCAGCACCATTATCGTTATTCCTGCTGTAGGATCCAGGGTCACTGTTAGCCCACAGAGAATTTTTTCTAACTTATCCAAAATTTTAAAAGTCAGAGTGCCTGGGTGGCTCAGTCGGTTAAGTGTTGGACACTTGATTTTGGCTCAGGTCATGATCTCACCGTTCATGAGTTTGAGCCCGGCGTCAGGCTCTGTGCTGACAACTCAGAGCCTGGAGCCTGCTTGGGAATCTCTCTTTCCTTCTCTCTTTCTGCCCCTCCCCAGCTCACGCTCCATCTCTCTCTCTCAAAAATAAATAAACATTAAAAGACTTTTTTAAAAAAACTGTATTTGATTCTAGGATCCACATTTTTTAACAATTTAACAACTCTGGAATTGATATTTCTTACAGTGCAATCCCCAGTTAGCAACTTAATAAATTTTATATAATGGATACATTTGCTAAGGGAAAAAAAGGGGGGGGGGAAGTGAAATAATTCTAAATTCTATTTTTATATCTCACTCAGCATCACAGGTCATTTTTCACTAGAAAGAGGACACCTTGTAGATCTATCAAATCAAGCACTTTTCCTTGTCCACTTTTCAAGGAGTCATTCGACTAAAATAATTCCTCCTCAACCTCAAAGCACTTTGTTTATACTCCTCGTGTGGCCTCGTGCTCTTCTGCTTTGTACTGTGATTGTATTTTGCTTCTCTTGCCTGTAAGCTCCCACAGGGTAGGGCCTGTGAACCTTTGTCTTCTCTGCTACGCAGGGCAACGACACAATCAAGTGGAAGCAGCCTGGGCTCTTGGAGACAGGCTGACCTGCATCCAGGTCTTGGTCCTGCTGTCCACTAGCTCTATAATCGTGAGCAAGTAATTTAACCTCCCAGAGCCCCATTTCCTCACTTATAAAATGGAGAGAACACTTAACCCAGGGGATTGGAATGAAGGCTTGAAAACGAGTTATGTTGTAAAGGACTGGCTTTTTGTAGGTTCTTTGCAACTGACTGTCCAGTATTTTTTTTCAGAGGTGGAATGAGTTCTGGAAACAGGCAGATTTACATCCAGGCTTGGTCACTTATTGTGTCCCCTAACTACCCATTACTTCTTTACGCCCTGGCTTCTAAGCGCCATGAAGGTCAGATGCTGTCTGTCTCATTCACTCTTTGTCCTTAGCATCTTAACACAGAGGCCGCTGTTGTTGAATGGACCAGTGAATGAATAGAAAATGAAAAATCATTCCTCACGGCACTATTGTGAGAATTACAGAGAATGTAATGTATATAAAGTGCTCATCGCAGTTACAGTGCCTGGTAGATGGCAGGCACCAAAAACTGAGTTTTGATTTTCAAAACAAATAGACACACACACAAAAAATAGGCTGTAAAAAATGCTGTGGACATTCATGCCTATGTATTTATCGTGTAATTACAGGAATAGGCAATAGAGGACATGGCTAAATGGCTAGCCTGATGACTAATACATTCTGTAAAATTGTGCTCATACCTCCAACACAACACCATTCTAGGAAGCAAGAGTCACTCATTTGTTTAGTAAACATTTATTGAGCACTTAGGATGTGGAGGACCCAAAAGAGATAAAATATTTCTGAACAAGTACATCTCTGTACTTGCTTTCCAAGAACCTGAGGTCTCAGGTGACTAGAGATCCCATGTAAAGTAAATTCAAAAAGATCCCAGTGAACATACAGGACACTTGCTAGCCCCTTTCCTCTTTATTTCAGATATTACCTTCATAACTGTGACCTTTCTGGTCCCACCCATTTAGACAGAGGGAGGTAGTGCCTGTGACCTTTGTCACAAATACAGATAGTATAGAAACTGTGAGTCTGGAGGTCAGGACGAGGGAGGTTCCTACTGTCCCAGATATTCCCCTCCCATCATTATAACTCCATGGGAAAGAGGGCTGTGTAGAAATAAAGTCTGGGTGGAGGGAGGGTAAATTGCAGCTGTGAGTCTAAAGATAAATGATTATACCTCACCTGTAACCTGGCTTCTTGGTGATCTCACCTAAAATATTCCATACTGATGTGTGTCATTCCTCTTCTCCGAGAATGATCATAAAGTAGACTCCATCAGCCATACCAGAGTACTATTGGTCCAAGAGAAGGAAAAAAGTCCAGGGCGGTCATGCTTAATTATCAATTTGAATTTTGTTGTCACCTATCTATATATTGAGATCCTTAATTCAAAATATAATGGGACACAGTATTAAAACAATGTTATAGGTCTTCATACAATCCTCTCTAGGCAAAAAGTTCTAGGCAGTAAACTTGAGGCCTAGCCTTAAGCTTCCTCAGCCTCCTGTGTGCCCTCTAAACCTTTAATGTAAGCAGATTTCTGGCTACAACAGGGAACACAGGACACAGTGAGTGGCAGCAACACTGCCTGAAAAATAATGAAATTTTACTACGACCAAAAATGCAACAAGGAAAGAAGGGAGGGCAGACAGAAGGTAGGAGGGAAGGGAGAAGAAAGAGAAAGGCAAGAGATAATAAATTAACCTGACAAGGTCCAGCCATATCAAGGATTAATTATGTAAAACACTGAACTGAAGGAGCTCTAATGTACGGCCCTTATATCCCTACTGACCTTTGGGGGGCATCTGTATTAATTAGCTGAGGAATATGATGCTGAACCTATATGAAACGGGATGCTGGGAGAACCCTTTATTTCAGACACCAGACTACATGAGTGCCTAGGGTCACTTTTGGGGGGTACCAAGCTGCAAACAGGTGGTGAGAGTCTTCAACATCCTCCTTGGTCTCTATATATAAAATACCTTCTAGGGGCACCTGGATGGTTCAATTGGTTAAGTGTCTGACTTTAGCTCAGGTCTTGATCTCAAGGTTTGTGAGTTCAAGCCCCATGTCAGGCTCTGTGCAGAGCCTGCTTCAGATCCTTGGTCTCCCCCTCTCTGCTCCTCCACGACTTGCACTCTCTCTCTCTTTCTCAAAAAAAAAAAAATACCTTTTAGTCTACCCCTTCCACTTGGGCAACTCCAAATGGAAGACACAGAAGTGGCATGAACAGCAGCTGGGAGGGAGTGTGTATGTGAGAGGGAGCTAGGGAGTTAGCCCCTTCCTGGACAGATGCTCACTAGTGTTTGTTCTGGGTACGCCAGACTTCTCTCGTCTCCAAGGGCAACAAGGATCAAAACTCCTGTCATGTGTGACAAAAAGGGAATTTTTCTCTTAACAGGTTCTCCTTCCAGATACTTGTAAGAATCCTTGAGGAGTGCTCACTTGCTCTACATATCCGTTCTGGCCACTATCTGTCCCCAGCCAGGCTTCAGCTCAGCCCTCAGCAGGGCACCACTCCCTGTGTCCTAACCACCTTCCCCAGGCTGCTGCCCAGCTTCCGCTTCTGCTTTACTGCAACCACAACTCATTCCCCTGCCTGAATCCCTCCCGGCACCGTGAAGGTCAAATGGCTTACGCCAACAGAAGAAAATTACAATATAGAAAACAGTATTTGCCCAAGAAAGAACTGGGCTCCCAAGTCCTCCTCCTGCACCACGTTACATCTGTCCCACATTTCTTAGTATTACCATTTTTTGCTTTCCTTGGTTCACAACCCCTTCTGTGGAATTATGGCACACAGACCTAAATCCATTCATCCAGAAGAAGTCCTTAGGCCTCCGCGGGTGCCGTCAACCCCACGACACCTCTGATTTGTATCTCCCAACATGGGACAGAGAGAGGGAAAGACTGAGAGAGTAGGAAGGAGCTGAGAAGAAAGGCGTTGAAAAATATCTGGTATGAAATATCAACACCGGGCTCTATGGCTCAGAATAATCTCCTAATATCAACATTCTATCTTTATTTGTTAAATACATATAACAACTTTTATCCATCATAAGTGATCTTCTTAAAAGAAAAACTGAAGGACTGTCTGTTAAAATTTAACAAAGCTGAATCTTTTGTAACATGAAGCCATATAGTATGTCCTTTTATAGAAAAAGGCTAGGCTTGCCTTATCTCCAAAGAAAAAAGGAACATGGTGAGACTGCCTTGTTTATGGGGACTGCTAAAATAATAAAATGATTATTATGAGTCCGATTTTGGTGTGTCTGGGTGAGAATTTGTTAAAGCAGAAGGGGCATTATGGGAAAAATGCTTAGGAAGTGAAATTAGACATTTCATACATGGAGTAGCAGCTGCTCAGAGAGCAGAGAAACCCTCAGACATCACTTCTCAGGTGTCAGTGCAGTAAACAACAATGAACACAGCTCTTCTCTCTGATGAGAGGATGGTTCGGGATGCTGTGACTGCAGATAACAGCACATTATATTCCAGATATTGGAATGCTTGAGTGATTAATAGTCAAAGGTTTAGAGCCCAGAATGACCATTCTAGAGTGCAAACTGCCTCTGACTCAACATTATCAAAAACAGAACTGAAAAGCATAATCCCATGGTAGATGTAAACCAGGACCAAAATAAAAAGTGATGCTTGCTTATACAAGGAGGCTTTCTATAGGTATGAGATAATCCAAACACCAGCTTTTACTGGATAGCCAAGTCTGAGATTAAACAAGTGTTTAAGGAAGAAAAGCCACAACTGGAATAAAAGCAAAGCAGAAAGAAAGAAAGAAAGAAAGAAAGAGGATTGGTAGTAAGTAAGAAAGTTCAATAGAGGGGCGCCTGGGTGGCTCAGTCAGTTAAGTGTCCAACTTCAGTTCAGGTAATGATCTCACAGTTCATGGGTTTGAGCCCCGTGATGGGCTCTGTGCTGACAGCTCAGAGCCTGGAGCCTGCTTCAGATTCTGTGACTCTCTCTCTCTCTGTCCCTCCCCCACTCACACTCTGTCTCTCAAAAAAAATAAATAAATAAGATAAATGTTAAAAAATTTTAAAAAAGAAAAAGAATATTTGATTTGAGAATACAAAACCACTGGGACCGTTCCCAGAGCCTTTGAATGGGCCCACACAGGGAAGGAGGGCTCAAGATTAAGCTTTCTTACCTTCAGAATAAGCTACCTTACAGGTAAGTGATAGCTTGAAGCCACTAACGCTATTGCCCAATCTATCCAACCACCCAAGCAAGAAACCCAGGAGTCATCTTTTTTCCTCTTATTTCCTCTTCAGTCACCAAGTCATGTCCATTTTACTTCCTGAAAACGTCTCAAATTCCTTTCTTTCTTCATTCTTAATGCCAATACCATGTATCTAGCCATCTCCTTACTTACTCTACTGCAAATAGCTTCCTAACAGGTTCCCTGTTCCTATTTACCTCTCAGAAATTCTTGACCCTAACACCCAGAAAACTCTTGTCTATCTAAAACGTAAATCTACATTACACACATCTAGTGAGTACACTTCATTAAAGCCCCAGTCAGGAGAAAGCTCTCAGCTTCCTTAGCATGACAAGCAAGACCTCCACGACCTCATCTTTGTACCTCTCCACCCTTGGTTCTTCAGAGTATCAACAACATATTGCCTCTATTTCCTTGTAAACACCTTGAAAGTGTTCGCATCGAGGCTTTGGTTCCTGGCTGAGCTCTTAGCTTGGAAATACCTCCCTTCCTCATCTTCCTCTTTTCCACCCATCTCAAGGTACTCAGCACACTATGTTAAGAGGACTTGTTTCTTTCTCCCTTTTCCTCTCTGCTCCAGACTGTCATCAACTTGGGGGTAGGGGCCAGGTCTAACTCATTTTCGTATCTCTAGCACTCATCAGAATTTGGTTCTCACTCAATTTTTTTTTAAGTAGGCTTCATGCCCAGGGTGGAGCCCAAAGTGGGGCTTGAACTCATGACCCTAAGATCAAGAACGAGCTGAGATCAAGAGTCAGATGCTTAACCGACTGAATCACCCAGTTGCCCCACTAGATTATTTTCAAGTGAACAAATTAATAACTGAATCAATCACTAGATGAGTCATTCTCTGTAGACAAAGTAGAGAGAGACAAGAGAATAGAGAATTTAGTTCTGGGCTATGCCCATTACTGTAGGTAAGAGAAAGAAAAGAAGGCAGTTAAGCATCAGCTATATCAGAAAAGTATAAGGATTAACAGGAGTTGTGTCATCTCCTATTTATCATTAAGTTATAGTTTTTACAGGGAATGTGTACTATTGAAATAATAAAGAAGCTTATTAGGGTACATGCTAAGCTGCTTAAAACAAAGAGACCCCAAAATAAAATGATTAAAATACAGTACAAGTTTATTTCTCTCTCATGTAGAGATGCACAGGTGATCAATGCAGGGCTCGTGGAACAGCACTGCAGTCCTCAACATGCCAGCCCTGCCTCTTGACTGCCAGTTTCCAAGGCTGCTTCTAGTCAACAGTGAGAACGAAAGAGGAAGGACAGGACAAAAGCAATAAACTGCAGGGTGCCTGGGTGGCTCAGTCAGTTGAGCGTCTGACTTCTGCTCAGGTCATGATCTCGCAGTCTGTGAGTTCAAGCCCCTTGTTGGGTTTTGTGCTGACAGCTCAGAGCCCGGAGCCTTCTTCGGATTCTGTGTCTCCCTCTCTCTCTGCCCCTGCCCCGCTCATGCTCTGTCTTTCTCCCTCTCTGTCAAAAATAAATAAACATTAAAAAAAAATTTTTTTTTTTAAAAAAGCAGTAAGTTGCCCCCAGCTCCTGGCCAAATATCCATATCCAGCTGCAAGGGAGATGGGGAAATGCAGTCTCCAGCTGGGCATTGATATCCCCAGTGAAGATCAAAAAGAATGAAATCTTGCCATTTGCAACCACATGGATGGAACTAGGGTGTATTATGCTAAGCAAAATAAGTCAGTCCGAGAAAGACAAATATATGATTTCACTCATATGTCGAATTTAAGAAACAAAACAGGTGAACAAAGAGGAAGGGAAGCAAAAATAAGATAAAGACAGAGAGGGAGACAAACCATAAGAGACTCTTAAATACAGAGAACAGACTGAGGGTTGCTGGAGGGGTGTTGGGTGGGAGGATGGGCCAAATGGTTGATGGGCAGTAAGGAGGCCACTTGTTGGGATGAGCACTGGCTGTTACATGTAAGTGATGAATCACTAAATTCTATTCCTGAAATCATTATTACACTATAGGTTAACTAACTTGGATTTAAATTTTTTAAAAATGGAAAAATACATGCCCAGCTAAAACTCTGGGGAGTTTTATTCATAAAAGGAAAAAAGGAGAAAGGAATATCAGGGACAACGGGTGGTCAGATGGAAAGTGTCCTGTTCTGTTTGCTTTCTACAAAACAGAGAAAAAGAGAATGTTTTAGTAAAGCAGTACAAGCAGAAGCCAGATTTCAAGGAACTAAGAGTTACTGGGCACTGGGCAAATGAAGAGAAAAAGTGCAGACCATTTATTCAAGGGTAACAGTAAAATGGAAGTAGAGAAATAGGGTGATGAGAGAGGACTTGAGAGTCAAACGAGATTTTGTTTTTGTTTTTCTTGGAGGAGGAATACCTGTGCTTGTTTGAAGGTGGCAGAAGTAAAGATCAAAGATGCTGGAGAAGCCATACACCTAGCGATGGCCGCCATGCTAAGTCAGAAGCTGAGGGAAGGGTGAGAGGCCGGTACAGAGACATGGACACTGAAGTGGAAGGAAGGCAGGTGGGAAGTGGACACTAGCCACCAGTTCACCAGCTCTCCCACTATACAGAGTCCCAAGCCCCAGACTTTCCTGTCTCTAATCCTACCTAACCACATCCCCTAAAACATGACCCAGTCCCATTTTCTACTCTGCAAAGTCAATGAATCACCTAGACAAGAGTTTCAACAAAGATTTCAAGGGACACTGTGCCTCCTGCTCACCTCTTTATTTCACTGAGTTAATATTCTTAATTCAAACCGGACCGATTACCCTCTACATTCCCACAGCTAAGGATATAGAGGTGGACAAGACAAAATCCTTGCCTTCATGGAATGTGACTTGGAGCACGACATGCACATTTCAAAAATAACCTTCTGAAGACAATGCCCATCGTTTGCTGCCTGACCCAGTTACTGCCATATGAAATTTTCAGAGAGGGTAGAAGATGGGGCAACAGTATGACACGTGTGCACGTGACACAGAGTCACATTGAATATACACCTATCCTCTGGTGGCTAAAACAATACAAATGTAGATAATAAATCCGTATTCGCATCTACATAGAAAACGGAGATAACAAAGCAAGTCCATCTTGAACAGATGTTAATAGGTAAACAAGCCTTTAGGTAGGACCTTAAGTGGCCACAAAGAGCCAGTGGTTTTACCACCTTGACTTTCCACCAACCGCATAGACTTCCCTCCTTCTGTCCTTCCCTTCTCATCACATTCCTGGCCCACTGTTTGCTTTCAATTTTCTTCAAGTTCTCCCACATATGATCACCTTCTGACTTTCCTTTAAACTCAGTGGGCCATTTCTAATCTCTGCCAGGCAGTAGAGGGTACAGGTTAAGAGGATACATGGACTCCTAAGTGAAAAGGCTTGAGTTACACTCTCGGTCCTCAGCAATTTAATAAACATACCTGAGCCTCTGTTTTCTCATCTGCAAATGAAGATAATACCTACCTGTGGCTTGCTTCCGAGAATTACAAAGGATGTCTATGTAAAGTTTGCACAATGTCAGCACCTACCAATCACCAAAAAGGGTGATAGTAACAAGTAATCACTTGTTACTACGTGAGGATGTACCCAAATAAAGTAGCTGGCATCAGCCCAAAGCCTGACCAGTTCAGGCTGTTGCCCAAGTTAAAAAAAAAAAAAAGTAATAAAAGAGCATTAAATACTGGGATGAATTACACATCCCTCCTGGAATGCCCTATTGCTATGTAGACATAGAATGAACCAGAAGCCAGAAGGAGAACAGTCCGGTTTTAACAGGAGTCAGCCTTGCTGGGTCTCTGGGGTTGGCCTTATTAGTAATAATAGGGAATGCTGAATCATCCCACCCAGGGGCGGGGCAGGGGTTGCAGGGGACTGACAGCTCTCCTGGCTGGCCTCCCAGGGGAGCATTCCAGGGCCTACTCGTCCACTCTGATCTCCTGACCCACTTGCACCTGACCTTTTCTTTGTCTCGCCCAATTTAGGCTCTCATCTCTTGCCCACTGATCAAACTGGTTATTTTCCTTCTCTGGGCACAAGCCTCCTGGCTTCAGTTCTTGAGCCACAGCCAAATGGGCAGGTGCTCTTACTGATACCTGGGGATTTCCACCTGTGAATCAGGGGATTCCCTGAGCAGAGAGAGGTGCTCTCTTCCTGAAAACACCATTCAAGTTTTTCTTTTATAAGAGTTAAGTGAGAGGGAGGAGGAAGCAAATAAAAAACCTGCTCATAGTAGAAATGGATGAAAAAGAAGCAAAAGAAAACAATTAGAGATGTTTTCCAGAAGACAGATGAACACAACTACTTTATCAATTTCCTAATCTTATCTGTGCAATCTAAGGGTGCTGCCAGAGTTGTAAAGATGGCTTGCCATCCATTCTCTGCTATAAATTCTCCTGATATTAAGCATCAATTTTGGTAACTGATTGACCCTTGCTCTGTGCTGTAGGAGTGTGAGATGAATGGTTTGTTCTGATTTCCAGGCTTCAGAGCGTCACAACAGTCTACAGGTGTCCTGAGTCACAGAACTGGTCAACAACACTCTAAAAAAAAATCCACATGGGAAATGTATTTCAGCATCTTTGTTACTGAATAATCTGTATTGGCAAAAGTCCCTGCCCTTCGAAGTCTTGGGTATACTGCTCCCAGCCCCCATGTTTCCTCCTAAATCCCCACTTCCTATTTTCTCAGTTGTGAAATGCCAGGTGGTTAGAAGGAATGGTTAGAAGTCTGATACACAAGGACTGAGTGGTCACAAATGCCTCCTCTGTCCCCACTTCTCTTGCAACCCTGACCACAGTCCCTGCAAGTGACAGGAGGTGGGAGTGGCTGCCAGGTCCTAAGAGTACTAACCACCAACTCTACCATTTCCTTCCCTCTTGGGTTTCAATCTCTGAGAACTATCGCCTGTCCCCTCCCCCCGCCTCAGGTGATGCAAATGTAGCCATCCCATCGTGGGGATGGACACTCGCAAATGTGTGGACATTTTACTCCAATCCACACTGATCACCAAGGGTGGCTGTGGCATGGGTGAGTGCTTCCTGCCTCACTCCTCTATGCCTGACTCTCCAGAAAGGCTATCAGAGAGGATGCCTTCCCAGCAGAGAAAGGATGGCTCTCGTGTTAGGAAATCTACACCCCCTGCTCTGCTCTCTCTGCTTCACACACAGGGCACTCTGTTGAGCCATTCGCTGACCTCCAGATTGTTCTTATTGGTCAACACTCTAAAAGTGTTGCCACCTGCTCACCAGGTCCTAAAAGTTCTGACTTCAACATTTGTGCTAAAGACCAAGGCCTCAGTTTTCATTCTTATTCAAATTTGTTTGCAGACTAAATTTTTTTTCAGGCCCTGGGTCTGTGTGTTTGTATTAACTCTCCTGGTTGTTAATGAAATGAACTGACACAACTCGTTTTTTTTACTTTGACTTTTGTTGTGAGGTATCATTGAGAAACAGCACAGAATCAAGGAAGGAGAACTGACAATTTTTTTTTAACTATTAACAGTCATACAACTTGTTTTTGTTAATGTTTTCTGATCATAAAACTATTGTATAATGATTTTACAAGACACGGAAAATCCAGGAAAGTTTAAATCACCAAGATAAAAAGCATAAAACCCTCACCACCCCACGGCAATAACAGTCCACATTTTCATAGATTTCCTTCCAAATTCTTTTCCCTACAGTTTTCAGTAGGACGAGGAAGCCTGTTTTTATTAATAGCACCCTTCAGTGAAGAACTAGGGTTTGCCAAGAGCGTGACACACATTTGCGAGTGTTTCCAACAACTCTGAAATACAGGTGTTGCTGAACTTGTGGGAACCGAGTCCTTTCTAGGACTAGGTGAGTTAATACTTTGCCTGCGTGAGGATTCCAATCTACGTGTCTCACTCTCAGGGCAAAACCTTTTAAGAAGTGGATTCCCAACTGAAGCCTTTTAGTGGATCTTATGGAGAGAAGGAAATGCAGAGAGAGCGATGTAGGAAGGCTGATGCTTTTCTTAGTCATATCTATCCAGTTTATTACTAAATCAGACCTACTGAAAGAAATCTCTTCATCTGGATATAGCCATTTTCAAAGGCAGGTTGATTTCTCCATGAATCCAAAATATCGCTGTTTGTCACTGTCCATGGACTAGAAAGAAACAGAGAGAGAGCTCTGAAACATCTACAAAGCAGCTCAGCTGGAAGCATACCAAAAGAGAAAGGAGAGTAAATCTTTGACGGTTTGGGCCACTTTCAACACAGAGTGAGCCTGGGCAGTGTCTTGGCTTCTAGGGACTTCCAGCTGCAGATAAAGTCATGGCAGCACTCTTCAGGGCTATTGGCCAGACATAAATAAATGACAGTGGGGACAGAAATGTAGTTGTAGTTCTGCTAAAAACATTTGGACTTGGATAAAAATATGTATTAAGCAATCGCTGCGTTAGCCGTCCCTGTATAAGATCTGGGGCATTAATAAGCACATAAATTAATAAGCACGTAAATTAATAAGCACATAAATGGCTTCCCTGCCCACAAAGAGTTTCATTCAGTCAAACAATATTTATTGAGCACTTACTATGTGCCAGACACTATATAGAATGGATAAAGATCCCTGTCCTGTAGAGCTGGCTGTTCAGTGGGAAAATTATGTTGAGACAATAATTGTAACTGAGACAAGTTGTGCAAATTCCAGAATCCCATCATTTGGTTATGAAGTTCGGGCTTTACTGGGGAACATATACAGAGGGCTAAGAAGAAGAGGCATGGGGTCCCTCAGTCTGCTCTTCATTTTAAATTCATGTGTTTCCAGTATTAGGGTTTGCTTTTATTTTCCTTTAAATTTCATTGTATTATGATTTTTAAATAATTAAAAAAATTTTTTTAATGTTTGTTTATTTTTGAGACAGAGAGAGACAGAGCATGAACAGGGGAGGGTCAGAGAGAGAGGGAGACAGAATCTGAAACAGGCTCCAGGCTCTGAGCTGGCAGCACAGAGCCCGACGCGGGGCTTGAACCCACGGACCGCAAGATCATGACCTGGGCCGAAGTCGGACGCTCAACCGACTGAGCCACCCAGGTGCCCCTTAAATAATTTTTTAATGTTTATTTATTTATTTTGAGAGAGAGATAGAGAGAGAGAGCAGAGGAAGGGCAGAGAGACAGGGAGACACATAATCCGAGCTGTCAACACAGAGCCTGACGCAGGGCTTAGACTCGCAAACCTTGAGATCTTGACCTGAGCTGAAATCAAGAGTCAGACGTTTAACGGACTGAGCCACCCAGGCGCCCCTCGTTTTATTATGATTTTTTAAATTTATAAAATGTCTCCACTGTTCACTGTATTTAAAGAACTGTCCCCTCCATCTCCATCTACACAGGCCTTTTTCCTGCTTCATCTAGAAAACCATTTTTACTAATTTTTTTACTTATCCTTCCAAGAGCTTTGTTTTTGGCAGAAATAAGCAAACATTCTTATTTCTCCTCCTTTATTACACAAAAGACTGTATCCGATCTTTATCTTTTATCTAGTCTTTTGTTCTGAATCTTGTTTTTAGAGAGCTGTTCCTTTTTAAAGCTTTTTTACACAGCTGCTCTGTTTTCTATTTTGCTTTATGTAGTAAGTTCCCTATTGATGGATGTTTGGATTGTTTTTAATCTTTTGCGATTTTAAGTAATGTCACAATGAATAACTCCCTGCACATAGTGTTTCTAATTTCTAGAGATTCTTGAAAGTAGAATTGCTAAGTCAACAGGTGAATCAAATGTAGCTTTTATTAGTTAATTCCAGATTATTCTCTCTAGAGACTGCACCATTTTGCACTCCTAACAATTATGACAGTGACTGTCAACATCCTCACCAACAGAGGGTATCAGCAAACATTTTGAGTTTTGTTGATCAGAGAGGTGAACAGAACTTTTTTTTGGTATAATTGACAATGTTACATTAGTTTCAGGTGTTACAAGGTAGTGATTAGACAAGTTTACACAATATGCTGTGCCAGCCAGGACTGTTGTAGCTACCATCAGTGAGTAGTAACAGTTTTAAATACTTTTAAAATTCATTTTCCTCTTAATATAAGCAAGACGGAGTAGCTTTTCAGATAGTTACAGGCCATTTCCTTTTCAAACTGTTTTTTAATTTTAACCACCTGTTCATATTTTTTTGTCCATTGTGCCTCCTTTTCAGAAAAGTACTTTGGAAACCTTTTTGACTCTGGGGAGAAAAAAGGCCACTTTTAATGTGATCACAGTAAATGTATATATCAACTTGGGGAGAATTGGCATCTCCCTGATGCTACAGTGTCTAAGCCAAGAAGGTGGGATGTCTTCTTATTTGTTTGTCTCTATTTGTGTTTCACAGAGTGCTTTAAAGTTTTCTTCCTATCTGTTTTGCACATTTCTTTGCATTCCTTTGGTAAAACCACAACAGGATGCAGCTGAACGTGACTGCAGAAAAACCCATGATCATGCTGACTGGTCTTGCTTTAAATTTATTACCACAGACCTCAAGTGGTGCCTTCTCATTCCTAGCCAGTCATGCTGCCCTGTCCTTCGGCCTCCAGCTCCCCCAGACAGCTACTCACACCCTCTCCCTTCTCCACCCCCACCCTCATTCAGCTGATTGTCCTTCTTGTACCTCATGGAGAAAACAAATCGGAACAAAACAAAAAAGCAGAAGAGAACTTTTGCAGTTTTCCCTTAGGATAAAAATGCCAGGCACCAAATTCAAATCTTTCATACATCCTTCCTCTGTGGGAAGAGGGTGGAGGGTAGGGATACAGATTAATAAGGGGGGGGGGGGGGGAGGGAAGCAGATTTCCATTTAGATGTAAATGGGATAGTAGAAATCCAAGGGCAGCAGTCACTCAGTAGCCTACCCCAGAAGCCCAGACTGGTGAGAATTACATGGAAGAGGAGGCAGGGCAGTGGGGTCTCCATGGTAGCAGGACCTAAACAACACCAGCCCGGGGTCACTGCCAGCAGAAGAGCGGCAGGATACAGGTCTAAGACCATGAGCTGGTTTGCTCTCCTCCACTGGGCCCACAAGGGAAGGGTGGACCTTACTCAGAGGTGTGTGCTCCATCCTGGCCACGGCAGGTGGACTGGAGGATGCCTGGGAATGCCAGTTCCACAGCAAGAACGAAGGCCCCCTCGTCATTCCTATTAAAGTCTAGGTGAGGACTTAGTTGCCATGACTGAGGCCTCTTTGGAATCCATCTGATGGGGTTGAAGGCCTAGAGACTGAAAGTCACCCTGAGAAAACAAGACAAACACCAAGCAATTAATAAGACAGAATGATACAGCTTATTTATATTTACAAACTGATCCATCGACTAAATTATGCAGTAGCAGCAGTTCAGAAAGAGAACAGTATTTAATAAGGTGCTGATCACAGATTGCTGTGGATAAATACAAAAGATGCTTGAGAATGGACAGATCTCGTAGCTGCAGCCATTTGGTCATGGATATCTTGATAAAAAGCAGCCGTCTAAAGCTGGATTTTTATCTCTGGCATAAGGATTGTTAGGGGCTTTTGCCACATAAACCTAGGAATGAGCAGGACAGAGGATGTACATTCCGTGACCAGAAGATACCTAATGGACATGTTTTTTAGGAAGGTCTCAATTTAGCCAGCAGAGGGCAAAAGAGCACAGAAACCATTCCAAGATTGACTTTCTGACGAATGTTTGGAATAGAACCGTATAGGTCTCTCTGCAAAAATAAACAACAAAAGCCACCACAAGTGTGGTTCTTTTGAAAGAACATATTTAAAAACAGCATGTCTAAGGCAGTGACTGATTCCTGCTGACATTGGAACAAATTCTTGCTTTTTTAATAAAAAAGTTAGAATTTCTTTAAATGATGCATTTCTTTATGGATCCTTAAATGCCTGATAAAAACATAGGATTATGTCTAAATAATTTAACCTAAATTTTAAGAAATACTTTTATCTGAAGATCCCACAGAAATAAAGTCTCTGAAACATTACCTCAGAAATGGGTTTCTTTTCCTTTTTCTTTTTTAAAAATTTAAATCCAAGTTAGTTGACATATAGTGTAATAACATGGTCTCAGGAGTAGAATTTTGTGACTCATCATTTACATACAATACCCAGGGCTCATCCCAACAAGTGCCCTCCTTTATGCCCATCACCCATTTAGCCCATCCCCCTACCCAACACCCCTCCAATAACCCTCAGTTTGCTCTCTGTATTTAAGAGTCTTTTATGGTTTGCCTCCCTCTCTGTTTTTATCTTATTAGAAATGTATTTCTTTAAAGAATGTGATGCTATGGTAAATGTGCCATGCAGTGACATTTGTTAAATAAACTAACAAGCATCAAAATGTTAAAGGGGTTGTTTATTAAAGACAATTATGTATTTAGCCTACACAGCCTGTATAGGGTAAGTAAGAATAGAGGTGGGAAGGCAGAGAAAAGAAATTGTCCTTTCCAACAGATAGAAGGCAAAAGCAGGCTTAGACCTCAGCCAGATCCTGAGGCCAGTGGTCATGTGTCTGTTCCTTCCAATAGCCATCAGCTCCTCCCTTGGTGCTGTTCACTTCTGTCATTGTAAAAAGTATATTTACTATTCAAATGCAACTTCAAGCCCATGGTTTCCAGACCCAGATAGAGAAATTGCAACAAGGCTTCACCAGGCAGAAGGTTAAAATACTTATTCTGGGCATGGCAACTGAGTATCAAAGTCACTGGGCTGGGAAGTCTGAGAACCAAGGTTCTGGCTCTAAGGTGGACATTATCTGTGTAAAACACTGAACCTCTCTGATCTACAGTATCTTTCATCTACAAAATAAAGGTATGAGACTAGGTGTCAAAGATCCCTACCAACTCACAGATCCTAAAATTCTGTTTATTTTGTCCCCATCTTATACTTCTCCATCTCAGTTGATATGTGAGTTGGTAAGACTATAGGATGCTAGCCTCTGCTCAAGAAAATATGTAATTTAATAAAGAGCTCTTAAAGACTCTGAGGAAAATAATCCCTACCAATAGAATTTCAGATCTGGAAGGAGGCTATAAGGAAATTTATCTGCTGAGTAGACGATTTTGGGGTCATTCAAAGCATACTTTTATTTTTTATTTTTAAAGATTTTCTTTTTTTTTAACGTTTATTTATTTGAGAGAGAGAGAGAGCGTGAGCAGGGGGGATGGGCAGAGAGAAGGAGACAGAATCTGAAGCAGGCTCTAGGCTCTGAGCTGTCAGCACAGAGCCCAATGTGGGGTTCAAACTCATGAACCACAAGATCATGGTTCTGATCTGAAGTTGATTTGCCAGCCAAATGCAACTGAGCCATTTAGGTGCCCCTTAAAGGTTTTATTCTTAAGTAATCTCTATACCCAATATTGGGCTCAAACTCACAATCCCAAGATCAAGAGTTGCATGCTCTACTGATTGAGCCGGGCAGGTGGCTCCAAACCACACTTTTAGAGGCCAGCTTTAGGCTAGACATATAGTCTGCTTTTACACATCACAAGGCTTACTGACACATAATCATTAGGGCTCCCAGGTCACTGAGCAATCAAAGCACTAACCAAGGGAACCGATAGAAGGCAGGATGGCCAGTTCTAACACTCCTCCATGCAGTGGTGTGAGAAGCATTACCTTCTGTCCAAACTGGAAACCATCTGTCACAGCTGAAAATCATTCACCTCTAAGTAACAGAATATTCAGCCACAGAAGCTTAAACCACAAGGAACAAGAAGCTCAGAGCTAGGGTCCTCCAGGGATGGCCAGCAGATCAGTGGTTTCATTCACAGAATTAACACCTGATGGTTGCCAAGATGTCTGCCAGGTTCTAGGCAGCACAACCTCACCAAACAACTCTGTAAGCAGGGAGGGGTGAGCAGACACATGTAACTTTCTTCTCCTGCAGCTTTTGCTCTTATTAGGGAGGAAAATCTTTCCCCTCGCCTACTTACATCATTCAATGGTCAGAACTAGATTACATTTAGTTCTTAACAGTAATGGATGCCAGAAAGTGCCAAGATCAAAGTGCCAGCCAAATGCAAAAATCCTCCACAAAATACTAGCAAACCAATTTCAACAACAGCATAGTAAGTGGATCACATACCGTGATTAAGTGGGATTTATCCCTGGGAAGCAATGATGGCTGAACATACACAAATCAATAAATGTGATACACCACATTAACAGAACTGAGAGGGGCGCCTGGGTGGCGCAGTCGGTTAAGCGTCCGACTTCAGCCAGGTCACGATCTCGCGGTCCGTGGGTTCGAGCCCCGCGTCGGGCTCTGGGCTGATGGCTCGGAGCCTGGAGCCTGTTTCCGATTCTGTGTCTCCCTCTCTCTCTGCCCCTCCCCCGTTCATGCTCTGTCTCTCTCTGTCCCAAAATAAAAAAAATAAAAAATAAAAAAAAAAGAACTGAGAATAAAAATCATACGATCATCTCAATAGATGCAGAAAAAAGCATTTCTTTTATAAGGCACTAATCCCATTCACACGGGCTACACCCTCATGACCTCATTACCTCCTAAAGATCCCACTCCAAATACCATCACACTGGGGATTAGGGCTTCAACATATGAAATGTCGGGGGGGGGGGGGGGTCGGGTAACAGACATTCACCACCCACCAAAAGAGTTTTAACATTTCATTTTCTACTCTATTGCTTAGCTTATTGTGTTTCTCTTGTTCTTCTGTGAAAAGAAGGGTCTGTGTGTTGAATAAACAGCCAGATTATTCCCAAGGAAGCGATTGGAGACATTTCCTTGGGAAGACTCTCTTGGCAGACAAACAAAATGCACACTGTATGTTTCTGCAGCAGCCCGACAGAGTGCAGCACAGCACTGCTCACACCCTCCTGGGGACGGAGCTGTACCAGATGTCAAATTAATTTCTTCTTTCTGAAATGTATAACACAGTTCATTCTGGGCTTCTGTCTGTTCAAGAATTTAGAGCCAGAACCTTAGACAAAGGGATTTTAATTGCACGCTGATAAAATGTCAAAACTATTGTGCATAAGATACATGTGCATTAAAACAACAACAACAACAACAACAACAACAATGCCTCCTGGATTACAAGATAGATTTCCCCCTGTGAGTGGAATCCATTTTGTAACTCATCAGAAAATCTTCAACCTGCAAGCAAATTCTTATAAATCATTTAGACCGTGTCTTTCTACTTTCTGGACTGCACAGTAATACAATGCACTAAAATGAGTGGTCTGCAAGTTTGGCTAACCTATTTTTAACTTTAAGTGGTAATTTTTACCTCCCTGTGAAAACCTTAATGACGAATAAGGGTCATTGTTTGAGAAAGTTGCTTATTCCGCAGAACACAGCTGTTATGCCTCATGTTAAAGCATGAAGAGCTGAATCAGAAGGTCACCTTCTCTAACAGTCTTTCTCGCTTTAAAAAGAAACACCCAAAGACAAGGAAGTGGCTTGATTTTCAAGGTCATCCAATGAAAGAAAAAGAGTTGCTCTAGGTTAAGGGAGAGGTTTTCAACCAAAGCAAGTTCCCAGAATTGCACCCAGAATAGCCAGGGTGGGCTCTGGGGTTTACAGAACAATTGCTAGAATTACCTAGAAATACAGAATCATCTCCCAAAAGGGAAGTTTTCGTTTCTATGGGGTAAGACACATTCTTTGAGGGAGTGATTAATGAGGCAAGATGCAAAAGGTCCGAGGCATTTGTCTGTATCCTAAGTCTAGCACTTAAGCAACAGGCAAAAATGTATCTATACATTTCCATTTGAGGGGTTGGAGTGCCCTTTAGGCACCTGGCTTCCTCTGCAGTCCAACTGGCTCTTCTCCATTCCAACAAAACGGCTCATATATATCTCGGTTTATAAAAACCTGTTCAACAAGTCTGAAGTTACACAACAAGAACAGACACCCCACTATTTTCATGATCAAATTACAAGTCTCTTAGCTGCCAGGAGCTCTTTCACATGCAGCCTGAAGCAGTGAAAACCCCTCATTCCTCTGTTAGACCCTTCAGGGCCTGTGGCCTCCTTCTTTTGGTCATTGGTGATTGCAAGTGAACCCGCAGGTCGCACTAGGGGGCTCACTACTGCTTTCAAGGAACCCTGCGTCAGGCGTGGGGCAGGGGGAGAAGCTCCCGGGGTGCGAGCGTGTACTCCTGAGCTCATCAGAGGTTACAGCTAAGCACCTTGGAGCTAAGATGCGGTGTCACTATCAAGGCAAGAGTAATTGCTAGGTGTTTAAATAAACTTTTCTGAAGGTCATCATGCAAGCAGCAATTACAAAAATACTAGGAGTGCAGCTCAGTGGAGAATCACTATCAAGGGGATGGATCACAGGGGGATTTACTGAAGGAGCAGCCAGCCTACAATCAAAGGTTCTAGGGGGAGGGAGTGGCCAGTGAAAAGACTGCTGTGAAAGCAGAGTGCGAAAGCTTGACCCGCGTCCCCCAGGGTTTGAAGAACATAAAAACCGGAACTGACTCTCTTCTGAAAGGCGTGAGCCATCGGGGGAAGAGAAGGGTGGTGGCAGCAAGCGGCACTTGTACAGCTGTGGACAGGGGCGCTCGTTTTCCAAACTGACATCGCACAGGCTCATCACACTGTCATCATCTTCATGGGGTCCCCAAAGGATGCCCGTTGGGACGAGGAGAGCCAGGCAAGGACCGGAGGGGGATTCGTAAGCAATCAGAGAGAACTGTACTTGAGGGGGGAAATCGTGTAATTGGATGGAAAGGGGAAAGGAGTCCAGAGAAAGTCCTCAGGAGAGAAAGCCCAGCATTCGGACCTCTCCATAACAAAGGGTATCTGCTCTCTAGGAGAGGACTGTGTGCAGCTCCAGCTAAGTTCAAAGGCAGGCCGTTCTCCTCCCACCATCCTCTTGCACAATTAAACCGTGTGGGAGGCTGAGGTGTGGAGCAGAGAAGCGGATGGACAGACCCTCCCCCGCGCTGGTCTGTGGGGCCTCAGGTCAGCCCCGGGCTGAGCACGGAAGGTGGAGGTGGGGAGATGATGTAAAACTTCGACTTAGTCAAGATAGGAGTTTTTAATACCTGAAAACAGCCCTCTTTTGACAACTGAAAGAGACCAGAAGCGCATGTCATTTGCCCAAGATGTCCGCAGAGCCAGAAAAGAAAATCCTACGTGGTGTTTGAGGGCAGCTCATTACACAAACTGGCTACATAAGTTTGACCAACCATTGCCAACAGATGAAAAAAAAAGTCTACTGGCCCAGAGGCTTTGGATGTTTGGGGCAAGATAGAGAAGCCTTTTAACTATTATCAGAGGGTAAGAGCAAGGTGACATGAGATTGTCCCTGGAACTTCAAAGCAGGAAACATTAAAATGACAGCTTGGACACCTTAACCATCCTAAGACTAGACACAAGTATTTGCTGAGTATAGCCCAGGTTTTCTCCAGAAGCTAGCAGAAAGAACCTCCTTCCCTGGTTATCCCTTAACTACCTGGCCCTGTCACACCACACCTGTGGTCAAATATTTCATTTCAGCGGCCTCACTTTCAGAGGCAAGTGGCCCAAAAGTAATATGAGAATTTTAAACAAAAGAAGGAGATCGAAAGGCCTGATGAACAAGCATGTAGAAGGAACCTGGGGTGCTGAATTTGGAGACTTAAGGAGTCCACTTCGAGGGCTGTGGCCTGCATCGTGGTGGCAGTCATCGTGTGTGCCTCTAGATGGCACACCTGCCACTTTGCACGCAGTTAGGGGGTGGATGGTTTTGTCTTCAGAACCTTTGTGTCAAAACCCCTCCCAGCTGTCTTTTAGGAGAGAGGGGTCATCTTAAGACCTAATAAGCAAGGCCATTCCCTGCTGGGGAGCTCCCTCTCCCTTGAAATGCCCAGTGTCAAGGAGAGAATTTTTCTTCACACACGGAATTGGAACTCAAGGCTGAGAAGCAGGCGAGGAATGGAACTGGATACCGTAGGACTCGTTTTCCTAGGTCTGCTTCTCAGGGAAGAAGAATGTTCAGAGTTGGCTCCCGGGGGGCAATAGGAGAGATTCTGGCTTCTAATACATAGGGAGGCTGGTCAGAAAGTAAGAAAAAAATCCTAGCAAATCTAAACAGGTCATATAGAATTCCATTTAATAACTTCAAGTTATTTTCAAGGCCCTCAAATTCCCATATTCCAATTTGGAATTGCCAAGGGGTGTGGGGGAGGGTTCTGGTCCCATGGCTCTTTGGGCATTGGGTGTGAATAGTGGACACTAGTAGAGAAAAGGTTCTGAAGCGCCAGGCAGAACTGCTTGCTTTTCTCATCAGCCACTCAACCAATGTGGGATGTCATCACGGAAGCCTATGGGACACAATGTTGAAATATGTAAAGAAAAGGATCAAAACTCTTTGGCGAGTAACATCTTAAATCTCACAGTCATCTAAGAACTCTTGTCCCCTACTTCGTCTCCTCCTTTTTCAAAGCATCTATAGTATATTTCCAGAGCAGGCATGAAAATAAACAACAGTTTTTATGTCCTTTCAAGGAATCATTTTGAAACCTGAATGGTAGATTTATGATGGGGATTTAAAATGGACTATCCACCCTAATGTAATGCTAGTCTTTTGGTGCAAGGATGATGTGTACCGTCATTATCACAGGATCTTTGAACACTTTTATTTTTATTTGTAGTGGTGATGAGCTTAAACTAGTCCACTCAACACTCTCCTAACGAACACATTTTGCGAGGTAGCAGCTAAGCTTAGATGTGTAATCAATCCGTAGAGGGGAGCAAATACACATATACAAAGAAACGATAAGTATAAATAATATTTATTGAATGCTTAATATGTGCCAAGCCCTGTTCTAGTATTTTATTCACATGCATCGTCTCATTTAGTCAGCACAGTAGTCTAATAAGATATGAACCATGAGAAACTCCCTCTTATCCACAGGAAGTACATTCTAAGACTGCCAGTGGATGCCTAAAACCACAGATAGTACTGAACCCTGGATATACAATGTTTTGTCACATACATACACCTGTGATAAAGTTGAATTTACAATTTAGGCACAGTTACAGATTAATAACAATAACTAAAAATAAAGTAGAACAATTATAACAATATACTTAATAAGTTCTATGAATGTGGTCTCTCCCCACCCAATAGCTCATTGTACTCACCCTTCTTGTGATAATATGAGATGACAAAATGCCTACCTGATAAGATGAAGTGAGGTGAACACCGTAGGCACTGTGACCTTCTGAGGCTACTCCTGACCTTCTGACGATTCATCAGAAAGGACCATCAGCTTCTGGACCACAACTGACCGCAAGTCACTGAAACGGCAAAAAAACAAAACTGCCGATAAGGGCAGACTACAGGATCATCATCTCTCCTTGCTATGGATGAGGAACCATCTCTGAGGCACAGAGTAGTTAAGTGACTATTCCAAAGCCAAACAGCTTACAAGTGTTGTTGTTTGCATACTGCCCAGCCGTGTCCGTTATTTTGTATCCATTCACACAATAACATAATAGTTCAACGCCCCTAATAATAGCACCTCCAGGACATGACCAATTTGCTCCCATATATGCAATTCTGCAATTTCTCCATACACCTGCCACCCAGCCTTTAGCCAATTTAAAACAGCTTAACACTTAGTGGGTCTGATTTAATGAAAATCTTAAGAATGAGTTCAAAGTTTCCAGTTAATATTTCTGAATGTACGCTGCTGTTGTGTTCGACATCTTAAAACTTTTTCTTAAGAATGGTTCGGTTAGGGGCGCCTGGGTGGCGCAGTCGGTTAAGCGTCCGACTTCAGCCAGGTCACGATCTCGCGGTCCGTGAGTTCGAGCCCCGCGTCAGGCTCTGGGCTGATGGCTCGGAGCCTGGAGCCTGTTTCCGATTCTGTGTCTCCCTCTCTCTCTGCCCCTCCCCCGTTCATGCTCTGTCTCTCTCTGTCCCAAAAATAAAAAAAATAAAAAAATTAAAAAAAAAAAAAAGAATGGTTCGGTTATGCGATTTTTCCCTTTAAGACAAATGAAAAGTCTAGATATGTTCATATGTTATGGGCTGTAATTAATTTCACTGTTCAATTTCCTCTAAAGATAAGATACTTTTCCTGCCTTATAACACCCACTCTTCACTGCTGGTTTCAATCTTGGCAACATTTACATAAAATACTATACCAGTCTCCTCACTCTGTCCCCTGAGACCTCATTCCTCCCCGTCCGTGTGACCCAGCATGGGCCAGTGGCAGGGGTTCTCACACGATTTTAAATCATTTGGGACAAGTTAGAGTTGAGACTCGGATTTCTGAAACAACAAACTGGACACAAAAAAATAGGCTATTAGGGTCAGATTGCTGTACTTAGGAGAGAGAGGTTTATGTTTGAATAAAATGGAAGCTCAGTGGATCTTAATGTTTGTGGAGCCTAGGGCTAGAGTAAAAATGTTGGTGAGGGTGTGGAGAAAAGGGAACCCTTGTGCACTGTTGGTGGGAATGTAAACTGGTGCAGCCAAGATGGAAAACAGTATGAAGATTCCTCCACAATTAGAATAGAACTACCATATATGATCCAGCATTTCCGCTTCTGGGTATTTATTTGAAGAAAATAAAAAACCGACTGAAAAAGATATATGCACCCCCATTTTCACTGCAGCGTTATTTACCGTAGCCAAGACATGGGAGCAACCTAAGTATCCATCAATGGATGGATAGATAAGGAAACTGTGATACTCCGCCATAAAGAGAAAGAAAACTTGCCATTTGTGACAATATGGATGGACCTAGAGGGTATTATGCTAACTGAAATAAGTCACAGAAACACAAGTACCATATGATCTCACTAACACATGGAATCTAAAAAATAAAAGAAAACTGAATCCACAGATACAAAGAACAGAGTGGTGGTTACCAGAGGCATGGGTGGGAGTAATGGGTGAGGTGAAAAGAAGGCACAAATCTCCAGTTATAGGTAAGTTATGGAATGCAATGTACAGCATGGTGACTACAGTTAACAATGCTGTATTGCATATTTGAAAGTTCCTAAGTTGGTAGATCTTAAAGGTTCTCCTCACAAGAAAAACAATTTATAGCTATGTGTGGTGATGGATGTTAACTAGACTTATTGTGGTGATCGATTCACAATATATACAAACATTGAATCATTATGTTGCACCCCTGAAACTAATATAGTGTTATATCTCAATCATACCTCAGTAAAAGAAGAAAACACTTCTTTCAAAATGTTCTATGAAAATGAAACAGCAATACAACAATTATAATCAATGACTTAAAAAGAATTTATTGTATCAAAGAAATTGTAACATAAAATTTTACCACCCCAACCCTTTAAAATTTTTCTTTAAATGTTTATTTATTTTTGAGGGGGGGGAGGGGCAGACAGAGAGGGGGAGACACAGAATCCAAAGAATCTAAAGAAGGCTCCAGGCTCCGAGCTGTCAGCACAGAGTCTGATGCAGGGTTCCAACTCATAAATCGCAAGATCACGACCTGAGCCAAGTTGGGCACTTAACCGAATGAGCCACCCAGGCAACTGCATCTCAACCATTGTTTAATGTATTGTACGATATTATTAACTATATGCACCTTGTGCAACAGATTGCCAGAACTTTCTCATCATGCAAAGTTGAAACTCTACACCCATTGAATACGTTCCTTTTTGCCTTCCCCCCGTCCCTGGAAAATACCATTCCACTTTCTGTTTCTAAGAGTTTGACTACTTTAGATCTTCATATAAGTGAAATCATGCTCTATTTGTCTTTTTGTGACCAGTTTATTCCAGTTAGCGTCCTCAAATTTCATCCATGTTATAGCATGATTAGTGATATTTTAAGTTATTTTTGGAAATACTAAATCTCATTACATTGTTTTATAAAAATAAAATTATAATTTTTGCCAGCAATGGAGGTGAGCCACTCAGATCTCACTTCAAAGAGAAAAATGGCCGAGAAGTGTGCAGTTATCAATGGCCTCTCACCACACCTTCAGGATTTGCCTCAGTGTGTGGCCAAGGATGTGCCATCCCAAGGGAGCTGTCAGTTAGAGGCTGTAAGGAAAGAAGATGAAGGCTAGCCATTTCTGCTCAATCTAAGACTCCCCTATAGGCAATCTTTGCACCAGAGATCCCCACTGTGCTGGTCAAAACTTTCTCAGAAGTGTATTGAAGGCACAGGCCCTTCCTACCCAAACTTACTTCCTTTCCTCTCTTCTTTCATGGGTGTCAGACCTACATTATGGCCTGAAGGCTTTCTTGACCCACTCCTCCTCCCTTTTCCTTTTATCTTTAATAGACATTTCCCCCAGATAAATCCCTTGTACTTTTGCCTTTGACATCCGCTTCCTGAAAAACCCAAACTGGCACAATTTTCTAGCATTTAGTATCCATGTTAGTTGGCAGTGTATAGAATTAGTATTTCATTTTATTCATGTCACATCTCGGCCCACATAAATACAATAAATACAATAAATAAATACAACATTTAAAACAACATGGACACTTGGCAGTGCTGAAAAATGGTATTTTGTTGTACGAGGTTCTATTACATTCAAGATACCTGAGAGGAGGCATTCAAAAATTAATTAGTCTTCTCTCTTTTTTGTTGTTGTTTCTTCTTTTTTCTTTTCTTAAGTTTATTTATTCATTTTCGAGAGAGAGGGAGAGAGAGAGAGAGAGAGAGAGAGAAAGGGGGAGGGGCAGAGATAGAGGGAGACAAAGAATCCCAAGTGGGCTCCATGCTGTCAGTGCAGAGCCCAATACGGGTCTCAAACTCACAAACTGAGATCATGACTTGAGCTCCAACAAAGAGTCAGCCGCTTAACCAACTGAGCCACCAGGCAACCCAATTTGTCTTCTCTTTACTAAACATTTCTGCTAGTCACATTCTCACACCAAAGCAGTATCTATCTCCAATGTCCATAGTGGTAAAACACACAGACCTTCAGGGCATTCAGAATGCCAGTGTCTATTATTTAAAAGTACTATGGACAAAAGATGTGGATAAAGATTTCCCTGGGTCCTGAACAGTATTAGCTCTGAAAACAGACATGTAATAT
This sequence comes from Neofelis nebulosa, assembly GCF_028018385.1. Classification (NCBI taxonomy): domain Eukaryota; kingdom Metazoa; phylum Chordata; class Mammalia; order Carnivora; family Felidae; genus Neofelis; species Neofelis nebulosa. Next base: position 38,398,274 of record NC_080785.1, read on the forward strand.
CACAAGTTGTACTAGATGAGAGCCAAGATCTGGATCCCAATGATGGAGAACCTTATGTATTTACCATGCCTGTGAAAGACATGTGTCTAAAGCACAGGATTCAGGAAAGGAAACCACATTGCCTGGATCTAAAGATGGTGCTGGCACTTTAAAATGTGTGTCCAGACTCGTGGGGCAGATGGTGGGGTAGGAGGACCCTGGGCTCACCTCATCCCACAGATACACCTAGATAATACCCACATCAGTGCAGATAACCCAGAAAATAACCCAAAGACTGGCACAATAGACTCTGCAGCTAAATGTACAGAAGAGGCCACATCGAAGAGGGTAGAGATGCAGTCGGGAGCAAAGTGACCCAAGGGCACGACCACAGGAGGAAGAGATGCTGAAGGATCAGAGAGGGGAAAGGATCAGACCACACCCCTGGAATCCCAAGCACTGGACACCGGAAATGGGCTAATCATTCCCCATAACATTTGGCTGTGAAAACCAAAGGGGCTTAACTTCTCAATTTCTTACGATGAATCGGGCTTAACACCTGGAACTTTAAACATCAGCACATTTGAATCTCAGAAAGTTGAGGGGTGATGGAAAACTAAGTAACTGCCTTCAAAGAGACAGCATAGCAAACATCCCCACTGAGATACAGCACAGAAGCAGCAATTTGAAAGACAGCTGTGGTGAACTGGAGGGAGATTTGTTTGCTAATCTCAGGGCCCCTGCTGGAGGGACAGAGATATTTGGGAGACTTCCTTAAGATCAAAGTGGCTGGCAGGTGCCATTTCCATCACTCAGCCCCAAGCCTAGATACACAAATCAGCACAGCACAAACACTCCCTACCTACCTTGCTAACATTGTCCCCACCCTCGCACACTTCTGTGGATCTGCCCCCTCCAACCTGACCCCCGCCCATAGCAGACCTGACCAAACCTAGCTAACATTGCAGACCCCACCCCAGTGCTCTCCTGCATCCACCCTATCCAGTAAACATGGAAGCATGCAAGTAGCCCCAGTAGGGGTCAGCATCACTCCAAAGTGATTCCTGCTGGGGGGTGGGGGGGACGAAGAAAGGGAAGATAGCCACACACACCAGTCCAACTGTGGCTCTAGCAGTAGGCTGGGGGCAGGCATTGGATCTGACTGCTGGTCCTGCTTTCCACCAAAAGCTTTTCATACAGCAACACAGGAAAAGCGCCCTGTAGTTACGTGCTACTGCATCTTTGGCAAATGCCTGATCTGACTGAACTCAAGCCCATGGCAGCCCCAGACTTGTCCACTAACACCACAGGGACCAGACATCGCCCACGATAGGCAAAGACAATCACTGCAGATGACTAGGCTGAAGGAAAAAGTGACTCAGCTACAACAGCAGAGTGCATGCAACACATGTAGGCAAAATCCCTGAAATGCCGGGTTCTGGTAAACAGGGGATATTGCACTACAGGGCACGAAAGGACTTCTTCATAGACCACTACTTTCAAGAAAAGGATACATAGTTGACTTTCTTAACACATAGAAATAGACATGGAGGGTTAGAGACAAAGGAATATGTCCCAAATGGAAGAATAGGACAAAATCACAGCAAGAGCCCTAAGTGAAATGGAAATAAATAATATGCCTGATAAAGAATATAAATAAATGACAATAAAGATACTCACTGGACTTGAGGAAAGAGTGGAGGATATCAGTCAAACTGTTAACAGAGAGATAAAAAAGAACCAATCAGAGATGAAGAACATAATAAATGAAATTAAAAAAACATTAGATGGAATAAATAGTAGATTAGAGGAATCAGAAGAATGAATCGGCAATCTGGAGGACAGAGTAATGGAAAGAAACCAAGCTGAGCAGGTGAGAGAAAAAAATGTTATGTGTGGCTGTGCACTGCAGAAAAAGTTCTCAGACACTAGACTGAGTGGATGTGCAAGGCTGCCTCTGTGAGAGAGCAGCTGCACAGTAGACTGCACATAGCCTTTATTTCATATTTCCTTAGATATAAGTATCAAAGAATGTCAAAGCATGGAAAGAGAACACAGAGGATCTTTAGACATTAACCAGACGTATAGCTGGTGGCTATGTGAAGGCATGCCACAAATATGTGTAGTTTCAAGGAATGTCAGGGAGTTACAGCAGGTTTTGTATCTTAACTGTCCTTTGGGGGATCATGGAGCTCTGTATCTCATAGTGCTATTGCATTCAACAGCCTTGAGATCAGAACATTGCTGACATTTCAGCTATTGCCCCATTCACCTTCCAGGACTTACAATACCTTTTCTGGAAATAATTCCACAAGTATGCAAAATGAGAAGAGACTTAGGGAACTCAGAGATACCATCAAGTGTAATAACAGTATTATAGGGATCACAGAAGGAAAAGAGAGAGAAAAAGAGGAAGATATAATAGCTGAAAATTTCCAAAATGTGGGGAAGGAAACTGAAATCCAGGTCCAGGAAGTACAGAAAGCCCCCAACAAATTCAATCTGAGGAGGTCTACACCAAGACACATAGTAATTAAAATGGCAAAATGTAGGGGTAAAGAGAATTTTAAAAGCACCAAGAGAGGAGCACCTGGGGGACTCGGTCAGTTAAGCGTCCAACTCTTGATTTCAGCTCAGGTCATGATCTTGTGGTTTGTGAGTTCAAGCCCTGCATCAGGCTCTGTGCTGACAGCATGAAGCCCACTTAGGATTCTCTATCTGCCTCTCTCTCTGCCTCTGCTCTGCTCACACTCTCTGCTTTTCAAAATAAATAAATATACTTTAAATAATAATAATAATGATAATAAAAGTAATAAATAGATAATCAGAAATGAAAAACATGATGAGTTAGCAAAGATATTAAACATTTATTATAAATATTATAAATATTCATGAAGGTAGAGAAAAAACAAGACCTTCATGAGGGGAGGAATGGAAGATATTAAAAAGGTCTAAATGAGACTTTTAGGGATGCAAAATACAATGTCTAGATGAAAAATATACTAGATGATATTAATAACAGGTATGATGCTGCAGAGGAAAAGATAGCTGAGCTTGAAGAAATAGCAGTAACACTATCTGTGATGGGCAGAATTCTAAGATGGACTCCCAAGATTTCATGCCCCTGGTGCACAATTCTCATGTAATCCACAGAACTCTGGTGATTATGTTATGTTATATGACACAGATGATCCTAAGCAGAGAGATTATCCAGGCAGACCTAAGTACATGGGTTTTTTGAAAGCAGAGGGTTTCTCTGGCTGATCACAGAGGGGAAGTTACAGATCAAAGCAAGAAAAGTATTCAAAGCACTGTTACTGGGTTGACAATGGAGGGTCACATGTGGTAAGACACATTGGCAGTCTTTATCTGATAAGATCAGCTATGAGCTGAAAGACAGAAGAGAAATGGGGACCTCAATTCTACAACCCCAAGAAAATGAATTTTGTCAACAACCAGTGAGCTTGGAAATGGATGCTGAACTTCACATGACAGCCTCATCCCCAGTCAGCACCTTGCTTTCAGCCTTGTGAGATCTTGAAGAGAGACATGTTGTGCCAGACTCTGACTTATACAACTATGAGTGAATAAACTGATGTCATTTTAAGCCTCAAAGTTTGTAGTAATTTGTTATATAGCAATAAAAAACTATCCATGAAGGAGAGAAAAAAAGATTAATAAACACACAAGCATCAGTGACTGACTGTGAGCAATATAAGGGATTCTAGTATTTGTGTAATTAAAGTCCTAGAAGAAGGGGAAGGGTATATTTAAAGATGTAATAGACAAAGTGTGTATAACATATACCAAATTATGCCAAGTATATAATAAATGCAATTATTACTATGCAAAATTTACTTTCTATTCAATAGTTTAGCCTGGGTGCCTCAGTCGGTTAAGTGTCGGACTTCGGCTTGGGTCATGATCTCATGCTTTGTGAATTCAAGCCCTGCATTGGGCTGTCTGCTGTCAGCACAGAACCTACTTTGGGTCCTCTGTTCTCCCTCTGTCCCTCCATCCCCCCCTCAAAAATAAATAAACATTTTAAAAAACTGGGTGAAGTAGAAATTAGTTCCTATTTAATTTACTGAAAGAGAAATTACTATATGAAATGTATTGAACCTATAAAAAATAGTATGTAGATTTTATAGGCTCAATGCCTAAAAGTTGATCATGCAGGGCGCCTGGGTGGCTCAGTCGGTTAAGCATCCGACTTCGGCTCAGGTCATGATCTCACAGTCAGTGAGTTCGAGCCCCGCGTCGGGCTCTGTGCTGACAGCTCAGAGCCTGGAGCCTGTTTCAGATTCTGTGTTTCCCTCTCTCTCTGCCCCTCCCCTGTTCATGCTCTGTCTCTCTCTGTCTCAAAAATAAATAAACGTTAAAAATAAATAAATAAATAAATAAATAAATAAATAAATAAAATAAAAGTTGATCATGAAACTTGACCTGACACCAATCATTTTCTAGGAGATTATCAGCAGATTCCTGGCCTCACAGAGCCTCATTTCATTAATAAATGTCCAATATCAACTACTATGTAAAAACAAAATAATTTATTAAAATCAAGACTATCTGCTAAACAACCATTTCAAAAATATAAAACTCCAGTGCCATTGTTGCAGGAAGCCTCTGTGATAATACCTAATGATCTCCACTATCTGATATTCATGCCCTTGCATACTCCTTCCCAGAATGGAATTATTGGCTCACTTGTAATGACTAGAATATGGCAAGAGTGATAACATGGTACTTTTGAGATTAAATTATAAGACTGTCTTCTGTTTTGGGTTCTCTCTCTTTCTCTCTCTTTCATCACTAGCCCACTAGAAAGCCAGTTGCCATGTTTTGAGGCAATCCTGTGGAAAAACCCAACTGGCAAGTGATTGAGGCCTGTCAACGAGCACATGTGTGGACTTTGGAGGGAATCTCAGTATTATCACCAGTTGAACTATTGGGTGAGACTACAACCCCAGCTGATAACTTGACTGCAACCTCCCAAGAGACCTGGAGTCAGAGGCACCACACCTAAGTACACTTAAGCTGTGCTCAGATTCTTGACACACAGGAATTCTTTTAAGCCTCTATGGGTTGGGAAAATTTGTCACACAGCAGTAGATAACTGATACAAATTAATTATTCAGCAGTTTAATCTTTTTCATAAAGAAATTCTGAAGATCTTTTTTAGATAATATAGGGGAAAATAATCCTACCTTCTACTTTGTGTACCATAGTATTTTCATGGATCTGTAAGCAAGTCAACATGTATCAGGTTATTACATGAACATTCAAAATCTGTAGTAATTTGACACCATAATGTATTCAACTATTGTCACCAATGAGTAGTGTGATACAGAGAACAGAGTTTACCAGGAACCAAAGTAACATTTCCACCATTTAACTCTTGTTATCATTTTCTAATCTTAGAGAATTATTAGGTTCTTTTAAAAGTGTTCCAGAGAGATATCTTTAATTGCTGGTGTTATGTTCAAGTTAAACAACTTTCTACCCACACAAATGGGTAGAATTATATGACTCACTAATTCTCCCACTGAACAGAGCTCCACAAAACCTTTTGGTCATCTGGCTCAGCTAGCACCTTTGGGGTTAATAACCTAAGGCTCTCTGGGACCTAATAATTATATCAGACAAATATATATATATATATATATATATATATATATATATATATATATATATAGCTCCTCCTAGCTAAGTAATATCGAGGCTAGAGACACGAGACAAAGAAGATGATGATGAAAATAGCATTGGTAGAGCAGTTTAATGTTTACAATATTATTTGTCATTCACAGTTTTATTTGTTTCTCACCAAAAATCCTGTGTACCTAGATGTTTTGATCATAAGCCCTTTTCACCATGCTTATTCTTTGTTCTGTATCTAGGACAGGGTTTGATAACTCTGGAATTCAAAGACATTTGACTCAAACAGAGTAACTGTTAATTCCATAAGCCATGAAATGCCTGCATAAAAAGTAAATAGATCCATCATAATGAGAAAAATCCTATACCCTACTGTCTTCCCAACCTACTCTTGGCTGGACTTTGAAATTTTTTCTGTTCCATATTGCTTAAGACTTTTTTTTTTTTTTTTTTTTTTTTTGAGAGAGAACGTTTACTCTGGCTTAATGAGCCAAATTCTTTGAGCCAACAGCTACCTTCCCTACAAGCCCATAAACAAAATTGACCATATTTGTTACAGGAAAAGGCAGTCCAATGACATGGTAATGACTGCCTACTGTAGAATTTTCATCTCCTGCAGAAATTTATGGCCCCATTCACCACAGCATCATATGCCTCCTAGAAAAAGAAGCAATGAGTAGTTTATTCCTGTCTAGAAATTGATGTGTAGCCAGGGGTAACATGTGCACATTCACATCTGCCTAAAGCAGGGTGTAAAATGTGCCCATGAATCAAAGATTCTCTAGTATTTTTAAATCACAGAAAGTCAGAACTAGCTGCCAGAGGGAGGCTTTGGTAGATAGGCAGCACTTTGCTGAAATATGTGCCTTGATCTGTTGTTCCATTTCCTGGACTGGATGTTCTGCACAGGTCCTTTTGACCCTAATGTTGTAATGCTTGTGGACCAGCTGAGTTCATTTAAGGAATCTTCCTAAGCTGTGCTAGTAATGTGTTGAATCCTTGATGTCATCTGATATTTTTCATGGGTGCTTTGGATGATGAGACACAGTATACATGGAAGAATATTACAATATAGCTATGGCAGGCAAGGAGTCATCAAATCTAGTTGAAAAAAAAAAAAAGGAAACTGGTTGAATGAAAAAGAAAACATTACAAAATAACATGTTTGGCAAAGACCACTAGTGAAGTCCCAATTTCCCTTCCCCACTATTTCCTTTACATTAGAACCCCTGATATGAAACAGCCATCTGAAACAAAGATATTTCTCAGTAGTTCATCAGTAGATAAAGTCATTTGTTATGTTCTGGCCAATGAGATATAAGCTCTAGAGTTATGTGCAATATCTTGGAAGAGTCCTGCTGGCTCAAATTGCAGACAAGATGACCGGAGTGCAAGTAGCCATCCTGAACCACGAGGTGGAACTTATACGACAAGGATGGCGGACCAACAATACGGAGGGGAAGGGATCCCTGACACCATGCACGCTACCTCCAAACTTCATTTACATGACAGAAAAATAAATAGTTATCTTGTTTACATCACTACCATTTTGGGTTTTCTGTCACTCACAGCAGAATTAATACTGGTGACAAAGCAAGAATATTTGTATCCCATTTTAATAAAGTTATTTAGGTGTGTAGGCGTGTGTGTGTGTGTGTGTGTGTGTGTGTGTGTTAGGCCCAGCCACCCAGCATCCAGTAAGTATCCCATTTTAATATCACTCTGATTTCCTTTTAGTGAACTACCCCTCTACTGCTGTGTGATGCCATGGTGGCTGGTCATGAATACATTCTCTGTTTAATAGATCCAAGGGGGTCTCTAGAATCTCCTTTCATCAAGTCCTTCTTCTCACTCCCCTGTTTCAGTGAGAGTGTTTTAAAGCTCACTCCTAAGTACTCTCCATTTCTTGATGGTGCTCCTCCACAAAGGAATTTATCATCCCCATCAGCATCTGCTACAACTATAAACAGATGGTTCACAAAATACATCTCTAGCCTGAACCTGTCCTTTGAATTTTGTATGCAGGTTATCAGTCAGGACCCTGGCAGAAATGAGTGATACACTCAGATTGCCACAACTTGAGTGGGTAGACAGGATATGGGGAAATTAAAAGAGGTAGTGCAGTGTTCTGGAACAAGCAAGAATGCAGCCAGACCCTGGAGAGACAGGATTTGGAGGGGAGGGCATCTCACAAGAGCTATGATCTTTGGTTCTGGGATGCAGCCATCCCACAGCAACTTGGCAGGGGGGAAGCAAGGAAAACAAAGACCCACCTTACTCCGCTTTCTCCTTTGATCTGCTAGTGTACCCCACTAGACTAACCTGATCTGAAGCCAGAGGCAAAGGGAGTTTGTTGATGCAGCTCAGCTTCCCGGGGCTGCAAGCAGGGTGGAGAGGTCCAGATCATGTGTGGCACAGCCCATCTAGTCAGTTGCCTACTTAACATCTTTTGTTGTCTCAAGGCACCTGAAATTCAGCCTTCCTCACAGCACACCATTCATCCAGCCCCTTCCAGGATTTGGCCAACCTGCTCCTCTTTCATTGTTCCCAGGAAATGGCACCATTACCAATGTATTTCTGCAATCCAGAAACCTGGAAATTATTCCTGGACCCTCTCTTTCTCTGTCCATCCATACTCAGTCCATCACCAAGTCTAGGTACTTTTATGGAACCTAAATTCAGCAAAACAAAATCCATTTTATCCTAGGACTTTGAGTCTTGAGAACAAAGGTGCCGGCAAGGAAGGAAGGCCAGGCCAGGACCACTCGATCCCCGTCTATTATAAGCTCTGTTCTTTTTGTTTGTTTGTTTTGTTTTGTTTTGTTTTGTTTTAATTTTTTTTAAGGTTTATTTATTTTTGAGACAGAGAGAGACAGAGTATGAATGGGGGAGGGTCAGAGAGAGGGAGACACAGAATCTGAAACAGGCTCCAGGCTCTGAGCCATCAGCACAGATGCCTGATGCGGGGCTTGAACTCATGAACCGCGGGATCATGACCTGAGCTGAAGTCAGACGCCTAACCAACTGGGCCACCCAGGCGCCCCATAAACTCTGTTCTTTAGCCTCTCTTCAAACTTATAGGACTCCTATATTCTTCCAGTATAGCCTCTTTTTTTGGTCAATTTAGTGTGAGTTATTTCTGCTGCTTGAACAACAGTCTTAATGAATAAAGGAAAATGTTTAATTAGGAGGCTGAGAAAGTACATGCTCCTCAAACATCTCATCACTCTTTACAACTTACAGGATGTCTGAAACTATTCTCTATTTTTACGTATCTTCTCCAAAGAGAGGCATTAATGGATAATTTTGTTAATTAAAAGAATGTAAAGTAGAGCTATGTATAATTCAATCATAGCATGGGCCCATATGTCAGCAATGGGCATCTCCCAGAGGAAGGATTAGAGGTGATTTGTGTTTTCCTCTTTGGGTCTTTGGTCACCATGTTTTCTACCATAAATACTTACTAGCTTTGTGGTTGGGTTTTACAAAGTAAGTGAACATCATCTTAAAAAACAAGCTAAATAAACTATAGTGTATTGATGCTGGAATAATAATAAAAATGCTTTAATATCAAGGCAAATAGCAAGAAAGCAGCTATTACAGAATCGTATCAAAAGACAAAACTAAGGTTTGGATTTTGGATGGGTGTTTTAGTGATACACACATGCACACACTTGAACATACACACACACACAGTGGCTGAGGTCACTCACTCAGTGTGTATCCAGTTATTGAGTGTCTGTTTGTACTGTCTTGCTTATACTTGAAACAAGTTAATTGTTTGACTAGTAGATTGTACCTTCATTCTGTGTCCATATATAGCACAGAGCCTATACAGGTCTCACAAGTACAAATGAATGAAGACTTTCATTCTTGAAACACTATGGTCTTGTGTGGAATTACACAGTGTGGCCCGTGAACCCCCTGTATCAGAGTCACCTCTGATGAAGACACCTAAGTTCCTCCCCAGGAACCAGAGAAGTTGACAAAGTGAAGATGAAATTTAAGCCTGATTTTTTTTTAATATTTTGATTTTTCAAAAAATTTTATGTAATCAATTTTTTAAATTTACATCCAAGTTAGTTAGCATATAATGCAACGATAATTTCAGGGGTGGATTCCTTATTGTCCCTTACCCATGTAGCCCATTCCACATCCCACAACCCCTCCAGTAACCCTCTGTTTGTTCTCCATATTTAAGAGTCTATTATGTTTTGTCCCTCTCCCTGTTTTTATATTATTTTTGCTGCCCTTCCCTTATGTTCATTTGTTTTTTCTCTTAAAGTCCTCATATGAGTGAAGTCATATGATTTTTGTCTTTCTCTGACTAATTTTGCTTAGCATAATACCCTCTAGTTTCATCCATATGGTTGCAAATGGCAAGATTTCATTCTTTTTGGGGCACCTGGGTGGCTTGGTCGGTTAAGTGTCTGACTTCGGCTCAGGTCATGACCTTGCAGTTCGTGAGTTTGAGCCCCATGTCAGGCTCTGTGCTGACAGCTCAGAGCCTGGAGCCTGCTTTGGATTCTGTGTCTCCCTCTCTCTCTCTGCCCGTGCCCCACTCACACTCTGTCTCTCTCTGTCTCTGAAAAATAAACAAACGTTAAAAAAAAAGTTAAAAAAAATAAATAAAAGATTTCATTCTTTTTGATTGCCGAGTGATACTCCATTGTATATATAAACCACATCTTCTTTATCCATTCATCCATCGATGGACATCTGGGCTCTTTCCATACGTTGGCTATTGTTAATAGTGCTGCTATAAACATGGGGGTACATGTGTCCCTTTGAAACAGCACACTTGCATCTCGTGGCTAAATTCCTAGTAGTGCAATTGCTGGGTCATAGGGTAGTTCTATTTTCAATTTTTTGAGGAACCTCCATACTGTTTTCCAGAGTGCCTGCACCAACTTGCATTCCCACCAACAATGCAATAGAGATCCTCTTTCTCCACATCCTTGCCAACATCTGTTGTTGCCTGAGTTGTTAATGTTAGTCATTCTGACGGATGTGAGGTTGTATCTCATTGTGGAATATTTTAATTTTTTTCAATGTTTACTTATTTTTAAGAAAGAGAGAGAAAGAGACAAAGCACGAGCAGGGAAGGGGCAGAGGGAGAGAGGGAGACACAGAAACCCAAGCAGGCTCCAGGTCTGAGCTGTCAGCACAAAGCCTGACACGGGGTTCGAACTCAGCAACTGCAAGATCATGACCTGAGCCTAAGCTGGATGCTTAACCGACTGAGCCACCCAGACACCCCTAAGCCTGATTTTTAATGATATAAGTAGATAAAGAATTAACTGGCCAAAGAAACAAGAATCTGGCATTCTAGGTAGTATAAACAAAAAATATTTCAGAACATAATTCTAGAGCTTCCTAATTAAGTAACTTGTAAATAATGTGTCATAATAACAGTATTACAGACTTATACTTCTGCTACCAAGAAAGTGTCCATGCTCAAGTTAAAAGCTGAATGCTGGCACTGTTCATGGCCTGAATAAGTAATTAACATATTTATTAATTGTCCTCCTGTTTATACTTCAAACAAGTTAATTGTTTGACTAACATACTGTACCTTCATTGTAAGTTACATGTGACCAATAATAAGCTGGACTTTTATAGCAATCTTTGAGTTAGACTCATCCTATATTTTACCCCTGGAGCCAAGTTCAACAACACTATACTAATACTGCCTTTGAGTTCATAAAACATCCAGAAAACTTACATGTAACTTGTCTTTTAAAAATCAGCAACTGAAGTATTAACAAAATGATTATTTCAAAATCATAACTCCCCAAACTGCTTTTACTTTGCCTTAATTGTAGTTAACTCATTCATCCATTTATCTATTGATTGATATATTCAGTCATTCATTCAAATATTCATATACACAGAACACTGTATACATATGTAAGAAACTGGAGATTCAATGGTAATTAAATCCTTCCCTCAAATAAAAAAGCTCACAGATAAGTTTACAGATAAAACGGATATGAGAGATAGCATGTGATAAATGCCACAAAATTAAAACATACAAAGTACTAAGAGAGCTCCGAGGTGGGAAAGCTAGCTGCTACCTGGGTTTCACAGGACAGCTTTGCCATTTACAGGTCAGATAATGAGGGAATAAAGCTGACAGTCTCAACGTCCAGATATGGGAGTGGAAGAATCAAATAGATGCTTGGAGTCTGGGTAGCGATAATGGAAGCCAAGAGGAAGAACAGCTTTTGAGACGGGGAGTGATGAGTTCTATTTAGGGCTGAGTCTCATATGCTGCTGGGATATCTAAGGAGATATGAGAGCAGACAGTTGGGAAAACTAGTCTCTGGCTCTGGAGAAGGTATAGGGCTTAGGGTCACATGGTCAAGGTTGGAATCAAGGCTCACTAACAACTCAAAATGCGGCCTAAGTTGTGTTGTTAAGCCTCTTTGATCTTCAGCTTCTTCCTCTGCAAAGTGAAAATACTGTGTTAAAGCCAAGGTCCCCAAAACCACAGGATTTTAGGTGGTCCACACAGAAACTTCGTTTTACTATTTTGTATTTATTTTTTATGTGTTAAGAAATATTGCGTAAGAAAACTTTGATTTCACTGACGTTATTTCTTTGGCTAAGTGAAGAAAAAAAAGCATGTTGATTTTTAAGGAATATTATACAGGCAATAGTCTGACAAGGTGGAGATTATAAAGATAGTTTGCAAATGCTAAGTTTGGAAAGCCAGATTTTAGTTGTCTAGAGGTGCTTGATACTAAATAGTCCTAAATTCTCTAGCAAATCATAGGTTTGATGGTATTTTCATAGGTGGAAATGGAGGACTAGATAAGATTGTCATGAAAAGGGGGCTCAGGGCAGAGCCTGGAGGATCCTACAATGAAGGAATGATGACAGGAGGTGAGACTGGGATGTGGCAGTCCTGTCAGCAGCCTCAGATGGAGGTGAGGGGTGCTGCAAGCAAAGAAGAAGGCCAAGAGGAATGGCAAGGAGCTATGCTTCTGTTCTTAACTCTGAGAAGTGGGAAGCAGGGAGGTTGCCCTGTGTAGAGGGAGCAGAAGGCTGGAGGAGACAGCCAGTTACTTGTACTTCACGTGCCGATGGAAGTACTCTGATCCTATGATTCAGTAAGCTGAGACTAAAGCATGGTGACATTAACTGCACCTCGTAGAACAACAAACTCAATCACATTCTGAATCAAATGTCCCACGCTCTGCGTCTGCACCTACTCTTTTAAGTGTGGGCAGTTCATTCCAACTGACATTTAACTGGTGTCTAACCAGTTCCAGACACTATTCAAGGTAGTGGGGATTTAGAAATGGATGAGATATATTTACTGCCTCAAAGAGCTCACAGTGTGGAAAGGAAGGCAGATATGTTTACAAATAAATTAGAATTCAGCGTGAAGCGTCTCATTATAAAAGTATGTGCAAGAAACAGCAGGAGGAGACAAGAGAAAGTGTAAAACTCTGCTTGGATGAGAATGGGAGAAGAGAAGGGGGGTAGTCAGGAAAGACTACCCATATACTGCATACATGACTCTAAGTCATAAAGGAAATTTTACATTTTCAGACACTCTAAGATATGTTCATTCAAACAATATCTACTAAATGCCTATTATGTGCTAAGCACTATTCTAGACACTAGGGATAAACAGCAAACAAAAGTGATTTTAAAAATCCCTGTACTCATGGAATTTACAAGCGAATGAGGGAAAACAAGTGACAGATCAGCAAATAAATAGTTTGTGAGATGGTGGTCAAGTGCTAGGAGGAAAAATAAGACAGGAAAGGAGGACGAGAAGGGCATGAGGTAGAGTGAGCTATTATTTTTAAAAGATTAGTCAGGAGGAAGTCTTAGTAAAAACAGGACTTTGAGCAAATTCCTGAAGGAGGAAAGGAAGCAAGCCATGTGGATTAAGAGGAACAGTGTTCCAAGAAGAGGGAAGAGAAAACGCAAAGGTTCTGAAGTAGAAGCATGCCTGGCATGTTTGGAAAAGCTTGGAGCAGAGTGAGTGGGCACCAAGGAGCAACAGAAAATAGGTTGGAGAGTTAACATAGAGCTGAATCAGCTTTGAACAGAGTGACAGGCTTTGGAAACATCATCCAAGTATGTATGTCCAGTGGCTACTGGACTCTTTGAATCTGGAGTTAAGGTGAGAGGTCTGAGCTGGGGGTACATGGTGGATAGATGGTATTTAAAGTCCTGAGCTTGCATGAGACCATCAAGGGAGTGAATGTAGATGGTGAATACAGGTCTGTGTTCTCCTAGAAGCAAGGAGACCTCCAGTGTTTCAACATCATGACAATGAGGAGGAACCAGGGAAGAAACAAAAAGAAGAGAAGAAGGGAAGTCAGGTGAGTGCAGCGTCCTTGAAGCCCAGTGAAGAATAGTTTCAAGAAGGAAGGAGTGATCCCATATGTCAAATGGGTCAGATGTTGCTAAGGGGTCAAATAAAAGGAAGACTACGAGTTTTCCATTGAATGAGCAGTGAATGTACACGTGCTTGTTGATCTCAATAAGACAAGTTTCCATAGACAGTGGGAGCAAAACCCCCTTCCTTAAGGGTTCAGGAAAGGAGAGTAGAACTGGAGCTGGGAAGCATAGACAACAAGAGCAACATCACTTCCAGGCATTCACCCATTTAGTCATTAACCAGATATCTATTGAGCTCCTGCTACATGCTAGACATTGGGATGAGTGCTAAGGACACAGATGGTGAACAAAACAGACATAGCTATTCTGTCTTCAAGAATCTGAAAATCAGACCAGTAAGCAAGTGTTCACAATACATATAAAACTACAATGGCAGAGGTAGGTACAGGGTGTCTGGGAGGGTGTAGAAGGGAGACACCTACCACAGATATTTCCAGTGAGAGGTCAGAGAAGTTTTCCTATAGAAGTAACATCTAAGCTGAGACCTGAAGTGAAGAAATTAGCTAGATACAGGCAGAAAGTGTCCTGCCTTCTCAACAAAGCATGAGAGCCACTGTGCTTCCAAGTAATTTACATAGACCTGCAATTAAAAAGCCCAGATATTTACACAAGGGTTGATGCTTCCCAAGGCACTATCCACGCATTATTGTATGTGACCTTTACAAAAATCTGGAGATGTAATCAGTGCTGTGCTATTATCACTGTATTACATGTGATCGAGTTGAGGTACAGAGAGATTAATTAAGTAACTCCCTGTCTTAGTCTGGGCTGCTATAATAAAATATCATAAACTGGCTGGCTTATAACAACAGAAACCTATTTCTCACAGTTCCGGAGGCTGAGAAGTCAACATCAAGGCTCCGAAAAGATTAGGTGTGTGGTGGTTCATAAATAGCTACCTTTTCACTGTGTCCTCACATGATAGAAGGGGCCAGGGATCTCTCTGGCGTCTCTTTTATAAGGGCACTGATCCCATACATGATTTAAACTCCCCCATGATTTAATCGAATTCCAACCCCACCCCCCTCCTAATACCATCACATTGAGAATTAGGGTTCAACATATGAATTCCAGGAGGACACAAACTTTCAGGCGATAGCATTCTCTGAGGTCATAAGACTGATATCTCAGAACCAGGGAATGAACGTGATTGACACATAGTGAGCACTCACTATGTGCCTGACAATATTTTAATCACTTTACATGCGTTAACCTGTTTAGTCCTCACAAAAATCCCATCATCTCCATTTTACAGATAAGGAGACTAAGCCACTAAGTTAAACCTTGCCCAAGTCTTCATAGCAAGTAAGTGGCAGAACCTAAATTCAAACTCACATAGCCTGCCATAAGAGCACGCAGAAACACCCACCATACTATACTGTCCTCTGAGAGGTATCACCTGTTACTGAGCCATGAAGAAATGCATTTGTATATGGATCAAGGTGGGAAAGATGCTCTTTCCTGATATCCCTATTAGAATGATCAAACGACCTCTATGAAATGAAGTCTGTGATAATTTTGTACAATCTTGTTCAATTATGTGAAATTCCCATTATCATGGAAGGGACGGATGTCTTATTTCTGTGACTTGGGAATTGTCTTGAGGTTCCTCTAGCTTTCGTTGTCTTCCAGCACTCAGAAGCTCCCCAGAGCCTGCATAGCACGTACAGGGGACAGTCACATATCAAACACAACAAATGCAGGGATCCGACTGTTTGAGGAACACACTGGCAAAGAGACATCTAAGTGAGGGTTTTTTTTTTTTTTAATTTCTTTTTTAACGTTTATTTATTTTTGAGACAGAGAGAGACAGAGCGTGAACAGGGGAGGGGCAGAGAGAGAGGGAGACACAGAATCTGAAACAGGCTCCAGGCTCTGAGCCGTCAGCACAGAGCCCGACGCGGGGCTCGAACTCACAGACCATGAGATCATGACCTGAGCTGAAGTCGGATGCTTAACTGACCGAGCCACCCAGGTGCCCCGGGTTGTTTTTTTTTCAAATCAGTTTCTTCAGGAGAAATCTGATGCTACTCTTGGTCAAAATGTCTTTGAAACTTCTCTTCCACTCAGTCACTATGGCACGTAGAAAACACTCATCCTTACAGCAAGGAATTTTGGAAAAGTTTAAAGGAATTTACAGCCAATTCTGTTGGTCAAGTTTTTATTTTTAACGGTTTTATTGAGATCTAATTTATAACCATAAAATCCACCAATTAGACATATGTCAATGATTTTTTATAAATCTATAGACTTGTGCAACCATCACCAAAACCCAGTTTTAGGATGTTTTCATCATCTCATAAAGCTCCCCAGTGCCTATTTAGATTTTATCCCCACTACCCTAGGCAACCACTGATCTTATTTCTATGCCTACATATTTTTGTTTTCTGATGTTTTTTTTAAATGGGATCATACGGTATGTGGTTCTTGTTCCTACTCCTTTCACTTAGCATTATGTTTTGAGGCTCATTCATGTTATAGCATGCATCAGGACTTTGTTTCAGTATATCACTGAACAGTGTTTCCTTGTATGGATATACCACATTTTGTTCTTCCACTCACCAGCTGATAGACATTTGAGTTGTTTTTAGTTTGGGGCTATTATGAATGCTATAAACCTTCACATGCATGTCTCTGTGTGGATGTTTTATATCTGTTGAATGGGGGTTTTTAAGCATACAATTCAGTGGTTCTTAGTATTGGCACAGAATTGTACAGCATTGCCACTATCTAATTGCCGGACGTCTTCATCATCCCCAAAAGACACTCTGTACCCGGTTAGCAGTCACTTCTTATTCCTCCTTCCTTCTGTTCCCTGAAAACCATGAATCTACTTTCTATGTATTTTACCTATTCTGGGCATTTTATATAAAGGAATCACGCCATGTGGAGCTTTTCGTGACTGGCTTCTTAGCATAATGTTTTCAAGATTCACCCACGTCATAGCACGTATCAGTGCTTCAGTCATGCTTAGTGGCAAATACTGGATTCTGTGGACACCCCACACTTCATCCAGTCATGAACTGGTGCACATTGGGGTTGTTTCCCCTTTTTGGCTATTATTAATAATGCTGCTAGAAACATTTGTGCACAAGTTTTAGCACGGACGTGTGTTTTCAATTCTCATTTCTCTGGGGTATATATCTAGGGGTGGACTTGCTGGGTCATATGGGAACTCTATGTTCAACTTTGTAAGAAATTGCTTAACTGTTTCTCAAAGTGGCTATACCATTTTACATTCATTCAGCAATGCATGAGGGTTCCAGCTTTTCCACAGCCTCGTCAGCACTTGTTATTATCTTGTTTTTTTACTAGCCATCCTAGTGGGTATTGATGAGGTTTTGATAATATTGTTTGGGTAAAATTAAGTAAAACTAATACCACCAATAAGAACTAAAAAAGAATACCAGAGATTGATAGCAAAATAAAAAAGGAACTTCTGTGTGGCACACATAATGTGATTGTTAACAATTTCCAAGCAGGTGCTTCCTAAGACTCTAGAGTAGCAGTAGCATTGTTTGCCTGAACATGGCTTTCATGTGGCTTTGAGAAGGACAACACTAATGTCTCCCCACATCTATCTGAGGAAGGAGGGGCTTGTGGATTTATACACTGCAGGTACAAGGGTCAATTAGTCTGACTTCTTTGGAGGGCAATTTCGTTAGTAAGTTTCAGAAGCCTTAAAGAGAACAATTTCAGCTCTCAGAATGTCTCCTGAGGAAATAATCAGAGACACACAAAATTTATGCACAAAGATGTTCATCACAGTATTATTTATAAAGATAATTACTGAAGGCTTTAAATTCTTATATTTTATATCTTCTTCTTTGTTCTTGTATTTTTCAAATCTCCTATGGTTCCTTTATATAATCAAAACAATTCAGAATAAATGCCATTTCTTAAAAACCTACTCAATCTTCAGGGTCCAGTTCAAGGCTGCATCTTTCTTCATACCTTTTTCAATCTACCAGTGGTTCCTCCCTTCAGGCATTCCAGGTGCAGGTAGGGCTGGGTCTGAGGCAAAACACACTAAGAGAAGGGTTGCTCATAATGACAGAGATACATCACAAAAAGTGACTTTTTAACCAGGTGTCTAACCATTTAAGAAACTGATTATACTTTTAGATATTCAAGAGTTAGTTTATTAATAAGAAAAATTTTCTTTGCCCCAATGGGTCTATGGAAATTCACTTTTAACAAGCCTAAAAGGGGTTAAGCATACTTTTGATGCCTCCTACTAGCATAGACTGGAAACATTCCTGGGTGAGTCTCCAAAGTAAACTGCTGGGTTACTCCAACAACTAAGGAGACAAAACTGTCAAATTCAGACAGTGATCCATGGCTACATTTCAGAAAAAGGACTCGTTTGTAGGGAGCTATCAAATAATGACTACTTCATAGTAATAGCTATCCAACAACAGCCTTGCAACTTTCCAGAAACTCCTTATTAAACCTTGGGGCGTTATAAGTACTTCATGATTTCCCTACCCAAATGAGTAGTCTCACTAACAAGTTTTAACTGATAAGGTAGAACTTTTGTCTCATCCAGGGAGAAAATCTGTGAAAAGAAATGAAATGTATATGTATGTGTACATACATATGCATATTACTATAGAATTTAGCATTGTTTTATCACCCACACTAAAATATCTAGGCAGGCAGCCAAAAACCTCAAAATATGCTTTCTTTTGGCCCAAATAAATAATAATAATGAATAACTTTTTAAAAAGTTCATTATATTGAATTATAATCAGCAACATGTAAGTATGAGATTATTGTGTTATATATTTATGCACTGTTCAATCAACTACTTTAATTATAATTTTGGTTATGTTTTCTACAATAATAAAAGAAAAATATCACATATCACTAGTGGATTATAACAACAGGCATAATAATGTCAAGTAACACCCTTGAGTGTGAGTCCATAAAGAAAATTTACATGTAGCATTGTCTAAGAACACTTTAGAAAATATCACATCAATACATATTTTTTTAATTTTTTTTTTTAAATTTACATCCAAATTAGCACATAGTACAACAATGATTTCAGGAGTAGATTCCTTAATGCCCTTTACCCATTTAGCCCATCCCCCCTCCCACAACCCCTCCAGCAACCCTCAGTTTGTTCTCCATATGTATGAGTCTCTTATGCTTTGTCCCCCGCCTTGTGTTTATATTATTTTTGTTTCCCTTCCCTTATGTTCATCTGTTTTGTCTCTTAAAGTCCTCATATGAGTGAAGTCATATGATTTTTGTCTTTCTCTGACTGACTCATTTCACTTAGCATAATACCGTCCAGTTCCATCCACGTGGTTGCAAATGGCAAGATTTCATTCTTTTTCTTTTTTTTTTTTTTTTAAATTTTTTTTTTTTCAACGTTTTTTATTTATTTTTTTTGGGACAGAGAGAGACAGAGCATGAACGGGGGAGGGGCAGAGAGAGAGGGAGACACAGAATCGGAAACAGGCTCCAGGCTCCGAGCCATCAGCCCAGAGCCTGACGCGGGGCTCGAACTCACGGACTGCGAGATCGTGACCTGGCTGAAGTCGGACGCTTAACCGACTGCGCCACCCAGGCGCCCCAAGATTTCATTCTTTTTGATTGCTGAGTAATACTCCATTGTATATATATACACCACATCTTCTTTATCCATTCATCCATCGATGGACATTTGGGCTCTTTCCATACTTTGGTTATTATTGATAGTGCTGCTATAAACATGGGGGTGCATGTGTCCCTTCGAAACAGCATACCTGTATCCCATGGATAAATGCTTAGTAGTGCAATGGCTGGATTGTAGGGTAGTTCGGTTTTTAGTTTTTTGAGGAACCCCCATACTGTTTTCGAGAGTGGCTGCAACAGCTTGCATTGCCACCAACAATGCAGAAGAGATCCTCTTTCTCCGCATCCTTGCCAACATCTGTTGTTGCCTGAGTTGTTAATGTGAGCCACTCTGACAGGTGTCAGGTGGTATCTCATTGTGGTTTTGATTTGTATTTCCCTGATGATGAGTGATGTGGAGCATTTTTTCATGTGTCAGTTGGCCATGTGGATGTCTTCTTTGGAGAACTGTCTATTCATGTCTTTTGCCCATTTCTTCACTGGATTATTTGTTTTTTGGGTGTTGAGTTAGATAAGTTCTTTATAGATTTTGGATACGAACCCTTTATCTGATATGTCATTTGCAAATATCTTCTCCCATTCTGTCAGTTTTTCTGATTGTTTCCTTCGCTGTGCAGAAGCTTTTTATTTTGATGAGGCCCCAGTAGTTCATTTTTGCTTTTGTTTCCCTTGCCTCTGGAGACATGTTGAGTAAGAAGTTGCTGCAGGCAAGATCAATGAGGTTTTGGCCTGCTTTCTCCTCGAGGATTTTGATGGCTTCCTGTCTTACATTTAGGTCTTTCATCCATTTTGAGTTTATTTTTGTGTATGGTGTAAGAAAGTGGTCCAGGTTCATTCTCCTGCATGTTGCTGTCCAGTTTTCCCAGCACCACTTGCCGAAGAGACTGTCTTTATTCCATTGGATATTCTTTCCTACTTTGTCAAAGATTAGTTGGCCATACATACATCAATACATATCTGAATGGACTTATAATACTAGGCAAATACACTAACAAACAAACCAAACATTCCCCTACTTGATGAAAATAGCAGTACAATGTCAGTTAGCAAAAAACTTTGCAACAGAGAGAGAGAAAGAGAAAAGGAGAGACAGAGAATCAGAGACAGAAACAATATGAGAGAGAACAGAGGGAATCTAAAAGATAAAATTTCAGGTATCAGGTCCTGGAACAAAACAATCTTAAGAATGTTCTCTTCACTACATACGCCTCATAGCTCTTATTCATATTAATGTACAGTAATCTGTATTGCTATATTGTCATTCATTTTCATTGATAATTGAAATTATTAAACTTCTTTTCTTAGCTATAAGCACAAATTGAGCACTACTAGTGAAATGTTAGCAAATCCAACATTGAGATGTCACATATCAGAGAAATGGCCCATTTCTGACAACCATATATCCACAGTGCTTGTATCAGGTGACTGTGTTTACAAAGGAAAAAAGTGTTCCAAAGGTCCTCTAACCAACAGTATAACGTTGTGTGTTGTGTACCACAGGCCTTCAGTCGATAAAGAGGGAGAAAGATTGGAGAATTTGCTAAGCACATGCACAGAAATCAAAGATCTTCCAGAAACCTTGTGTTTTTTGAAAAATGAAAAGAGACATAAAGGGTTATCCTTTTTGAATCCTGTACAGTCAACCAGATACAGGATTTAACTAATCTTAGAATGTGTTCCTCTTCTGAAATAGAGAAATAGACCTCATAATAACAATGCCATTCATATCACATTATACCAGGACAACTGATGAGTCAACAGACGGGGCTTCTATACTATTTGAGAAAGGCCATGTCAAACCTGACCCAGCTCTTCACGCTTTCCCTGCAACTGTGTCAAGGGACTGCTCTGTGGTCGGCTTGGCCTGGAAGGCAGGTGGGAGGAAAAGCAATTGCCATACCACCTGCTGTTTCTGCACAGAAGACCCCCCCTACCCCAGGCTATAGGAGAGTCATCCAGGAAAAATACCCTACCCTCAGATCTGGGCATAAAGAAGGAGTGGGTGGCTATTCAAGGTCTTTCAGTTTGACTTACTGCACCACTAAAAGTAGCGTTCTCTTTTAAGGGATTAGGTGCTAAGAACGCTCAATTCTTTTATTACTTAAAAAAAAAAATTTAAGGTCATTTATTTATGTATTTTGAGAGAGAGAGCGCACGCACGCACCAGCAGGGGAAGAGCAGAGAGAGAGGGAGACAGAGAATCCCAAGCAGGCCCCACACTGTAAGCTTGAATCCAGGAACCACGAGTTCATGACCTGAGCTGAAACCAAGAGTCTAACGCTTAACCAGCTGAGCCACTCAGGTGCTCAGTTCTGATGACTGCCAGAATTAAGACCTCTGATAATTAGGGAAATTGGGGTGAGCTGCTCCTGCTGGTACAATCCTGGAGTCCATCTACCAGAGATAACAGTATTAACGCAAGCTACTTGGTTCTAGCCTGAGGCTAGATTTGGGCATGTGGGACACAGACACTTCTGAAGGTCTCGTGTAGATGAACCAAAGTCTCTTGGGATATGGCCTGCTTTGTTTCCACCTTCCCCTTGACTTAGTGTGGCTGACTCTCATCATCTTTCTCATTAACGACTTCTCCATGTTCCCCCTTCAGCTTCCTGGCCCAGGAATAATCTTTAAACAATCAGGTATCTCAACTATCTGTAATAACTATCTGTAATATATGCATTATATATTACAGTTGGAAGACCAAGTTGCAATGAAAATAGCTTAGCCAACATGAAGACTCCATGATCCTAAAAGCTATAAATAAAATCATTCCTGAAATATTTAATGTACATTACTATTTGCTCGATACTGATCAAGATGCCAGGAATTCATCAGTCTATAAAAGAGATGAAATCCTTACAAGGGAAAAAAACAAAGTAGAAAAGAAGAATAAAGATAGGTGAGTGAGTAGACTGCAGTAGTAAGGGAAGATTTCACTATGGAAGTGCTACATTTGAGCAAAAACTGGAAAGAGATGGGTGAGTCGCACGGCACCCAGAAGAGTGTTCCAGACAGAAGGGCATCAAGTGCAAAGTCCCTGAGTATGGAGCATGTCTGGCATGTGCAAGAAGAAGCAGGGGGGCCCAGGTGCCGGGCTCAGAGAAAGCAAGCAAAAGAAAGGCACAGAGAATAAGGCAATGGGGGTGGGGGCAGTGCATGAGGGTCTCATAGGGTCATGGAAGGACCCGGGTAGAATGGGGACTCACTGGAGCATTTCAAAGAGATAAAGGACCCTGTTAAGAGCCCTTTGTCTGTGACTGGTCACTCACAGCACTCTCACAGTTGGCCTGATGGTTCCCAAACTAAGTACAGGCGAGCTTTCGAGAAGAGAGAAAGAAGAGGAGTGGGGTGAAGAGTAGAGTGGGCACAGGTGGTGAGGGATGTTGTGATAAGGAGCACAGAAAGAAAATGGGGTCACAGGTGCTGCCAGTGAAGGAGTGAGAGCCATCACTGAGATGGAGGGGTACATGAGCACAGGCATTGGAGAGCATTCACACTGGAGCCAAACCCCTAACCCAGCTTAATAATCCAGAGGGTTCAAAGGCTAGAAAAATCACAATTTTGGCTCAAAAAGTTAAAATCTGACCAAAAGAGATGAGTTGTTTTTACTTGACTTGTACTTTATCATGAAGCTACACGATCTTTGGGAACATTCTGCCAGACGTGTCCCACCACTTATATTATTTGTGTCCCACACTGGTGGCTGCTCTCAATGACAACTGTAAGCTGTGTTATACATATCACTATGTACCAGTTATTATGGGTGAGATATTAAACATTCATTTTATAATCAGCTGTTGGAATATCCCAAGACAGACAAGTATATAAAAGAGGACAAATTTCAAGGTCCAGTCCTGGGCAAACACAGAGAGTGAAAGATTTCTGTTCAGCAATGTCAGACAAACTGACCAATCAGCACTGGCCCCTGTCCTTGAGGTAAAATAGAGGATCAAGGACATAAAGCCCCTGGGAGAGGCGGGGCGAGTGTCTTTTGTGGGGGGCCCTTACATCTTCTCTGCTTATTTGATTCCCAAAGGAATGTACATTGACTGCGATTTTTTTTCCTAAAAATGCTAAGAAGGATAAAGTAAAATATTCTTCCTCTCTAACTCCTCTAACTACATGTAGTCACAGTACATGGATGCTTTTCTTCTAGACTATTTTCCTGTGCATATATAATTCCTTACTCATGAATATATATTTCCTATACTTTCGCATTACACACACAAAGTTATTTAAACAATGAAACAGTAGGTATTCTTTACATATTGTTCTACCCTTTCCCCCCTACTTAACTCTTCATTGTCTTCTCTTCAGATTAGGTTGTATAGATCTGCCTCACTCTTTTGTTTTTTTTAATAGATTTTTTTAATGTGTAAAATATACGTTCACATACAGTTTAGCACATTAACCTGTTTTAAGTGTACAGTTCAGTCACATTAAATACACTTATAATGTTTTGTGCCTAATGCTTAAGAGACAGGACAGCAGAATTGTCAGACATGGGCTTTGGAGTCAGTTGGCCTGGGTTCACCCCCTGGCTCCCATGCCAGGAGCAATGCAACAGCTTCCACATCTGTAAAATGTGGCTAATGGCCTCATCTATCTCACCGGAGTGCTGTGGAGATTAATACTTAAAGGACTCAGAAAAGGGCCTAGTATGCAAGGAAGTTTAGGTATAGGACAAATTATATTTAACTATAAGTATATATCCTACTTTTTCCAACCAGTTCCCTACAAATGGCCAGCTAGTATATTTTGGTGGCAGCTGGAAGGCTGAGAGAGCACACCTGAGCGGACCTCTGTGACCACAGGGTACTGTTGGCACAGAGTGGAGAAGAAGGGTGAAGGAGAGCATGCTACAACCAACAGGGCAGTCGTAAACAAGGAAGGATCCCCCACCCCAGCAGAGAAACACTGCCTTACTTTTTCACACTGCATTCCCACTTCCAGTAATTTTCCCCCACAGATTTACTTGCACACAAAGAAAATGATAAATGTAGAAGTCTATTCAATGTAGTTTTGTTTGTAGTAGTAACTGATGGGAAATAATCCAAATGTCCTTCTCGACATGGGACGAAATAATAATACACAGTACATTCATACAATGGAATGCTATGCAGCAGTTTTAGAAGCTTGAGAAACTAGGTGCCTGGGTGGCTCAGTCAGTTAAGCATCCAACTTTAGATTTCGGCTCAAGTCATGATCTCATCATCCATGGGATCAAGCCCTGCCTTGGGCTCTGCAATGATGGCATGGGGCCTGCTTGGGATTGTTTGTCTCCCTCTCTCTCTGTCTCTCTCTGTCTTTCTCTCTCTCTCAGAAATAAACTTAAAAAAAAAAAAAAAGATTGAGAAACTGCTCCACGTACTATTTTGAAAGATTTCCAATACATATTAAATTTTTTTTAATGTTTATTATTTTTGAGAGAGAGAGAGAGACAGAGAGCAAGCAGGGGAGGGGCAGAGAGAGAGGAAGGCACAGAATCGGAAGCAGGCCCCAGGCTCTGAGTTGCCAGCACAGAGCCCGACGCGGGGTTTGAACTCACAAACTGCGAGATCATGACCTGAGCCAAAGGCAGCCACTCAACCGACTGAGCCACCCAGGTGCCCCTCCAATACATATTAAGTGGAAAAAGAAAGTTTAGAGTGATATACAAGGTCTGCTAACATTTCTGTAAAAAGGAGGGTGGTAGATAAGAAGCCACATTTACTTATGGTCTTATTTGTGTATGGAATACAAGAAATTAATAAATGGGGCTATCTGGGAAAGGCTTTGCAGGCAGAGATGGGAATGTGGTGGATGGGATTAGGGTGGCAATTAGAATTGTTAATTATGTGCCTTTTTCTAATTAAAAAAATTAGAATCTATAAATATTGCACTTTTTTCTTTTTTTAACTAAGGAATGAGGCATTTGTGGAATCTGGGACAAGAGTACCAATGCAGGCCTACATACTATAAGTCTATAAATGTAAAAACTATAAGTCAAGGTTACAAACTGTTAAAATATGTTCTCTTCCCCTACCTTGACAAATAAACTTTCTTCATGACAAAAAAGATAAATAAGTGTAAAATTTGAAAGTTGGCAAAATATAAAGCACAAAAGAATTACAAATTATTATTGTGTATATCTGCATGGCCAATTGATGGTTTGGTGATGTTTAAAAGAGTAATAAAGATATGCGTAATTCATAAGGTATTTTATATTTATTCCACACAGTTTTTTCTTGCTTTCATTTCAGTATAAACACATTATGTAGTTATAATAAAGATTTTCACATAATTTGAGTGCTACTGACAGTAATATCAAATTAGAAATCTTTCTTGTGTAATTGAAGTTTTTAGGTTTTTCCTCTTAATTAGTTTGAACTTGAAGAAACCACTCTGCTCAGGCAGAAACAACTGGAAGTTTCAAAAACTTCATAAAGCAATACTTAGATTGGAAATAAATTATGAAATCTGATATCATGTTTAAACATGATAATGGGATCTTTATTGCAGAAATAGTATTTAAATATCTCCTATAAATCAATACCATTCAATTGCCTTTTTCTTCATCTCTCAAAGCAATATCTGGATCTATGTAGTATTTTTTAAATTCTTCTCATTTCCAAATTTCCAATGCTAAGATATTATAAGGAAATTAGAAATAGTACACCTCCTGCAGTATCTTGCTTCAAAGGACTCAAAATCTTAGAACATGCCCATGTCTTCTTGAAGTATGAATACCATTGGTTTCTTTTAAATTGAGAGACCACAGGGCGCCTGGGTGGGTCAGCTGGTTAAGCATCCAACTCCAGCTCAGGTCATGATCTCATTATTCGTGAGTTCGAGCCCAATGTTGGGCTCTCTGCTGACAGCTCAGAGCCTGGAAGCTGCTTCGGATTCTGTCTCTCTCTCTGTCTCTCTCTGCCCCTCCCCCACTCCTACTCTCTCAAAAATAAATGAACATTAAAAAAAAATTTGTTTAATAAACTGAGAGACTACATAAATCAAAATAAAATAAATTATAAAAATGCAGCACCTGTAATCCTGAAAAACTCAATCACTATTACAGAGATTGATAACATGGTAAAAAAAGAACTCTGAAGTACATTGACACGGGTGAGGATGTGGTCAGTATAATGCATGCAGCAACAAACCATTATTCTTTCAAAGTATCTCAAATCATGACAGAACTGAAGAAATAATGGCAAGCAATTTTCCAGATCTGCTAAAACCACACAGGAAAACCAAACCAACAATCTAAGGCAGATGGAGACAGATGCATAAGCCTGAGCAATAAAACCTTCTCTAAGAAGGTTACTAGGGAAAGAAAAATCTCAAGTCTCAGAAGAGAGGGTAATTAATCCAATAATTTTAATGAATTTGAGCTTCTTGCTCCAATGTTTCCAGAATATTCATGTGACTGTGATCTGGACAGTATGATCATTTATTTATAATATAGCAGCAAGGATCTGATATAAAATTATAATATTCCAAGAGTACTTTATTAAAATGTTTTTTTAAAAAAAATGTTTATTTATTTTGAGAGAGAGACAGTGGGGGAGAATCCCAAGCAGGCTTCATGCTGTCAGCGCAGAGACTGACACAGGGCTTGATCCCACGAACCAAGAGATCATGACCTGAGCCAAAACCAAGAGTAGGATACTTAACCAACTGAGGCACCCAGGTGTTTTATGTAGAGTAAGAATTTTATATTCTTATTAACCACTCACTTATTACTCATCTTAAAGCTAACTGGGTAAAAAAAAATGGTTATTCGGAAGCAAGAGGAAAAAAGATAACTGAGGGAGGCCATCTATACATACAGAAAAAGGATTAGATGAAGTGAACACTGATTGGATTGATTATCAAGATAGACCCATATTCATTCATAACCCCTATGCTTACTTCTCATAGCATGAGAATCACATTGTGTTGCAAAAGGCTTTTTATGTAATTGCCTCATCATTATACTATAAGCTTACAGGTAAGGATGGTGACTACTCTGTTCTCCATTATGTCTCCAGCAATTACACAGGGTCTAACACACAGTAGATACTGGTAAATGATAACTGAAAAGGTGGATGGATAGAAGGAGAGAAGGATGGATGGAGGGAGGGATGGATGGATGGATGGATAAATAGGTAGGTAAGCAGGTGGGTAGATTAGCTCATGCATCAGTGGTGTTAGGGAGCTATACATTCCTTGGCTACAGTAAATAGGAAAGTTTCTTCACATTCATGCGAAGTTGGACAGCCAATGCCACAGCCACAAACATTTCTCAGATACCATTAACCTCTCCACAATGGTTTGCTAAAGTTCCCAGTGTTTACTTAAAAGAAATTCCAAATATTAGAAGAGAAATCTTAGAAATCCAAACCTAAAAAGTGAAAAAAAATGTACCACTTTCTTTTTTTTTTTTTTTTAATTTTTTTTTCAACGTTTTTTATTTATTTTTGGGACAGAGAGAGACAGAGCATGAACGGGGGAGGGGCAGAGAGAGAGGGAGACACAGAATCGGAAACAGGCTCCAGGCTCCGAGCCATCAGCCCAGAGCCTGACGCGGGTCTCGAACTCACGGACCGCGAGATCGTGACCTGGCTGAAGTCGGACGCTTAACCGACTGTGCCACCCAGGCGCCCCATGTACCACTTTCTTTTAATTGGCAATACCTTTCAGAGTTAGCTCTGGTCAGGGTCAATGTAAAGGAAGCTTTTTTTTTTTTTTTTTTCCTTTTTTGAGGTAATCTTGGATTTTATTCATTTTTTTATTTTTTGCTAATTATTTATTTCACTGTGACTTGTCACACTGCTATTCAATAAATCAACTGAGTAGAGTAAGATTAACTGAGAAATAATTCACATACTATATGATTTATTCATTTAAAGTATACAACTTAGTGATTTTTAGTCTATTCACAGAATTATCCAACCACAATGAATTTTAGAACATTTTCATCATTCTAAAAAGAAATCCCATATCCATTTTTTCCTTTCCCCAGCAACTGGAAACCATACATCTACTTTCTATTTCTATACATTTCCTATTCTGGATGTTTCCTCTAAATGGAATCATACAATATATAGTCTTTTGTGACCAGACTCTTCCATTTGGCATAATGTTTTCAAGGTTCATTTATATTGTAGCATTTGAGATGTACTTAATTCCTTTTTATTGCTGAATAATAATCCCATTGCATGAATATATCACATTTTGTTTATCCATTCATCAACTGATTGACATTTAGGTTGTTTCCATTTTTTGGCTATTAATCATGCTGCTATGAACATTTATGTACAAGTTTTTGTGTGGACATATGTTTTCATTTCTCTTGGGCATATAACTAGGAGCAAAGTTGCTGGGGCATATGACAACTCAATGTTTAACCTTTTGAAGAACTGCCAGACTCTTTCAAAGTAACTGCACCATTTTACATTCCCATTAGCAAGGGATGAAGATTCCAATTGCTCATTCATTCTTGTTTTCATCTGTTCTTTTTTTTGTCTTTTTAAACAAGACAATCTTGTAAGGCAAAGTCTGACTCCTGGGCCCTCCTATTCCCTTTTCTATTAGATTCTCTCTCTTCCTCTCCCCTGCTTGCACCCATACACACACACTCTCTGTATCTCATAAAATAAAATAAAATAAAATAATATAAAATAAAATAAAATAAATAAAATAAAACAATTAAAAAATAAGAAAACCCTAAAGACTCCACCAAAAACTACTAGAACTGGGAAATGAATTCAAGAAGGTCACAGGATACAAAATCATTGTACAGAAATCCATTGCATTTCTATACACTAGTAAGAAACCAGCAGAAAGAAAAATTAAGAAAACAATCCCATTTACAATTGAACCAAAGAAAATAAACTTAACCAAGGAGGTGAAATACCTGTACTCTGAAAACTATAAAACAATGATGAAGGAAACTGAAGACAATGCAAAAAAATGGAGAAACATCCTGTGTTCATGGTTTGGAAGAACAAATACTGTTAAAATGTTCATTCCTACTACTCCAAATAATCTACAGATTTAATGCAATCCTTATCAAAGTACCAACAGCACCTTTCACAGAATCAGAAAAAACAATCATAAAATTTGTATGGAACCACAAAAGACCCTGAGTAGCCAAAGCAATCTTGAAAAATAAAAACAAAGCTGGAGGTATAACAATTCCAGTTTTCACATTATACTACCAAGTTGTAGTAATCAAAACCATATGGTAACAGCACAAAAATAGATACATAGATCAATGAAACAGAATAGAGAGACCTGAAACCATAAAAATTCTAGAAGAGAGCACAGGCAGTCATTTCTCTGACATCAGTTGTGACAACATTTTTCTAGATATGTCTCCTGAGGCAAGAGAAACAAAAGTAAAAATAAAATACTGGGACTACATGAAAATAAAACACTTCTGCACAGCAAAGAAAACAATCAACAAACTAAAAGACAAGCTACTGAATGGGAGAAGGTATTTGCAACTGTCATTTCTGATAAGGGGTTAGCATTCAAAATATATAAAGAACTTGTACAACTTAACATCCCCTGAAAACCAAACAATCCAATTAAAAATAGGCAGAAGACATGAACAGACATTTCTCCAAAGAAGACAACCAGATGACCAAGAGACATGTGAAAAGATGCTCAATACGATTCATCATCAGGGAAAGGCAAATCAAAACCACAATGATTATCACCTCACACCTGTCAGAAGGGCTAAAATAAAAAACAACAACAACAAAAAACAAAAAAAAAAACCACAAGGAACAACAAGTGTTAGAGGGGATATGGAGAAAAAGGAACCCTCATACACTGTTGGTGGGAATGCAAACTGGTGCCAGCCACTGTGAAAAACAGTATGGAGTTTCCTCAGAAAATTAAAAATAGAACTACCAGACATTCCAGTGGTCACACTAGTGGGTATTTACCAAAAGAATACAAAAACCTAATTTGAAAGGATATATGCCACCCCTATGTTTACTGTATTATTTACAATTGCCAAATTATGGAAACAGCCCAAGTGTCCAAAGATTGATGAATGGATAAAGAAGATGTGGTACATATATAAATGGAATATTACTCAGCCATAAAAAAGAACGAAATCTTGCCATTTCAATGATACAGATGGAAGTAGAGAGTATAATGCTAAGTGAAAGAAATCAGTCAGAGAAAGTCAAATACCATATGATTTCATTCATGTGTGGAATTTAGGAAACAAAACAAATGAAGAATGGGAAAAAAAAGAGAGAGAGAGAGAGAGAGACAACCACAAAACAGACTCTTAACTCTAGAGAACAAAGAAATGGTTACCAGAGGGGAGATGGATGGGGGATGGGTGAATAGGTGAAGGGGATTAACAGTACACTTACCTTTTCTTTAAAGTTAGTTAGTTTGAGGGGCGCCTGGGTGGCGCAGTCAGTTAAGCGTCCGACTTCAGCCAGGTCACGATCTCGCGGTCCGTGAGTTTGAGCCCCGCGTCAGGCTCTGGGCTGGGCTGATGGCCCAGAGCCTGGAGCTCGTTTCCGATTCTGTGTCTCCCTCTCTCTCTGACCCTTCCCCGTTCATGCTATGTCTCTCTCTGTCCCAAAAATAAATTTTAAAAAAGTTGAAAAAAAAAAAAATTAAAGTTAGTTAGTTAGTTTGTTTGTTTGTTTGTTTATTTTGACAGGGAGGGGTAGAGAGAGAGGAAGAGAGAGAATCCCAAGCAGGCTCCACACTTTTAGCACAGAGCCTGACATGGGGCTCAATCTAATCACCCTGAGATTGTGACCTGAGCTGAAATCCAGAGTCGGACGCTTAACTTACTGAGCCACCCAGGTGCCCCAACAGTACACTTATCTTGATGAGCACTGAGTAATATATAGAATTGCTGAATCACTATACTGTACTCTGAAAGTTACATAACACTGTATGGTAACTATACTGGAATTAAAATTTAAATTAAAAATTGTATGTCCTGTGGTCAGGGGCATGCTGGATATCCCTTCCCATGAGAAAGACAAACTACTCCATCTTCACCAATTATCACAACGATGGATGCGCAATGGCTGGTAGGTGTCTTTGGGTTCTAGAGGCATAGCGTTCTACAGCTAGCAATACTTGTATGGCCCATAGATTGAGTGTAGTGAACGACAGCTAGATTTGAGAGCTGTAGAATAGGAAAGGGCTCTGCAACAAGCCCAGACTGCAATGTAAGCAGCCCTCCTGTTTGAGTCACATGACTCAATGAATCCCTTGGTGTTGTAGGTGGCAGTGGGAGGAAAATACGCTGTGCCAACTTTGTGGCAAGCCCCATTGGAAGAATCACAACATAGGCTCTTGAGGTTCAGGAGCAAGGCCATGCCTTCTTAAAAAAAAACAAAAAAACAAAACCCAAAAAACTGGTATGCTCCTGGGCACTGGTAGAGACAGAATGCCTGACATAGGACACCCAAGTGACCAAGCTTCTAGAGCTGCCCATCCTAAGCCCCATTAAGACATAGTATTGGACTGGCCTAATAAGTATCCTTCACAAAATGGAAATGGTATGTACCAGACTGAGCATGAACAGAACCAGAGGGCATAAGCAAGTTGCATGAGAAAGGAGACCAGATGTCATGGTACCCACTACCCAGGATCCCTCCCTCAACTCACACTTATGGCTGCATGGGTGATTCTGTATGACAAACTGAAGAAAGAGGAGAGAGTAGTTGATTTATAGATGGGTCAGCTCAGTATTTGTAGGCAACCTGAAAACGGACAGCAGCTGCCCTTCAGCCTCACTCAGGGGTGGCCTTGCTAGACAGTGGTAAGGGGAAATTCTTCCAGTGGACAGAACTCTAGGTTCTGAGCGATGCCTCAACATTAGACTATTTATGGATTTGCAGGTGGTAGCAAATAGGCCAGCCTCTGGTCAGGGGCCTGAAAGGAAAAATATCAGAAGATGGGGGATAAGGAGGTCTAGAAGAGGCATGTAGTTAGACATATCGGCAAGGGCATAAAGTATGAAGATTTGTGTATCAAATCTATGAAGATTTGTGGCTCAGTCGGTTAAGCTTCTGACTTCAGCTTAGGTCATGATCTCCTGGTTAGTGAATTTGAGCCCCACATCGGGCTCTGTGCTGACAGCTTGGAGCCTGGAGCCTGCTTCAGATTCTGTGGCTCCCTCTCCCTCTGCCCCTCCCCTGCTCATGCTCTCTCTCTCTCAAAAATAAATGAACATTAAAAAAAAAAAAAGATCTGTGTATCATCTGTTGGCATGTATCAGACAGTGTCTATCACAGAAAAGGCAATAAGCAGTCAAGTAGATAAAATAACCAGGCCAGCCAATGCCTGCCAACCTTCATTATCAGCTATCCCAGTGCTGGCATATGAATGAAGTAACCACAGTGGCAAAGAAAGAGGCAACACCTGGGCCAATAGCATGGCCTCTCACTTACCAAGACCGATCTTACAACTTTGAATGTAGGAGAAAAGGCCCAAGGTTAACTGTCGCCATTGCCGAATATCCAGCAACAGAGACCACCACTGAACCTCTGATATGGCACCGTGCTCCCAAAGAGACTAACTAGCTAACCTAGATGGTTAGCAAATTAACTGCAGCAAACTGACTACATTGGGCCCCTGCAACTCGGGCAAAGGCCGGCAGTTCAGGAATATGCACGTATTCTGGGTATAGATTTGCCTTTCCCACCTATGGGCCCCAGGCAACACTCTCAAGGCTTACAGAGTATTCCCACCACTGGTATGAGATCTCACATAACATTGCATCAGGCCATGGGACCACTTAACAGCAAAGGAGGAGCAGGAGTTGGCCCATGATCATGGGACTGCAGCACATGCACATTCCTCAGAAGCTGCCGGCCTGAGAGATGTTGAAACAGCGTGCTGAAGGCACCAGGTCAAAGGCATGATTCTGTAAGGATGGGGTGCCCATCTCTAGAATGCAGCATATTCACAGGATGAAAGACCTTTATATGCTGTCTCCAAGAGAAAGAATAGATGGACCCAGAAATAAGGGTGGAAGCAGGAGTGGACTCACACACCATCATCTCAATGATCCTGCCACACAGAGATTTTGTGATTCCTGGGCTCTGCAGGGTTAGAAGACCTAGCACTCCAAGCAGCCACACTTTTGCCAGGGGGTACAGGAAAAGTCTCACCCAGCCATCTTGAGCTCCCTGTGCCCAGGAACCATCAGGAAGAGGAGAACTTACCATCATGGCATGGCCTTTGATCATCAGGAGGAGGCAGGCCTATTGTCACACAATGAGGACTGGAAGGAACATGGGTGCGGCCCACTTGGGCACTTTTTGACATTCCCCTGCCCAGTTGTGATGGTACACAGGCATGTGTAGCAGCCATGGCTTAAGAAGGGCATGGTGACCAAAACCTTACACTTCTTGGGATAAAGGTCTGGGAAGGTCGCAGCACCAGGTAGGCCACTGAGGCTGGGGCAAGAAGAACTTAGAATAGACAGTAAAAGAGGGAAGACAATGAAGAGTAGTTCGTCCACTCACCCCCCTCTTCCAGGTTCCCCTCAGGAAGAGAGGCTCAGAGAGCCATAGAGGAATTGTGCCGCCAATGGGTTCAGAAATGAGGCTCCTGAGCTGGGAGATTATGATAGTCAGAGAGCCATATCACCCGCCTCCACTTCAGCAGCCAGTCAATTCGGCAGGCAGCCTCCAGCTGTCCCATTTTACTGCCGCCCACAGAGACCTAGTGAGGCAGGAGGATGAAGGCATGGCCTTTGCAGACCGGAAGAGGCAGTGTCAGCCCAGAGCTCTGCACGTGATTGGCTGTGGCTGGGCAGGCCCGCCAGCTGCTTCCACCCACTTCCCTCCCCAGGTGTGGGTCACTAGTAAGTCTTTGGCAACCCAGACTCCATGTTAGCATCTGCTTCTGCAGAACCAACCTGAAACGAGGAGCCCAGCAGTATTCCTTTCGAGTCCTCTTTTTCACCTTCTCCCATCCACTTTCTTCCTAAATATTAACTGCACCAGTTTTTTCTCTCTCTCTCTCTTTTTTTTTTTTTTTTTTTTTTGGAACTTCTCCAAAACACTCTTTCTTAATGCTGGGGCCACACAGCCCCAAGTGGGTTCCAGGCTTCATGCCCACCGGGCAGAGAACCACCGGGTTCTGGGACAAAGCCCTCCTCCACCCCTCCATCTCAAAGTGCATTTCTTCTTTTTCTTCTTCCACAGTCACTGTCAATCTCCAGGGGAGGGAAAGCTCTGGACAACTATAACGCTCACAGGTTATCTTTTTGGGCCAATCACATCTATCCTATCAATGTAAATTAGTGCTAATAGTTTAATGAAGTACACCCCAAGAGGTATTTGCATTTAAAAAAAAGTGATTATCCAAAGAATGCTTCTCTAATGGAGAATTTCCGGCAGCAATTGTGTAATAATAAAGTTGAGCCTTCCCTGTATCTTTCCAAATGCACCATTACTTTGCCTGCCCTCAGCCCCTTGGCTCGCTGAAATACCAAAGAGCATTAAAACAACAAAAATAACAAATGACTGAGTCCTTATTACATGTTAGCTATTGGGTTGGGCCTTTTACATTCCTTTAAACCCCACACCAACTTCATTTCAGATAAATAGCCGAGGCTTGGAAAGCCTAAGTGGCTCCCCAAGGCATGCAGCTTGGAAGTGGTAGAGAGAAAATCCACTCAGCTATTTTGACTGCAAGTGCCCGGCCCACTGGAAGGGAAGGAAAGCCGCTCCCAGCTGGCACACGAGCGCGGTGCCATTAGCGACAGCTCAGCGGCACACCACAGGAATCATCACACACTTCGTTGTTGAGTTATGTCCAAAAGGCATTTTTCACCATTTAGGGTCTGGAATAAAATACCAGACTGTGAAGAAAATGTTTGGGTGGGACATTCTTAGATCAAATGTCTAAAATTTTCTGTTAATTTTCATACCAAGCTTTAAAGCAATAAGGAAGCCATCTATCTACATGTATGAGTGCTTTGAATTAGGGGGAAAAAAAAGCCCCGTCCCCCCTTTTTGGGGGCGGGGAGCTGCTATTTAGCCAATTTCACTCAGAGATCCAAATGTAGATATTAGCGATGGCCAGTTATTTTAGGGGTGAGCTCAGATGGAACAAAGATGCTATGGCCTCAGCCCTCCAAGGACCACAGTGCTTGAGCCCCAGTGAATGGGTTCGGTTCAGTGAATGACAGCTGATGTGACAGAGGCAAAGCATGTAGAAGCCGCCTTCCCTCTAGTACAACATTGTCTTTCTTCATGAGTACCAGTTCATCCAGTAGTAAGCAAGGGGACTGTGGAAAAATGGTATTACAACCATTTCAGTAGGTTCAGACCCCTGGTATCTCCTTGGTAAAAATGGCAGAGCTTTAGGGACAGGGTAGAGTGGCTATGACCATGGGAATAGTCAGAATATTTCAACCATTATCGTACAGTAAGGACTAAAGAGGCCAAGTAAAAGTGATCCCTGGAGGTAGGCAGCAGGACACCACAGCCTTGGAGTGGTCAGGGAGGCACTAAGCATATTTCCCAACAGGATAACAGTCCCTCCCCCAGGCTGTCTGAGCCACTTGTAGCGTCCACCTCCGTAGATGGGGAGAGGTAGAGGAAGGATGGGAGACATGCAGGACAGCGTCAGGCACGCAGAAGCCTTGGCCAGTTACAGGGCCCTTTCCCTCTAGCGCTGATCAAGCCTCCTTAGTGCCAAGGTGGCTGGCGTGGTAAAAGGGCATCCAGAGAGCTTGAGCCAACTGATATGGAGCTTTTAATGTTGTAATAATGCACATTGCTGTACTGGTAGCAGCTCTGGATGTGACACATGGGTACATGAGAGCTTCCTGAACAACTCTGGTGTTATGATCAGAAAAATCTCTGAGCTACTGGTCATTTCTTCCAGGGGCCAGTCTTCAGGAACTCCATGGATGCCTGGGGACTTGCTATACACACTCAGCTAAAGTTCAAAATATGCCTATGGACAGAAATACCCAGGGCAGATATAATCCAGGGCTAGGTCTTAATCCCTAAGTGAACCTGAACCTTGTCATGACCAGGAGATGCCTGTCATTATATCAGTTTCTTCTTATTGACAGAGTTAGTAAATAGATATCATCTCAGGTGCTTGATGCACTGTGTTGAGTAGGATTATAAAGTTATACCCAGTCTCTGAAAGAAAAAGTCCCATCAATAATGTAGTGGTGACATCCTCTAGATAGGGGTGTTTTGCTTTGTTTTGTTTTGTTTTAAGCTTTTTGTGTGTGTATCATGGCTACCCTTTGCCACCTAGTAAAGACTATGAACACCTTTTCAGAGTAATACTTTTCAAAAAATAAAATTAAATACAAAGGAAACCAAATATGTTAAACACGGCTAACTAAAAGCACTAGAAAATATTTAAGATACAGTAATATATGTGCATTTTATTAAAGCATTCAACAAGAGCCAGTGGTGACCCAAGTAACTATTGAATTTTAACGTACCAATGATTATAAATGATATTTTGAGATATCTACAAGAGTTGAATGTGGTATGAATGTATCTGTGGTTTCTGTCATCAAAAGCACTGCTGGAGCAGTTGGGTGGCTCAGTCGGTTAAGCGTCTGACTCTTGATCTCGGCTCAGGTCATGATTGCATGGTTCATGGGATCAAGCCCTGTGTCGGGCTCTGTGCTGACAGCACAGAGAGCCTGCTTGGGGTTCTCTCTCTCTCTCTCTCTCTCTCTCTCTCTCTCTCTCTCTCTCTCTCTGCAAATCCCCATGCTTGTGCACTCTCTCTCTCAAAATAAATAAAGGTTAAAAAAAAAAGCACTGTTAATTCTACAATGATGTGTTGCCTACATTCATAGTGGAAGGAAATGCCTTCATAGTGGAAGGAAACATTTCAGTTTAAGGTTGGTGAAAATAAAGACATCATTTTTGCCCATTCGTGTTCAGAGACTCCTTGAATTCTAGCCATGGATCTTTTGGAGAGGGGAGATCCAGGGACCCCAGGTTTCTAACCTATAACTAAGACTGCGGCATAGACTCGACCTCTGATCTGTCATGTTGTTCTCTAACACATCCAGAATGGGTGGAGAAAAAGGACCAGGACCAGTCACTGAAGTCCAGAGTTGTGCACACCGGCATCTAAACCCTGTTTACCTAAATATACATCATCCCATGACTCTGAAGGGGGGTGGTGGTGGGGCACACAAGTGTCCTTCAGAAAAGTCTCCCTATTGTGTTAATTCTCTAGAAAGTTCAGGTTGCCCCAAGGTCCACAGAACAGAATTGCATACACCAAGGATTCAGGCACTTGTGACCTGACAATTCCCTGTTGCGGTCTGTAAGTCTGGAAGTCATCGCCAACTGCTCTGGGTATGGTTGAGCCAGAAGAGAAGGGGACTCCAGATCTGCCCATCTGCTAGATCTGGCAGTAAGAGCACATGTCATGGAGAGGAATGGCTGACACACCCATCTTGACTGTGTTTGTGAGAGTTATATCTTCTTGCAGGTTGATGAATTTACTCTTATCTCCTGGTAAAAAGTAAGACTGAAAACAGACCATTTTCCAGACAAGGACCTTTAAATAAAAAATCAGCAGTAGACTTTCACAGCGGCATGAGTGTGGTAAAATGGGATTAACACTTTTACAATATGATATAAAACTCACATTTGGTCACGACCATTTATTATATTGGAATTGTACCTATTATTTCAGGGGAGAAAAAAGGAAACAGCTTCCACCTGGGACATCAAATGATGTTGCTGTGAGAAAATGTCAACCCAGCTTTCTGCATAGTTGCCAATAAATGCTCCGAATTTTGTTGGCTTTTATTAGGCCCCTCTGAAACTCCAGAAATTGTGGAAAATGACCACAGACCTTGACCTCTGAGCTGTCTACCCAACATTTTATTCCTTGACCTCAGGTTTGCTCTGAAATCACCTGCACAATAAAGTTCCGTTTAGATCGTTCATTTGACTGTTCCCGTCTCTGTGTAGTGAGATAGCAAAGATTTACTCAGCAGTGTGGTGTTCAAGAATGCAAACCCCATTTGGCCTCCCAGCTCTGAGGACTCTGCACTAGTTACTAGTGACAGCCCCTAGAGGTCTATAATTGACTTGTGTGAGCTATGCTTTTGCCTATAGATCTGCTGACCGCCACTCCCCATCTAACAAATCCCAAGGATGGGACAAGGATAAGTCCCTTCATTTCTATTTAAAATATTGGAAGATAGAAGGGGCACTTAGGTGGCACTGTTGGTTAAGCGTCTGACTCTTGATTTCAGCTCAGGTTATGATCTCATTATTCATGGGTTTGAGCCCCATGTCAGGCTCTGTGCTGACAGCACAAATTCACTCTCTCTCCCTCTCTCTCTGCCCCTCCCCAGCTCACACATGCATGTATGCTCACTTTCTCTCTCTCTCTCTCTCTCTCTCTCTCTCTCTCTCTCTCTCTCTCAAAAATAAATAAATAAACATTTAAAACCTTGGAAGGCTGGGGCACCTGGGTGGCTCAGTCAGTTAAGAGTCTGACTTCAGCTCAGGTCATGATCTCACAGCTTGTGAGTTCCAGCCCCATGTCGGCCTCTGTGCTGACAGCTCAGAACCTGGAGCTTGCTTCGGATTCTATGTTTCTTCTCTCTCTCTCTCTGCCCCTCCCCTGCTTGTGTTCTGTCTCTCTCTCTCTCTCTCTCTCTCTCTCCCTCTCTGTCTGTCGCTCTGAAAAGTAAACATTAAAAGAAAATTTTAAAACCTTGGAAGGCAGAAAAAATTCTGTCAGGTGGAATCCTTGGGGCCTAATAAGATTGGGACTTGCTCTTCCTCAATTAATCCCTGCCTAAGTCACATTTCTCCTCGTACTCAGTCAATACTCGCCAAACTCTAAGTCTATAAAGAAATAAAGAAATGTACCTGAACTAAATGACTGAGATCAGTATGCAGTACATGGAGAAGTAGGCTGGGAGAAGATATTCCAGCTTAGTGATGATGATGCCATTTCTTAAGTGCCTCCACATCCTAGAAACAATTATTTCTGAGCTTTCTATTCTATACCATTGGTGCATAAGTCTGTCTTTATTCCAGTACCATGTTGCTTTGATTATTATAGCTTTGTGATATGTTTGGAGATTAAGAAGTGTGAGATCTCCAACTTTGTTCTTCTTTTCCAGGATTGTTTTGGCTATTTGGGTCCCCTGAGATTCCACGTGAATTTTAGGGAAGATTTTTTTTCTATTTCTGCAAAAAATACCATTAGGATTTTGACAGGAGTTGCATTGTGGAAACTATGTTATACATTTTAAAAATATATTCTCATTTATTTCTCATTATACCCTGCAAAATCAGTACTATTATTATTTCCAAAATACACATAATAAAATGGAGGCAAGTGTATATTAAGTAACTTGCCTGTGGTTATACATTTAATGAGAGAACCAGGTTTTGTACCCAGACAGCTAAACTCCAAATATCAGATTTCACCATCATCCTGAACAGCCTTCTCACTGAGGATTTGGGTAATCTAAAAAGTTTCTGCACTTCTATATAAAAAGCGAGGAAGAACCAGAAGGAACCAGCTACTTGTTCACCAACATCCATTCTCCCTTTCTTTAATAATAGAATCCCGAGTTTGGTTGGCCACATGTCCACCCGGCTGGTGACCACATGTCCCAGTAGACCTTGTAGTTAAGCGTGGCTTTTGTGAATAAGTTCTGTCCAGTGGGATGGCAGTGGAAGTGATTTGTGCACTTGCCAGATGTGTACTGATAAAGAAACACTCCTACACTCTGTGGCTCTTCCCCTTCTTCCTCCTGACTGGGTTGGAAGCTCTGTGCAGAGAAGGCCAAGCGGCCCTACCACCGTAGAGGACCTCAAGGCTGTGATGAGAGAGACAAACAGACCCTGAATTAAGCCAGTGTATCCTTGGGTCTCTTTGTCACAGCAGTGTAGCCTCTATCTTAAATAATAGTCTTAGCTTTGGGGAAAGTTTCACTTGGAATTTTTGTGTTCTGGAGCATCTGGTTGGCTCAGTCAGTAAAACCTGCAACTCTTGATCAGGAGGTCATGCATTCAAGCCCTACGCTGGGCATGGAGCCTACTTTTTAAACAAATGTGTAATTTCTGTGTTTAGGAAAATGAGGTTTTCAAACATTTACCTGAGAATAGAAAAGCACTTGCTGGTACTTTTTTTTTTTAACTTTCTTGGTAATTTTTAAGTTCTACTTCCCAATCTACTACCTTTTAACAAAGATGTTAGCACCAAGCTATAGAAACTAGGGCATGTGCTTTGAATTTGTTTTCCAGTAGTAATCACGAATGTTCATCTAGCTAAATTATTTTTACTTTGTTCCTAGGATCATTTGCTTTTGTCTGTGGGGTGTCTTAGTTGGAGTTGGGGATTGGGTCCCAGAACCCAGGACAGGACCTAGCCAACTGGATCATCCCAGCAGGGAGATGGCAGTCTGCCTGGAAACACCCACTCTGACAGCTTTGACTGACATTGTATATGCTATAGGATGGTTGGTGTTCTTCACAGAGAATGCCATGCTAGGGTCAGGACCTTGTATGTACAGGTGTCACTAGCTGCTCTGCAGTGATTCACATGTAGTAGGAGTTCAAGAGACGGTGCTCTAAATTCACTGCCCAGATGTAAGTTTCATGTGATATCAGAGCTGTCCTTAGGGAGGGTAACGTTTAGAGCAGTTCATGTGAACAAAGACTTTAAAAGACTTTTTTTTAAGGAAAATTTCAAACATATTCATAAGTAGAGAGATTAGTACGATGAGCGCCCATGTCTGTGAATGTTTTTATGTAGATGAAGTCAAGTTAAAAAGAACATCAAGGACAGCTTTGAAGAGGGAAAGAATTTGAGAAAGAACAGACAAAGGAGGTTGTGATAAAAGGGAGGAGTCCTGCGCAAAGGCTCTTTATAAATTGAATGATAAGAGAAATAGGGCGACAGCACACTTTGCCCTAAAAACACTTTGGATCCCTCCCACAGAGTTTAAGAGGAAATCAGTCATAACAAAATAGCTAATATTTATTTTATGTTTCCTATGTGCCGAGTACTGTTTTACAAACTTATTAGGTAGCCATCTGTATTATTCCCCTATTACAAATGAGAAATTTGTGACTTTGAGATGTTAAAGTTAACTTTCTTAAAGTCATGTCTTTATGGCTGATAAATGTCAGAATGAAGAGTTGAACCCAGGACCTTTTGACTCAAGAGTCTCTACTCCTAACAATATGTCTGTGTTTAAGTCTGGTCTATGGGTTTTGGACCCAATGCCACTTAGGGCACTTGTTAGAAAGGTAGATTCTTACTCCCACCCTAGACCTAGTGCGTTGGAAACCATGGTGCATGACGTCTAGGAATAGGCATCTGAAACAAGAGTTTGTTTTAAATGTTTATTTATTTTGGTGGGGGAGAGGAGAGAGAGAGAAAAAATGAATGGGGGGAGGGCCAGAGAGAGAGGGAGAGAGAAGGAATCCCAAGCAGGCTCATGCTGTCAGCACAGAGCCTGATGCTGGGCTTGAGCCCTCAAATCGTGAGATCATGACCTGAGCATGACCTGCTTAATTGACTGAGCCACCCAGGTGCCCGTGAAACCAGATTTTTATGTCCATCCAAGTTTGAGAACTGTGGCATCATGGCATGTTGATGTATAATCTCCATCAGAGCTTCTCTGAACTTTTTTGATTCTACACCTTTATCTATAAGATGTTGAAAAGATACTCTCTCAGTATTCTCATTCTTTCTTCAAATTGTATGTATTCTTTATAAATTACTTATTATAATTTAATATACAGATACTGTTGTTCCAATGTATTATGTATACCATAAATATACACAAATGAAACATTTAAAATATCCCCTGAATGCATGCCTTCTTCCCTTCTTGTAAGAACACTGGTCTATAGTCCGTGAAATACAAATTTGTTATCCTATTTTATTTTATTTTATTTTAATTTATTTATTTTTAAAAATTTTAATGTTTATTTATTTTTGAGAGAGACATAGACAGCGTGAGCAGCAGTGAAACAGAGAGAGAAGAAGACACAGAATCCGAAGTAGGCTCCAGGCTCCGAGCTGTCAGCACAGAGCCCGACGCGGGGTTCGAACCCACAAACTATGAGATCATGACCTGAGCCAAAGTCAGACGCCCAACTGACTGAGCCACCCAGGTGCCCCTTGTTATCCTATTTTATCATGCCATCTATATCAAGAGTCATAAATAGGAACTGGCCCTCAGACAGGAATTATAAATCAGGAAATTTCACATAAAAATACAGATTTCTGACTTCTTTTGAAAACAGCCGATATGGCCATGTGGGCCTGAGTTTGCCATGCTGTGATTGGCAAGGGCTGCTTAGGGACAGTGAGCTGACCCCGAGCAGCGAGCCCCTTGCGGGGTGGGCAGGTGTGCCTCCAAGCACTGCAGTCTCTGCCTTGCCCACCTCCCCCGTATTAAATATAGACCTGGTGGACATTTGAACCTTTGATGTCAGATCTCCTGCCAAGACGTGAGGACTTTTTATTCTACCCTAGCATGAAGATTGTCTTCATCTTGGTGTGCTGTATACTGCCAGGTAAAAATTACCCCCGACTTTGACTTTTAAAACCAATCATCTTAGCTTGACCCATATGAATTTGCCATTTCTCTAGGTTTCAAATGCTAAAAATAAAGGAATTTTACAGGGTTCAAACTAATTATAAGTCTGCTTATTGAGTGCACCCCAGTGAGAGTTTGTTTTGATAACGCAGGTTATTTTGATGGCTGAGGTAATGAAATATACTACTGAAAGAAAAAACTTCACCAACCAAGGCATTTATAAAACATGATTAACATTGTCACTGGTGATGAGGAAAACAAAGGCAAGAGAAACGTAGCTTAAATGAAATCTCCTTACAGCTTGCAGCCCACTGATAGACCTGAAACATTCAGAGTGTGACCTTCCCTCAAGGAACTCGTGGCTGCCTTAGTGCATTAATGTTTTTGTTTTATTAAAGATGAAAAGTAAACTTATCCTAACAGCAGCTAGTCACTCAAGATCCTGAAAGCCTTGCTTTCAAACTCCTTAGAGACTTACACTATCCCTAACCCCCATTAACTTAAAAGTATATAACCAGTCACTCCTCACAATCCTGGTGCACAATCTTTCTGCCCATGGGTCCTGTCCCATGCTTTAGTAAAATCACCTTTGTGCACCAAAGACATCTCAAGAATTCTTTCTTAGCCTTTTACTCACAAACTCCATTAACTGGTTTCAAGGGAGATTTAAAATAACCACTATGTCACTTTCTGAGGAAAAGAATAGTGTGCAAAGATGAAAATTATCTTATACATTAACAAGCCAGATTCTCTCCAGAGCTGAAACCATTCATTGATTGTAAGGTAGGGACTTGAGAAGGCAAAAAAGACTCATTAGTGTCTCAGGATGTCATTAGTTAGGGTGCCTGTGTGACTCAGCCAGTTAAGCTTCAGACTCTTGATTTTGGCTCAGATCATGATCTTGAGGTTTGTGGGATTGAGCCTCATGAGGGCTCCATGAGCCCCGTGAGCATGAGGTCCATGCTGACAGTGCAGAGCCTGTTTGGGATTCTCTCTCTCCCTCTCTCTCTGCCCCTCCCCCACTCACGCACATGCATTCTCTCCCTCTCTCAAAATAAATAAATGAACTTAAGAAAAAAAAAAGAATGCCATTGGTTAAACAAAACACTAAGTTTCACCCTGAAGTTTGTTTCTCCATTTGTAACTGGGCTACTACAAGGTTGTCTTAAGCTCTGACTGCTTCTGGCACATCCAAAAAGAACACAGAATCAGCTCCAGAAGCCTTGACAAC
Organism: Neofelis nebulosa; assembly: GCF_028018385.1. Lineage (NCBI taxonomy): Eukaryota > Metazoa > Chordata > Mammalia > Carnivora > Felidae > Neofelis > Neofelis nebulosa. The sequence goes on from NC_080785.1 coordinate 38,442,745, forward strand.
AGGTTTTTATCAAGAAATTGTTTTTCCTAGTCATAATGAATTTTATTAGAAGGAATAATTGCCTCAAAAAAGAACTGATAATGGGGCGCCTGGGTGGCGCAGTCGGTTAAGCGTCCAACTTCAGCCAGGTCACGATCTCGCGGTCCGTGAGTTCGAGCCCCGCGTCAGGCTCTGGGCTGATGGCTCGGAGCCTGGAGCCTGTTTCCGATTCTGTGCCTCCCTCTCTCTCTGCCCCTCCCCCGTTCATGCTCTGTCTCTCTCTGTCCCAAAAATAAATTTAAAAAGTTGAAAAAAAAAATTAAAAAAAAAAAAAGAACTGATAATGGTTAGAATTCCACACCGAACAATTTGTTAGAGACTAAAAGAGATCAAATTGTCTTGGTAAAATTTAGATCTGCAAATAATTGTCTAGGGAAATTGGATTTGACAAAAACAATGGTCACAAAGAAAAATGACAATGGCAGAAGTTACAATGGATACAATCTGAAGGATGTATTAAATACTTCCTGTACAATTTACACAAAACAGAATTAAATTCTTTTAAAATAATTTAAGTAAAATAAAAGGAAGTATTACAGAAAAGTTTATAAGACAGAACAGGAAACTGATCAAGGAAATGACCTGGCTTAATGGAACTCATTGCAGAAAATGTATTACATCTGCATTCATAAACATGGAGTTCGAGGGACCATGGTCTAAACATCATCCACTTGGTGCAAATGGTCAGGGCCACACTCTGGGGAAAGACTGGTGGGAGCTGGGGAAACTGTCCCAGTTCCCACCAGTAGGCAGCTTCTCAAACCCAATGGAACTAGGGCACATGTGTGGAGACAGCTTGGTTGATTCTGCTCAAACTTCATAGCATACCACTAAGACAGCTATGTCTGGGCACTACCTATTTTCCAACCACCTACCCCACATTGCCCTGATCTCCATTTAAACTGGGTGACTTCCCCAGACTGGGTTCCCTGGCTCACACCATTTTCCCTGCCTGGCAGGTCATCTTCCAGTGTCATAATCCATACCATTCCTTCACGACTCAGGTCTAGCTCCTCCTCATTACCTTCTGTGTGGCCTTCATCTCCCTGCAATCCAGACTTTGTCCCTCTGAATAAACTCCTACTAAAGTCACCAAAGACTCTCTGTTGCCAAATCCAACAGAAACTCTCAGATTGCATTCTCTGCCCATCACTTCCTCCTTCTGGTAACCATTTCTTTTCAAGTTTCCATGACACCCTGCCCAGTGAAGCTCCATCCAAGGGCAATGCCCAGAAAGGGATGCAGCTGTGGGCCATTATCAATTTACACCCAGGTCAGCTGGGGGAATGAGGGCCTCAATCCGATAGGAGGGAGCTGGGCAGTGTCTACCACATGCCTCAAACTCAGCAGGTCCAAAATAATATGCATTTTGTTCCGAACATTCTACTTCCAAATTTTTCCTGATTTTTGTTGCCCTGGTTGAAGCCATCAGCTCCGATCAGATTGATGTTCCAGCCTCCTTCTTGGTCTGCTTGGTCTACTCTAGTTCCTCCTTTCCACAGCCACTTTATTTCTTAAATGTTTTTCCCAGTTTTAATGAGAAAAATTGATATACATCACTGTATAATTTTAAGGCATATAGCACGATGGTTTGATTCACATATATTGTGAAGTGTTTACCACAATAGGTTCAATCAGCATCCATCATTTTATAGAATAAAAAGAAAAGAAAAAAGAAAAATTCTCCTTGTGATGAGAACTCTTAGGATTTACTCTTGACAACTTCCTATGTATCGTACAGAAAATGCTAACTATCGTTGTCATGTCGTACATTACATCTCTAGTACTTGTTTCATAACTGGAAGTTTTTACCTCTTGACCACTGTCCTCCAATTTAACATCGTGCCTCTTGTAATCACAAGTCTGATCTCTTTTTCTGAGTTTGTTTGTTTTAGAGTCCACCTGTAAGAGAGATCACGTTTATCTTTCTCTGACTTATTCCACCTAGCATAATGTCTTCAACATCCAACCATGTTACTGCAAATAGTAAGATTTCCTCCCATGCGCTTTTGGCTTTCTGATATTCCATTGTGTGTGTGTGTGTGTGTGTGTGTGTGTGTGTGTGTGTGACTATCTATCTATCCTGCAACTTCTTGATTTATTCATTCATTGATGGACACTTGGCTATTATATGGACACTTGGCTATGATGTCTTGGCTATTATAAATAATGCTGCTATGAACATGGCGATACAGATTTATTTTCAAGTTAGTATTTTAATTTCCTTTGGATATATTCCTAGAAGTGGAGTTGCTGTGTCATACGGTGGTTCTCTTTTTAATTTTTTTAAGGATTTTATTTTTAAGTAATCTCTACACCCAACATGGGCTCGAACTTACAACCCTGAGATCAAGAGTCACATGCTCCACTGACTGAGCCAGCCAGATGCCCCTTTCTTTAATTTTTTAAGGACCCTCCATACTGTTTTCCATAGTAGTTGTACGAGTTTACAGTCCCAACAGTGCATGAGGCTTTCCTTTCCTCCACATCCATACCAGCATTTGTTCTCTTGTTCTTTTGATGATAGCCATTCTAACAGGTGATATGCCTGCACATTATGAGGTGATATCTCATTGTGGTTTTAATTTGCATTTCCCTAATGACTGGTGATGTTGAGCATCTTTTCATGTGCCTATTGACCTTTTGTGTATCTTCTTTGGGAAAATGTCCAGGTCCTTTGCCCATTACAAGCTTCATTTTTAATCTTTTTTTATTGTGGTAAAATATACATAACATAAAATTCACCATTTTGAATATTTTAAAGTATATAATTCAGTGGCATTAATTAAATTCACAATTAAAATTTTTTTTTAATGTTTATTTATTTTAGAGACAGAGAGAGCACAAGTGGGGGAGGGGCAGAGAGCGTGGGAGACACAATCTGAAGCAGGCTGCAGGCTCCGAGCTATCAGCACAGAGCCTGATGCAGGGCTCGAACCTACGAACCATGAGATCATGACCTGAGCTGAAGTCAGACACTCAACTGACTGAGCCACCCAGGTGTCCCTTAAATTCACAGTCTTGTGCAACCATCACCATTATCTATTTCCAGAACCTTTTCATTATCTAGACAGAAACTCTGTAATGATCAAACGGTAACTCTCCATGTCCCTTTCCTTCCAACCCCTGGTAACCTCCAGTCTACGGGCTGTCTCCCAGGAATATTTTTAGGGAGGACAACCATGTGTCTTTGTCCATGAAAATATCCTCCAAGTCCTCTTCACCCTCCCTCTGGTGCTGAGAAGCCTGCCCACTCTCTGAGCCCTCAGGAACTCCTACCTTCTCCCTGTGCACCACCGCACCAGCTTCTAGCACATGGCCTTCTAGATTCCACACAGCTGGCAGCAGAGTGCAGTCCAGCTTTTGTCTCAGGGCGAGCAGCCTCTTGGCATTCTTGAGAGTAAAATTTTCCATCTTAATCCCAGAAAAATGTGATGTCCCCACATATTTATCGTCTAATTTTCTCCTCAGAGGCGAGAGTGCGGAGACATCAGATGCACATTTGCTTGTGGTACCAACACTCTTTCCAACTCACAGCCTGGCCTTCCCCTAGTTCCTTTCTCATGGGGTGCTTAATTTGAAAGTGCACTGGCAGCAACCAAGTGAGGGTAGGACTCTAAAGTGGAATGGGACATGTGGAGATGGTGAAACTGAGGCCTGGATGATAAGAAGACATTAATGTAAAGAGCCTGGGCAAGAATATACAGACAGAGAGCAGAACGTGTGTGAAAACAGTGAGGTGGGAAAAAGGGTGGTCTGTTCAAGGAGGCCTGGTTGACTGAAGAGTAGTGGGTGTGCAGGAGAACGGCAAGGGATGAGGTTGGAGATGTGGCTGGGGACAAATCATGAGGGCTGTGTCATCATGTATGAAATTTATACTTGATTCCATGTTCAACGGGAAACCATGTGTATTAGCTCAGACACTTTCACTGTATGTAATAGAAAACCACACTGAAAGGGTTTAAGCAATAAAGGGGATTTATTGGCCTGAGTAACCAAAAGTCCGGAGGAAGACTGCCTTGAGCTGAGGTCTCTGGTTTCATCTGGCCTTTCCTCTTTGAGAGTCCTTGGACTAGTTTTTCTCAAGATTGCAAGTTGGTTTGGGCAGCAAGTAGGGTACCTATTTCTTTCTTTTCTTTTTTCTTTTTACAAGGACAGGGAGAGTCTGTCTTCTGTTAGCCATTTAACAGAATCCCTCACTTCACTTTGATTGGTTCAGCCTGGACCAGTCACAGTGAGCGCCTCTCTTCACAACCCAGTTTCTGCAGTGAAGCTCCATTCCAGCCAGGACTTCCTCCTTCCTGAAGCTAGGGCTGGAGTCAATCCCAGCTGGCATGCTGCTACTCAGACAGGGTGGAGTGGTTTCCCCCCAAATAATTTGGAAGCAATTAGGAAGGAAAGAAAGGGGAAGTGGGTGCTGGGTAAGTAACCCCAAGAATCAGTATACCATGGAAGGATTGTTAAAGATCACTCTCACTGCTATGAGGACCACAGACTGGAGGAGCCAGCAAGGAAGGACAGAGGCTAACTAGGAGACTGTTGCAGTGGGCCAGTCCGGGGGTGGCGGTGGTACAGACTGAGATGCATTTGGGGGATAGAACTGACCGGACTTCATGATGGATTGGGTGATGGAGGAAGTAGTTTTGATCAGACTCTGAGGGGGCTCAAGTGCCAGGCTTTGGATCTTATCTTTTTAGGCGATGACGGAAGCTGTTGGAGTGGGTTGTCTTTTGTAAGAGGAAGAGATTAAGAATTTTTGGGTTTTGTTGTCTTTCATTTTCTCTTCCTCCTTTAATTTTGTCTTTAGTTTTTACGATTTACCACAACACATTCATTTGCTCTTCTGTTTTCCAAATGATGAAAATACCAAAATCATAACCTATGATTTTATTAGATTGATTTGTTGCTTACCCAGGATCCAAGTCCACTGACTGAGGATTATCTTCAAAAAAACTGTTTCCTGTAGCCTAATTTTCTAAGCCTAAAAGAACTTAGCTTCACTTGAATCTTAGAGCAGTGTGAAATTAATATTAACTTAGCTGAATGTTTTCAGTTTGAATTAATATGCTTGCAATGTCATTCAATCGTGTAAATTGCTATCATCAGGAATTGAACATGCTTTAGCTTTTCAAAGTATCAATTATAAAGCCTAGGAGTTCAACTGCAGCTCCCGGTTTAATCCTGTAGCTATCCATCATCTAAAGCTTTTTGAAATTGTTGAATTAAATTTCAAGGATGTAGGGTGGCTAGTTTTGCAGACCAAGCAAACAATAGCTGCTGTTTGATGCCCTTGATGGAAGTAGACTGGTGTGTTAATTTCTGCACATGAGTTCAGCAAAGCACTTACATTTTAAAGAATCCATTCTTGCTCTGATTCCAGTTCGAGTCAGTCCTTTCAAAAAGAATTGCTGCTATTCCTCTATTCATTAAAAAAGTTCATGACACATAAGGGAAGGGAAGCAAAAATAATATAAAAATGAGGAGGGGGACAAAACATAAATGAGACTCTTAAATACAGAGAACAAACTGAGGGTTGCTGAAGGGGTTTTGGGTGGGAGGATGGGCTAAATGGGTAAGGGGCACTAAGGAAGACACTTGTTGGGATGAGCACTGGATGTTATACATAGGGGATGAATCACTGGAATCTACTCCTGAAATCATTATTGCACTGTATGCTAATTAACTTGGATGCAAATTAAAAAAATAAGCAAATAAATAAAATTTAAAAAACAGTTCACGACTAGGCTGTGTCTCATTTTAAATCCCCATGTATTATTTTGTCCTTAAAATACAAAATACTTGGTGGAGTTGTTTTTTTTTTTTTTTTTTTCTTTTGGACAAGTCCCCATCTCTCTGTTTCTCAGTTTTCTCATTATTTCTTTACCCTTGATGAGGATAAAAATTCCTGATTAGATAGCTCATAACATTGTTTTGAGGGTCAGGTCAGATGATACAGGGGAAAGTTGTGAGGATGGCTAAATTCTACATAAAATGTTTACTCGTGTGGTCATGCATCATCTATAGTTGTAGCAGTTACTGTTGGTGACTTTTTGCATTATGGCTTCCTCAGTCTTTGTGGGGGACACTAGACCAGAGTGCAAGGCAGGCCAGAAGTGCCAGGGAGTTTCTGCCCTGGGAGCAGTCTTAGATCGGTGACCAATGGGGGTTGGTGGATAAATATCTCAGCTTTTTTGCCCTTTGGTGGTAGGGGTGGCTGGAGGGCAGCTCTAAGTGTTCTATGTATTCCCCCCAGAGGTCCTCAGTAAGGTTGAGCTTCAGTTCCCATAGCAGTAACTTTTGCATTAATGCACACTTTTGTGTTCTTTCCATTTCATGTTTTACTTCCTAAACTGAGTTTACCTCTCAAATAAATGATCTGCACTCAAGTTGTTTGTTTTAAGGTCTGAGTTTGGTGGAACTCAACCTAAGATCCTAGTTCTAATGGTCTTTCAAAGAATATACATGCAGCTAGCTCACCAATGATAACCTAGAATTTTCTGGCTTTGTTGCCTAGCCTCAGTCCTGGATTGGAACCAAGTCTATTTTTGCCCTAAGAGTATTTACCAGTAATTCTCTAAGAGGTGATTTCCTAGTAATCCTGACTATACCTACCATCCCTTGAGAGACTGTGTACCTTCGAGAGGGGTCAGCTGGTACATGAGTCACACAGACAGAGATGAAATATTGCCTTTACTACTAATTAAGATGCTGTTGGAGAGCATGGCTTACAGTTGTGGGCCCTAACAATGAACCGCAAAGTTAGGCAGATTTATCCAGTCACAGACAGTGTTGGATAGCTGGAGGCCTCCAACTTCACAGGCGGAGGCTGCCACTCTAAAGTTTGCTTAATGGAGGAGCAGAACAGGATGTGTTCTCTCTGCAGACAGACAGATCTGAGAGAAAAAAGGAGGAGGAAGGGGTTGAATCATATGTGCCTAGTTCCTGTTCCAGTCAGAAAATTCATTCTCCTCCCTCACAGCAGTGACAGGGGGAAGAAAGAAACCAAGAAAGTTATTATAATGGGTTCCTTTTCTCATTGTAACAAGACGCTAGGGAAAGAAGTTCCTCTTTCCAACATTCGCAGGGTTTTTTTCCTCTTAGCTCATTGGGCTTAACCATTAAGCTCAAGGCCATCCAAGAATGTGACCATCTCCTTGGCAGGAGATCAGCAGTCTATCCTAACAGTGCTGCTCCCACCACAAGCACATCCCCTGACTTTTCCCATCTGAATGGCTGAAGAGCATAGCTACGGCCCTCAGAAGGCGATTCATTGACTGAATTTCAGGGCCACGCTGAACCCCAGCTGAAAGCTCCCCATTTCATTTTGCAGCCCTAATTAAGTCTACCCATGTTGTTTGGACAGTCTATCAGAGGTTCTAAAAAGAGATTATATGACAATGTAAAGATATTTCAATAACAAAATTTCAGTAAAATATTGATGCCCCCCAATTTAAATATAATTCCTCTACCATTGTGAATTTCCCAGGGAGGAAAAAGTTCAAAGATGAGATTCTCTTGCATGCTTGAGTTAAAGACAAAGACATTAGAATATAAAACTCATCCTTCTGATGATTCTGATTCTGCTCGTTCTGAACTGGGGGGTTCTTCATGCCTTGGATAGCACTGTGGTTCTATCAGCAACCTGGACAAGGTCCCACTAGAACCACTAGCGTGGCTTTTTTTCAGAATCTCAAAAGTTAAATTATACACCAAGTTTCTGCTATGCCTCGCTTTTTTAAAGAGTATCAATCAAAACACTTAACACCAACATAGCTAAGCAAAAGAAAACAAATCAATACCAAGATCTTCAATTATCAATGAAAAATGATGCTCCCAGAACAGAACCCTGCAATTTCCATAGTTGACCTTGCTTTCAGCTTCAGCAGGAAGCTGAAGTCCTTGATCTGTAAATTTAAACTCAGTTGGGAGGAATCTCCCCCAAGAGGTTAGCATTGGCAACATGCTTTACCATTCCTGTGGGAAGAATCGACTACTATTTCTCTCAGGTTGACACAGGTGACCATAAGAGATCAGAATATGCCACCCCAATATTTGCCACTCTGGCATAAGGATTATTTTGAGCTGAAAGCAAATGAGAAAAAGTAGGCATAGGATGAGCTCTCTGTGGTATCCTGTCTACCTGAAAACAAGATGGTAAATTCCCCTCATGAAGGTATCTCTTCCCTCCCCCCACCATTCTCGTTTCCACACCAGGAAGGGAATGACAACCTTATCACTAGAGATGAGATGGCACCTTGAAGGAGTCTACACAAACAAACCTTACTAAGTACCCCTTACCTATCATAATTTCCATATATTTGCCTTCCTGCAATATCCTGCCCCTAGAAGCTCAAAGTCTTTTTCATTTGTCTTGACACTTCTCTCTTTTGTTTAAATGGTACAAGAGCACCCAAGCTTAGCTATTTCTCGTTTCTTTTTTCTTTCTAGGGAGTCCCCTCACTGTGTAAAACTTTTAATATCAAATAACTTTGTATTTTTTCCTCATATGAATCTGTCTTATTAGTTTGCAGAACCAGCTGAAGAACCCTAAGAGGGCAGAGAATTTCTCTTCCCTGTGATATTTGCATTCTTGCAAAGTTTAGAAATATGCAGCAATGGCAAGCCCTATCGAGGGTCTGCCTGGAGAGGTCTTTCTTTCCCATCTTGCACCTTAAGAACTTTTTAACTTTTCATTTCCCTTTTGAGCCCTTCGTCTCCAACATCTCCCACCTGATCCATGAGATGTGGGCTTTAAATAACCACATGCTTTCCACACTGGCTCCTGCTGTTGGGTCTTTGTTGTGGAATGACATGCCTGGAAAGCCTGTCCTGTAAGGGTAGTTTCCTTTTCATCCCCTTGTTTCAACTGGGAAATATCCTCAGCAGATTCCTGAACTAAAGCTGCTATGGACATTTCTGCAGCTGACACTCTAGATTCAGCTGTCTATGACAAAACCCCCCCAAATAACAATGGGAAGGTAGACATTTATTTCATTCACATAAATGTCTAGGTCAGTGTTCCCGGGCTGGTGTAGCCTCCAGTCAGGGATTCCTTTGACACTGCTGCTCTCAACAGTGTCAAATGCATGATTTGACCAGTCTGTCCCGTATGCAGACATCTTTGGCAACAGGAGCAGGGAAGGATGAAAGGAAAGCAGAGGGTGCCATGTCTAGTATCTTAAGGCAGACTATTAGAAGTTGTCACAGTTGACTTTTCTGTTTACATCTCATTTACCACAATGGAGACATACAAGTATCCTGAGCTGCAAGAGAGGCTAGGAAATGTAGTCTTCATTCTAGGAAGCCATACACCCAACTAAACTTATTATTTAAGAAAGGGAGAACGAATACTGGGGGCAACTGGACTACCAGAAAAACTGCACTGGTGAAGACAGATACCACTGCCGAGCCCTCAGCCGTCCATCCCTTGCTTTTGATTGGTCCAGGCCTCCAAGAGTATTTCTCTCCCCTCTGCCTTTGTCAGCAGTAGTGGGTATGTCCTGGCACTTGATTTCCCCTCTATACCTTTCAAGGAGGAAGAGCTGGGTTTGTAACAATATAACTTACCTCTTAAGTCAATTCCTTTTCTTAATACTCCTTCCCTAATATAGGCCTAATATTTGTAGAATCTGATGCCTCCTTCTCTTTCTTTCTTTCTTTCTTTCTTTCTTTCTTTCTTTCTTTCTTTCTTTCTTTCTTTCTTTCTTTCTTTCTTTCTTTTCTTTCTTTCCTTTCCTTTCCTTTCCTTTCCTTTCCTTTCCTTTCCTTTCTTTCCTTCCTTTCTTTTTCTTTCTTTTCTTTTTTCTTTTTTTTTTCTTTCCTTTCTGTCCTGGACATGCACTTAACCTGACATTCTATTCTAGATTTTGTTTAATCGGGTCTTCTGTTTTGAGAGATAAATCACTAGGTTTGCCAAAAGGAACCATTGTTTAAAAAAAAACCTTGGCCCCTCACTCTCACCTTTCAGAGTTTGATAATCAGCATGTATTTTCTCATTAGGCTAACGGCCAATCCAGGCTCAGATTCATTTATCACTGTTCTGCCTGGCTCTCTGATACGTTTCTTCTTTCTGGTTGGCTTCACTTAAGAGTCTTAATTCTCAAAACTTGTCAGGTGTGTTCCCTCTGGGCCTAGGGAGCACTGGTATCCCTATTTATAATTTTAGTGACATCTGGAAACCCATTCAGTATTCCCTTGAATAGTTTACTTCCACCTGACTGATCCTTTCCTTTTGAACTGTCCAACCTTTCAGGGTACACTTGGCTTTAGTGTCTGTTTTTAAGAAGGAGATTTCAATGGTTCTTGCCAAAGAGTCTCTTCTCTGTGTAGCTCTAAGAGAGTACTTTGCCAATAGTGGTCTATCATCTTGCTCCCTCTGAGAGTCAGCACAGTTGGCTGAGATTTTGCTTCTATTGTTGTTTGATTTTTTTGGGACCAAGTTATTATTTCTGAGCTAAAAAAAAAAAAGTACCCTCCAAAACATCTTAGTCATTTAAAAAAATAACCTCTTATATGAATTAAACCTAAGTACATCATCTTTTCCCTTTTACCTGTCCTTCAATTTCATTTTTCCTTATATATCCATCTGATCTGTTCTCTAAGATCTCAACTTTATCTCCAAAAGAGCTTTCTCCTTCACACGCAAATTATTCTTAATTTTGTTCTTTCATTGTGCTTGTTCTAAGATTAAAACATATTCTAGAAACACTCTAGACATTCTCTGATTTCCTGAACAAATCTGATTCCTAGAGACATAAGGTTCTAGGCACAGACTGTCTTATTAATCTTTGATTTTAAAACAATTTAAATCATGGGCGTCTGGGTTGCTCAGTCGATTAAGCATCTGACTCTTGGTTTTGGCTCAGGTCATGATCTCATGGTTCACGGGTTCGAGCCCTGTGTAGGGCTCTGCGCTGATGGTGCGGGGCTTGCTTGGGATTCTTTCTCCTCTCTGCACCTCACCCACTCACTCAGTCTCTTTCTCTCAAAGTAAATAAATAAACATAAACTCAATTTAGATCAATTGCGTCTTTAATTTAGGCATTTTCCATTATAATAAGGGCTTGCATTTCTCTGCTTGGTTTTTAATAAAAGCCTTGTGCAGGTGTCTGCAAAGCTGGAGGCTTGGAAATCTAAAGCCATGGTCAGAGCCTATATAGCTTACAAATCCAGTCAATTTTGGATCATATGGTAGGAGATTAGGCTTGAGACTCTGGACAGTCTATATTACTTCAAGATTAGTCTTTGGGCACTGCCTACACAGACTGGTACTAACAATTGAAAACTAGAACTTAAAACTCCAGTGCTCCATAGCACACATGCTGTGTAAAGAACCCACTGTAAAAGAAATGATAGAATTAGAAAAATCATCATTTTGCAGCCATTACAAAAAATAATAGGTAACAATTACCAATGAATACTAAACTGGTTAGATGAAAGACTGATGGGGAACTTTCTAAGAATCCACTGGCTGACAACACCTGAGTGGACTGTCAATTCTCACATCCCTAAAAATGGTACATGGATATCACGTGCCTGGTGTGATACAACAGGGATAGTACTTCTTATAAATTATCCTTGACAAAAAATAATTTTGAACACAAATTTACTGGAACTTCTTACATCTACCAGTCTGCAGGAGAATGGGTGATAGAGGAAAAAAAAACTTTATCAATAATTTGAACACTTCATTTGTGATTTGCATGTCTTCCTTATTAAAAAAATTTTTTTTTAAAGTAATCTCTACATGCAACATGGGGCTCAAACTCATGACCTTGCGATCAAGAGTCACATGCTCCACCAACTGAGCCAACTAGGCACCCCACATGTCCTCCTTATTATAGATAACCTAGTCTAATGAAATGAGATCATTTATAATGATTACATAGTAAAACGTTATAGCCCAAAATACAAAAAGTCCTCACTTTATTTTTTAAAAAGTACTTTTGAAAAAATTTATTTCACCAGGGTCTAATCCTTTGCTGATGTTCAAATTTAAACAATTTTTCTGAGTCTGTCTCATAAGCGAAAAACATGAAAAGTTGCTTCTGTGGCATTTTCTTCTAGTTTTTCAAGCCCTCATGTAGTAGCAACTGGTTCAAAATACTGGTTTGTTTCAAAGCATGCAGTTTAGATGTATCTTCGCTGATGATGGTGATATTTCCATTTTGTTCCTGAGCTGTCAGGTCACTTTCACTGTCAGACAGTGTACATAGTAGAATATCGTTTTCATAGGTTGGAAAATAATACCTGAAAACAACCAAAGACATGTTGAATAAATCCAGAAAAGTTTCTAGGCAAATGGACATACACGTTACTGTAATTCTGCCAGGTTTCTTTGTCAACAGTTTCAACAGCATTTTGCAAAGGTGGTATGGGGAAATAACTTGTGAATTACTTTTACTTTGACCTCTACTGGATGACATCATTCTTACTAGTATCTTGCTAGCTGCCCATTTGGCCTGTGATTCATATTCCCACAGAAACTCACTACCTGAAAAGGCAGCTTACTCTAGAACCGAGCAGCTCTGGTTGCTAGGGATATCTCCATAGATAAGGCTAAAAATGACAACCCTTTCATTTTTACTCCAAGTCCCAGTTCCTCCCTAGAGGTTAACAAAATTCAAATATGGGTACTCTTTCGTACATTAATCCTTCATATATCTGATGAAAACAATTTCCCTTGAGAGTGTGTGTGTGTGTGTGTGTGTGTGTGTCCTTCCCAACCTAATCATTACTGGTTCCTTCATTCTAGGTGAACAAAAATCAAACATCTACAGAATTTTAAGTCTATTATTCTGGTTCCTTTTCTGGACACATTTAGGAGTTAGCTTTGGTGTATCTCTAAAGATTTCAACTTACTTAACGAGAATTATAGGAACAGGGTCTCAGGTCAATCCAGAACTGACTTTGTCTTTCACAAATCTAGGATTTTTTAAAGACGAAAATCTAGCGCTTTTCGGCTAGTGTTCGGGGGCAGGGGTGGAGTGGGGAGGGGGTGGTGGTGCAGATTTAACATTCTCTGAGAGGAACGTCCAGGTAGCTAGAACCCTATAACCTCTCAGAGGTTCCCTCAGCTGAGGTTGTCCAGACTGATATGAGGACCAGCCCAGAAGGCTGAACTGGCAAAGGATACCTGGCAGTCTGATACCACCTACAGAGGTATAGATCTGTGGGCCAACTGCTTAACATTTATAAAGTACTGAGATGCAAAGTATATACCAAAAGCCCTAATAGTTGGATGTTCTTCGACACAGTAATGTTATTTCTAGGAGCTTATCTAAATGAAAAATTAGATCAGTGTGCAAAAATGCAGGCGTATGGATAGTCATTGTGTTACTCTTTATAAGAACAAAATGCAAGAAGTAATCTCACTATTTAACAAATTAGGTAGATCTAGTGAATGGGATATTTGGCAACCCTAAATGATGCAATAGATGTATATTGGTATAGAAAAATGCTTACAATATTCTGTTAACATAATTTTAAAAATTGATACTTCTATATCTACATCTTTATCTATCTTCATGCCAAAAAATCTGAAATAGTTGGTTACATTTATAAAAGGGGGATTACTTTAAAAATCTGGTTTAAAATATATATATTTTTTAATGTTTATTTATTTTTGAAAGAGAGAGACAGAGTGCGAGTGGGAGAAGGGCAGAGGGAAAGGGAGACACAGAATCTGAAACAGGCTCCAGACTGAGCTGTTAGCACAGAGCTTGATGCGGGGCTCAAACTCACAGACCACAAGATCGTCACCTGAGCTGAAGTCGGACTCTTAACTGACTGAGCCACCCAGGCGCCCCTTAAAAATAAGGTTTTTGAAAATTTTTACTTTTTACAATAAACATACGTTTCTCTTTTATTTAACTGAATAAAGGAACGAATAAGGGCTATGGAGCAAAGAAGTACTGAAAACATACGACATTAAGGATATTGAGCAAAGAATTACTCACTCTGGTTGATCCCATATCTTTCTTTCAGGAAGCAATGATGTATGTTTAGTCTCTTCCATGTGAGTCCTTAACTCTGCTTTGGACTTGAATTTCACATGGCAACTATAACATCTACATTGGTGAATTTGCCTTCGAATGAAATTGACCAATTTTACTTGCTGATAGAAATTCAATCCTGAAAATGACAGTTTACAGAATCACTAGACAACCGGTCAGACCCATTTTTGCAAAAGAGCCACTTCCCTTTATTACCCAACCTGAAGAGGCAGTACAATTGTAAAGCATAATAACAGATATCAAATAACAACAGCCAATACTCATATAGGGCTTACGTGCTAAGCACTGTTCTAATCATTTTCCATGTATTAATTAATTAATACATTTAATTCTTGAAAAAGTCTACCACATAGGTAGTACTACCATGTCCACATTATGTGTTAGGAAACTGTCCACAGCTACACAGTTTGTAAGTGGTTGAGGTAGGATTTGACATATATACATAACTGTAAGGACAGCAAAGTAATGTAACACTTTCCAGAGTCTAGAAAAAGAGTCAGTGAGCTGAGGTGTGGGAGGTAAACTTTCTAATCTTTGAGCCATTAGCAAGTCAGTAATTTACATCTTTATGCCCCTAATCTTTCTATCACAGTGACACTGAGGATGATGCAATTGGGTACATCTGTCTATGGTAAATAATCTAGCTACACTGCCAAACAGTGCAGTAGGTGTTTTGTATACATTCTCCACTCCCTGTAACAGTCTGTTGACCTGAGGCCTTATGTCACACAGCCATTAAGGGCTGGGGCTGGAATCTGAACTCTGACTTCAAAATCCATGGTCTTCCCATTAGCCCCTTCCACTTTATGAAAGATACTAACCATTAACTTGTGTTTTATTTGAAGCATATTCATATATGTAGGAAAGAAGGAAGACCATATGAAACCAAAAGCCATATTTGAACGTTACAGTTCAAAATGGTTGTGAATCACTGCTTCAGGCAGTCCTGCTGAGACCATCTGTGGAGAGACACATTTTGGCTGTGCACTCCCCAATCACGACTACTGAACGCAGGCATCGTCTACAGAATAGCGTATAAAAATGCAGCATCATGGAAAACAACTTCTGAATCAAACTTACCAAGTTCTGACTTTATTTTGAGGAGATCAAAATCGTGTGCTTCCTAAAAAAAGGAATGAATATCTGTGAGTATATAAATTATTTAATCTTTCAGGCTGAAGTTATAAACAGACAGCTTATTCATAGGAGTTTGAACACTGTTGAAACTCAGTCTCAGTTCATCATCTTCTGCTTCTGAAGTAGTCGAAATGTAACTGTTTCCCTCCCCACATCCAACTACTTTTTAAAGCACAGTCCAAACAAGTCATGCCAATCAGCTAAAACATTTTAATTATTCACAGTTTGTATCTACAGTTTTCACAATTTACTATGTATGCATTCTGCAGTCTGACAAAAGTATCCCCAGTCTCTAGTAAGACGTGGCCCTACTTACCATACTGTGCGCCTGGACTCGAATTATGGATATAGGTCCTTTGCTACACAAGCAGATAGGTGATTTTGCAAATCTGCTTTTCATTTTATGCTGTCAAGTACACTGCTTAATGCAAATTTCCCTTCACTCACATCTTCCCACAAATTACATTTCTTTTGATTTTTACAATGCAGACTTATTCTGTTCCACTCCTGCAATCGTCCATCTGGGTAAATGTTTGAACGTAAAAGCTTACAGAGCATAAAGACCATCTAACTCCCTGTGAAGGCATTTAGTGTCACATCAGAGGCAGGATGATTAGGAACGCCATTGACTCTTTATCTCCGAAAGTGACTGAGCAGAGGCTGTGGACACGGGTCAAGGGTGTTGCAAAGGGGATTCCTACACAGGGTGGGGGGCTGAGACTTCCTTCAGTTCAAAGATTTTAGGATATTATGAATTAATTTTAAATGCTAGAAACTATACACACAATACTATCAGCAACCTGTTTCAGAGAAAATTACTCTCTGCTTTCATAAGGTAAACGCTCGTGGCCTTTTGAATACCTTCTAAGTTCTTACTTTACGGAACTGAGAACAGTGCGTCTGAATGAGAGTGGGGAGAAGGTGGGTGAAACAGGATGCTCTGCGTCACGGTTGGCAGAGACGGCCGGGGGAGGGTAGGGAGAGCATACGAGAATCATCCGGCAATATTTTTCTATTATAATCACCCCTCTCCCCCCAAGCTGCGCTACCGTCCTGAATCATTAGATGTCCCCCTTCCCACCCCCACCGTGCAGCTTAGGATCAGAGGTGTTGGGAGTGTGTCGTCTCTCAGATACACTGGCATGAGAAAAAGGTTTAGAATTATTACCTTCAAGCTTAATTGTAACATAAAAATGGCATCCAGAAAAGAACACACAGGCTGGAAACGCCCTCACATTTCTTCCCTCCAAATCGTTGTAACTGAAGGAGCTGCACAGCCACACCATGCACCCTCTCTGCCTGTGTCCCCCATCTCATCAAGGGCTTTGTGAAGGGCAACTTTTTCCCTTCTGCTCTCCTTACCAGCACAGGAAGCAGTGGAAAAAGACTTAGAACCTGTCTATATCTTGAGCACTGTTAATCATGGATACAGGTCCCGCATTCTAAATGAGAATAATCTACAAAGATCTGAGAGGAAGGACAGCACGAATGGTCTGCGAACTCCTATGCTGACCTTTCACATAGGTCCAGTGCCCTGTACTCAACTGTCCTGAGTTCTGGTTCTCTTTGACGGATCTGGCGGTCTCTCGTTTTGCTTATCGCATTTTTAGGAACAGGATGACAGAAATTAAACATAGAAGCTGATAAGACTGCTACTGCTATCAGCCACCCTGCCAGAAGAAAACAAAATTCAGACGAATACAAGTATCTTACCTCCATGTGGACACATAATTTCTCAATTGTTTCTGCTTGCTTTTCACAAAATAGGCAGACAGCAGAGTCAGGGCGCTCTTCCCAATCAGACCAGTCGCTGTGTTAAAAAAGAAAATAGTAAATACGGAGATTCCCCTCACACAGTCACTTGGTATTACTTTCTCCTCCCTAGGAAATCCTGCCAATCTCTTTCAACTCTGACATCGCTGTAAAGATTGTCACATCATATTATGACTTTTTGATACAGCTTTTGAAATTCAGAGCAGCACCATGAAATTAATATAAATAGCGAACAGGTGCTGCTCCATTTTCTTCTATCTGCTTCTCTTCTGAGCAGCTATTTCACTGCAGAATCAGGATAATGTCTTTCTGACACAACCAGGTTTAATTTGCAAAGGAGGCCTATCAGAGATGCGATGCTTTCTCTCATTAGCCACAACCACTAAGTACACACGCTGTGAAGTGTGAGGCTGGGAGTATGTCTCTGCATGACAAACGGTGTGTTTTAAAAAGCAAATCATACATCCTTCATGTGAGAAATGCTGATCATTCAAATGGGACAAGTGTTAAATCTGGTGGTAGACAGAGAAGTTAAAAACCATACAGGACCCATATTACCATTCCTGCCGACCCACCACCCCCTGCATTTATTTTTGGAGATACTGCCAACTTCTTCTCATTCCTGAGCCTGGAAAACTGAAATTCCAGGAGAGAAAAAAAGGCCAAACGGCTTTGAAGGAAAAGCAGATGAGTAACAGGGAATCCTTTTAGGTTGAAAAACACATGTCTCAAGCCTGTAACTCCAAGGAAAGGAGCTGTGAGTTTCCAGTGACTCGAGTTTTCAGTGACTCAATGGGATGAACATGGAACAAGGTTAACTTCACTTCCATTATATTCTCTAATCATATCACTTCAAGGTCTGGGCACCAACCAAGTGAGCAAAACACCAATGGAAGGTATTTTTCTCTGCACTGTATTTTACCTGTGTGTCCAATTAACAGTTTTAAAGGCAAAACACTATTTAGTTAGAGTAACAGTTGCTTTAATGATTTTCATGCCGAAGTTACTTTGAATTCAAGTTTTTACACTAATACATGGAAGGATGGATGGCTTAAAAAGAAAGTCTTTTTTATTTCTATTCTCTCTTCAGAATGATCATTTTAAACCAACTGAAGAAATGTTTTCCTACTCTTAAAACAACCACAATTAATTAGCAGCAGTAACAAGTCTTACTCTTCCTGATGGTCTAGCAACTCCCGATCATCTTCCAACTGAACTTCCTCCCACGATTTTCCAAGTTCCTTTGTGGGAAGAACAGAAGGATTAGAGAGCTGGAAGAAGCGGGGTGAAGAGGAGAAAGGAGAGAGAAAATAGACACAGAACTTAAAAAAAAAAACAACCATAAAAAACCCCCACAGAAACTCATACTCGGTGGTCTTAAATCAATACACGTAGGATTTATTAAAAGTTATTTCGGTGACAAGGAAGGATGTATCCTAAAACATTTTTAATGTTTTTCTTTTTGGAGAAGCAGCAGTATTTTTTCAATTAAATTCCTTTCTCTTAAATGTAAACCAACATTTCTTAACCCTGGATGCACATTAGAATCTCTTGGGGATCTTTTTAGAAATCCAAAAATATCTCTGGACGGGGACCCTGAAACACTGTCCTAGCTGGACTGTTTCTCCTTGAGGTCCCCTACAGTCTATTTTTCAAACAGCAAAACACCAATGATCTTTCTAAAGGACAGTGATCTTTCTAAAGGACACTTCCCTGTTTGTATAAACCCTCCCATGGCTTCTTAACCACATGGAGGACAAAATTCAGAGGCCTTACCATGGCTTGTAAGATCTCCACGTTCTGCCCTGGCTTCTTCTCCATCCCTTAGGTCCCACCACTTTTTCTCTGGCTCAGTTTGCTCCAGACACATCAGTCTTTTTGCCTGAACACAGCAGGCTCACCTCTCCCCAGCTCCTGTACTTGATTCTCTGTCTGAACACTGCTCTCTCACATAAGTGCAGGGGTCAGTCATTCTGGCATCTGCTTAAATGTTACCATCTCTTTTTCTGACTACTCTGTTAAAACTACACCCTTTCTCCAAGCTACTTTTTATTCCCCTATTATGTTTTTTATTTTTGTTAAAGCATTGATCACTACCTGAAATCAAGTTTGTGTTATCTATTTGTTTTCTTATTCGCTATTCGTTTTTTCCACCAGAATGCCCATGAGGACATGGACTTTGTTCACTGTTACATTTCCAGACCCAGGCATACAGTAAGTACTAGAAAGTATTTTTAAAATTAAATTATAACTGAAAAATCTAACAATTCAATGCCAATTTAGATTCTATCTCAAAAGGTTTTTGTAAGGTGATTAAATAAATTAGTTAACGTATGGGTATACCTCAGAAATATTGTAGGTTTGGTTCCAGACCATCAATATAAGGCAAGTCAAATGAACATTTGGTTTCCTAGTGCATATAAAAGTTATGTTTATATTATACTGTAGTATTTTATGTGTACAAGCATTTTATCTAAAAAAATAATGTACATATCTTACTTAAGTACTCTGAGAATTACCAAAATGTGACCCCAAGACATGAAGTGAGCAAATGCTGTTGAAAAAATGGTGCTGATAGACTTGCTCAAAACAAAGTGGCCACAAATCTTCAATCTGTAAAAAAATGTCTGTCTGCAAAGTGCAATAAAACAAAGAACGCCTGGATATAAATACATGGTACCAGGCAACAGTAAGTACTCAAGTATCTACTCAAATCTCTTTTATTTCTCACAGTTCATGGAGAAGCTCTACCCATTTAGGGCTGTGTCTGGCAAATTGAGTCATAGTTTCAGCAAAACTTTATGGAGCGTTGAGTAGAAATCATTTCTTTTGGCCCAACCATTTCTCTTTTCTATTCTTGAGTCATTCTCTTGTCTTTTCTTCTCTCTCCATCCAACTTTCCCACTATGCCATGCAAAAGCAGAGAGTACATTAAAGAGGGATGTAGGAACAATAATGGACACCTTTTCAAGCAGCTAAACTATGGTTACAGTCAAGATTGACCTGACCTGCCACAAATACAGACATCCTTGATAGATATTCCTCCTTTGGAAAAAAATAACCAAAATTTACTCTCAGTTATGAATATATTTTTCTCTAAAAAGGTATTCATTTAACCAAAAACAAAGAACTATAAGGTCCATTATGATTTAGGAAAAAAGAAAATCTATCATTCATCAACTTAATGAGAGGTTTTGAAGCTGTCATTATCTATCAGCTAAATGATGCATAAACTCAGACACGCAGAGATTTACCATAATGTCATTAGAGATATTTAATTTGGAGTCTATAATGTATTTCCCAGAGTTGTCACGAAATGTCTGAACCTCATTATGGACACCAAGAATGGCCTCAAAACTGCCAACAGGATCTTTGTTAGTTGGAATTTTTGGTGATGAATTAAATCTTTCATGGATTACTTGGTCTCTCTGGACTTGTACTTTAAGGCCATTGCTGTAAGATATTAATTCAAGGAAGGACCATCTATTACCATTTTCAGTGATATGGGCAAATGTTGTTGATCAATAAATGTTTTGGCCAAAGAGACATAAAATATCTTTCAGTATCAAACTTCCAAACTCAAAGCATTATTGTGCAATTTTCTCAGTATTTGGTAGAACACGTAGGAATTTTTCTAGGCAATACAGCACTAACTGTTTACCATTTGAGAGGAAAATGGAACTCTGTGATCATTAGTGTAGTAGGTAACAAGTGATTTGCAGGTGACATTGGCCCAGACTTTCCTAGAATGCTCTGCCGTGTACAGTCGAATATATATATAGTTTATTATGGAATAAGACCCAAAAAGAAGAAAAAAAAAACAAAACAGAGCACAGGACTCCCTAATTAAGATTCTGTGCCTGCTAATGAATCATGTTAGGAAAGCAAAGAATTTAAAAAAAAACAAAGTTTGGAAGGCATGTCAGTAAAGATGTTCAGAACACCCCCTCAACCTCCTGCATCAGATGGTTTATGATCAATGAGAGGGTGGACAAGAAAAACATAAAAAAAAAAATTCCTCTTCACCCAGCACCCCCACTGCTCCACACACAAACTTCTATGTACTTACACAAAAAACCCATCATAAACAGAGAAAGAAGTGTCTTAAATGTTAATAATTTCAGTAGAGAGAACTATACCAAAACTATGAAAACAGGTTAAGAGCCCAATTCTGTTACAAATGGCTCTGTATATTTTAAGAATAAAAAAATAGAAATCAAAAAACGATAAAGCCACAGCAAAAACAGTTTCCTTTAGGAAAATTCAGGGCTTGAAACAGGAGTACCTTAGGAATAGGCAGCTGAAGGCTCAATGATGATGTACACAGTTCATTTCCCTCTGAGGCAGGGGAATCTGAATGTGAAACTGCCTGTGAAATTGTCCCCTTGGCCATCCCCCCTAGCCATTGAGCCCTTTTGTTTGTGAGAAAACAAAGAAAGAACCCGTAAGTAGGTAATCCAGAATATGCATAGGGACTTTTTATGTATTTGCAAGTCTGTTATTATTCAAAAACTGATATGAATTATTAAACATGGAAATCATCTCACCTAAGGAAGAAAAATGTATCTGTCAATTCGCTGAGCTCAGGAGAGCCAAAACCAGCCTCTGTCCTTAGCTCTCTCATCTTTGATGACTATCAGAGGGCATCTTGCCAGGAATATCCTGGATGCTGCCAGCACTGCTGGCCTGGAGATTATGTTTGGAGCGGAGGTGAGCAACCCTGTGGGCCCATGACTCAATTACTGCATTGATGTGCTACAGGAGAGGTCCAAGCATTAACTTCATACACCCCATTCTGAGGTGCTGAAATTACGTGCTTACACGCCTGTCTCTCATACCAAGCTTTAAACTCTCTGGGAGTAGGGACTTAAATTAACCACCTTGTCCATAATATTTTTCTTCCTCTTCCACCAGTGTCTGGTACCTGGAAGGCACTCAAATGTTTGTAGAATGTATAAAGCCAGTTAAAGTGACTCTTACAGGGAAGAGGATGTGAGAAATGGGTATGCAGACCCTGACGACTAATAACAATAGTTCTCTTTTTGGCCCACTTTCCTCAGTCATGTAAGCCTTTTCCCTCAGAGGAATACACAGGGAATGTCTCTCAGTATTGTTTTTCCCATCTTTGAAAATAAAGCAATGTCATTATTCATTGCTTAAACTCTTAGAAGAATTCATTCTTCATATTAAATATTTTTATGAAATATTAAATATTTTCAGTAATGGGGTCTAAAAGAAAACTAAAAGCATGCTGAGAAATCTCTGGGCCTCATTTTTCTCTAACTACACATTATTAATATTGGGAACAGTTGTTTATATACTCGTTCTATTTGTTATGATGCCTTTTATTTACTACAATACTCAGGATATTATTAAGGTTGATACTTCTGGTAAGCACTTCTCTATGTTAGGACACTTCTACATCTTTAGAGACTTTATTAGCTTCTTCAGTCATTTTTTTTTTTAATTTTTAAA
Organism: Neofelis nebulosa; assembly: GCF_028018385.1. Lineage (NCBI taxonomy): Eukaryota > Metazoa > Chordata > Mammalia > Carnivora > Felidae > Neofelis > Neofelis nebulosa. The sequence goes on from NC_080785.1 coordinate 38,465,184, forward strand.
AAATTATTTATTTGCTTTTTTGAGAGAGAGACAGAGTGTGAGTGTGGGAGGGGCAGAGAGAGAGGAAGACACAGAATCCGAAGCAGGCTCCAGGCTCTGAGCTGTCAGTACACAGTCTGATGCGGGGCTTGAACTCACAAATGGTGAGATCATGGCCTGAGCTGAAGTCGGATGCTTAACCTACTGAGCCACCCAGGCGCCCCTTCTTCAATCCTTTTCTGAGTTAAGTTTACATCATTCCAAAATGCTACAGCTAATCATAACATATTTTAGGTTTTGTTAAAAAAATTTTTTTTTAATGTATGTTTATTTTTGAGAGAGACAGAGAGCAAGCAGGGCAGGGGCAGAGAGAAAGGGAGACATAGAAACTGAAGCAGGCTCCAGGCTCTGAGCTGTCAGCAGAGGGCTTGAACTCACAAACCATGAGATCATGACCTGAACCCAAGTCAGAGGCTTCAGACTGAGCCACCAGGCGCCCCTAGGTTTTATTTTTTTAAATCATTCTTATTATTGTGGGCTATTTACCTCAGTGGGAAAGCATACAGGGCTAAGAAGGCTAAGGTTGTGGGTCAGAGCCCTTGAGGAGCTTGTTGAAGTCAGCTTTTCTTTGACCTTGAATCACTTTCTAGTTTGGTACAAAAGAGAACAGGCAAGAAGGTGATCATTATGAGTTCACCACCATTACTTGACCAAAAACTCAACCAACAAAGTAAGAGGTAGGTACTAGTATTATTTCAATTGTAAACATTGAGGAAAAATTATAAAATGGATATACAGAGAGGTTAAGTATTCTGTTCTAACTATGTGACCTTGGAAAAAGACCTGTGCCTCATCTCCTAATCTATAAAATGGTGATAAAGATAAAACCTGTGACATAGGGATATGGTTAAGAGTAAATGGCTTAATATAAAAACCCAAGATGGTGCCTGGCACATATCAAGTACTCAAATGTTGCTAGTTAAAAGAAAAAAATTACTGCTATTTATCACTATTTTTCTAAAGTGATTTAATTTTCATTTTATATACTATTAAAGTCTTTATATTCTCTTGAAACACTTCTCTTAGGGTATGATTCATGCCACATGACATCTGGGCAGTCAGTGGGCAGTAAAATCTAGCATGCTCATCTAGAGACAGCTGGTCCTTGTAGATAATTTCAGTTTTGACAGACACACTACTTGATGCCCAGAGAATAAAGTATCATACTTTTCTAAAAGTGCCAGCAGAATTTGAGTGAGCAGTCCTTTTGAAGTCTCCTCTAAAAGGTAAATACCTCCAGCTATATAATGTTCCGCTAGTCCCAAGGTCTTGAATATCATTTTAAAAGATCCCCAGAAGGAAGTACTGTTAAATTGCTTCCACAGCTTTCTGCAATAGGTGGTATTTCTTAGGGCTAACACTGAGGTCTACTCCCCATTGGACTGGGCTGGCCCTGAAGCAGCGTTTGTTCTAGGAATGAATGACTGATTTCTAGAGAAGATTGAAGGACTCAGAGGGTGCCTTTGCCTTTAGCTAGTTGTAAAACATTTGTAGCAGATCATGGCAACCTCTCGGAGTCAATCTTCAAACACATGTCAAACTTGCTTCTCAAGGGGAATTTTACTTTAACGCTATAAGGTTTAGTTAGAACAGACAAAAATTCCACCCTCCAGCAGAGAGTTCCAACATATTTCAGGATATGCTTGTTTCTGCCCAACAGATAAAATGGTTGATTATAATCTTATAATCAATTATGCCTTCTGTGGCTACTGAGTTTGATTCTAATTTCCTATTGCAAGGAAAAAAATAATTTCCATTTGCCTAAGAAACATGTCGGAAAGAGAACTCTCTAGCTTTCTTCTAATTCCAGCGGAGAGTTCCTTAACTCCTTTCTTTAAACGAGTGGATCCTCTCCTTTGTAATGTACAATGAACAGCCCCCCCCCCCCCCCCCCCCCAGCAAATTCAGCCGACTAGGGCAGGGCGCTAGCACTCCCAGTCACTGTGTCATTCAGAATCCCCTCTCACATTTCCGAATACCCCCCCAGTGACGCGTGCTGCACCAGCTGAATATGTTCTCTTAACCAAAAAGGTCAGCAAGTGGTTTTGAGGTTTCTAAGGAAGGAAAGCTTTTAATATATTTAAAATCCTCGACATGATAACTCCATTATTACGTTCTATTAGCCAAACAAATAAAAGTCCTCTTGCCTAGTGAAATGATTTGGTTTCTCTAAAATTTCCATCAAAGATATGCTGGCCAAGGAGGATGATACTTTTTTTTCTTTATGGGGAAGGGAAGATTTTTTTAAAGGGGAAAGAGGAAAGAGTAAAAGATTGTTTTTTTTAAAGGGTTATCTAGCATAGCACACCTAGCACATCCAGCTGTCAAGAGATGTTTTTTGTAGAGAATATAGTCTCTGGACTCAAGTTAATAGATAATATCACAAATGGGAGAGAATACATGGATATCCAAGTACCTTATATCTATTATTACTTTTTTTTGTTCAAGATCACTATGAATCCTACAGGCATGACATTTTTACTGTGTAAAATTCTGGCAAATCAAAGACAAACCAAATCAAGTTGCGATTTATAAACTAACCATTTTAAAGCTAATCACTGCTTGAAAGTGTCCCTTGATTGCATTTTGACCTTTCTACTAATTGCTTGTTTAAATATTAGACAGCCCTTGGAAAGATATTTGTTCGTGGAAATGCAAATTTTAAATTATGAAGAGAAAGGCTTACCAAATAATTGATGACATAAAATCGGTCATATTCTCTGTTCTTAGGATTGATCCTCCGATGCTGTTTTTTCCTCATATGGTCTTTAAGTGTATTTTTGTCCCTGAAGGTCTTCTCACAGTATAAGCACTGCAAGCTAAAAGAAATGCACAAACATTGACAGATTACACAAGTCTCTTGGATAGTTGCTGCAATAGCCCTTTATTATTAAGTCTTATGATTATTCATTTTAGGTCACAAAGAATCTTCAACTGGGATATGACATCCTTGTTGGAACCCTCTCACTTTATTCCTTTGACTTTGTGGGATGTATGCGTGGTTTATTTTGTAGTTGGCTAAGTTAGCCAACTTGGCTATGCAGTTCAAACCGTGACAAAGATAGCTAAGATCCCAAAATTATTTTAGTGTTTTCTAATCAAATGATCTCTTCTAAAAATGAAAACATAGGCATGTTCTTCAAATAATTATGCTGATTGATAACTAGCATTGGTTGCCTCCATTGAGTACAACAAATTAGCCCATGCATAGATTTGCAAGGGTTAATTCCTAGTTCCAGTACATATTTAACTATGGGACTTGGTCAAGTTACTTGCCCTCTCTGTTGTCATTCATTTTCTACTGAAAATGAACAGATTGCTAATAAAATATCTTCCTCATCCTACGTCTGACAGTTCATATGGCCTGTAACTTCTCCCTAGCAGTCTAGTTAGAGTTCTACTTCTTGGAGTCACACAGGTTATGTCTAATCTTCCTTCCACATGAAAACTCTCAAATGACTGAAATCAGTTCAAATTTTGAATTCTTGTGTCATCACTACTAAACACCCTTTTAACCATTTCTTGTGTCACAGAAATAACTATAGTTTATGGGATAAATAAACTAATTAGGGATATTCATTATGCTAATCTTGCTAGAAAATACATCTAGTATTATGTTATAAATGAAGGATCATTTAATATGAGTGAAAAGACTTGTTGTACTGGAGTGCTGGTACCAGAATTTGAATTCAGAACTTTTAATAACAGATCTGTGTCAATCAATACATTTTTCTTAATGTTATTGCTTCAAATATTGTGGGCTGAGATTTTATTTGAAAACAAAACCCAAAAACCAAAAAAACCTAGGTTGTGAGAGAAAAATATTGGGCCCTGTTCTAGAAAGAAAAGTAGATAGATTTTTGAAAGCCATTTTAGTGACCCAGACAATTTCTTCCTTACTTTAACAAGCTAAGCTCTAGATACTCATGGTCACCAGAATATGACCTTAGGAAAAGTGGAGTGTTATGATATATAAATGTGAATAAATACTAAAAGGTAAAAGAATGGATATAGTATGTTATGTCTGATATAAAGCTGAATAACATACAATTTGACAATATATTTACTAAATATGTGAAAACTTATACTGTAAAGCAAAAGAATTACGAATACAAAATTAAAAAATGGGGAGATACTAATGAGGAGATACATATAAAGATTCAAGGATATTTATAATGTTTTATTTCTTTGGTTGGATGGAGAGAATACTCTTCTACCCTATATACTTTTTTATGGTATGTACATTGTTTGGTATATATGATACTTTTATTTAAAAAATGGTAAAAGGCAATATGATCTAGACAAAATGAACAACACTGTGATGCAAAACGTGAACTTTTCCAACATGAGAAATGAGAAAATTCCATTTTGTTAATTACTTCTTTTAGATTAATTTTTAAAAATTTCCAACAGACATTTAAAAAAATTCCCAACAGAATTGAAAATTAAAATAACTGCAGGATATGTTTCATGAAAAAAATAAAAAATACTTACTTGTCAAGCTTTTTCTGTAATGTGCACAGAAATTCGTTGCAGTTTACAATGTTGTCTGGCAAGCCAATGTTGAAAGCATGTTCTCTGGCCATGTGGTTCAAAAGAACAGATCTAGGAAGAAATATGAGCAATCTATACTATTTATAAATCATCTAGTAAAAAATCAGATCAGGAATAGCATTTTCAAAATGATAACACTAATCAGAAGTACATGCAAAGGTTAAACACTACAACGCACTTTTGGGCTATGAAAGAGTGATATGTTATAAAGTATTTAAGTACACATATAATCACATGAATTCTTTGTAAAGTGAGTCCAAATTTGTTCCATTATTTGCCAGTGGACAGGAATATACTCTATGTATGAATTAGTTTTCTCTCCTTTAAGTGAAAAAAAACATGCTTTGCTGACTTTTCCAACTTATCATGGGAGGAGGAAGAGACAACTGCCAAAGGGAAATATGTCCTGCTATGCATGTCCTGGAATCAGAGACATTTAACTCACTATTGGACAGAGATCTGGAACCCACCATTCACACATCAATTATATGCAAGGGTTTTGACACACTGAATACACAGTCACCAGGCTGTTGAATAATTTATGTGGAAAAGGAAAATTTTATGTAAATTTATCTAAGTTTTAGATAGCAAAAATGCTTATGTGTAAAAATATGTTATTCTATTGGGCCATTATCACAACTTTATTTTTATGTATGTTTGTATGTGATCCCTCATCGAACATGGGGCTTGAACTCACGACACTGAGATCAAGAGTCACATGCTCTTCCAAGTGAGCCAGCCAAGCACTCCCTTTATCACAACTTTAGTTCATAAAATAAAGGTGACAATTTTGGGGAACTCATTAATACACAAAGCATTGATAGACTATGTATACTGATACATTATACAGTTTATTTTATCTACTTTGACACTTAGCTGACCCAAAATAATTGTTTCTAGGATTATTATTTTTTTTCCTTTAGAAAATGAAATAAAGCATCCATCCCTATGAAAATGTTTTTTTTTTTTTTAACTATGTAGGGTGACATTTATTAATCTCATTGTTAATATGCTCTGTTTGTCTAAGTGCTTAACTATTGACAACTGTGAATAAAACTAGTATTTTGTGGAGTATTTCACAGTACCTTTTGGCACAGATTTTTCTCTATGCCAACTGACCTATATAAGAATCAAATCTTCATTAGTGGTGTTCTAACATCAGTGTTTCAATCAAAACATTTTCTGAATTCTAGCAAGTACTTTATCTGTAGCTATCCTCTCCTTTTCAGTGTTTTCCAGACAATAATGCTCAATAGAATAACATATTTTTACACATAAGCATTTTTGCTATGTAAAACTTAGATAAATTTACATAAAATTTTCCTTTCCACATAACTTTGTGAGTTCGAGCCCCACATCGGGCTCTGTGTTGACAGCTCAGTGCCTGGAGCCTGCTTGGGATTCTGTGTCTCCCTTTTTCTGCTCTTTCTGTTCACACACAACATTCTCTCTCTCTCAAAAATAAACATAAAATAATTTTTTTTTTAATTAAAAAAAAAATCATGTATATTTGTAGGGGCACCTGGGTGGCTCAGTCATTTGAGTGATGGACTCGTGATTTCAGCTGAGGTCATGATCTCACGTTTTCATGAGTTCAAGCCCGCAGAGCCCACGTCAAGCCCGTGTTGTGCTCTGGCACCAGCAGCACAGAGTATGCTTGGGACTCTCTCTCTTTCCCTCTCAAAATAAATATTTAAACATTAAAAAAGTTTAGAAAATGATGTACTTCTGTAAATATTAACTGTTGTATAATGAGAAATCTGTCTGGCCTTTGTCCTTGATTCCTGGCATAGAGCTTCTAAAACCCCAGGAACTTACTATTATCTTTGTTATGCTAAGGAGGCAACTCACCATAGGCCCCTAGCTAGCTTCAGAATGGGGGCTGGTCAACAGAAAGACTAACAATGTGATTAAAAGATTGAGATTCTGAGCCAGTCAGACCTCTAGAGACGGAAGGGGTCTGGAGACTGGAGATGGGAGCAGTGTAGAGATTAAATTCAATGACTGAATCAATCAAGCTTATAAAATGAAGCCTCATTAAAAACTCTGGGCACCAAAGCTCAGTGAAGATTCCTGGTTGGTGAATACCTTGATGAGCTGGGTAGGTGATGTGTCTTGATTCCTTGAGGAAAGGGCATAGAAATTCTGAGTTCAGGACCCTACCAGATTTTGCCCTATACATTTCTTCATTTGGCTGTTCCTGATCTCTTCACTTGGCTGTTCCTTTATAACAAAACTGCAATCCTAAGTATACCACTTTCTGAGGTTTGTGAGTCATTCTGGTAAATTACTGAACTATGAAAATTACTGGCAAGAATCTGAATTTTTAGCCAGTTGGTCAACTGAACTTGTGGCTGGTGTCTAAAGTAGAGGCAGTCTTGCTGGGAATGATGGATGCCCTTAAACCTGCAGACTCTGATCCTAACTCTGGGCAGTTAATGTTAGAAATGAATTATAGAATGCCAGTTTGTGCTAAGGAATTACCAATACCCCCAGTTTTTGTTTTTGGGTGTTTTTTTTTTTAGATCTTTATCATTAAAAAGTTTTTTTTTTTTTTTTTTAAGTTTATTTATTTGTTTTGAGAGAGGACAGAGTGAGCATGAGCAGGGAAGGGCAGAGAGAGAGAGGGAGAGAGAGAATCCTAAGCAGCCTCTGTGCCGTCAGCACAGAGCTCGATGAGGGCTGCATCTCACAAACCATGGGACCATGACCTGAGCTGAAACCAAAAGTCAGATGCTTAACTGAGTGAGCCATCCAGGTGCTCCTAGATTTTTATCATTTTTAATATTCAAAAGTCAAAACATCAAAAACTGCTAAAGGTTTAGGGTTAACAATATAGAAGGGTGTGTCTGTAGTAGTTCATTGTACATGGTCTTGCCTGTCAGCCAATTTAAAAAGTCCTACAACATTAAACACAAATTTATTTTTGGCATTAAAAAAAAAAAAAAAAGAGAGGCAAATCAAGAAATAGACTCTTAACTGTAGAGAACACACTGATGGTTACTGGAGGGGAGATGGGCAGTGGATAGGTTAAATGAATAATGGGTATTAAGGAGGGCACTTGTGATGAGCACTGGGTGTTGTATAGGGGTGATGAATTACTATATTCTACACCTAAAACAAATATTTCACTGTACTGGAGACTAAAAAGTTGGAAGAAAGTAAAAGAAAAAAAAATGTTAAAGTTACTCCTCTTTTCTGCTTAGAGCCACTATAGTCCATGGTTGATATTAGGCATATTAGAAAAAAATTACTGGTAATATAGCAAAGGGTCCTGAGCCAACCGACAGAACTTAAATTACATAAGCATTATGGGTGTTTTGATGAGTTTTCAGATGAAAAACAATAATATTTAAAGACATGCACAAAGGCAAACCTGTTCCCGAAAAATTCCTCATTGCAAAACATACAAATACCATGAAAATTGTTATCATTTCTTTCTTGCTGCTGTTGTTCCAGAATTTCTTTCTGTAAAACAGAAACAGATAGTTGATATTATCTTTAATAAATGCACAGTTAGTTAATGAAAAATGTTTTAGTCTAGATGGGAGGAATCTGCAGTAGAAGCACAAAGGGAGTATATGAATTCTGATAATATTTCACATTTCTACATTTCTGTCCTTGTATCAAAACTCCAAGTCTATACTGTTAAATGCTAACAGAACACTCCATTTGGATAGCTATGCAGGAATCTCAAGGTCAACTGGGTCTCATTATCCTTCCCTACCCTGGCTTTCTTCCTGTTTTTATTAGTCAACTCCTGTCCTCGCCCTCTTTCCCCCCACTGCCGCCCCCCCTGCCCCCCACCTCCCGAACAAAAATGTGGTAGCATTTTTGACTTGCTCCTTTTTGTACTTCTCAGTTTAGTCTGTAATCAAGTTCTGATCCATTTTTCACTTGAACTATCTTTGTATTACTTCTCTCCACCATTCACAATATGATCACCCAGAGTCTAGTTTTTAATCAGTCATTATGGGATTACTATAAATAAGTCTCCTAGAGGTCTCCCTGATCTCAATCCTTTTTTTCATCATATCCAGCCTTTTTTGCTGCCAGAAAAACTTTCTTAAACAATGTTTTCATACACAATTATCTTGTTCTTCAACTCTAATATGTTTTGGTAGCATCTGTTCCAATCAGGGTGGTTCCACACACCATTTTTCCTTGAGGTCATTTTATTTCTCTTTGCTTTTTGCCTCTTACAAAATCTTACCTGTAATTAGGATTCCCATTTCTATCATGCAGCCATTTCTACTACTGTAGAGTTAAAAGCTCAGACTCTGAAACACTGAGCAGACCTGGACTTGAACTCTGGCTCTCACTGGTACTCAATATTTTATTTAACTTCTTTAATCATCAATTTTCTCATTTTTCTTTTTTTAATTTTTTTAACGTTTATTTATTTTTGAGACAGAGAGAGACAGAGCATGAACGGGGGAGGGTCAGAGAGAGGGAGACACAGAATCTGAAACAGGCTCCAGACTCTGAGCTGTCAGCACAGAGTCTGACGCGGGGCTCGAACTCACGGACTGAGAGATGATGACCTGAGCCGAAGTCGGCCGCTTAACCGACTGAGCCACCCAGGCGCCCCAATTTTCTCATTTTTGAGATAAAAAGAAATACCACATGACAAAATTGTTTATATGATTAAATCATATAATTTATGTAAAGAGCTCAAATTGTTCATGGGTCATTAAATGCTGGATATGATTGTTATCCAGCCAACTTCAATTTCCACTGTTTGTTACCCAGCATCTTTGTCAACTGTTTGCCTGCTTTGTCTTTTGAAGGGTTATGAAAACTTCTTGAAGTTAAAAGAAAGTCTTTATGCTGTTCTTATAAGTGGCATACTACTCCCAGCTTCTCTAATATCATGGAGCTCAAAATAGTAAAGTTTATAAAGTTTATTGTTGAATCTATGAATATTTACAGAATAGCATCAAAATGAGCTCATATCTAGAAGCTTAATAGATTCCATGTGGCATTTCTGGAAATGTATCACCAAACATCTAGAACTACTAATTCACTTGAAGAAAAAAAATTAAGAAATTACCATGATAAAAATCAACTCAATGAACTGGTTTCAGCCATGATGGAATCATGTATATCCCACCTACCCTCCGCCTATAAAATAAGTGGCTTCATATATTTTATGTTTTCAGACATTGGATAATAGACAGTACAGGGTTGTGATCTGTAAGAGAAAAAAATAATACACTACCAGTTTTATGCTGGGTGGTATTTTCCAAATTGCAACATAGGGAAGTTAAACCCAAATAAGATGCAGAGCTATCTTACTGGATGAAGGTAAAAAAAAAAAAAAAAAAAAAAAAAAAGACCGGAGTCAGGATACCAAAAAGCGAGTGTACCTTGTGGGACAAGGTACTAGAGAGGAGAGCTGAAGAGGAGCTGAGGAAACCTGAACTACTCTACTGGGATTCTTTGCATCTCTGTCCAAATACTGAGCTGTACATGTACCAAAGGACTCTATGAGTCCTGACGAAGTACTTTCCAGGGACTGGGAGGCTTACTGGAGATTCCGGAGGTTACAGCACTGGACTCTACTGGAGTTCTGACATACGGAATGAAAAGATCTTGCTCAACACTTTAGGCATATACAGCAAATACAAAACAAACTTTTTAATTTTTTTCCCCCTAAAGTTTATTTTATTTTGAGAGAGCATGTGTGTGTGCACGGACAGGGGAGGGGGCAGAAATCCAAGATCGAATCCCACAGGGCTCGAACTCCTGAGCCATGAGATCATGACGTGAGCTGAAATCAAGAGTCGATTAACTGATGCTTAACCAACTAAGCCACCCAGGTGCCCCAAAACTTTTTAAGGTTATGAAGGTCACAGTTTTATGGTGGTAGCAAGTAGACAGATAAAAGCAAGAGAAATAAAAGGGTGAAGGCTGATGTATCAGAACATTTTAATTATTGCTTTTTGAATTTAAGTGAACCTTACATCAAAAATGAAATGGACAGTACAAGTCAAATAAAAGAGGTATCGGAAAAGGAAACTGAACTTTTACAAACATGCATCGTTTGACTGAATACAAAACAAAAAACACATTTTATAACCCTATGTCAACAACACTGTTAGCAGCAAAAACAAAAACCCAGCAAATAAAGCTCTTGATAAAGATCCCTATCACTACTGGTGCATTAAGGCCAATCGTGGACCTTCTCTGCCTGTTCCTGTTTTCAGTGCACAAGACCCATTAGTGCTCATTAAAAGTCACCGTTCTGGCTCGTATTTCTCAAGCTTGTGATGATATAACCCAAATTTGGCTAAAGAAAAATCTTACTCAACTTAATATCTCCTTGGTTTGGCTCAGCACAAGTACAAAAGACTTGTGAGTCTAAACCACAGTGATGCTAAGCTATCTAACATTTACTTTGGCCAAATTTCAGTTTTATCAACTGACCGTGAATGGCAAAACCTCAGTATAAACACTAGAAGTGATAAAAATTGATTCTTCTTAGGAGAGTCTAATTTTCTCTTTGGTATGTTCGAGCCAGCACGGGATAGTCAGGACAGTAAGAAAAATCACTTTAAGGGCAAGTAACTAAACCCAGGCTGTTTTGTTCTGGAGCCCCTCCCTTAGCGTGAGGGCATGGGACTAGTATATCCATACAGTCTACAAGCACAATGAGAGAGACAAAGACTCTGGAGTATTCTTGGTATCCCTGGTCTTGCAGGCCCCATACAACTCCTTTAATTTTTCCCCAGGTTCATTTCTTTAAGAGCTGCCTTTTGTGCACAGAACAAACTCTTTTTAAAACTCCTTTCCAGACATTCCTCCAGAGGCAGCTACTTAAACCATTTGTTGCCCCACCTCTGCTTTTTGTTGATTTCATGTGCATAAGACTTTTCTCATTTTAAAATGATCAAGTCTAGGAAGAGGAGAGAATCCAAAAGAAAAAGAACGAGTCCTCATGTCCATTCTTCCAGTTTATGAAGCTCGTCTAGATTTGATAATATTAAAATGAGAAAAATCTCATGCACATGAAATCAACAGAAAGCAGAGGTCCATAAAGAAAAATAGTTTTTCTTCTTTCTTCCTTCTTCCTTTGTAAAGCTTGGTATCTGATTAGTTGTAGCATATATTTTAACTCACTTTTGGACAAAAAAATATAATATTAACAGACAATCCATACAAAGCTTCACAAAGATGTGTAAATCAAAGCCTACCTGCTTTGTGGTTTCATTTTTCTAAAAAAAAAATCTCATGCTGGGTAGATATTTATTCAGATTTTATTCATGGATTTATAGAATAAAGGGATGAAGAGAATGTAACAGATGTTATGTGTTTGAACTTCTCAAACTTATCTGATGAAATCAGATGAAATTTTCATTACAAAATAGGCTTGGATAAAAACCATAGTTGTAAGAATACAAGATCAGCTTATCTATTAGGCAAAGAGTCATAATAACAAGCTGTATTTTTGTCTAATTGGTTTAAAATGTCAAGAATGGTAGCGAAGAGGTCAGGGCAGAGTGTTTCATCTTTATTCATAAGCTAAAGACAGAGGAAACATTAATGAAACAACAGATATAGCAGATGGCACTCAATAGTCATGGGACTAACATACATACATAGGTAGAAAATGAAAATGTGAGTAAGGCTGAAAGTTACAAAAGTCAGCAATTCAGGAAAAAGCAATTTAGAAAATCTCAATTTAGTTAAGTATTTGTGTACAGGAAAGCAGAAACGAATGCGTAGAATAACAAATCCAATGGAAATAGCATGCATTACCATAAGGAAGTAAAACTAAGGCTAATGTTATTAATTATAGATTATCAAAAACATTCTATAGATACTGATACACTGGATTGACACAGAGTTTCCCATCTGCACAACTGCATGAGTGGCTGTGAGAGAAAACAGCACACTCCAAAGGATCCTCCCCAAGTTAGTCCACAGGCAGAAGCACGGTGGAACCTGTTAGGCATTCTCAGTTGGGGAGATCAGCCCAGCTCTTCCAATAGAGGACACAAAAAACATCCCTACTAAAGTTAGAGTGGTGGCCCAAAGCCTCCAAAGAAAGGCAGCAGTATCTTCTAGTCCTACTGCTTTCTATTTCCAGAACCATGGATTATCTCTGAGGTCTTGGGGATTATTTCATTTACACCTCCACCTTGGTCCAGTAAGTATTTCAGGCTGCTATGAAACAATGGAGCATAAAAATGAGAGTAAAATAAGGATAAAATAGGGTAGGGTGGGCATGTAAATTGAAGATTAAAAAATAAAAAGAAGAAATATGTATGTACAAATATGCACATACACAAACTAATTCAAACCTAAAGGTAGATCCCAAATTTGGCTATCAGCTTTAGTAGAAAGGGTAAACAGATCAGAAGGTGGGGGGGGGGGGGGGGGAGTTGTGCAACAGAGTTTGGCTTTGTCCCCTATTCTTGGGAGGTAATGTCTAATCCCCTGGCATTTCTTGAGTGATTCATGTCCTTGTTATTCGGGGTGAGCCTTTAACAGCACCTGATACTTAATGCTAATGAGATAACTCAGGATGGAGGCTGTCATGCCAAAAAGTCCAACCACCTAGTGGGTTAGGGCTTTGAGCCACATGATCTCAGCCTCACCTCAGAAAGAGGGGGAGAACTGGAGGTTGAGTTCAGCTATGTGGTCAACCATTCAGTCAGTCATGCTTAATGAAGTTTCATATGCTAAGTGAAGTTGGTCAGTCAGAGAAAGACAAAAATCATATGACTTCACTCATATGAGGACTTTAAGAGACAAAACAGATGAACATAAGGGAAGGGAAACAAGAATAGTGTGAAAACAGGGAGGGGGACAAAGCAGGAGAGACTCATAAATGTGGAGAGCAAACTGAAGGTTGCTGGGGGGGGGGGGGGTAGTGGGAGGGGGATGGGCTGAATGGGTGGGGGGGGGCATTGAGGAATCTACTCCTAAAGTCATTGCCTCACTGAGTGCTAACTAATTTGGATGTAAATTTTAAAAAATAGAAAATAAAGTTACAACAAACAAAAACCTTTGGACACCAAAGTTTGGTTAAGCTTTCCTAATTAGCAATACTCTGTGTATTGTCGCACACTGATGTGCTAGGAAGGCAAAAGGTCCCTGGAGATAAAGCAACCTTGTGTTTAGGACTTTCCCAGATCTCTTCCTATGTATTTTTCTGTCTGGCTCTGGTTTGTATCTATTTTTATAACAAAATTGTAATCATATGTATAGTGGTTTCCAGAGTTCTGGAAGTTGTGGGGTAGGGGAACCCCTGAATTTGTAAGCAGCTGGACAGGAGTAAAGGTGGCCAGGAGATCCCCCAACTTGCGGCTGCTGTTAAAATAAGGATAGTCTTGGGGCGGGGGGTGTCTGTGCTTTGTGAAGTTTGGCTTAACTCTGGGGAGCTAGAAGTCACTGACAAGGGGTGCCTGGGTGGCTCAGTCGGTTAAGCATCCGACTTCAGCCAGGTCACGATCTCGCGGTCCGTGAGTTCGAGCCCCGCGTCAGGCTCTGGGCTGACGGCTCGGAGCCTGGAGCCTGCTTCCGATTCTGTGTCTCCCTCTCTCTCTGCCCCTCCCCCGTTCATACTCTGTCTCTGTCTCAAAAATAAATAAATGTTAAAAAAAAAAACCCAAAAAACATAAAAAAAAAAAAAAAAAAAAAAAAAAAGAAGAGAAGTCACTGACAATAAGTATACAATGTGATCTAATGGACAATATACTTAGAATAAATAGGCCAGACAACATGGACTATTTCTCATAATGATCCTCAAAACAAGCTCACTCCAAAGCACATTCCAAAGCACATTCCAAACTCAGTGAAGTGCAGAGGGACTGGGGGAGAGTTGTGATGCAATATAGATACCTGCTTCCTCCTGATTGGAGGTTGAAAGTTTAAGTCTATTTAGAAAACTACTGAACTCAAACAATTTCCCCAGAATGTGGTTTTTATAAACATTGGCTGGTAATAATCTTGACTTTGTCTTTCCAGTAAAGCACCCGGAATGTTAACTTTCCTCAACTCTTGCTTGGATGCAGAGCCACAGACCTTAGAAGGTAATCAGGAGATATTTCAGTTGATACCCTCGTAGAAACTGCAGAGTCCTAAACATGGATTGGAGCTTGCGTGACAAGTCATTTAATTCTTTGTCGAAATGACTCGAGAACAGCCACACACTAGGTAAAAATTTCTCTAAAACAATCATTTTTAATTCCCACTCCCACCATCCCAACACTAGCTACTGGCCTCTAAAGTTGTATTCTGTTTATCATGGTCACAGAATTTTTAGCATGGATGAAATTTTAAATAAGGTGTTACCAGTTGCCTTGTCCCGAATGGGTGGGTGGGTGGAGGGTTGTCAGAAAATTACCCAAATAACACCTGGAAATGAGTGACGTAATTTGCTAGCATATCCTCCAAAGACAAACTTCTGGCAAAATGTATACCAAGATAACTAAATACAGGAATTCATTGATGTGCTTATCACTAATAACTTGGTTAAAAGATCAAGATTGGGCACCAAACAAGAATAGATTTTAGAATTTATTTATGACAACTAGTTAGTTGGGTCAGTTGTCTCTTCAAGCTATACCTCATCCAGTAAACAAATACATGCGTGTGTCTCTTTGAACTCTGTGAAAGAAAAGCATCTACTTTAACTAAAAGTGCCACTTAATCACTAAGATATTAATTAAAATAAAGCAGATGGAAAAGGAGGAGTTCTCCTCTGCTATTGTGCTTAATATTAAGAAAGCCACAATGAGAAAATGCTGGAAAATCAAAAAAAGAAAAGAAAAAGAAATCATTCCTCATTTAGAATCCAAAACTTTATATACTTGCACCTGGAATTGTACACTTTATATATATTTTTAAGTTGATTTGTTTATTTTGATAGAAAAGAGAGCATGCACATGAGGGGTAAGGGCAAAGAGAGAGGGAGACAGAAAGAATCCGAAGCAGGCTCTGCACTGTCAGTGTGGGTCTCGAACTCACAAACTGTGAGATTATGACCTGAGCTGAAATCAAGAGTCAGACACTTAACCAACTGGGCCACCCAGGCACCCTAGAATTGTATATTTTAGAAGAGTGAATTGTATTTATGTGAATTATATCTCAATAAAGCTGTTATTTTTTTTTAAAGGAAAAGAAAAAAACCCTGAAGTCACAAGGCAACCAGACAAACTGAATTCCAAAAGGTGATAAACCTGTCTGAGGAGAGGCAGGGGCACACATTATTTCCCCTTTGGCAGAACACAGGAGGAAAAGACAAGTAGAAGAAAACAGCTGAAATTTTATAGAATTTTTAAAGGCTAAGTCCCTGGGAACCCTAGACATAAAAGGGTCCAGCTCTTTTCCACGGGTTTCCTCCAAGTTCTCAGGAGAAAGACTGGGAGAAGGGGGGAAGAAATATGAACAACAGCCCATCGGTGGAGAGCAGGCACAAAACCCCAGTTGCTTCCTGGGGACATTCTTTAGCATTCAAAGCAAAAGCCAGAAGCTGCCAGGGGAAGGACCCAAAGCCTGCATTGCTCCAGAGCAGAGGCTTGCCACTACCAGGGGAGAGGGCAGGAATGCTGAGAAATAAAATCTTGTATCTGAGTTCTTTCTGAGTGTGCAATAGTGCTTTGTGGTATATGAGCTGGATATGAAAACAGGACTAGGAGATCTTACCTGGCAGTGTGTCAAGCAAGTACGACAAAGCATTTTTCTTAGAAAATTCAAGAAAGTTATAAGCATGTGTTAAAAGATTTAAAAATTAAAAAAATAAATATTTAAGATATTTGAAATTTATGGAGATGAAGCTTATCTTCCTAAAAGATGGCGTACGTCCAGCTGCAGCCCGATGGGATGATAGGGAAAGAAGGCTGACAAGGAGACCTGCAGCACTGCCCCTTAGGGTCATTCTGTTCCCTAAGATGCCTGGGGACCAGCAAAGGTCCAGAGTGCATTTATTTTTTTTACTCATATGACGGGATTACAAAAGATCATACAGTCAAGGAAAGAGATGATAACATGAGAATTTAGAGATCTTAGAGGAGTTAAAACCCTGAAAATAATCAATCCTGGAACAGTTTAGAATTTAGATTTTCTTAAGTTTCAGCCGTCAGTACAAGTTCAGGGCAAAAAATGAAACAGTAGACAGTCAACAAAATGGGGGTTTAAAGAAAAGCATTAAATATTAAAAACTGCATCAGTCAGATGCAGAAAAAGGTCTGTACTGTTGATATAAATGAGTCACAAAGTACTTGCTTTCTTTTGAAGTGACTTGGTTACAATACCAGAACCCAGACTGCACACCAAATGGCAAAACCCCTAATACATATGGAACAATGATGAGCCTTTTCTTTTTAAGAGTGTGAACATTTGCAGCTTCTAAGTACAGCACTGGAGATTCTGGGCTGGCATTCCTTTGAGAAACTGACATCAAGACCTGGAGAATGGCACCTCAGCTATCTTTGGTGATTAAAAAAAAAAAAAAAAAAGAAAGAAGGAAAGAAAGAAAGAGACCACGGAAGTTTGTGTTATCTACTTCCTGTTCTCCAATGCCTTCTACCACCAAGAAGTAAATGAACTGAAATTAACATATAGAAGGTTGGTTGGTTGGTTATTTATTTATTCATTCATTTATTTATTTATTTTTGGTGAAAACAGGTGACTTGGACACTCCAGTTGGCTAAAACAAATGCCATTTACTCAGCAAAACATTTCCCAAATGTTAACTAAAGGTTTGATTTTATACTGGGCACTGCAACCTATGACTTCTTTTTGGTTATAATCTGGAATTCACAATCGTTTTAAATTTTTCCTACTCACTGAGAAAAGAGTTTTCGGTAAATTAATCTGTCAATATTAAGTTTTGAGTGTCTACACCATAGCTGATAGCTAAAGCTAATCCTCTACCGACACCAATTTTTCCCAAATCACTTCGGTCATGTGAATTCCAAAAGCATTTCCAAAGCATTCATTCGCCTGCAGTGCCATTCTAGAGGCTCACCTCAGGTATCAGCTTCTCCAAAAACTCTTCCCTTCCTCTTCAGGAAAACCATGAGATTTCGGAGAACAGTATCACAAGCAGAGCAAATAGCAAGTGCAGGTGCAAACAACATGAGATGCTGGACAGAGCTTGGTGTGTCTAAGGGACAGGGATGGAGACATGGCCACTGTGGCTGGAAGCAGTGATCCAAGTGGGTGAGAGAAACAGGCACTAGACCCTTTGGGATCTTGGTAAGGAGTCTTGACTTTTACTCCAAATAAATTTGAAAGTATTGGAAAATTTCAATTTTTAGAGTTACATGAGTTGAATGAGTGAACAGCATATGAACTACTGAAACAGTCTTCCAAATGTTTCAGACTCAGGAAGGATAAAAACTAACATCACCTTCTCTTGTTCTTTCTGCCTTTTCTCATATCTTCTGACAATAAGCAGGGTATTTTCATTTTGATCTCACTCAGTTTTGGTAAACGCTTATTTTTTCTATCACATCCTTTATCTAATATAAAAATTCAGTATAAGGAAATTAAAGTACAAAAATCTCAGTAAACTTCCACTAATTTAAGGATTCGAGAACAAGTTTGATTAACAAAGTAAAATGGAAATGAATACATTTTGTGTAAAGATACTGATGTATAGTTTCAACTACGTTCAGAACAGAATCTGCCTGCAAGTTCCTTAAATATGTTAGAAGCCCTCTGAGTAGGGGTCAAGTAAAAAGCTACTCATTCTCCCCAAAGAATTCCTTTTTAAGTGTCAAAAAAATGCCAGGTAGCTCCAGGAAAGACTAACCTGTCTGCCAGAATCTGATGACTTCAGC
The DNA here is from genome assembly GCF_028018385.1 of Neofelis nebulosa. Taxonomy (NCBI): domain Eukaryota; kingdom Metazoa; phylum Chordata; class Mammalia; order Carnivora; family Felidae; genus Neofelis; species Neofelis nebulosa. The sequence continues at coordinate 38,483,573 of NC_080785.1, forward strand.
ACTTCAGCATTCTGAATTTATGTTAGCAATATACACATACAGGATACTTACTATACTTTAACAAAAACACACCTCTGCACATAGAGGCAGGAGTAGCTGTATGAAAGCAAGGACTCTCAATGACACAATACCATTTCTTAAAACAGAACAATAAAATCCACTGTTCTCAGCATTTTATGAGAGCTGAAAGAAAGTTCCCTCTGACAATAATATCAAGGATCTTAATAAATAAATGAGAAAAGATATGTCAAAGACTAAAGCAAGACAGTAAAACATAAAAGCCAGAGAGAAATTTCTTAACTAGTTTATGATATATACTCCCACAAATCCACGAGGTTCGATGTGACTAATATTCCACCTTTTTGAAAGACATCAGCACCTCCTACCCCTTCTGAAACTGCAATGATAACAGCAACAACCATCTGCTTGCTACATAGGATAGAAAGACAGCATTTTTATTCTACTTAGAGTCGTACTGCAGTGTCTTCTGAAAAGAAAGGAAGAGACAGGAGAGATAGAACATCTAGAAGAATTAGCTACTAGAGAAAAAAATTACATAAAGGTAACCGTTACACGGAACAGACCATTACTATGAAAAACAGAAAAGCAGAAGTACAGAAGAAAAAAAATTGCAAGAGTTAAACACATGAGAATTAGAAAAGCCTCATTTCTATTTGTACTACAGATATGAGGGAATCTAGCCTAGGCAAAAAGAGGAAGAATTAAAAAGTGGAAAGGTGGCTATAGAAGACTGCAAAATGCCCACCTCTGACACTAAAAGAGAGAGCTATGGCACGGATCAGCACAATCATAATACTTCCGTCAAAGGAAGTATTTTCTTGGATAAACTCAAGGTCAGGGATACCCCTATGTTTCTCTAAAGATAGGGGAAACTCTGAAAACACACCATCTTCAAGTTTTAAAAGAAAATGTAACAAGCTTAGGCCCAAAGGAGTAAGAAATCTACCACTGATTTAAGATAATAAAGAAATTGGATTTTCTTAAAAAAATCTTAGCAATAGAAACAAAACACTATTATTTATTTACATATGTATTTATATACCATTCTTCCAATTTTATTCATTGTAACAAATGTCAGTTTAGAAAATGTCACTTCTGCTTCCAGAAGTAGGATCACATTGGATAAAGGATCCTGGTACAAGTGGAAAAAGAATGGCGCGTGGGGGTGGGGGTGGGAAATAGTAAAAGTCTGACTTGCTTCTCTTCCTTTTTCAGTCAGTAGATAACTGTGGCCTTGAACATTTCTCCCAGCATCTTTGGCCCTGTATTTTCTATCTAAACAAAAACAATGATATCATCTTACTGGTCTCACAGAGCCAATGTGTATAAAAAGTGCCATGTAAATTTCAAGTTCTGCTGAAGGAGTTCAAAGTGGTAAACTTGAGAATTCAGTGTAGTATAGTTTCAGGCTGAGTTTTCATGTTTCCTGAACGGAAACATTAACTAATCTGAAGGTTAAAATCACTCAATGGTCATTTTTGCTAACTTGATCTATGTTGATTGTTAAGAATGTTACAATTCAGGGGCGCCTGGGTGGCGCAGTCGGTTAAGCGTCCGACTTCAGCCAGGTCACGATCTCGCGGTCCGTGAGTTCGAGCCCCGCGTCAGGCTCTGGGCTGATGGCTCGGAGCCTGGAGCCTGTTTCCGATTCTGTGCCTCCCTCTCTCTCTGCCCCTCCCCCGTTCATGCCCTGTCTCTCTGTCCCAAAAATAAATAAAAAACGTTGAAAAAAAAAATTAAAAAAAAAAAAAAAAAAGAATGTTACAATTCAAAGGGAGATATCACATTATATTTGGGAAACTTATTCTAGATGCAATTAGAGGGCTTGTCCTTTCAAGGGTAGGAATTATGGAAGAAAGGTTTAAATGCAAAATGACTTTTTACTTTGAAGACACTATAGAAAGTAATTTAATACTTTACTAAAAATCTCTAAAATCTATAAAGAAAAATGGCACGAGTAAAAAAAATCTTAGGCGGAGACATAGAATTTAATTTTGTTGTTTTATTGTGAGGGGAAAGTGGAATATATGAAGTAGCATTAAAATTTTTTTTTTTTAATTTTTTTGTAATTGTCATAAAACATTTATAGTTGTCATGAATTACTGCTTAAGTTGACATTTATAATAGTGATTAAAAAAAAGAAACTTCCATGCAGTTAAATGGATATTTCCTCTTATCCTAATTTAATTAAAAGTTACATCTTACTACTGAGACCTATGAATGCCACATCTTCTCCCATAGCCAAATTGAAAAACTAGTGCTTTTTAATGCTAAAGTGTAACCCAGTGATTAAAGATGTCTGCCTTGATACTTTATATCCCTTTTAAAAATCAGGGATATCTGACTCTATGGTTTTATAGAAATATCTCACCAACACTTAAAGATTAAAATTAAGTTAACTCTTTATTTAAAAGTTTTTTTTTTTTTAATGTTTATTTATTTCTGAGAGAGAAAATGAGTGTGAGCAGGGGAGGGGCAGAGAGAAAGGGAGACACAGAATCTGAAGCAGGTTCCAGGCTCTGCACTGTTAGCACAGAGCCAGATGCAGGTCTCGAACTCGTGAACCATGAGATCATGACCTGAGCTGAAGTCGGATGCTTAACCGACTGAGTCAGTCACCCAGGTGCCCCTTAAGTTAAACCTTTATGAATAAGGCTGAGAAGATACAAAGTAAACATGACAGTCCCAACTCTTAAGAAGCATCTATTCCAGTAAGGAAGATAGATTTTTAAACTAGCTATAATTGAAAAGCCAAATAAAATAGTGCATTAAAAGAGCTCAATCGAGATTATTAATTCTGACAGGTGGCACCTGGGAAGCTTTTGTGGCAAATGTGGCATTTAAGCAGTATCTTGAGGGGTATGTTATTTATACAGGTGGACAGGTGGGGCTGGTATTACTAGGTGATGAAGCAGAGTCCTGAAAGTATCTAATACACTTAAGTAAATGTGAGACATGCAGTTTTTCACTAGAGGGCAGGGAATGTGGCCTATTTCACCCACTGCTATAGCAACAACATCCAGAACACTGTCTGCTGCAAGATAAATATTTATTCAATAAATTAATGAACTGACATTGGGTAACTGAAAGGTAAAAGACACTGACATACAGACTTAATCCAGAAAATCTTAAGAATATATAGATAATAGGGGCGCCTGGGTGGCTCAGTCGGTTAAGCGTCCGACTTCAGCTCAGGTCACAATCTTGCGGTCCGCGAGTTCGAGCCCCGCGTCGGGCTCTGGGCTGATGGCTCAGAGCCTGGAGCCAGCTTCCGATTCTGTGTCTCCCTCTCTCTTGGCCCCTCCCCCGTTCATGCTGTGTCTCTCTCTGTCTCAAAAATAAATAAACGTTAAAAAAAAGAATATATAGATAATAAAGACCATTGCAGGTTTTAGCAGAAGAGAATAAAATGATCTGCTATATATTTTACTATTAAAGTTCTGGAGGTAATGCCAGTTGATTGGAGAGGTAAGTCCATTGGGAAGGCGAGATAAAAGGCACGAGGATTACAAAGAAGGGTACGGATATGGGACTCAGAGGTGGAACTGACAGGAATTAAAGATGTTCCTAGAAATTTCCCAATTGAGTGATTAGGAGAATGGTGGTATCATTACATAAGAAAACAGGCAAATCACACACTTCAGTAGAGAAAGAAATAAGTTCAGTTTTAGGCACATTCAACTTAAGGTGTTATTGGAAATCTGTATGGAGAAGTTTAACATAAGGGCAGTTAGAACTGGGGTTCAGAGGCGAGCCAGGATGAAAGCTATAAACGAACTCAATCAAAAGGTATTTATTCTAACTGCCTACTCTACACCAGCACCAGTATTTGAGCTGTTAGTGTAGCGGTAGTAGTTATGAGAGTACACAACCTGGATGAGAGACAAGACCTTGAGAAACTTACATACACCCACTGAAGGGAAAAGAGCATAGAGAGTCACTGGAGGACATTAAGGTAAAATGGTGAGATCAAGGGAACACTTTTAAAGAAGAAACTTAAGAAATGAATGTATACAACCTATTAAACTCTCAAGAATCTTTCCTAATTCTGTAGTTCCCTTCTGAGTACAAATAAAAAAATTCAAAGAAGTGATAAATAGGAATTAAGCCTTTCAAAATGAAAAATAGGAACACATGAAACTCACAAATGTCTCAAGGAACCAGTGGTCTAGAAGAAAATGAAAAAAGAAATATCGCTCTAGCCTTAAATCTGCTATGGTAACATGAAGTGAATCATTTAGACTATATGTCTCTAGCTACTCACACAGAAATAGGAATTAAAAAAAAAATGGAGTTTGGGGAAAAACACCAATATGAACTTAGCAATATATTGAGTACTACTGAAGGATACTTAAATATAAGACATAACTCCTGCCCTCAAAGAAGTTACAAAGTCAATATGAACTCAAATCATGTGAGTATGAACTCAAATCCTATGAACTCAATAAAGAGTTCCAAATGAAAGAGTAAATATCAAAGAATAATCCACATACAAGTTACCATTAATGCAAATCAGGACAGCAAATGCCACACTAGTACTCTAGTTTGAGGGTCCTCCTCATGGACTGGAGTTGAGATGCTACTGATCCTGAGCTGAGTTCACTTAAACACAGCTTAGATTATATACCCATTACCATAAAGCAGCTTGACTAGTTTAAAGTATATTTTCCAGAAGTTAGATTGAAAGTCTGATGAATGAAGAGAAAGTTTGGTAAAATACAATCAATAGCAAATAAGGAAAGACTAAATAAGGAAAAACTGTCAAGCTGTGGCAGAGTCGTTGACTTAACCCTCTGGGTGTATAATTCTATTAGGAGGAGTTCTTGGAGAAGAACAAGGCCATAAACCTCTTCAAGAGTTCCAATACTTGATAACAAAGCACCTTTCAGGAATGGTACACCAATGCATATTCTTAAAATTGGTTGAAAAAGTTCTTGTCCTTGGGGCGCCTGGGTGGCTCAGTCAGTTAAGCATCCGACTTCAGCTTAGGCCATGATCTCTTGGTTTGTGAGTTCGAGCCCTGCATAGGGCTCTGTGCTGACTGCTCACGGCCAAGAGCCTGCTTCAGATCGTCTTCCTCTCTCACTCTGCCCCTCCCCCGCTCCTGCTCTGTCTCTCTCTCTCTCAAGAATAAACATTAAAAAAAAAAGAAAAAAAAAGTTCTTGTTCTTGATGGAATAAAGATGTATTATTGCCTTTAATGAAAGCTGTTCCATTTGATCAGTTGGACTTCATCTGGAAATGCCTATTACTGATGTGTAGAGCTCATACATAAAAGAGAGATATTTTGTCATCAATGCAAACTCCTAAAGGAAGGTCATCTACACCAACCTCATGTTTCCACACTATAGAGCGTAAAGTTGTGATGAAATGACTGACTGCAAATTTAGCCTGTCTTCCTGCTTTCTGGCAAATCTTTTCTTTTTGATCCTTTGGCCATGATTCCCAGTGACAGCCAATTGGAAATCTCTGCTTTCCCTAAACTCCATTGTTAGCCTCAATCCTTTCCCTACCCTGACCTGTCAGACCATGAGCATCCACGATGGAGTAATTCACAGAGTCCAGAATAACAGTAAGACATATGGGAAGTTGAATAAATTACTACTAGACTGTCATGGCACCCCTTACAAAGACATGTATCAGGCACACTTGGCTTAAAGTCCCAGCTCCGCTTCTTGTTCACTATGTCGTCCTGGGCAAATTAGTCTTTCTATGCCACAGTTTCCTCATCAACAGAACAGCATTTAATAGCTACTTCACAGGGTTATTATAAAGGACCTAAGGCAAGGCATGGCATATGGCTGGCACTCAGTCATGGTTAACTTCTTTCCATATCTCCCAGTTGGTCTGCTCTTTGCCAGGATTTATCAGCTTTAAGTGGATTTTTACAGAGCTCCACTTCATTTTCAGAGACAGTGAGGAGACATCGATGGGTCTTTTCTATCACAAAGTAAATGTTCCTGGCACTGAAGGATTTCTACAATTCAATTACGTCACATCTCCTCACAATCCATCCCATACTCCTCCTCCAAAAATCTTTCTACCATAGCCAGATTAGATTTAATCAATTTTCCTGACATCTTGAATATTTAGATCCATAAGCACTTTTCTTCCCATTTCCACAACTCACTAATGATCCAAATCCATTTCATTGTTAAGACACAGTATTATTAGTGTTATTTGTCTACAACATTTATTGAGCACTTTCTATGTGGCAGATACTGTTTGTTCTAAGTGTATTACATGCATTATCTCAGTCTTCACAGCCCAATAAGATATTCTATCATCTCCAGTACTGAGATAAGAACACATATTTGCTTTTCTCTCTAGACTGTATGCTTTTTTATGTCATGAACTGTGCCTTGCACTTAAAAAAAAATTTTTTTTAATGTTTACTTATTTTTGAGAGAGAGAGAGACACAGCATGAATGGGGGAGGGTCAGAGAGAGAGGGAGACGCAGAATCCAAAGTAGGCTCCAGGCTCTGAGCTGTCAGTTATCAGCACAGAGCCTGATGCGGGGCTTAAACCCACGGACCGTGAGATCATGACTTGAGCCAAAGTCAGAAACTCAACCAACTGAGCCACCCAGGTGCCCCTCATTTTTTTCTTTGTATGATCATGTAGGTAAGGGGGAATTCAACAAATATATTCATATGTATGAACTGACTGCAATTTCACATTTTGCTTAAGCTGCTATAACACTTTTATCAAATCTATCACTTTGTCAGTCTATAAAGTTGGTAAAAAGGTGTGCTGTTGTAATTTATAGATTACATTATATATTATTACATTACATTAAATTATATTAATTTATATATATTACATTGTATATAAATTATATATATTTTGTATTTATTTATATTTATATATTTATATATTTATATTTATTTATATTTATATTATATATAAATTATATTAATTTATATATATTACATTACATTAAATTATAATAATTTATATATATAAGAAACATATATTCAGTCTTTGTCCTTGCACATAGCTCCTAAAATCCGAAGTGTTGAGACCTATAAAAAGTGTTTTTTGATATGTTAATGAGGTGACTTTTGGAAAGCACTAACCTAAGGATGAGGAATGGTGGTCAGTGGAGCCAACCATGTGATTACGGGATTGGAATTTTGGAGGGGAGACGGGATGGAGACTGAATTCAATCACCAATGGCCAATGAATTAATCAGACATATCTTAAGTAACAAAGCCTCCATAAAAAACCCAAAGGGACAAGGTTTGGAGAGCTTCCATGTTGATGAACCAGAATGCATCCATGTGCTGTCTTGCCAGGCCTCAAACTCTACAGGGATAGAAGCTCCTTTGCTTGGGACTTCATCCCATGTAGCTTTTCAGCTGGCTACTGATTCATATTCTTTGATATCCTTTGAAATAAACAGGAAATCTAGTGAGTAAACTGATTTCCTAGAGTGAGCTCCTCTAGCAAATTAATCAACTCAAGGCAGCAGTGGTGGGCGGGGGTGGGGGGGAGGGTCATGGAAACCTCTGATTTATATAGTCAGTGGGTCAGAAGCACAGGTAACAACCTGGACTTATGACTGACATCTGAAGTGGAGGGCAGATTTGTGGGACTGAGCCCTTAACCTGTGGAATCCGATACTATCTCTCAGGAGATTGTGTCAGAACTGAGTTGAATTGTAGGACACTCAGCTGGTGTTGGAGAATTGATTAGTGATTTGGGGGAAAAAAAAGCAAAAACAAACACATGTTGAAATTAGTGTCAGAATCTTAAAAGGTCACCTAAATTTTATAGATATAGTATTTCTAGGGACTGTATCTATCTGTAGACATACAGTAAAGATTCTGTGTATGTGGTAATAGTGATGGGTGAAGCAGTAGGGTTTGATACAAAGAAATCTTTGGGGGGGGGGCACCAGGATTATGTCAGTTAGATCAATCTTCATTAAGGCCACTGTGAGCAACAGTGAAAAAATGCAAAGCAATAAAAAATTATGAATAAGCACAAGCAAACAAAATCCATAAAATACGACGGTAAATTCATCCTTGTTTTGTAGATTTCTTAAGACATCACAATAGGGAAAGAAGAAAAACTTAGGGAGTCCTGTTTCTTTACTGGTTTGGTGCTATAGTAAAAGCCTAATTTTTCTTACATATAAATCAACATCTAACAATATCATCTCTCCTTATGTGAGAAATAATCATTTGGGATATTTACAGAATATAATGTGCTTCAGGAGACTTTCCTTTTTTTTTTTTTTAATGTTTATTTATTATTGAGAGATGGAGAGAGAGACAGAGCATGAGCAGGGGAGGGGCAGAGACAGGAAGAGACACAGAATCTGAAGCAGGCTCCAGGCTCTGAGCTGTCAGCACAGAGCCCAAGGCGGGGCTCTAACTCACAAACTCAGATCATGACCTGAGCTGAAGCCAGAAGCTTAACCAACTGAGCCACCCAGGCGCCCCATTCAGGAGACTTTCTTAAATCCTACCGACTGAGCCACCCAGGCACCCCAAGACTTTCTTAAATCCTAGGACTATGGTAGATAGGATTTATTTTATTCTTAGATGTCCTGAGAATTTAGTAGGAACACTGAAATCACAGTTCTGTTTCATAACGTTATCTAGCCCAATCCAAAGACACTGGAACACTTAACAGGTAACTACTAAATGAAGAGCAAGTCACTTTCAAGTAACAGTTGAGACTAAATCACAAATAATGGAAAACTGCATATTTTTAAGCAAAATTATTAACTTAAAAAAAAATGAGCCAATTTCTGTTCAACTTACGAACATAAAATTTTTCACACTTATATATAGTTACCTTTTTTACAGACCAAAAATGCTGAGATATTCAAATAAGCTTGCTTATGATTAAGGCTGAAAATGAGAAAGGCTACTGTGATCAAACCATATGCTTAATTCATAAGGAGAATAAAAGAAGTGCCAGTGTATAGCACATTCCAGTGAGGAGGAGAAAAAAAGTTAATTAATTCAACTCAATTTTAGCTGAGGGCATTTTTCCACAACTGCTGAACCCTAGCATGTGCCAGGCAGCTAAAATTACACTAAAATGTGTAAGCCCTGTTGTTATTTTAGAGATAATCCAGGAAGCAAAACAAAGCCAAAAATTCTCACTGCATTTTTAACATGAAATACTTTAATTTCCAATCAAGTGGATACTTTTCTTGTTTTAAGGTCTTTTTGTATTGTTTCTTTTGTGCATGAAAGTTTACAGGTTAAAAAGTGAAAACAAACAAACAAAAAATAACAAAAGTGATTTTGCATGTATTTCCAACACACTGTGCACTCTCTAAAATAATTCTTACCAGTCTTTGTTTCTGAAGTTCCTCTCTAAGTACTCTATCTTCTGGCAAAACATCACATAACAAAAAGTAATTGTCTTGTTCTTCTGTTGAGAGATTAGGAAAATAAATGAGAAATTATATTTATCATCTTTTCCCAGGAAGATTTATTCTTTCAAAAAACATATATATACATATATATATCTATATATCTATATATATATATGTATATAGATATATAGATATCTATCTATCTATCTATCTATCTATCTATCTATCTATCTATCTATTAGGATCTTCTGGTACACAGCTCTGCTTTAGCTTTATTGAAGTCAGGCAACATAAACAGAACAATTTAATTTTAGCTATCGTGAAAGTGAGAATTCTAATATAAGAAAGTAAGATTATCCTTTGAATTTTTGCATTGTAGGGAAAAGACAGTAGCTAAGATGTATACTTACCAAGTGGAGCTGTGGAATTGATTCTTATCACACTACAAAAATCTGTCACGGGCTGTTCAGTGAACCTTTTCCTCCAATATAAAATGTACCTTAGAATAATCAAAAAGAAAGGATGGTAAGAAGACTCAATATACTACTTACTTTAGAATGATAGGGTTTGATAAGAACATTTAATTATCCCAAAACAATAAAATTGTTGACTGATAATTGCTAGAAAATTTGTAAATGGAAAGGCAGCAGAGCATTGTAGAAATATGAAATAAATATTCAATGAAATGAAATTACTCTGTAAAGGAATGGAAATGATTAAACTTTACTATTCCCAAATTCAATAAACAGATATATGGGAACATTAAAAATGATTTATTTTTATGTGATAAAGAAGTTTTTCTGAAATTGCATCTATGTTTATATGAATTTTAAATGTAACAATGCTTAGACAGGCTTTATCACACATTTTCCAATACAATGAAAGCTGGGTGGTCATCTTATACACAAAAAGTGTGGGTTCAGCTTATCATGTTGGGTCACCAATTGTGGGTTCAGCTTTTGGCTTTGTCCAGCAAGGGTGAGAATGGCAGAAAGGACGGATTACTCAAGACTCCGCAAGAGAGCTGAGAGGGAGGCCAAGGGAAGTCTCCCTGAGTTGCTCTCAGGCTCCCATATTTATTAGGCATAGATTATAGGGAAAACATTGTGCAATATGTCAGTGGCTACGTGCCAGTAAGAAAGTATAGAAAGCATGCAAAAAAACAAGGCATTCCCAAGACTACAAAAGAGCAGATGCCGAAAGCAGGGTGGAGAACAAGATAAGATATTCCATAGATAACTTGGTCTAAGGAATTCATGAGCACAAGCAGGACCCAACCCCTATATAGATATTAACCAGATATTGGTCTGCATTAACTAGATACTGGTCCCCTGTTTTCAGCAGGGTGAGAAAGCAGTGTAATGTGTTCCCTATAATCTCCTTAACCAGGACATAGCTATTTGGTTTCCCACAAAAAAGAACTGAAAGCAAAATAATAAGGCAATGAGAAGTCAGTCTAAATTCAACACATATATAACAAGACAGAGAAATTTCATTTGTGCCCACTGTCTGAAATGAGGCAGATCATTGGAAAAATAACCAAGCTTATAATTCCTGTATCTACTGAGCAGAATTAGAAGAAGCACATTGGCTAAATTTAAAAGCAAAGTATAACACCCAAACCTGCATTATCTGATGAAAGGAGGAGTAAGATGACAGGATTCAACAAGCTGTTCATCTTCCCATTTATCTAACAAGATTTCTACTGGCAACTGCAATCTCATTATCAAATGGTACCAAGAAGAGAATGTGGTCTCCTTCATGTGGAGAAAGGCAATGGAAAGGTTGACATTTCATTTTTAAAATGTTTATTTTGAGAGAGAGTGCATATTCACGCATGAGCGTGGGGAGGGGCTGAGAGAGAAGGAGAGAGAATCCCAAGCAGGCTCTGCACTGTCAGTGTGGAGACTGATGGCAGGGCTTGAACTCTTGAACCATGAGATCATGACCTGAGCCAAAGTTGGAAGCTTAACTGACTGAGCCACCCAGGCACCCCTTAAATAGCTTGTTATAGCAACTAGCAACGTTTTGCACATAGTAGTAGGTTAACAAGAATTTTTTTTTCATTTTTACTGTTTATGCATTTTTGAGAGAAAGAGAGAGATAGAGAGAGAGAGAGAGAGAGAGAGAGAGAGAGAGAGATAAAGCATGAACAGGAAGTGGGGCAGAGAGAGAGGGAAACAGAATCTGAAGCAGGCTCCTGGCTCTGAGCTGTCAGCACAGAGTCCAATGCAGGGCTTGTACTCGTGAGATCATGACCTGAGCTGAAGTCAGATGCTTAACTGACTGAGCCACCCAGGTGCCCCAAGAAATGTTTTTAAGAGGTAGAAGAGCATTTAAAAATTCCTGTAAGGTTCTCTAAGTAGACTTCAACTCTCCATATTTTGTCTCTTTTTTATTCTTACTTCCCCTTTTCTTAACATTATTGTCCCGACCCCATGGTCCTCTACAGAAAGGACATTCATGTACTGGAAAAAAAAATTGGTGCCGGGAGAGAGGTCTGAGAGAGAGAACTGTGACACATATAAATATAAACAGATGACAACACTGAGTATGGAATATATAAGGAAAAGAAGTAAAAGACTAATGTATGAAAATAAAACCACGTTTTCAGTTTTTTCTTCTCATGTACAACCATACTGAGGACCTGGTTGGTTAAGTAAGCAAGGAGAGAACTCTTTCCTTATAGAATAGTGCTAGACCTTATCTTAAGAGATCTGAAAATGACCTATCTGAGCCTCCAACTCAGCCTCAAGCCATAAATACTGACCCTATGTTTAGCGTGTTGGCTTCCATATTAGAAGTGTCAGATGCAGAAGGCAAGTGCGTATCAGATCCATCAACACATACAAAAAGAAGAAAAGTATCTACAAAAGGCTGAAACATTATTCTTTGGTCACTTGGGGCAGCTACAGCACTTACACAGCTACTCTTATTCTCATTTTCTTCCATTCCCCAGAGGTTGCTTAACCGCTCCTTGCCCCTTCTCCTGGACAAGGGGAGAGACAAAAAGGGAGAAATAAAAGGCAAGAGACTTAAGAAAATAAAAATGGCATTCATAGCCATTTTTCTCATTCTCCCCTCAGCATATTTTCTATTGCAAAGTGGTGCCAGGGATGAAGGAACACAGGAGAACCTCTACTCCTGTCAGGAACAGAAGATGTATTGTTCTTCCAAACTGTACTACACAGCCATCTATTTTCATGAGAAATCAAATCCATACAGTGGAACTGGGTGCCGAGGTAACAGAGTTAAAAAAAAAAAAAAAGCCAGGAAAGTCAAGTTCGATGTGAAGTTTCATCATGGCTACTGATACAATACAATACATGGAGAGGTTCTTCATTCCTGATTACATTCCACTGAAGGCTATCTGGGTGATATTGAATGCTAAGGCATCAGTTAATCCGTCTCTTCTTCATTTTTTCTTATTTGTCTAATTTATTTAAAGCTAAAAACGCAATCACTCAATATTTTTTATTTATCTATCTATTAAATTTTTAAAAAAATGTTTATTTTTGAGAGAGAGAGAGAGAGAGAGAGAGAGAGAGAGAGAGAGAGAAAATGCGAGTGGGGGAGGGGCAAAGAGAGGGAGACACAGAATCCAAAGCACGCTCCAGGCTCTGAGCTGTCAGCACACAGCCTGACGTGGAGCTCGAACTCATGAGACATGAAATCATGACCAGGCTGAAGTCGAACACAACCGACTGAGCCACCCAGGCACCACTGAAGTCACTCAATATTTAATTTTTTTTTAATGTTTATTTTTATTTTTGAGAGAGAGACATAGTGTGAACAGGGAAGGGGCAGAGAGACAGAGAGAGAGAGAGAGACAGACAGACAGAATCTGAAGCAGGCTCCAGGCTCTGAGTTGTCAGTGCAGAGCACGATGTGGAGCTTGACCCATGAACCATGAGATCATGACCTAAGCCGAAATCAGATGCTTAACCAACTGAGCCCCCCAGGTGCCCCTGCAGTCACTCAATATTTAAAGGCAGCCAAGAAATGATATGTGATATGAACCCTTTGTTTGAAAAACAGTAATCAAAGCATCTCGTACTTCAGTGAAAAGCCATAAAAGTAATTATTAGGTCATCAGCAAATACTTTTTTCTTTTAAAGAATTTCAATCATGTTTCACTGAACTATCTCATGAAAAAATCCTAGTAATCTTGCTTGCCCAGCCTCTCACTGTAACTGGTGTGCTTACTGACAGGCATAAAGATTTGAGATATGGTTGTTAATTAAATAGCACTGAATTAGTGGAATTTAATATAGAAAGGGGCAAGAATTAAGGAGTTAGCATTTATCTTCTAGGAAAATTTTATTTACTGAATAAAGCTAGCAAATAGCTCAGTATAAATAACTATGGTAGATGGCTCAAAGGAAAGATCTTTTGTTTTAACATTTATTTATTTTTGAGAGAGAGAGTGCAAGCGGTGGGGGGGGGGGGGGGGAGAGGGCAGAGAGAGAGGGAGACACAGAATCCAAAGCACAGAGTCCGATGTGGGTCTTCAACCCAAGAACCGTGAGACCATGACCTGAGCCAAAGTCAGATGCTTAACTGACTGAGCCATGCAAGGGCCCCACAAAGGAGATTTTTACTTTTGTTTTACTCTGAGAAAGTTTTACTGTTAACTTTTTTCTGATCAAGAAGATGTTAAATATATTTAACATGAAAATTTATAGCTTCTTTCTTGTAAAGCACAAAATAAGCCTATCTCATCTATTATTTATCATCTTTATTACTCATTGTACTCAGAAGAAACAATTCCTGGGAAGTTATATATGTGTATATACATATATACACACATATACATAAATACATATACATATATATGTAAATACACACACGCACACACACCAGTGACTTTTCTGAAGTTCGGAAAAAGTCCTATGTTAAGAAGATTCCAACTTAACTCTTATCACAAATAGTCAATGTTTACATTGTTTTGGAGAGGAATTTTTAGTTGCCCTAAAAAGTAGGAGGGTATTATCTAAAGGAGACTGGATATATTAAAAAATATTTAAAAGTAACAGAGTTTATTTACATACATTCTTAGTCAATTTGAACTAACCGCAAGAGTGAAACTTATTAGGATGGCTGACAAGGAAAATTTAGGTTTCCAAATTTAAAGTACATGTTAACCACACACTTTATTTAGAAAGCACTTATATATATCAGCTATGTATTTTTTCTTTTTCTATTTTTTTAAAGTTTATTTATTTTGAGAGAGAGACAAAGAGACGGGGGGGGGGGGGGGGAGGGGCAGAGAGAAAGGGAGACAGAGAATGCCAAGCAGTCTCCATGGTGTCAGCATAGAGCCCAATGTGGGGCATGAACCCACGAACTGTGAGATCATGAACTGAGCCGAGAGCAAAAATTGGACACTTAACTGACGGAGCCACCCAGGCGCACCTGTATCTTTTGCTTTTTAATTAAGGCACCTATTTTATTGCATAACTGCATTTAGAGGGCGACCGATTCCAACATTTAACTATTGACTTCTAAGTCTGAGACCTAGTAAATAATTTGATTTTCCTGTCCACACACTGATGAGATTAATATCAATGATACAAAAGAGAGATTAGTACAAATATAGCTACTTAGCTATCATACATAAGAACAAAGGGAAAATACAAACTCTGATTTAGATATTCCTCACAGATTTTAGGAGAAAGAAAACCTTAATGTTTGTCAATGATCACTGGTAGATCACCATATTTTTCTCCAATTCCTGGGGGAGAATTTGCATTTACATGATAAAGCAGAGTAAAAGAAGAGATGACATCAAAGAGAAGCTGAGTGATTCAAGATTTAAAGATTATCTCAGGGCACCTGGGTGGCTCAGTTGGTTAAGAGTCCGACTCATGATTTTGGCTCACTAAGCACCCCCACACTGGGTCAGCCCGGAGCTGCTGTCAGCTTGGGATTCTCTCTCTGTCCCTACTCTGCACTCAGGCATGCTCAAGCGCTCTCTCCCTCTCTCTCAAATAAATAAACACAAAAAGAGAGCATTTCATTTGATAGTCTTGACAATGGTTGCTTGATAAGAATTTGAAAATTTCTAGCCCAAACAGTATCTAAAACAAAATCAACAGATCTGACTACATACAACTAGATATCATATATATAAGGAAGCTCCAAGAATCTCCCAGGACACACACACACACACACACACACACACACACACACACACACACACACAAAAGCACAAATATTTTAACTGAAAATAAAGATTAATGAATGAGAATGAGAATGAGAAGAATGAAGTTCTTCCTCTGAAATTGTGTAATAATTAGTTTATTCAACCAGCTGGTGGCATATATCATGCACATAATTCCCCTTTGCTATTCTGTTCTATCTCTGCTTCCCGACCAGGTAACACCAAAATCTACTCAAAAATTGCAATGCTGAGTGGATACAGGGGCCATAATAATGCAGAAGGTACTCGGCAGACATTCTGTATTGGTGCCAGGCAATTGAGAGGAACCTGAAAGGTTAGAGAACAACACCCCTGTGGGCCTTCTGGCTATTCCAACTGGAAAACAAACTTATTCTCAAGGTTTAGAAGTGTTAAGGATTCTAAATTAAATTTTCTCAAAAGTTTTACTTCGCAAATGATAATTAGAGTTTCAGAACAGCATAAATGCCTATTGAAAACTCAAGCTATAGTTGCAGAAAACTAACATTTCAAATATATCTTTTGTAATAAAAATAGAATAAAATTTTTGGCTACCATCTATTGGATATAAAAGATGTCTCAGGGGGCGCCTGGGTGGTGCAGTCGGTTAAGCGTCCGACTTCAGCCAGGTCACGATCTCGCGGTCCGTGAGTTCGAGCCCCGCGTCGGGCTCTGGGCTGATGGCCCGGAGCCTGGAGCCTGCTTCCGATTCTGTGTCTCCCTCTCTCTCTGCTCCTCCCCCGTTCATGCTCTGTCTCTCTCTCTCTGTCTCAAAAATAAATAAACGTTGAAAAAAATTAAAAAAAAAAAAAAAGATGTCTCAGGTACTAGATGGTGCTATATGCAGCACCTGTTTTATATAACGCTCACCAATCTTATGTGAGTCAGCGTTTTCCGCTTTTACTGATGAGGAAACTGATGCTTAGAGTGCTGAAGTAGTTTGCTGGACATCACATGGTTAGGAAGTCACCTAAGTCTGAGTTCAGCTCTAGGCCTGCTTGGTTTCATAGTCCACTCTCAGTAATATAGGCTGCTGCTTTGCAAGACCCATCATAAGAAAGAAACTGCTTGCTAGGAATGATGTGGTCTGGCAGATATAGAGTTCAGATGCAGAGATGTTACAACATCTGGGTTACTGCAGTGTTTTGTAGAGAAATCAGGGCAGAATATCTAAAAATGGGTCCTGGCCAGCTATACCAAAATGTATGCTTTTAGTAATTGTACAAAACCAGTTAACTACCATGATAGCATGTACACGGAAAACGCTTCGAAATGTCAACTTGGACTTCCAAGTGTCAACTAATAACAGCATGAACAAAACTACTTCACTCCATTTGCTTAAGAAAAGGCATTTCTCTTCTAAGAACCAGGAACTGGAAAAAAAAAATATGCTTATATTACTTGCCTGTTGGTATGGATATTCTAAGTCAGGTGCTCATAGATTAGAGTTTAGCTCACTTTGGGTCCTAGCTATATAGGTGAGGTTCCTACATTTCACACATGCCCAATGTTGGCAGTTCCCGAACCACTTATCTCTTTCTGTTCTTCATCCTCCTCATCCTCTTCCCCTCAGTACCTCAGTTGACTGATGTCAAGCCTTTGGTTTATTGAGTGACCTCCCCCTGCCCCTACTTTTTTCCTGGTTTTTGTCAGAAAACCAGAAAAATGCTCATCACAGCACTTAAGCTGAGAGTTCTTTGGACAATATCCTTTTGGCTTCGCAGGCTCCAATCAAGGATCCCTGTTCCCAACAATGCTTGAAAAAGAATATGAATTTTCACATTTGCACAAGAATAATTTTATATATAAGCTTATATATAAGTTATGTCTTTCCTTTATGGAATACTGAATTTAATTCTCTTATGGCCAAAACCAAAACTTACCTTTGGAAATCAGCAACCAACTTGACATCAGCTATGACCATCTTATGCTCAATAATCATGTGCTTCAGAAGTTTGTCTTGTTCATCCATAGGAAAATGTTCTTCACAGAAAATACAAGGCACAGATGGAGAACCTTCTAAAGCGGTGGTGCCACCTGGACTTTCTGGCAGGGAAAGCGGCTCCAGGATACAATCCTTACTGTCTGGGAGAGAGAAAAAGCAAAAGCAAGGAAAAAGAAAAAAAAAAAAAGAAAAGGAAAAAAAAGAAAAAGCTGCAATCAGCTCTTTAGAAGGATGATTTCTTACCTCCTGCATTAAAAGGAAAAATCCACAGTGCCACAGTGCCAGAGAGCAAGATATTTTATTATCATTTTAAGTAGATTCTGCAACCTAGAGGCAGGGAGTTGTGCAAAGCAGCTCCAACTCCCCATTTGCCGTCTTGAATGGGGGAAACCCATTTGTCAGAGCAGCTGTTCAGGCATTCTTGGACACTGGCCAGCGGCAGCAATTCCGGGGGTACTTGCAAGGGGAAGGCTGCAACATGCTGGGTTAAGGTTCTATGGTCCAATTGTGACCTATGGCTGATAGTCGTCACACTATGGGAAGTAAATGGTATATTCTGAGGCTCCAGATGATACCAGGCCAGTCTTTTAAGCTGCTTCCTGTTGCACCTGCAAACTCTTTCCTGTTTGATTATCTGTCACGTGCAAAGAAGACAGCTCTCACATTGCGTTGACACAGCATGTGCTGGGTGGCCCAGGTGGTAATTTTTGATGTTGATTTATGTCTACCATTCGCCTGTTACACACTTATGTATCTTAATTCAAGTTCTTATGAACAAAGAGATGAATGATCATTTACTAGACATACACGGTAAACATTTTTTTCTGTGTATATTATTCATTTTCCTAACATCACCTATGGTATCTTTGAGAGTTGAGCTGTGTAAGATCTACAGCTCTGAACTCATGCCTCAAACCACCGCCAGGTGTGTCAGGAGCCCTCTTCAATGCTCCAGGGGGAAAGACTGGATCGGTCACCTTTAGCTGGCAATTGAGTAGTTACTAACTGGGCAACTAGCTTAAGACATTTAGCATCTGGGGAAGGGCAGGAAACCTTCAGAAAGAAAGACAGTTATACCACAGAAAAGCCTATGGAATTAGCTTACTATTAATTTTATTTCTTGTTTTTATCTTACTTTAACTTGTTTCTAACGGCCTTCTTAACTGCATAATTCACTGAATCAGTTAATGTTGCACTGCTGACCATGGCCTGAGAACTGGACAAGCATTCATTCACTCACTTAACGAAAATCAGCTGAGTATCTACTGAGTGCTGGTCTTTTCTGCTTAACCTTGCATGACATGATTCTTATCATCAAGACTAAAGTGATTGCAATTTGTTAGACGGCACAACTAAGTTTAAAGGATAAAGAGAGAGAGACGGAAAATGTATAGGGTCTATGGGAGCATGGGGACAGAAGAGTCAACTGAGCTGGAGTGGGAAGGTGTCCCAACGGACATGTCCTCTAATACATCACTCACAATACTCTGCTCATATTAAAGTATGCTAAATTAAATTTTTATGTTAGTTCCATAAAATTATTTAATACCAGAAAAGGTGGAAATAGGGTATACATGACAACGGAGAGAATATTTAAAAACGTATAAGCACTTTAGAAGCACTATTAACAAAAGTGATGTTACCAACAATTATATTTATTAAATTACATAATGGAAGCAAGGAGTTCTGAACTTATACAGTTCTTCAGTTGTAGGTTATATCCTTCAGTTGTAGGTTAAATTCTGTAGGAACTTAAACTCTCATGCTAAAAATAAGACGGGGAAAGAGACATAGGTAATAAACACATGAAACTCTGTATTTTACATCCACTAGAACAGGACAACAAAAGACAGCATATATTCTAAATAGAGGTACCATTAGTAAACATTACATACCATCTAGAAAATAACAGGTACTGTCTTACACCCTTCTCCCCGAATTTGAATGATATGTGTAAATTCATTTTGCCTGATTGCAGAAAACAATGTATTAATCATCACCAATAGCAAGAGCTAACATTACTAGGTATCTGATATTTGTAAACTACCCTAGCAAAGGGCTTCAGGGCATTTTCTCAATTAATTCTCGCTACCTTATTCAGTTGGTACTATTATAACCCTCATCTTCCAGATCAGACTACTCAGACTTAGAAAAGTTAAATCAAGTGGCCTAAACACACAGCAAGTTAAGCCTAAATTAAAACACGACATTATTCTGCCTCTAGTTCCAAAAGGCATTTTCCCCAAATCTGTGTTTTTCTGTAATGTGTATATTCAGTGCCTTTTTGAATTGGTACGTATTTATAAGTCACGCTGAATCTATGCATTCTGCCAGTGTCCTGCCGTGTCCCTGATACTAGTTCCACCAGCAACTCTTACACAAATCTCAGTAGCCCACATCCTCCAAAAACCACTGGGTACAGTTTATCTCTGTCACTGTATTCTTTCCTAATGTTTCACTACAAACTCTCTAATCTTCTTCCGAGGTTCATTCCTCCTCCCTTTTGTATGTTCAAGGCCCAGTTTCTCTTTCCTCAAATTATTTCTAAGAGAATGAAACTAAATGTTCATACACGGTAGAACCAAACAGCGTGTGGTTACTGTAAAGGCATACAGGAACAAAATCGTAAGTATGCAAATTTCATGTATGAGGAACCTGTGGTTTAGGAGATACTAAGTCATATTTGGGAACTCGAGTTACTATGTAATTCAGAGAATTAAAATTTTAATAGAACATTTTTGGACAAGATTTTAGTGTTCTGACTCCTTAATCATTTAGCATCATGTTCAAATTTACGACAGCAGTGATCAAAAGAAGCAGTTTGTTTACCTATGTCTTTCTTTCCCCACTTCAGACTGTTAATCGCTGGAAGGCAAGATGAGTCCTGGTCATCTTTAATTACCTGGCATGCACACTGTGTTACTGCATCATGACTGCCACCGCCACTGTGGGTTAATTCTGTGCCAGGCACTGTTAAGCCCTTTACATGTACATTATTAACGCAATTAACCTTCACAATAACCCTATGACAGAGCTTCCATTCCTTTTCCTATTTTATAGTTGAAAAAACTGAGGCACTTAGAGACTAAGTGACTTTCCCCAGACAGCTAGTAAATGGTGGAGCGGGGATTTGAATCCAAGCAGACTGGCTTAAGCATGAGCACTCTTACCCTACACGTAACACTGAGGAAGCTGGATGTTTTCCTGTAGGAAGTAGAGCCACTCCTATGTTTACACTGATTTGGGGAGAATGGGTTGTGAGACGTAAGTCTCCAGATGGGGAGACTGGCAGTTGGGAGACTACTGCAGTGTCCAGGTTGGAGGCAGCCATGTTAGCAGTGCTTGAAGGGAATGAAGAGAGGGGAGGATGCAGAGATTGCAGTGACAGTTCTTGATTACTGGTTGGCCAGAGGGGGTGAAGAAGCCTGGGATGCCTTTTAAGATTCCGGCAGGGGAGGCTGTGTGAATGAGGGGTACCAATCACCACTTTAGGAATGCATGGGTAGAGGCACTTTTTTGTTCTGTGAGAAGGACAGATAATGAGTAAAGCTTTAGAAGAGCTCAGGTAATCTGCTCCGAAGTTAAACATTCCTGACATGGATTTTGGACAAGGCCAGTAGTGACTGGAGTCTCGTGTGATGCATTTACGTTATTTTCTTTGTTTGCCAGCAACCCTCCTCCCCCAGTCCTCTTGAGGGTTTGACTCACTCCATCTCTCCATGCCCAACAATAGCAAATATCCCTATTGCAGTTAATTATTTACATGTATATCTGTGCCCCTCGGGTAGTAAGGTAACACCTCAGGTCAAGGACTAAATCTTGTTTTTGTATCTCTGGTGTACACTATAGTCCCTGAAACATACATGGTATTTGATATGTGCTTGAAAAAATGAGTAAGACCAGAGATACCTAAAATTAGAGTTATACCTTTGACTCAGCTTTTAGGTAAGTTCTATTTCAGGGAACACCTGTGGCTGTCTGTATTTAGGGGAACTTCTTCTGCCTCAGATTGAGAGCAGTCCAGAATCATTATAGCCAAATTTTAGTACTGTGGGCCTTGGTATAATGAGCCCACTGGTAATAAATAATGATGTAAAAATTATACTAAACTCTAATAACAAGTATTACTGAGTGTAATAAAAGTATATGAGGTTTATTTAGGGATTTTTAACTTCCTTTTTTATTTTTCACCCATGCTCACCAGTAAACAGAGACAAGTTGCATTTGGAATGCAGAGTAAGTTATACCACTCTAGCAGAGGATGCTTCTATAGCAAAGGCCTGAACTCAAGTATATATTTTACTTTAGAGCAATGGTTTCCAAATCTGGAGTGCTTTTTAAAAAGTAATGATTTCAAGGCCTTATTGTTAGACTGACGAAATATAACTTTTACCGAGCAGTAATGCCTAAACTCAAGTCTGGGGATCAATGGTTCAAGGAATGATTCCAGAGGGATTGTGGACATCCTGATCATACATTAGAGTATGGGTATTTTGAACTCACAGCAAGTCTGCAAATCAGGAATAGGGCCTGGTGGCAAAGCTTACTTGATAGTGTATTCTGTCCTAAAGAGAGCCTCTCAAACTGTAAGCACTGTGTCAGCATAAACAACTTAGTATGATTTGTCTAACAGGTTGTTTATTTCTAGCTGTCATCATAAGAATCATAGCTACACCTTACCATGTGGTAAAAAAATAAATACAGAAATATAGATTTTTTTTTGCTACAGTGACCTTGAACTCAAAAAGGCAAAAGGAAATAAACTCTATCTAGCTCCTTTCAGCAAAGAGGCAAAGCATCTTGAAAATTCTGGCCCCATATCTGCTTCACACATTTGTTACAAATTAACAACAACAAATTATCTGCTCTAGTTCTCACTTTGAACAGCAACTCTGTTTAAATGAACTGTGAAAAACACCATCCCAAGAGAGCTGAATTTTTGAGGAGATCCTATGCTGATTGTGAACAATTTTATTGACTCTGGCTAAGATCCTCAAAGAACCACATTATTATTCTAAGATCATGCTTCTCAAACTTTTAACATGCTTATAATTCACCTGGAGACTTTGTTAAAGTGTAGATCCTGATTCAGGAGGTGTGGTGACCGGGGAAACATGCCAATCCAATCTCCTGTCGCTATGAGCATAATTGAAATATAGTCTCAGGTGCTGTGCTCTGAAATCCTACTTGCACTGAAGCCAAGCTTTCCACACGCTGCTCTCAGTAAATGATTAGAGCCAGCAGAAATGGTAATGCAGGCTCATTCCTGTGAGAGAGAGAATTTCACTGACATATGACAGTGGCTGAGGACTCTCAGCAGCTTGCCAGAAATGTGCTTACTTACAACTGTGTTGCCGTCTGAGACTCTACTCCACTGCCCTTCCTTCCCTCTTTCCTTCACAGGGGTCAGACCTACATTGCTACCTTCTCCAGCACTCTCTCCCTTTTCCCTCCTCTGGTGTCTTCTCCCCAAATCTCTACATGTCAAATCCCATCTTGCTGTGTGCTTCTTGGAGGACATGAACTAACAAAGTAGGTCTAGGAGGTAAAAAGTCTTGAAATTCTGCATGTCTGAGTTTCCAGGTGATGTCAGTCTGCTTATCCACAATCATACTTTGAGTAGTAAGGTTCTATTTAGGGAACAAACCAGTCATGAATTCATATTTTATCTAAGTGTTAAAATGACAACCCTAGACTTTATAGTGTATCATTCCTGCCAAATAGATAAAAGCTGCTGGTGCTTTGAAGGATAAAGAAGAAGCTTCTGAGGTTTCTGTCCTCCTTAAGTCAAATGAGAAAGAAAAGCCCGTATCAACAAATAATTGACGAGAAGGCTTTCAGCCTTCCTTCATGGGGAATTGGAGAATACCTCACACATCACTCCTCCTTTAAGGAAGTACCCACACTTTGCTGTGTACACCACCATAATATCACTGCTAAAACTCTGAAAAAAAAATATAAAGCGGTAATTTGGTGATAAACTCGACCCAGATCAAATAAGTTTAGTTGTGACTCTTATCACACTGATAATCTAATTGATAATCATTATAAAAATTGGAATATGAAGATGGGCAGGGTTTTTGTAGTTTTTGTAGTTTTAACTTGCTATAAACAAGCTCCTAATTTCAAAAAAAAAAAACACAACAAACCCATTTCCTTTACAGTTGTCCTTTATTATATTAGTGTAATTTCTTTGATGATAGCTTTCTTTAGTATTTTATCAACTCTGGATATTTTCATGCCTGTTCTCTAAGCTTTTGATTAGAACAAACATCATATCTTTCCATAGGCCTCCAATGCCTACTCAATGTCATTTATTGTATCTTAGTTTTACTCTGGAAGTAAAACTTAAGAAGTAACTTTTATTTCTAAGTTCTTGAGGGTACTTCTCACTTAAACTAAAAACATGGCTTTCTACTTCCTAAGTAAGTCTGTCCCTTAATTTCTAAGAGTGCGCCCCCTAACAGATGCATTTGGAAAATGGAAAAGATTGGTTCTAGTCTTCTTAACAGCAATCTATCTCTAAAGCTCAGAGTAAGAACATAAGACCCTTATGTAAATACCCTTGGGCTAATAACTTATTATGTAAATTATTGTGGCCTAATATTTAAAAAATTAATTTACTATACAAGCACTAAGACTAGGGGAATACGGGAAAGGGAGATGAACTTCGGTGAGCATTGTTATACATTCTTGACACCACTGAGACTGCTGATGAAGGTGTGCTGAATTAGTACGCTCAAATATAGCTGGCAGGTTTGCCACAGCCTTTGGTATGGAGACAGGGTTATAAACACATTCAACCCTTAAACCTAATAAGTGCTTTGCCTAGAAATTTAAGGAGCTAATTTAACACAAGGAAAAAACTGTAAAAATGTTATTACAACATCACCTATAAAGCAAAGTAATAGAAACCACCTAGGCGTCATGCAAATGAAAAGCAGTTCTTTAAAATATGGCATGTATGTGCTGTGTATTATGCATGTGCTAAATGACAACTATGAAGACAATGGAGAAATATTGTAAAACATGTTTGAAATATATTAAAAAGAGCTTAATCCACAATGAACTGCACACAATTCCTCACACACACACAAACATACATGTACATACACCCACATATAAGTACAAGGCTTGAAAGAAAATATACAAAAAGAAAAACTATGAGAGATTTTTCTCTACAACCAACTTTCCCTAACACTGAAAAATTTTGAAATAAAAAGCATGTCTTCTGACAAGTTACTCAATGTGACTGTGACAGATAAAATTAAGAGAAAGAAATAAAGCAAGTATAATTTTATTTGGCTACTAAGTCTTGACATTTTAAGATGAAAAATTTTGATTACATTTATCATTTAAAAAGTGAGCACCTGCTATGCACAAAGTGTATGCTAGACACTACCAAAACTACAAAGATTATTAATATAGAATCCCTATCCTGAAGAAACTGTTAGTCTAGAGGAAAATAGGAGAAAACTATACAAATAATTATAATACTATTCAACATATGCAAAGTTGAGGGTTAAGGGATATGGAAGGAAAAAACCTCAAATCAGGAGAAATGAAAGAGAATCTTCATGGAGTCTTCTTGAAATGGTAAAGAATTCCAGCAAGTATATATATAGATAGTTAAAAAATCAAAATAGTCCAATTAGTGCTAGAGTCTAGGTAGGAAAAGGCAGCAAGAGTAGATGGATCACATGTTGGTGCACCTTAATGCTGGTCCAAAGATTTATATTTAAATTTGGAAGTGGTGAGGAGATTCAGAAGGTCTTTAATTAAGGAAGTAATATAAGGTCACAAAACAAATCTTATTACAATGAAAATGCAACAAACTTACAGGATGAAGCAAAAAAATAGGACTAATAGGGAAGCTTAGAGCGGCAAATAAGTTAAAAGGAAGAAAGATCTCATAAACAACCTAACTCTGTAACTCAAGGAATTACTCAAAGAAGAACTAAGCTCAATGGTAGCATAGGGGAGGAAATAATAAAGAAGGACAGAATGAAATAAAGAATAGAAAAAAATTAACAAAATTAAGAGTTGTTTTGAAAAAGTAAACAAAATTGACACACCTTTAGCTAGACTAAGAAAAAATGAGAAAAGACTCAAAATCAGGTATGAAAGAAGGGGAAATTATAACTGATACCACAGAAATACAAGGATCACAAGAAATGGCCATGAATAATAATATGCCAGCAAATTGGGTAACTTAGAAGAAATGGATAAATTCCTAGAAACATACAACCTGTCAAAACTGAACCATGAAGAAATAGAAAATCCGAATAGCCTTATGAAGTGATTGAATCAGTAATAAAAAAAAAAAACCTTCTAACAAAGAAAAGCTAAGGAACAGATAAATTCACAGGAGAATCTACCAAACATTTAAAGAAGATGTAGTGCTAATCCTTCTCCAAAACATAAAAGAGGAGGGAATACTCCCAAACCTGACCAAAATCAGACAAATACATTACAAGAAAAATAAAATATCCCCAATGAATACACATGCAAAATCCTCAACAAAACACTATCCAAATTCAACAGTGCTTTAAAAGGATTATACACCATAACCAAGTGGGACTTAACCCTGGGAGGCATGAATCGTTCAGTATATAAAAATCAAATCAATACGATACACCACATTAGCAGAATGAAAGATAAAAATCACATGATCATCTTAATAGATGAAGAAAAAGAATTGGACAAAATTCAATATCCTTTCATGATTAAAACACTCAACAAATTAGGAAAAGACAAACACTTCCCCAACATAAAGAAGACTATATATGAAAAGCTCACAGTTAACAACATATTTGACTGTGAAAAACTGAAAACTTTCCCTCAAGATCAGTAAGAAGACAAGGATGCTCACTTTTGCCACTTCTATTTAACAGAATACTGGATGTTCTAGCAAGAGTAATTAGGCAAGAAAAAATAAAAGGCATCCAAATCAGAGAAAAAGTAAAACCATCTGTTTGCAGATGTCATGATTTTATATATAGTCTACCAAAGATTTTACACACACACACACGTGCACACGCACACACACACACACACACACACACACACACACACACCATTGCTTATAACTAATAAACAATCAGACAAGTTGCAGGATACAAAATCTATAAGCAAATATCAATTGTGTTTCCTGAAGACACAGACTAGACATAATGCCAAGATGGAGGTATTCACTTCAAAAGAAACAACAAGAAGAGGTCACAGCCAGGGATCTAATCAAAACAGATATAAGTAATATGCCTGAACCAGAATTTAAAGCAACAATCATTAAGATAGTAGCTGGGTTTGAGACTAGCATAGAAAACACCAGGGAGTCCCTTACCTCAGAGATTAAACACCTAAAAACTAGTGAGGCTGAAATAAAAAATGCTGCAACAGAGATGTAAAACTGACTGGATGTAATGACCACAAAAATGGAAGAATGAGAGGAATGAATAAGTGATATAGAAGATAAGATTATAGAAAATAATGAAGCTGAAAAGAAGAGGGAAAGAAAAATACTGGATAACAAATGTAGACTTGGGGAACTCACTGACTCCATAAAGCATAATAATATTCATATCACAGTAGTCCTAGAAGAAGGGAACGAAAAGAGGGTAGAAGCTTTATTTGAGCAAATTATAGCTGAAAACTTCCCTAATCTGGGGAAGGAAACAAATATCCAAACCCAGGAGGGACAGAGAACTCCCACCACAATCAATAAAGCAGGCCAACAGCAAGACATATCATAGTAAAATTTGCAAAATACAGAGATAAGGAAAGAATTCTGAAAGCAGCAAGGAAAAAGAAATCCCTAACCTACAATGGAAGACAAAATAAGTATAGCAGCAGATCTGTCCGCAGAAACTTGGCAGGCCAGAAAGGAGTGGCATGATATATTCAACTTGCTAAATGGTAAAAATATGCAGCCAAAAATACTTACTCCAGCAAGGCTGTTATTCAAAATAGAAGGAGAGATGAAGAGTTTCCCAAACAAACAAAAACCAAAGAAGTTCATGACCACTAAACCAGCCCTTCAAGAAATATTAAAGGGGATTCATTGAGTGGAAAAGAAAGACTGAAAACAACAAAGACTAGAAAGGAACAGAGAAAATCTCCAGAAACACCAACTTTACAGGTAATACAATGACACTAAATTCATATCTATTAATTAATAAATACCCTGAATGTAAATGGACTAAATGCTCCAATCAAAAGACACAGGGTATCAGAACAGATAAAAAAAACCCCCAAGATCCATGTATATGTTGTCTAGAAGAGACTCATTTTAGACCTAAAGACATCTGCATATTGAAAGTGAGGGGATGGAGAACCACTTATCATGCTAATGGACATCAAAAGAAAGCCAGAATAGCCATACTTAAATCAGACAAATTAGATTTTAAACCAAAGACTGTAACAAGAGATGAAGAAGGGCACTATAGCATAATAAAGGAGTCTATCCAACAAGAAGATCTAACAACTGTAAATATTTATGCCCCCAACGTGAAACACCCAAATAAATGTCAATTAATAACAACATAAAGAGACTCATCAATAACAACACAATTAACAGAGGGGACTTTAACACCCCACTTACAGTAATGGACAGACCATCTAAGCAGAAAATTGAAAGCAAACAATGGCTTTGAATGACACACTGGACCAGATGGACTTAACAGATATATTAAGAATATTTCATCCCAAAGCAGGAGAATACACATTCTTTCTGAGTGCACATGGAACATTCTCCAGAACAGATCATACACTGGGTCAGGCCTCAACAAGTACAAAAACACTGGGATCATACCATACATAGTTTCAGAAGACAATGCTATGAAACTTGAAGTCAACCACAAGAAAAAATTTGGAAAGATCACCAATACATGGAAGTTAAAGAACACCCTACTAAAGAATAGGATACTCAGGAAATTAAAGAAGAAATAAATACATTGAAGCAAATGAAAATGAAAACACGACAGTCTCTTACTTCAGAAGAGAGAAGTATACAGCAATACAGGTCTACCACAAGACTTTTTCACCTCAAATATACAACCTAACCTTACACCTAAAGGAGCTAGAAAAGGGACAGTAAATGAAGCCTAAGGCCAGCAGAAGGGAAATAAACATTAGAGCAGAAATAAATGCTATAGAAACAACAACAAAAAAAACCAGTAAAACAGATCAATGCAACTAGGAGCTTGTTCTTTGAAAGAATTAATAAATTGAAAACCCCCTAGCCAGATTTATCAACAAGAAAAAAGGACTCAAATAAAATCAAGAATGAAAGAGGAGAGATCACAACCAATACCACAGAAATACAAAGAATTGTAAGAGAAGGCTATGAAAAATTATATGTCAACAAATTGGGCAAACTGGAAGAAATAGATAAATTCCTAGAAAGATATAAAATACCCAAACTGGGGCGCCTGGGTGGCTTAGTCAGTTAACCCTCCGACTTCGGCTCAGGTCGTGATCTCACATTTGAGCCCCGCCTCAGGCTCTGTGCGGACAGCTCAGAGCCTGGAGCCTGCTTCAGATTCTGTGTCTCCCTCTCTCTCTGCTCCTCCCCTATTCGTGTTTGTCTCTCTCCCTCTCAAAAATAAATGAACATTAAAAAAATTAATAAAAAAATACCAAAATGTAAACAGGAAGAAATAGAAAATTTGAACAGACCCATAACCCACAAAGAAATTAAATCAGTAAACAAAAATCTCCCAACAAACAAAAGTCCAGGGCCAGATGGCTTCCCAGGGGGAATTCTACCAAACTCTGAAAAAGAGTTAATGCTTATTCTTCTCAAACTGTTCCAAAAAAATAGAAATGGAAGGAAAGCTTCTAAACTTACCCTATGAAGCTAGCATTACCTTGATTCTAAAACCAAAGACCCCACTAAAAAGGAGAATTATAGGCTAATATCCCTGATGAACATGGACACAAAAATTCTCAACAAGATACTAGCAAAT
Organism: Neofelis nebulosa; assembly: GCF_028018385.1. NCBI lineage: Eukaryota > Metazoa > Chordata > Mammalia > Carnivora > Felidae > Neofelis > Neofelis nebulosa. The sequence continues at coordinate 38,513,027 of NC_080785.1, forward strand.
TGAATCCAATAATACACTAAAAGAATTATTCACCACAATTAAGTGGGATTTATTCCTCGGCTGCAAGCATGGTTTGATATTTATAAATCAATGTTATATATCACATTAATAAAAGAAAGGATAAGGACAATATGATCCTCTCAATAGATGAAGAAACAGCACTTGACAAAGTAGAGTACCCTTTCTTGGTAAAAATCCCCAACAAAGTAGGGATAGAGGGAACATACCTCAACATTATAAAGGCCATATGTGAAAGACCCACAGCTAATATCATCCTCAATGGGGAAAAAGAGAGCTTTTCTTCTATACTCAGGAACAAGACAGAGATGTTCACTCTCCACTGTTAATTTACCATAATACTGGAAGTCCCAGCCTCAGCAATCAGACAACAAAAAGAAATAAAAGGCATCCAAACTGGCAAGGAACAAGTCAAACTTTCACTGTTTGCAGGCGACATGATACTCTATGAAGAAAACATAGGAGTCCACCAAAAAATTGCTAGAACTGATATATGAATTCAGCAAAGTTTCAGGACACAAAATCAACATACAGAAATCTGTTGCATTATATACACCAATAATGAAACAGCAAAAAGAGAAATCGTAATTGACCCTATTTTGACAACTGAACCAAAACCCATAGAATACCTGGGAATAAATCTAACCAAAGAGGTAAAAGATCTGTAGTCTGAACACTATAGAATACTTATGAAAGAAACTGAAGAGGACACAAAGAAATGGAAAAACATTCCATGCTCATGGGCTGGAAAATTACTGTTAAAATGTTTGTACTCAACCCAAAGCATTCTACACATTTAATGCAATCCCTATCAAAATAACACCAGTATATTTCACAGAGCTAGAACAAACAATCCTAAAATTTGTATGGAACCACAAAAGACCCCAAATAGCCAAAGCAATCTTGAAAAAGAAAAGGAAAGCTGGAGGCATCATAATTCCAGACCAAGCTATATTACAAAGTTGTAGTCATCAAGACAGTATGGTACTGGCAGAAAAACAGACACATAGATCAATGGAACAGAATAGAAAACCTAGAAATGGACCCACAACTATATGGTCAATAATCTTCGACAAAGCAGAAAAGAAAATCCAATGGAATAAAGGCAGTTTCTTCAACAGATGGTGTTGGGAAAACTGGACATAACATACAAAAAAAAAAAAAAAAAAAGAACCTGGACCACTTTTTACACCATACGCAAAATAAATTGAAAATGGATGAAAGACCTAAATGTGGGACAGGAAACCATTGAAATCCTAGAGGAGAACATAGGCAGCAACGTCTTTGACCTCATCTGGAACAACTTCTTACTAAACATGTCACTGGAGGCAAGGGAAACAAAAGCAGAAATGAACCACTGGGACTACATCAGGATAGAAAGCTTCTGCATAGGGAAGGAAACAAAAAACAAAACTAAAGGGAACCTATGGAATGAAAGAAGATATTTGCAAATGTAATATCTGACAAAGGGTTAGTACCTGAAATCTATACAGAACTCAGGAAACTCATAATAAGTAATCCAGTGAAGAAATGGGCAGAAGACATTAATAGACACTTTTCCAAAGAAGACATCCAGATAGCTAAGAGATGCATGAAAAGATGCTCCCTCATCATTAGGGAAATACAAATCAAAACCATGATGAGATACCACCTCACACCTGTCAGAATGGCTAAAATAAACAACTCAGGAAACAACAGATGTTGGCGAGGGTGTGGAGAAAGGGGAACCTTCTTGCACTGTTGGTGGGAATGTAAACTTGTGCAGCCATTCTGAAAAACAATATGGAGGTTTCTCAGAAAGTTAAAAATAGAACCACCCTATGACCCACTATTGCACTACTAGGTATTTCTCAAAAGGATACAAAGATACAGATTCAAAGGGGTACATGCACCCCTATGTTTATAGCAGCATTATCAACAATAACCAAATTATGGAAAGAGCCCAAATATCTATCAACTGATGAATGGATAAGAAGATAAGGAAGATGTGTACACACACACACACACACACACACACACACACACACACACTGGACTATTACTTAGCCATCAAAAAGAATGAAATCTTGCCATTTCCAACAACATGGATGGAGCTACAGTGTATTATGCTACGTGAAATAAGTCAGAGAAAAACAATACCATATGACTTCACTTATATGTGGAATTTAAGAAACAAAACAGATGAACACAGGGGAAGGAAAAAAAGAGGGAGGCAAACCATAAGAGACTCTTAAAGACAGAGAACAAACCGAAGGTTGTTGGAAGGTAGGTGGGTGGGGGATGGGTTAAATGGGTGATGGGCAATAAGGAGGGCACTTGTGATGAGTACTGCATGTTATATGTAAGTGATGAATACCTAAATTCTACTCCTGAAACCAAAAAAATAAAAAATAAAAGACAAAATAAAAGTGACCTTTTAAACAAATTAACCAACGAACTTCATGAATGTTGGCAATGTTGACACTATAAGGAAGTATTTTTAAAGATCCTAATTTTTATATTTTCTCCATTACAAAAATATTTCTTAAAGTAAAAAAACTCAAAACTCACTTCCTCCAAGAAAATGGCTTAAAAAAAAACAACAATGCACGGGCAAGAGTTAAATTCCACAAACCTGTAGTTACTACAGCAGTCTATTTTATAAAGAAACCTACTCTAAAGTGACCAAAGCAGTACCATTTTAGGTACATAACTTAAAGAATAATAGTGATATTTACATAATGATCATTATTGTGCCTGAAAAATTAGCATTACGCTGGTTTTAAATTATGTAAATTATAGATTATTTAGTTTGATCTTCCTAAAATTATGTAAACAAGGAGAAGCAGACATTATTATACATATTTCAAATTCAAAGAGGCTGACAATCAGAGGGAGGTTAGGACAAAGCTAATAGATTGGTGCCAGGATCAAAACTCAGATCTCCTGCTATTGATCTAGGACTTGCCCACTACAAACTCCTAACATTCCTGCATTAGCTATACACTTCACTCCTGCTTGAGAACTGTAAATACTCACTAGGGCACTAAGCCTCAGTTTTAATGATTAAGTTACAGAGGTCAAGAACTTTTCCGTTCCTATGTCCTAATTCTACCAACTTTCAATTGTGAAGAAGAGAGCCAATTGGCTATCCTCTCCTTGAATGCAAATATCTTACAGAGATTGGTCAAATTTTCTGCACAATCCACATCATATATAATAAACTTTCTTATAATGAAATAACTGGCACACTTGCTGATAATCTGAAATACACATTTCTGTTACATACTATAAAGATTAGTGACAGTACAACACAAAGCCAACTTATACTTTACTAGCTGAGAAGATATTAATGTGCACAATAAACACTTTTTTAACTGAAAATAATTCATATAATTAAATAATAATTCATATTATTTATTATTTATTAATGAATGAATTAATGAAGATAATATAATGAATGAATTATATTATGAATATAATAATTCATATAATTTATTTATTATTTATTATTGAAAATAATTCATATAATTAAAAGCATAGGAAAAGTGATCACAGTAAGAAATTATGTTATTTACAATCTCATGGCTGGCCACATATTTGTAGCTTTTAAAAATCTCCCTTAGGTAATCCTGATAACAGTGAAGATTGAAAATCAGGGCTCTAAGGCACACTGGTAAATGATTATGTTAATGGTAGAATTTCAGCTACTGTATGTAATCTTCAACCCTTTTACAACTTTATGAGTCTCTTCTTTAACTGCTAATATTTATAGAAGGGAGTATACCATATGCCTCTATTTTCCAAGTTGTATTTCACAAAATTTGACACATTTTTCTGCTCTCCTCCCCAAATCCCATGGTCAAATAAAAATCCTGTTTTGTTAAAAAAAAAAAAAAAATCAGTTACACTTCTACATACTAACTGTGAACCTTCTGAAAATGAAATTAATAAAATAGTTTCATTTAAAATAGTATCAAAAAGAGTAAAATATCTGGTGCATGGCTGGCTTAGTCATTAGAACATGTGCCTCTTGATCACAGGGTCATGAGTTCAAGCCCCAAGTTGGGTGTAGAGATTACTTAAAAAAATAAAATATTAAAAAAAAAAACAGTTAATAAAAAAGTAAAATACTTAGGAATAAACTTAAATGGGGCACCTGGGTGGCTCAGTGGGTTGGGCGTCCCACTTTGGCTCAGGTCATGATCTCATGGCTCATGAGTTCAAGCCCCGTGTCAGGCTCTGTGCTGACAGCTTGGAGCCTGGAGCCTGTTCTGATTCTGTGTCTCCCTCTCTCTGCCCCTCCCCACCATGCTCTTTCTCTCTGTCTCTCAAAAATGAATAAACATTAAAAAAAAATTAAAATACTTAACCAAAAAGGTAAAAGACTTGTACACTAAAATCTACAAAATAGCGATGAAAGAAATTGAAATACAAATAGTTGGAAAGATAGCCTGTGTTCATGGACTGGAAGGCTTAAAATATCAAAATGCCTACATTACCCAAAGCAATCTACAGATTCAATACAATCTCTACTATCAAAACCCCAAAGGGATTTTTTCAGGAATAGAAAAAACAATCCTAAAATTCATATGGAGCCACAAAGGACTCTGAATAGCCAAAACAATTTTGAGGAACAAAGAGAAACAAAGCTAGAGGCATCACACTTTCTGACTGCAAAACATAACACAAAGCTATAGCAATCAAAACAGATGGTGCTGGCATAAAGACAGATATACAGAGATCAAAGAACAGAACAGATAGCCCAGAACTAAACCCACACATACACAGTTAAATGATCTTTGACAAAGATGCCAAGACTACACAATAGGGGAAGAAGGATAGTATCTTTAACAATCACTTGTTAAAGAACACCAATGTTGTGTAAACTGGATATTTACAAGCAAAAGAATGAAATTTGACCTTACCTGATAGCACACACAAAAATCAACTCAAAATGGACTGAAGACTTAAATGTAAGACTTGAAACTATGAAAGTCCTAGAAGAAAACATAGGGAAAACCTTCATAATAACATTGGTCTTGCTAAAAAGTCCAGTCAACAAAAGACACAATAGGAAGTAGGATTACATCAAACTAAAAAGCTTCTGCGTAGCAAAGTAAACAATCAACAAAATAATCTACAGAATGGAAGACAACACTTGCAAACCATTAATCTGATAGGGGGTTAAGCATCAAAATATGTAAGGAACTCATACAACTTAACAGCAAAAACAAATAACCAGATTAAAAAAATGAGTAGGGGCGCCTGGGTGGCGCAGTCGGTTAAGCGTCCGACTTCAGCCAGGTCACGATCTCGCGGTCCGTGAGTTCGAGCCCCGCGTCAGGCTCTGGGCTGATGGCTCGGAGCCTGGAGCCTGTTTCCGATTCTGTGTCTCCCTCTCTCTCTGCCCCTCCCCCGTTCATGCTCTGTCTCTCTCTGTCCCAAAAATAAATTAAAAACGTTGAAAAAAAAAAAATTAAAAAAAAAAAAATATTATTCACAGTAGCCAAGAGGTGGAAACAACCTACAGGTCCATGAATGTATAAAGAAAATGTGGTATTGATATATAATGGAACATTATTCAGCCTTAAAAAAGGAGATTCTGACATATGCCACAACACAGATAAACCTGGAGGACATTATGCTAGGTCAAATAAGCTAGTCACAAAAGGACAAATGCTGTATGATTCCACTTATGTGAGGTATCTAAAGTAGTTGAATTCATATAAGCAGAAGATAGAATGCTGGCTGTCAGGGACTGGAGGAGGAGAAAATGGGGTGTAACTGTTCAATTGAGTACAGAGTTTCAGTCACACAAGGTAAAAAAGTTCTAGAGATCTGCTTTACAACAATGTACACATACTTAAAAAATACTATGTATTTGGTTCCAGTCTTGGACAAGTTACCGAACCTCTCCTACCCTGTTTCCATAAAATGGATTAACCATAATGCTCACCGATAGAACTGTTATGAGGATTAATTGAGGAAATTAATGTAAAGCACAGGGATATGCTCAGCGAAGGTTAGTTCCTACTGTTACTATTGATAATAGGTATGGCTGTAAGTTTAAGTATGGGCCTTATCTGCGTCCATGTGTATTAGAAGTTCCTAGGGATTAACTCAGAATATACATTTTATGGCCCTCACATAGACCTAAAGGATCAAATCATAGGAGAGTAGCACACATTTTTCAAGCACAAGCTCACTTCCTAACTATTTACTTTTAGGTCCTGATTATATTGTTGACATTCAGAGGCTTTTGCATTCTCTTGATCACTTTGTTATTTCCGTAGCACATTATAACAAAAGAAAATACAATGAGATTTTTAATAAAGAGATAAGGGAAGTTGCAGAAATTTATACTGATAGCCTGAGTTTTCTGAACACGGAGGTCTCTGGCCATACTGAAAGGCAAGAGCTTAGGGAAAAGTGGAAAAGATTAAGAACTACTACTATGGAAAAGGCAGTGTAGACACAAGATTAAAAAAAATGACAGTAGACTGTCCTGAAGGCCCAGATGAGGTTAGCTAGCTGCCTTTGAGACACATATATGTTTCAGGAAAAGATTTGTGTTCTATGCCTAAAAGCGGCTGATTTTTCTTATAATATGTATGTTCTGGGTTGTCAAATCATGTGGCTCTACAAACACATACACATATATACATAATGGTAAGATTCTTAAGTAGAATATTTTAGATACATCTAACCCTGTGCTGTCCAAAGAACTTTCTGAGATGAAGGAAATATTCTATATCTTCTCTGTCTAATATGGTAGCCTTTAGCCACATGTTCCTATTGAGTATTGAAAATGTGGACAGTGAGACTGGGGAACTTTAATTTTGTTTAGTTTTAAGTTAAATTGCTGTAAGTGATTATTGACTATCATATCAGACAGAGCAGATCTAATTAGTGCCAAGTGCTTACTGTTGGGTCCATAAGCACCTAGGTGATTCAAAGACTCAGGTCTGTGGAGTTCAATGTAAAACTGTATTCAAAATTATATGTATGTGAATTTTTCTGGGAAGGTCTTTTGATTTAATAGATTCTTAAAGAATTCTGGGGACTCCAAACAAGTTTAAAAACCACATATCCTGTCAATATATTTCTATCGTTTAGTCTAACATTTTTATTTATGATGTGTGTGTGTGAATAGTGTCCTTATGTTGGGATTTCAAACAATTAAATAACTAACTAAACCACAATTCTGCAGCAGGATTTAAATTATCTCACTTTGTAGTCAGAGCAGAAGGAGAAAGCCTGAAGGCAGAACAGGCATAATTATATAGGATATAGTATAGAAACTACAGCCAAATTCCCTGGGAAAACTGGTTTTTAAAGCTGGTTATCATAGTGCCTAAACTCTCCACCATTAAAGTTAACCCTCTGGACTATGTGTTTCTGGAAGTAAAATGTTACCTTTTACATAAATACAGGAATTTACTACCAACTGACAACAGTCATTATGGGATTCTTTATCGACGGGGATACATATTCCAGGAAGTCTCTAATAGGACCAGATTACTACATCTTGTCTACAATAAAGATTTGAGAAAAGGCAGCATGTTTTTCACATAGAATCAGGATTAACACCTCTCTTGCTCCTCAAAGATTTCTTTTTACATTCTTATTCTATGAAGAAAAAGTGTCTTAGGTATTAAGCTCTATAGCATATTCTATCACCTAATTATTTCTAATGAAACAGGTATGTTCAGTTTATACACAACCATAATCAACAGCAAAGATGAGTCAGAAAAAGACTGGACGATAATATGCGGCAACCAGCCCACTGTAATGTTAGAGCTGTTACCACATCCAGTCTTTCTAGAAATACTCAGAAATTGCTTTCTCATACATCTTCAAAGCACTATCAAATCCCCCCAGGATGGGCTTAGAGGTTGATTATTTGTAGATCTACTCTTTTTGTCTAGAAAATTCTCAATTAGTTTAGGAGCTACTAAAATATGTAGCTTAGGAGCAAACCACATAGTAGACTAGAGGTTGTAGAAATAGCTTGATTTCTAGTCTTACTATGGCTAATGAGAGAATACTGATTAAGCTCCTTTTCCTTATTATACTATAAAAACACTGCAGAGAAATTTTGGCTGCTGCCTCCCTTCCACGCTGCATTTCTCACTTTCAAAACTACCTAATAGTGAAAATGTGGTGATTTTCCTCTCAAGCAACTTCGGTGCACAACTGGGAAACTAAACGGTATACTGGTTTCATTTCTTGGCTATAGGTTACATGTTTCTGGATTATACATGATACCTTCTTATCTACTCCATAAAGAGGAATTAGCAATGTCTACTTTAATAATGCAGTAGTAACAATGTTACTTATTGCTTGAAATGTTTCCAAATAGCAGCAGCTGTTTGAAATATTACAAATTCATGACATTTTAGGAGGAAATAATCCTAGGAAGATAAAGCAAATGGATAAAAATAAAGCCTTCCTTATTAATATGATAAATGATTAATTTGTAGATTTAAATCAGACAAGATTTCTACTGTTAAAAATATCTTTCAAACATACATGGCTAAGTATTCAGTTCTGAAATATTTTAACTCTAATGTTTACTGCTAATGAGAGATTTAGAATCCAAAAGGAGTTGGAACAGAGGATAAATGACTATACTTTGCTATATGATTACTTTAAATATTTCTTCTACTACCTTCTACTACTTCTGTACATTATCAAAGATATTCTAGAGTATTTAAATATAAAGCTACTACAAATTCTTAGTTGATAGGGATAGGACCAGGAATGCTGGGGTTCTAAGTGGAATTCAATGAAATATGTAAATATATTTCATTCTAAGAAGTAATGGAAACAAAAGGGAACTAAGTCCTCAATTTTATCCCCTTTCACCAGCAGAGGACAGTAGTCAGGGGTCAGACATTAGGCATTTGGTAATCTAAATATGGAAATAAACAAAAAAAGTCATTAACATTCTGACCTCAGTTAAAGGTAAATTTGATTAACAAGAATGACTTACTGCAAACAATGCTGGTGATCCTGACAGGAGGGCCAATGTAACAAAAACATTGTCAATGTCAAACAAAAGTCTTTTTGTCAGGAATGAGGAAAGGACAAATTGGTGAACACTTGTTTGCTTATTTATTTACTTTAATGTTTATTTATTTATTTTGAGAGAGAGGGAGAGAGAGAGAGCACACGAAGGGGAGGGGCAGAGAGAGAGGGAGAGAAAGAAAGAATCCTAAGCAGGCTCTGCATTGCCAGTACAGAGCCTTGATGATGGGCTTGATCCCATAAAGTGGAGATCATGACTTGAGCCAAAATCAAGCACCCTTGGTGAATGCTCTTATGTACTGAGATCTCGGGGGGTAGGGGGTGGGGACATGGAATGAAGGAAGTACAGACTCTGGACTGAGAACGATTTGACTGGTGGGACACTTGGGTAGCTCAGTCAGTTAAGCATCAGACTTTTGATTTCGGCTTAGGTCACCATCTCATGCTTTATGGGAAGGAGCCCTGTGACAAAGCAGAGCCTGCTTGGGATTCTCTTTCTCTCTCTCTCTCTGCCCCTTCCCTGCTTGTGCTCTCTCTCAAAAAAAACCAAATAAACATAAAAAAAAAAATCTGACTGGATATTGGCCTGACTTATGCCAATAATAACAACAAACTGTCTCTAAATAAGTGGTGCCCAGGAGAAATTTCACAGCGCATCCATAGAGGTTGGGTTTGACCCACTTTAACTGATTTGATTTGACAGGCAATTACTTTGGAATTAGTATTCTAGTCAATATTTTAATGAAATGGGTTGGCAACTTGAAAAACATAAATCACCTATCTGATATTTCCTAATAAGTATAATTAGTGTTTCTGATAGAACCATAAATTTCTGATTTGTGAGACTAATATAGCTATCTCTCTACTTACAAACTTAAATAGTTATGTCATCTTTTTATTTTAGTATTTGATGTCTTAATTTATCAATTAAACACTTTTTAATAAATTGTTTTCATGAAAAAGGTTAAGAATGATAATCTTTTAGACACAGAAAAACACATTAATAAATATGGACTTTTCAAAAGTACCATATAACCATTGATTTAAACACTTATTTTAGAATGTTTGAATTCCTAAATATTTGAGATATATATTAGATATACTGAGATATATGTTAGACATTAAACATATATACTATAAATATATACTTATGTATATATACATTTGAGATATATATGTACATCTATTTTAGATATCAATTAGTTCCTTGAAAAAAATTGGTTTTTGTCTTTCCACTCAATGGAAAATGTTCTGTTTTGTTGACAATTCTACAAATGCAATTCTCTCTTTAAGTCCCAAACATATAAAGTCAAGTAGTTTCAAATCAGTATCTACGTTGAACGAATTTTTCATGCGGAGAAAAGTCATTGAGTATGTTTGCTGCTCTCTGGACAAACAATTCTGCTACCTTAAACAGAAAATACCACAACAGATTCTTAAATTGCGATAATATGCTAATTCTTTTTTGATCTTTGGGTGAAATGTTAAAATTATCAATTGCTAACTTAGTCTAACTTCTTTAGAAGAAAACCTATTACTAATACAATGGACCTTGGCCTTGATAGTATTTACTAGATTATTCAGCATTGGTTAAATCAGCTGAGATTCTATCTGCTGGATTTTAATTGTTAAAATAGTGAAAGACCTCTTTATAACAGCCTTCTCAGAAATAAAGCAGCTCTGTAATAGCAAGGCTCTAAGGGATTTGAATATGAAAAATTCATTGTATCACCCCATTTTTAGATTAAAAACAACAACAACAACAACAACCTCTATACCCAACGTGGGGCTTGAGCCTACAACCCCGGGATCAAGATTCTCAGGCTCTACTGACTGAGGCAGCCAGGCACTCCTGTATAACCCCACTTTAAAAACATGTCTTCTTAGAAAGTAACTCTCTCTTCCACCCCACTTTTAGGCAAAAGACTGTGCTAGATACTGAGGAACAAATGAAAAATAAGAGTGACCCTGTACTCAAGGAACCTTTCCACTAGGGAAGCTGGTCATGCTCAAAGACACATCTCACACAACTTAGAAAGTAAGGAACACCACAGGGAAGAAAAGAACAAACCAAGTAAGACACTGAAGCATTGAATTCATTTACTCAGTTCCAATCACATGCCAGACACCTGGGTAGTTGTTTGGCCTTTGAGGAATTTTACAAATCCTTTTTCCGCAAGTTACTTAGACCCTCCAGGATTTGGACTGCTTTTATAAAGACATAGTTATGAAGTCATTCAAATGTCTTCAGGACATTAAAAAATATATAATTGCCATTTGTCCAATGACAACCTCTCTTGTATTTTCAGTGAAATTTAGTATGCATCCCATCTCCATGATACAACATAATCTACAAATATGTGACCACATCACAAAATCACTGGACTTCCAATACAAATCATGAGGGAATAAAATGATGCTAGACAATAAAACACAATGGATTTTAGTCCTAGCATTTCAGATATAGTAATAATTTTTCTGTTTTATGTCACAATTATAAAGATAAATCAAAAAGTGATATAGTAAATCTTGTATCTCTAAAACACAGTGGAAGTCAGTTAACATAAATGGTACATGTTGCAAATTACTCACGAAACAGCAAACTCTGAATTTTGTTGGCAGTTAATCTGACCAGCATGGGCTTCATTGGAATGTCCAAATTCAACATGAATACCTTTAGTTATTTGTATTTTCAGGCAGTGATTCTCAAGCCTGACAGTACATTATGAATCAGCTAGAGAGCTTTTGAAACATGATGATGCTTTTTACATGGAGATTCTAATGTAATTACTCTATGGTAACTAAGACATGTTTCTTGTTTTTTTGTTTTTGTTTTTTTACAAAGAAAGGCAGACAGCTACATGCAACGCCTTATTTGGATGTGTCTGGAGTCTTGTTTTTATAGAAGACGTGTTTTATATGAAGCTACAAACTACTGTTCTAAGGAAAATCTGATGTGATCAAGTTTATGACTTTATTATTTAGTGTAAGTATAAAAAGCTAGACATTTTAGGGAGAAAGAGTAAAGAATTGTTTCTGGTTTTGGGAAAAACATCTTTCTGATAGGTTTTAGAAAGCATATTTTGTGAAAATCAAATTGTGTAGATTGTAAGCTGACTAAAAAGAGAAAGGACTTTATTTTTGAAATGTAATCAAATTAAAGCCTTTACGGATACAATATGCTTCCATAATGTGAGTCGGCTTATACACATTTGATAAACTAAAGAATAATGTCAGTATAATACAGAAGTTGTATTGTGTTACTTGTTTTTTTTCTAGTAAAACAATGATTTGAGTCAATCAGGGCAAGCATTCTCATTATTTATTTTTTTAAATATATATTTTTTAATGTTTATGTATTTTTGAGAGAGGGAGAGACAGAGTGCAAACTGGGGCAGGGCAGAGAGAGAGAGGGAGACACAGAATCCGAAGCAGGCTCTAGGTTCCGAGCTGTCCGCACAGAGCCCGACACGGGGCTTGAACTCACAAACCGTGAGATCATGACCTGAGCCGAAGTCAGACACTCAACCGACTGAGCCACCCAGGTGCCCCAAGCATTCTCATTATTTAAAGAAAGTATAAGCAATATAGGAAGATCCTAAACAAAAATACTGAAAATTCTAGGAAGGAAGGGCTTCAAAACCTGCTACCTATGGGGTACCTGGCCGTTTAGTCTGTAGACAATGCAACTCTTGATCTTGAGGTTATGAGTTCAAGCCCCAGATTAGGTATAGAGATTAGTTAAAAAAAAAAAAGAAAATAAAATCTTTAAAAACTAGAAACAAAAAACTGCTACCCTTTCCACTTTGTTAAGTTGTTAAAGGAAGCTGAGGACCCAGATGAGGAAGGTGCAAAGACATCTCTTCTTGTGTTTAAAAAACACCTGATAAACAAAGAGTCTTTTCAACAAATGATGCTAGAATGAGTGAACATCAACATGGAAAAAACTGAATCTAGACACAAATCTTCACATCTAGACACAAACCTAGACACATCCTTCACAAATTAACTCAAAATGTAGCAAAGAGCTCGTTGTAAAACAAGAAACTGTAAAACCCTTAGAAGATAACAAAGGAGAAAACCTTTATGACCTTGAGTATGGTGATGCCTTTTTAGGTACAACAGCAAAGACATACTCCTTGAAAGAAATAAATGATAAGCTGAACTTTGTTAAAAGTAAAAACTTTTGCCCTGCAAGACAATACCAAGAAAACTAGAAGATAAGCCACAGACCGGGAGAAAAGATTTGCCAAAGCCACATCTGCGCTGAGAGCATGGATCCCACTGTGGGGCTCAATCTCACACGCTGTGAGATCATGACCTGTGCTGAAGTCAAGAGTCTGATACTTAGTTGACTGAGCCACCCAGGTGCCCCAAGACATGAAGGAATCTTAAATGCATATTACTAAGTGAAGGAAGCCAATTTGTTTTTTTTCTGCCTTTCCCAAGTTTTTACAAAGAAGCCCCTCTGAAAAGGCTATATATGGCATTGATTCCAACTATATGATGTTCTGGAAAAGGCCAAAACAATGGAGATCATACAAAGGTAAGTGGTTACTAGGAGTGGGGACAGATGATTAGGTAGATCACAGAGGATTTTTAGGGCACTGAAGATACTGTGTACGGTAATGATGGATACATGTCATTATACATTTGCCCAAACCTTTAGAATATACAACACCAAGAGTAAACCCTAAGGTAAACTATGGACGTTAGGTGATTATGATATGTCAATGTTGGGTTAAAAAAATGTACCATTCTGGTGAGTGATGTTGATAATGGGAGAGACTATTCATGTGGGGGGGTTGGTGGGAATATGGGAAATCTCTGTACCTCCTTTTCAATTTTGTTGTAAACCTAAAACTGCTCCAAGAAAAATAAAGTTTTAATAACAAAACACCTGACTGATAGAAATCTACACTGAGTCAGTAATTTAATTTTGATGAAATTGGTCTTCGTTAGGAGCAAATGTCACATTTTGAAGGAGGCAGCATGAATTCCAGAGTTCAAGGATGTAAAGAATCAACTGAACCTTGGTTTTGAATGTAAATCCAGTGGTGATTTAGCTTTGCTACTCTTTTCATTAGGACTGCTCTGGTTACAAAGTTCTGTTGGTTTTGAGTGATCTGTCTCCAACCCTATGTCCCTCATGAGATCTGTTATTTTTATTGTGTGATTTTGTAGAATGCAGTTTTTCAGGAATGAATATAAGGTTACTAGGGCAGAAGCACCTCTATTATTTGTGGACAGCAAAGTATTTTTAGGGCAGAATACACTGGGACTGACGAGGGCATCTACTGGCTAAGTCTGATAATACAGTTCAGCTTTTAGACTTTTATAAGCTCTTTAATAAAAGAAGGTGGGGCTGGGGAATCAGGGTACTCTAAACACTGAAAAAGTGCTTCCAGGATAGCGTATCACTGGTTACCAGCTAACAAAGACCTAGAATCAAAACCCCGCTTTAAAGATAAGAAAACTGTGACTTAAGAAAGCTTTTTTCTACTTCATTTGCATCCTAGTAAAGCTTTCCAAGCCTTCTTATACAGACCAATGCTCATTATGCCGAATGACTGCCTATTTTAACCGTTTTGGTATTACATTATAACTAAGCCAGCAAGGAGGTTTTGTCTTTTCCCAATGCGGTTCCAGTTTTATTCTGAAAAACAATGAGGAAATAGTGTCTTTTTTTTTTCTTTAACCCAAGCTGCTTCATAACCAATTTTACTGAAATGGATCTATTCTCAAAATACTCAGATATAATATTGCCATATGTAGAGAGATAAAAATATCAAATGGAGAAAGATAGTCTAGTATTACTCAACAGTCTCAGTGTGTAAGATCTGGGGTAATGACTCATGGAATAAAACACTGATATCAAAGAAATGTAGTCTTTATAATGAAGAAACTCAATTTACATTAAAACAAAATGCTGAAGTGACTGTGTATCTTAAGTTATTAACTTGCAATCAATGAAACATAATCAGATGTTTACATAAACCAAATAAAACAGATATACAGTAATTATCTTTAAAAAATTGAGAGTGGGGTGCCTGGGAGACTCAGTCAGTTGAGATTTCGACTTCGGCTCAGGTCATGATCTCACAGTTCGTGGGTTCAGGCCCCATGTCAGGCTCTGTGCTGAGTCTGGAGCAGAACCTGGAGGCTGCTTCAGATATTGTGTCTCCTTCTCTTTCTGTCCTTCCCATGCTTGCACTCTGTCTCACTCTCTCAAAAATAAATAAGTGTAAAAAAAAAAGTTTTTTTTTAATTAAAAAAAATTGAGAGTAATTCAAAATAAGCAAGCCAAGGAAAGATTATACGTACTGATAAAACAAGAGCAACACATCCATAGCTTTGGTATGTTTTACTCTGATATAAAAGTATATGACTTCAGAAAATCTTCTGACTTTGGATTTGAATTCTGGATACACAAAAAAACATTCAGAAACAATGAGTTATAAACTATTCTTTGTACTTCTCGCATGATAAAATCATTCCAAATTCCTAGTGTTCACCAAATGATCTTAGTGCGATAAAGTTCTATACAAAAAGAACAGAGAAAGGCAAAAACGCAACACACTGGGTAAATCCTTAAGGAAAATATAAATTTACTTTCATGTCAAATTGTCATGTGTAGGTACCTTTGACTTTCCAGAAATGCCACTCGACACCACTCAGACTTGGGTCTTACACTGGGCCAGCGTTAATAAAAATGCTTAGCTTTCCCTAGGAAAGGAGAAGGGGAGTTCCTGCTGCTGGAGAATTTCAATCATCTGTAGGAGCATGTAGGGAAATCTTGGGGGAGGATCTTGGTGAGAGGAAGCGGCTGCCACTGCTATTCTGAAAATGCAATGGGCTCAGATTTGTGGAATGAGGAAATGTCAACAGTGGAGAAAACTGTTTTCCTCTCTGCCTCGTAGGTTTGATGCCTCAAAACTCCTAGTCCTCTTCCAGTCGGCAAGCAATGAGGTACATTAACCAAAGAAGAATGGAAAAACAAGAAAGGGGAAAAATGAAGAGGACTTTTAGATGCAGGCAGGAGGAACGCAAAAAACAAATAGAAAAACAGCCAGCAAAGCTACTCAAATATTAGCAATTATTAAAAGGGCTGTTCATGGCCCTTCTTCCCTTGCTTCTTTATTTCTCAACGTCTTCTCATTCTCAGCTCTGACTCTGTGAAGCTTTAAAGCATTTAAGAAATACGACTTTTTGAGCAGAATGTAATTATTTCAAAAGACCCTACAGTTAAAACAAAACAGGGCAAAGTCTGATTGATGAGACTGATAAAAAATGAGACCAGAATCAAAAGACACTAGGTTTTCCAAATCCCAGTACTCCACTGAACAATGATCACTGATTTTCTATGACAGCCACTAAATAAAATGTAAGTTTGATTGCATAACATAATGCAAAATAACTTATTTGGACTATATAAAATAAGCTAATGGGACGGTGGCATAATTCTATTCAACATATCTAAAAAGCTTAAGAATATATTAAGAGGATAGAGTAGTGGTCAGAGGAACCTATTGCAAAACTGAAAGGTGCTTCATTCTGAAAATCACCGCCAGTTGTCATTTTTGCTGTGTTCTAAAGAAGTATTTACAATGGAAGAGGAGGATATTGCTATAATTTGAGAAGCTTCATAACCACTCTTCCAGGTGAAAGCCACTGGGGTGAACAACTCGTACTCAAAGAAGAATAAAGAACATAAAGCTTATGAATATTAAAGACATAATTCCTACATATATAAAAATATATACATTTTTGGTGCAATAAGGGATTATTAGGAAACTTCAAGGATGAGTTCTTATGATTTCCAATAACTTCATAAGAGGAGACCAAGAACTACAAAGAGCCAAGGGATAGTAAAAATAATTAAAAAAATATTTTAATGTTTATTTTTGAGAGAGAGAGAGAGAGAGAGAGAGAGAGAGAGAGAGAGAGAACATGAGCAGGGGAGGGGCAGAGAGAGAGGGAGACATAGAATTTTGAAGCAGGCTCCTGGCTCTGAGCTGTCAGCACAGAGCCTGATGTGGGGCTTGAACCCATGAACTGTGAGATCATGAGCTGAACCAAAGTTGGATGCTTAACCCAGGCACCCCAAGCCAAGGGATATTTTAGAAAACAAGGAAAACACACCATTATTGGCACTGCTAGTTTTTGGTGAAGCAAATATTTTAGAAGTGCAATACAACTTAGGGTTCTCAACAAGGTTTTCAATGTTTCACACACCTAAATTTTATTACTATTTTCAAAAGCCAGTTTATGATATGCTGATGAGGTTTTCAAATATTAGAAATTATAGAACTTGTCCCAACTCTTACCCACTGTGTTAAAAAATTCTTCATGTTTTGGTTCATGATTTTATAGCCAGTGATACCCCTGGGCCACGGTTATTGATCCACTGGTCAGACAGCAACTACACAGTCATCTTAGGAATTAAAAAATAAATGTAGAAATGTTAATAATAGGAGGCAAAGTTGTCTCTCTCTGGAAGGCAATGATAATACTGTTCACAGCTTCTACTTGTCCTGATCATTTAAATCAGTCAGTAACATATCTGCTTCTAGTAGATTCCTTCTATACCCTTCCCTCTCCCAGTGCTGACCCTTCTTTTCTATAGAGAGGCACTCAGTCCTGTTCTGGGGCTTTCATTTTTCTTCCTATTCAAAATATAAGGAACAGCTCTGAATTATCTTATGTACTTCTTGGTTGACTGACGAAATATTTTGATGAAAGGCCTCACTAAACTAATTTGGGGAAGCCATACAGTCTTCTAAAACAAAATTTCCACACTACAAAAATGAGGATACAGTTCATGGTAGAAATGAAGGTTAAAAAAACACAGATAATACAACCATTCAGAAATAATCACAATTAACTTTATGATGATTTTCTTCATATTATCTCTACATACATTTAAAAAAAATTTTTTTTTTTTTAACATTTATTTATTTTTGAGACAGAGAGAGACAGAGCATGAACAGGGGAGGGTCAGAGAGAGGGAGACACAGAATCTGAAACAGGCTCCAGGCTCTGAGCCGTCAGCACAGAGCCCGACGCGGGGCTCGAACTCACATACCGCGAGATCGTGACCTGAGCCGAAGTCGGATGCTTAACCGACTGAGCCACCCAGGCGCCCCATACATTTTTTATTAAAAATCCAAAGTATACTTTCTTGATCCATGCATTTTCACTTAATATGCCCCCATCTCGCCAGCTGCAAGAGCTCCTTATTTCCTTTCTAGAAAGGCATAACCTGAGGAGGCCCTACGACAAGTGTGACCTATTCCTGGGTAGGGATGCAGCCTTTGCTCAAAAGTTTCTTTTTTTTTCTTTTTTTTTTTTTTTTTTAAATTTTTTTTTTCAACATTTTTTATTTTTATTTATTTTTGGGACAGAGAGAGACAGAGCATGAATGGGGGAGGGGCAGAGAGAGAGGGAGACACAGAATCGGAAACAGGCTCCAGGCTCCGAGCCATCAGCCCAGAGCCTGACGCGGGGCTCGAACTTCACGGACCGCGAGATCGTGACCTGGCTGAAGTCGGACGCTTAACCGACTGCGCCACCCAGGCGCCCCTCAAAAGTTTCTTTTAACCAGGGGCAGACTGGGGCCCAGAGGAAACAATCTGCATTTTACTAAGGTCAGGGTATTTTTTTTTTTTTTTAAATCTTACTGAATAATTTATTTAAACTTTCTTTCTGCCCTTGTCCCAACTCTTTCAAGCCTCAAGACATTTCTGTAATACTTTCATTATTAGACAGCAATCAAGAGCAATTATCCCTTTCAACTGACCTAGAGTTACTATAAATAATTACTTAACACAAATTAAATTGCTGAGTTTGAGTAGGTGGTATAAACAATCTAGTGTTTGTAACCAGTGGTAAGTGAGCCTGGGGGACCAATGATGTATCAATGAGTAAAGAGTGTAGTTTTTATAGTGTGACCCTTAGACCAGCAACATCAGTATCACCTGGAAATACATTAGAAATGCAAATTACTGGGCCCCAGTCTAGGACCAACCAAATGAGAAACTCTGGGAGTGGAAGTCTAGAAGCCTGCATTTTAATAAGCCCTCCAGGTTAAGAACCACAGGCCTAGAGATCTAACATCTTAAGGTCTTCTAGAGAAATTCTTAAGTTGTTTCACAGGATTGGTGATTTGTAAGGTGCAAGGGGGACAGATGCAAACAATAGGACTGGAAAGGAAGGCAGGTAACTGGTCAGGGAGAACTTGTTGCACCATAACCATGTTTGGACTTAGTAAAGTAATTCAGGTTTCCTCCTTGAGTGATTCGGACCAGACCTAATTAATCAAATTTTGCAGTAAGACCCAGAGCAGAGTCGCCAGGTGGTGCTTACATACACTGATCTTCAGAACCTGCTGCCCCAGCCCGCACTGTTGCCTAGAAAGGGTCACTGTAGCTTCTAAGATGTGGCACCTTCCTGTCTAATCCAGTCACCCTCAAACTCACGATATGCCTTATGTTTTCTAGCAAAAAGAGCTATTTTTATTGGTATTATCTTACCTCTAAACCTGGAGGTGAGACTCTAACAGAGAAATACCTTTTTTTCTTTTTCAAGCAGGCCCCACAACCCAATGTGTGGCTTGAACTTGTGACCCTGAGATTAAGAGTCGCATGCTCTCTCAACTGAGCCAGCCATGTGTCCCGAGAACTACCTTTCTGAACAGAAGTAGTTCTGAAGAGAAGGGCCTGAACCTTCATGGAATCTGAGAACCCAGGCGACTGAATAAAAAAAATGTGTATATGCACACATATATTCCTCGGGGGAAAACGTTCACAGCTTTTACAATTCTTAAAGGTATCTGTGATGCTCATAAAAACATAAAATCCAAACCAAACCCACAAAAAAGCCCACTTGTCCAGAAAGCAAATGGTGTCTATTTAAAATTTTTAAAAATGTGTATTCATTTTTCAGAGACGGAGAGTGACAGAATGTGAGAGGAGGAGGGGCAGAGAGCAAGGGAGACACAGAATCTGAAGCAAGCTCCAGCCTCTGAGCTGTCAGCACAGAGCCTGACGCAGGGCTCGAACCCATGGACCGTGAGATCATGACCTAAGCTGAAGTCCGAAGTTTAACCGACTGAGCCACCCAGGCACCCCAAAATGGTGTCTATTTAAAAAGTGAGATGAACACTGTATAAATTGCTGATCTTGTGGAGCTGTGTGTTAGGCACACACATGTGGAAACTAATGCCATGTACTAAATAACGCTGAAGAGTGAGACAAATTTGCGGTGCTACACTGTCCCAATGTGATGACCTAATGTAAAAGCTGGGGCTTTCATAGTTGAGGGGCTTTTACTCTCTTCAAGGCCAGACTGATGAAGATGATAGTTTGTTTCCTAGCATTATGCTAGGAAATTTATATATAGTCTCTGATTTAATTATCAGAAGCATCCTATGACACACACAGTTTTGTTATTAAATAAGTGAGAGAATCATAAAGATTTTTTTAAAGTTTATTTATTTTGAAAGAAAGAGAGAGATGGAGAGAGAGATGGAGAGAGAGAGAGAGAGAGAGAGAGAGAGAGAGCACACCAACAGGGGAAGGGCAGAGAGAGGCGGGGACAGAGAGAATCCCAAGCATAGGGCTCGATCCCATGAACCTCGAGATCGTGACCTGAGCTGAGCTCAAATGTCAGACTGAGCCACCCAGGCACCCCAAGAATCATAGACAGCGTTAAACTCATCTCATTGGGTCAGTGACAACTCTATAGTGGCAAGAGCTTCATTCATTAACTATACTGCCATAGCTAAATACCCATGCACTCCTGCTTCTGAGACCCTGCCATTCCCCTGATTCCTACAATTCCCCAAACCTCAAATAATCTGCAGCCTGCTTTGTTCAGAGGGCCTGTGTGTTACAAGCACAGGTCTCTATTGCCCCCAAGAGCAGTAAATGTAGCTTTTTTGTTTCAGATACTGAGTAGCCAGTGACTTCTTCCTTGACCAGAGGAAGATTATACAGGGTTATAAACCCATTAAGATTCAGGAGGTTGGAATCCAGGCAGTCTGACTCCAGATCTGAAGCTTTTAAAGTTATTATACTCTTCTCAAGCAAATATCTTAGTATTTGGATTATGATGATTTATATGGAGACCCTGATTTCCCCCGCTTTTTCTTGACCATAGAAATGTTATTTAAGTACAATATATGGTAACTTATTATTGTGTCAATTTTATTCTTCTACAGATGCTGTGAATGTGTTAAGTCCCTAGAAAGTTAAGCAGTATTATCCAACAATTTTTACAACCCAAAATATTCATGTTTAAAACCTGAAACACATTTAAAATATAATAATTTCTTAAATGCTAAGCTACAAATAGTTTCTAACTATAAATAACAACACATGTTTCTACTAATAAGACAAAACATATCTTAGAAAATATACTTTCTATATTGTTTACAAAACTCAGAGATGATCCTATGGCACACATTTTTTCTGTCATTAAACTACTTCCATTGATACATTTAACTTATTAGCTTTTAAGGTATTAATTTAGAAAATAAATCATGTACAGTAAATTTCTCATAAATAAAAAAACTGACACATAGTCTCTTAAAAAACTTGAAACTAAAAATATTGTTTGCCATGGGAACTGAACGTCCAGGTTCTCTTGGTAATGACAATATACCCTATGATGTTCTCCTCTTGGCTTTCTTTCTGAGCTTTAATATAAAACTAAAAATTCTTGGCCAGTAGCTTCCCCATTTTAATATTCATAAATCTGGGCAAGCAGTCTATAAGCATGGCTCAATAATAATCTTTTTTAAATTTTATTGCTTTTTAAAATGTCTCAGTAATTTGGGAAACAGAACATAAAGGGAGATGAACTCTACTGAGCCTGCAAAACTAGAAGGGCAGATTGTAGGAAGGAGGAGAGCTATGAAATGCAAGCAGGCTGAGAGCAGTGTACAGAACTCATTGTAGAGAAGTATAAAGTAATGAGTTAGGCAACACTAAATTCTACAAAGAATGAGTACACCCTTGGTACTCATATGCTACAAGACACTGAACAGAAGAATAAATGTTTTGTAGAGGACAAGACTCTAAACTTTCAGCACAGTGTTTAAAAAACTAAATAGAATTCTAAGATGTGTATTGCTTTGGTATGAATCAGAGGATGTTGTTTAGAAAAGAAATAAGTAACTTTAGATTGAACAAAGGTAGTTCAGGTCACCTTGTTTAAAAAAGTTTTCTAATACAGAATATTCAAGTAAAAGCAAGCAGAATGACACAAGCTTTTTGACTACAGTCTTTGATACCCAAGAGGATTAAACAAATGAGCACTTGTGTCTTTTAATGCAGAGAAGATTATGAAGAAACTCATGAAAATGGACACAATTCTAAAGGGACCACGAATGTTAAAGAATACAAGGGTGGAGTGGGGGGGGCAGGTAAATGTTACATGTGGTAATACTCAGAAGCATGAAAACAAATCGGACAAGAGATTAACATTAAAACACAAGATTCCGTTTCCATCTTCAACACAAGTTACCATTCTTTTCTCTAAGAAAAAGCAACACTTGGTTATCAGTAAGGGCCTAAATGAAACAAGCACTTTTCTTAATTTGAAAACAAAAAACAACCAGAAAGTAGACAAGGCTAGGCATATGAAATGCAATCCATTACCTCTTTTTGGGAATTAGCAAATTTATTTTGCATTTTTATATAGGCAGAAAACCAGAGTTGGCTGGTAGGTAAGCATACTTTAGAAATGGTGAAATGAGACACAGTTGGTCTCCAGGTACATTATTACTAGTTTTGAAGGAAAATGTCAGAGCTGAAGCTTCATTCCAATCAGCCAAGCACCTGGTGGGAACTGACATCAGATAGCCTACAGCAAGGGGAAGCCCAGGAGGAAATTCAAAGACTAATGCAGTGCCCAAAAAGGCATCTTTAAATTTTATGAAGCTACTGAATGCATGAAGTCTTTTGGTGGCTGGAATCTCCCACGCTGCGTGAGAAACCTATAAGCAGGAGAAACCACGGGGGCAAGTTCTACCTAAAGACCATTGTTAGGGGTTATGGTAGCCTATCATCATCACAAGCTCTTATTTCTTTCTCATGCACATTCCTGTGACTGGATATGACCGACATTAATAATTCTACCAAATCCAGAAAGAAGACTAAAAGAAAAAAAATGTTGCAAATCTGTAATAGGTGAACCTCAGATGAAAAAAAAAAAAACACCACACTCATTCTATGCTGTAACCATGCATTGTGGAAACCCACCCCAGAACAGGTACAACTTTCTGACTCCATCACCTTTGCTCTCTTCCTAACATGCCTGCCCTTCTGATTTCATTCTCTTCTTGCCGCTGTTTTAGAAAACTGATGCATTCTTTATACTCTGAAATGTACTATGAAGATTAAAACTTATCTGGTAACTAAGGGTGATCCCTTCCTTTTTTTTCTTTCTTTTTTTTTTTTTTTAACGTTTATTTATTTTTGAGACAGAGAGAGACAGAGCATGAACGGGGGAGGGTCAGAGAGAGAGAGGGAGACACAGAATCTGAAACAGGCTCCAGGTTCTGAGCTGTCAGCACAGAGCCCGATGCGGGGCTTGAACTCACCAACTGCGAGATCATGACCTGAGCCGAAGTCGGACGCTTAACCGACTGAGCCACCCAGGCGCCCCGATCCCTTCGTAATATTACTGCCCAAATAAAAGCAAGACTGAAGGCTTTATTCAAGAATTATTTTCCTGTTTATTGACAGAAAAAAAAACAGAAATGACCTAATATCCACCAGTTAAAGAATGATTAAATAAATCACAGATTATTAAGTCACTAAAAATGTGTTTTGAGAGATTTAGCAGCATGAGAAAATACTCAGGAAAAATTATACAAAAGCATATATATGCTATGATCCCTATTTTTTAAAAAAGTACGTAACATATTTTTAAGCAAAAAGAACTACCAAACAAAGAAGACAAAGCTAAACTGGACGAGAGAAAGGAATTCCTTTTGTCCTCTTTGCCCTCTTTATCTTTAGCTATGCTCGAAGCCTTTAAGCCCATATATCAGGAAATTTGCCCAGATAGATGCATTTACCGATTTGGTAATTTTTTAAAAGACAGTTTTTTTCTTAATGTATCTGTAATTGCTTTGTATCGGTGTATTGCC
Source organism: Neofelis nebulosa (assembly GCF_028018385.1). Lineage (NCBI taxonomy): Eukaryota > Metazoa > Chordata > Mammalia > Carnivora > Felidae > Neofelis > Neofelis nebulosa. The sequence continues at coordinate 38,537,214 of NC_080785.1, forward strand.
AAATTCACCTTATCTACTGACTTGGTATCCGGGAATCACCAAGAAGTTATTCCTTTTCTCAGGAGGGACATACTAGAGGTAGAAGGTCCAAAGTAAGGACTGCTCACTTTGAGCTGTTACTTTTGTGCATGTGCTAGCACATTTAGATCTGTCCCTGCCCGTGTCTCTAATAAAAGCTCTGTACATTCAAATCTCTCTGAAAACATTGCCTTTTTCCTTCTCCTCTTTTAAATAAAAGTCCCTTTGGATACTATAAGCAAAACCATAAAAAGCAAGCAAAGAAACAAACTCACTGAATAGTGTCTCTGGAATTAGAGTTCTTAAGTAACTTTTTTAGTGGTTGCTTAATTCAGAAAATATATCCCTATCAAACTACAAAAAAAAAAAATATTTTTGCAGATTTGAGGGTCATGATACTTTTTATTCCTAGACTTTATTCTTGTGTCAGTTAGAGTTGTGAGTGTTTCAAGAAGAAAACTGATTTTCCTTCTGAAATTTGGAATACAATGAAAACAAAACTCCATCAGTTGGCCTTTTATAATACACAGTAGAGTAACAAAACGATTTAGTTTAATACATGCAAAAAAAGAAAAATTCATTTTATTTTATTATATTTGGGGATAATGCAACAAAATCAGAACATCTTCTGGTATGTTAAATGTCTCTCTAATTAAATCTAGCAGTTGAATGAATCAATTCATTAACAGTAAGCCTAATTGATTATCTTATTAATACAGATGGTTAATATCAGGAAGGAAAGAATAAAAATTTCAAAAGTAAAAAAACTATTGCAAAGTGACATCAGCATCAGAGGGAATACTATTTGAAGCAAAGTGCTAACAACTTAGCTTTTTTTTCAAAGATTAAAATCAAAATCAATGTGTTAACTGGAAAGAAGAATATTTATATAGATTATTTTTTAATGCCACAGAGGCAAGCTGGTAGCATGGGATAAATATGTAGCTAAAAATGTTCATTTGAACCACAGAATTATTTTTGTGCCAAAACAGTAGAACATGGCAAAAACATTTTTAGCAGTTTTTTTTTATTTTTATTTTTTTAACGTTTATTTGTTTTGAGAGAGACAAAGAAAGCTTGAACTGGGGAGGGGCAGAGACAGAGGAGAATCCCAAGGGGATGAAGGGGCTGGAAGTCACAAATCTTTGAGCCTATGACATGAGCTCAAATCATGAGTCAGTTGCTTAACTGAATGAGCTACTCAGGCACCCCTAGAAGTTTATATATAAAGGCTATATAAGGTTTCCCCATAAATTGCCATTTTTTAAAAAGTTTTACTTATTTATTTTTGAGAGAGAGGAGAGAGAGTGTAACACGAGGGAGGGGCAGAGAGAGAATCCCAAGCAGCCTCTGTGCTGTTAGCGCAGAGCCATGCACGAGGCTCGAGGGTTGAACTCAGGAACCATGAGATCATGATTGGGGCCGAAATCAAGAGTTGGATCCTTAACGGACTGAACCACCAAGGCACCCTGCCAGTTTTATTTATTTATTTTTTTAAATTTCATATTTGAAAGTGCCCAGCTTGGTCAGTAAGAATTAAATTTTTATTGTTTTAAATTAACTAATATTAATAGGAAAAATGATTAAATACTTCATTTACTCATAAGCCACATATTTGGCAAATTTACCTTCAAAACAGGAGCACAGTGCTAGGAATAAGAAACAGGATGCTCAGATAAATTGGAATTTCAGATAAGCAATGAATACTGCTTTTAGTCTAAGTATGTCCCAAATACTGCACACTACTGTATAGAAGTATGTCCTGTGCAATATTTGGAATATATACCAAAAAAATTAGTTGTTTATCTGAAATTCAAATATAACTGGGCCTCATCCTTTATTGTCATTTGTTTCTTCTGGTAATGGTAACAAGGAAGGAAGCAATAAAGGCTCTGTGTATTTAAATTAGATGCTAAAACTCATGCCCTTACCTCATGGGTGCCTTGGACTCTCTCAGAGCCTACAGATTGGCAACCCTCATGTCAAATCTAACTTCGTGATGTATTTTATTTAATACGTACAATATTTTAATTTCAATTAGCTATCATCATTAGAATGGAAAGAGTACACATTAAAAAAACTTCCAGATTCTGATAACACTGAGAGCTCATTCGCACATGTCAATAATCCAGATCTGGATGGCTGCTTTCCTCAGACAGGATAGGTATGTTCCTGTTTGCCACCATATTCACTACTCCCTATGATTCCAACATCAAGCTAAAGGAAGTAAAATATCAAAGTGGTCATTTTTCACCGGCTTGCACCACTTCTGTTACCTGACAGGTCTCTTGTAGTTCTCTCAGAGTTTGTGGCCTGGGTTCTGCTCTATACTTTTTATGCTCAGTTCTATCCATCACAGATGTGAAGCCATAAACTGTGATATGGAGAGAAGATGAAATGCTGCTGAAGTCTATTTCTTTTACTAGGGTTTTCTTTTTCTGGAGAGAGAGTGTGTGAGTGTGTGAGCAGGGGTGGAGGGGTAGAGGAAGGTGGGGGGGCAGGGAGAGAGAGGGAGAGAGGAGAGAGAGGGAGAGAGAGGAAGAAAGAGGGAGAGAGGGAGAGAGAGGAAGAAAGAGGGAGAGAGGGAGAGAGAGAGACACAGAGAGAGAGAGAGAAAGAATGAATGAATCTTAAGTGGACTCCATCTCACGACCCTGAGATATGACCTGAGCTGAAATCAAGAGTCTGACGCTTAACTGAGTCACCAAGGTGCCCCTCTCTTACTAGTTTCTAAGTTTGATGAAGGTAGGAAGCTTGATGAATGTCTGTTTTGTGCGATCTTCTGGTTCTAACACTCAGCCCAGTGGCCAGCACCCAGTAGTTGTGGGGTGAATATTTGTTTAATAAATAAATGATCACCAAACAGGGAGAAGCAAAAATAACTACGATAACCAAAAACAAAAAAAGTAAAGCAAATAAGGAATATCTGATATACAATCAGTAGGTAAAACACATGTTCATTATGTTGACAGTCATCAAGAAACAATGTTTGTAGTCAGTGACTTATGTAATCCCCTGAAAATTGACTACTCAACATAATAATCTTCAGAAACCTGGTAGGATCCTTATACAAAACATTGTATTGTTTTCTGAGATGTTGCCAGATAAATTAAAGGGCATTATAATCCATTACCCCATAGAAAGAACGTAGAATTTAAAAAAATTTCCCAATTCTAATCATACTCCCCTAGTAGCTCAGAGTTTCGATGAGTGTGGAAATACAAAGAAAGATTTTTGCCCCAAAGGTCTGAACAATTTGGTCCAAGAATTATGGCAATTATATATCTCAAGGAAGCACAAAAACACTCTATCCTATCCTCTAGCTTAACACTTCACTAATGCAGTTCCCTGGAGATTTTCTTAAAAATGGCTAACACATCCTTCCTCAACAGTAGAATCTTTGCAGATTCCTGGAATATAGTAACTTCATTTAAAGGAGGAATATAGTAACTTCATTTAAAGGATTTTTGTTATTTCTGCAGATAAGACATTAAAGAGATAATTTTGGGGTACAGCAATAGCTGAAGTTACTACAGCTGGGAGAACAGGACACAAAAATTTCAAATCAGTTTTCAAGAAAATCCCTAATTTGTTATGCCTATAACATGTAAAAAACTCCATTCATTCCAAAATATTTATTGAAAATCTACAGTATACTAGGCACCAAGCTACGATAAAAGACTAAAGAGATGAAAACATGGATCCTGCCCCCAAAGCACATGCAATTATGGCATTTGTTATAAATAGTATGTGCAAGGTGTAAGGAAAATCCAGGGGAAGAAGAGCACCTAGGTCTGCCAATCAAAGTCTATGAAGGTACTGGAAATAAGACTTTAAGGGCAAATATGAATACTATATGGGAGGAGCAAACCTACTTGTGGACAACAGGGAGACAACGAACACTTCAAGGGGAAATACGGCAGAAAGGCAGAGACCGTATATTTAGAGAATGATGAATATTACTAATATTCAGGGATCTGACTGCAATAAGGAAGCAATAGCAATGGTTCTCGTGGAACACAGAGAGGGTCTGAAATATCAGCCATCCTTTATATTCTAAAGGAGCAAATGCCATGTATTTCTCAGGCACAAGTGGGTGGTTAAGAGTCACTCTGCTGCTACTGTTTCCTTGGACTGAAAGACCCATGGAATCCTGACCAGATGAACATTACTCCTTGATTTCTGAATCTGGTTTGGCTGTTTTTTTTTTTTTTTTTTTTTTTTTTTACAATGCCGGATGGCCTGGCTTTCAAATTGGACCTGTCAACAAGTGCAACTCCTTAGGTTCTGTTTCAACATCCTGGTTTACTGGTAGCTCAGTTTCTGCAGTAACCGACAATTTTAAATACCTTAACCTTTACATTGCCTTTCCAGCTCTAAGTTTTGCCTGGATCTCTGGGGCCTACCTATCTCTTACTTTACACAACAAAGTAAACTTGTCCTTTTTTGCAATTCTCTATTACATCTACTTCTTTTTTTTTTTGTTCTGTAAGTTATGGCCTCCAGAAGATTCTTGTTTTTAATGCCTGCATCTGAAGTGTTTTAGAATATAAAGGATGGCTTATTACAAGCTGAAAAAGCTCTCTTTAAAATTCTCCTTTCAAAAATACTTGTCATCATCCACACGTCAAGACAGAAGAAACAATAACAACAACAAAAAGCCCTAGGGGGGAAAACACATGTTTTTGTAGTCTAAGTCATTACCTGTTATCATACTCAGTGCCAATTACTTAGCTTTTGCTTATGCTCGTTAATAATGGATAAATAAGGACTAGGAAACATTTCTTTTCAGTAGCTGAAATCAGACACTCTCCACTGCCCTATTCTATCTTAACACAAATTAGTATTCAGCTAATATTTCTAATCATGTTGGCATAATCCATCAGAAACTGGATGTGGTGCTGTTGCCCTGCTACAGAGTACTGTTCACCTCGTAGGTCAGTGGTTCTCAAACTTCAGTATGCATCTGAGCACCTGGAAGACTTGTTAAGCCAGAGGGCTGAGCTCCATCCCAACCTGCCGATTCGGTAGGTCTGGGGTGTGGCATGAAAATTTGCATTTCTTTTTTTTTTTTTTAATTTTTTTAATGTTTATTTTATTTTTGAGACAGAGAGAGACAGAGCATGAACAGGGGAGGGTCAGAGAGAGGGAGACACAGAATCCGAAACGGGCTCCAGGCTCTGAGCTGTCAGCACAGAGCCCGACGCGGGGCTCGAACTCACAGACTGCAAGATCATGACCTGAGCTGAAGTTGGCCGCTTAACTGACTGAGCCACCCAGGCGCCCCGAAAATTTGCATTTCTAACAGTTCCCAGGTGATGCTGATGCAGCTGGGCAACCATGTTTTGAGAACCACTGTGCTATACCAACAAGGGGGTGTGAATGTAGGGAAGGAGGTGGTATCCCAATTAAGCTTTCTCATCCTTCTAAAAAGCGTCTCTAAATTAGACTGCAATTCTCCTCAGACAGTTTAGGAGGTTAAGTCTTGATCACGGGAAAGATTCCAAAGTATCAATTCCTTTTAAGGAAAGAAAATAATAAATGCAACTGTGTTTCATGGCTATTTTAACAGAGATGCTCTGTGGGAGAGCTTAAGATGTTGCAGTTTCATTAGCATGATCCAGTGTTGCTATGGGGACCAAGTGGAGCAGATCATCAGTACACAAGAAAATGAAAAGAGGGGAATTGGTGAATTAAAAACCAACCAACCAAACAAACAAACACCAAACATTTCAGAGATAATAAAGCCAAGTCATATAGTCCATTTTCTGGCATTTATAGAAATGAAGGGATAAATTCTCCTTTAATAATGAGATACAGTCACATGTATCTCCATCTTTATTAGATGCATAATTCCTCTGTGATTCAGGGAGGGAAGCAAAAACAAAATCTTTTAAAAAGGAGGAGAAGCAAATGGCATTAGGGGTTTTTATCAAGCACAGTTACGCACGATGATCTTGAGGCTAGTGGCTATGGGAAAGCATTTTATCCAGGTGGATTCAATTCTGCACAGTATAGAGATGAAAGGCTCAGACACAAAGCTCTGGGGACTGAGAAAGGGAGAAGGTAGGTGGATGGCCTGCTCTCAGTCTCTCAAAAAATTGCAACTAAGAGCCAGAGACAAAGGAAGAACTTGAAATAAACATCAATCCTCCATCTAAACCATCTTGTACTTGCTACTAGGGTCCTTTCCTCAAGTCTGCTTTTATCACATCCTAAGATTAAAACCCTTGTATCTCTGTATTTTCTTTCTCAACAAATCTCAACTTTCTTGCTTGCTTTTCTAGTTTATATTTAACTGTCTATCCACTTTTCTTTTCCTTTAAAAAAATTTTTTTTTACATTTATTTATTTTTGAGAGAGAGAGAGAGAGAAAGAGAGAGAGACAGAGTGTGAGTGGGGGAGGGGCAGAGAGAGAGGGAGACACAGAATCTGAAGCAGGCTCTCCAGGCTTTGAGCTGTCAGCACAGAGCCCGACGTGGGGCTCGAACCCTTGAACTGTGAGATCATGACCTGAGCTGGAGTCGAAGTCAGATGCCCAACCGACTGAGCCACCCAGGTGCCCCTCCAGTTTTCTTACTTAACCTCATTTCTCACAATCCTCACTACTTCCTTTTTCATATCAACCTGAGGAGGAATTCCTATTTGGAGCTTTCCTCTCCCTGTCAGACCCCACGTTTATTTGCTAAATGTAATGATTTTTAACTGTAATCCCAGATGCCTCAGATCCCAAGGAGTTCTACTGGGGATGAAGGGACAGCCAGAGCAGACTGCAGCTTGGCCTCCCACACTCTCTTTAACCAAAGAGGCCTGGATTTATAGGTTTTATATACTGGATTTTGTGTAAGGTAATTTGGAAAATAGTTTCATCACCTAAAAAAAAATTTAAAAAAACCCATAACTTTGAGAAATACTGCTTTCTAAAATACCAAGTCATGTGCCACTCAACAAAATATTGTTACTGGTACTTCTGCTTTACATGTATATGTTCTGTCTAATAAATTATACTGGGTGCTCCTTATAATTACCTTATCTTTCTTTTCCCATTGAGCTCAGCTCAGTGCTGAAGAAAAGCAGTGCATTCTGTTGACTGATTCATTTTCAAATTCATTTTGCAAATGATCTGGTAAAATTCATATGGAGGTGAGTGACACAATGTACTGCCTCTCCGTGAGTAATCTCTCACATTTAAAAAAAAACAGCTCTTGACAGAGGGTTGTATGTAATGCAAAAGAAAAGATCAATAAAGGTATTTTTTTTAATCAGCAGCAAACCCACAAGGATGGATTTTTGAGAAATAGAGGCCTTTCCAATGGCACTCAAAGCAGGCCATCTAACTTTGCAATTAATTTGTGAGATTCACCTAGTTTTGTGACATATTGCTGATTTCTCAATCCCATTCATGCCTTTTGGGTTTACACAACTTTTTTTGTATACTGATGCACAAATATATGAACTGGTCCATTTTGTTGAACTACATGCATTGCAAAGATCCATTATTTAAAGTTTTCTTATCTCATTATTTAAGAAATACACAGCTAATTAAACATTCATTGATATGATCATTTCCTTGGAATTACAACTTCGTTTGAAATACAAAAGGCTAGCTTATTGCAACTGAAGAGAAGACAAGGCCACCAAATGGAATACCGAACTGAGAATAAAGTGCCTTTGTCACCATAAGACTCTGCTGTTCTTAAGCATTTCCTTAAAAGGGTGAGTGAACAGAGTAGGGTAGCATGGTAATATTGTTCCTGGACCCAGTACAGACATAGAGCTGTGTTTTGTTTAGTCACTGAGGGGGGGCGGGGGAGGGGGAAACAAAAGAAAAAAAAACAAAAAACCCAAACTCTTTTCTGGTAAAAAGTTACATTATACATATATGCCCAAGTGTCTCTAGGAGAAAAACAATTTTGTCTGATTCCTGAAGTCTGTGAGAGTAGAACAGCAAACCCAGAATCTTCTTCACTTCTTTCCCTCTGTCTGCTCTTTCTTCTCTGCTCTCACCTGGTATGAAAACTCTAATAAGAGAGAATGTGGTTGGCGCTTTAGCTAGCATTCTCTCTTGCCTTTATGCTGCTGCACAGGCCCTCAGAGCCTACAGATCCCAAAACAATGTACAGACCAGCTGCTGTCAGTGCCTTGGGGTAGGGGTGAAGGGGTAACTGAAAAGAAGAAATGAGGACTTGAAGAATGAGCCAAATGACTGGGAGAAGAGTGGTCACTAACTCTTTGGAAAACCAGAAAAAGAAATAATTTTTTTAAAGGGAAGGCTAAAAAAGAAGAGTGTAGGAAAAAATTGTTTTGGACATTATAAGTAGAAGCATTTATTCAAAAGATATATAATTTGAGCTCTTCTGTGCCAGTAACTAGGTAAAGTAGAAATAAAATAAGAGGATTTATGCTACTTTTTCTAGATAACAATGGATAGAGCACATTTTATTTCATTTGTGAAAACTGTTCACAATTGCCTTTTGAAATTTTTTCTAATCACATAAATAATTGCATATAATTTGGGAGACCTTATTAAATTATAAAAATTATGTTTAACATATACATCAAGGTTAGAGATAAAAAAATGTTTATTAATGTTTCAGAAAACATATCAACTAATCACATGACCATAAATTCTAATCTAGATACTTTATTTTTTTTACAGATTTTATTTGTTTAAGTAATCTCTGCCCACAACGTGGGGCTCTAACTCATGACCCTGAGATCGAGTTGCATGCTCTACCGACTGAGCGAGCCAGGCACCCCTAGTCTAGGTATTTTAATAAAATTGGGCAACTAAGTGACATTATAAACAAAGAGATTGTTGGGTATCTTACCAGAAAGAGGTAATGAAGAAAAACATATACAATATTAACAACAACAACCAAAAAACCCCCAAACATCTGGTTAGGGAATATGCTTCTATTTTTTTTTTTTCTACTCTTTCTTTGTATATACAATTCATTTCTAGAGTTTTTATGTTTTAATTCGAAAGAAGGTGAAGTCACTGGGACCCAGAATGTCAATGGGTCCATCATGACGACAAGAAGTATATTATGATCTAAAATTACAACAACAGAAAAAAACCAACTTCAAACATCAAGAGGTTGCATAAACTGAGAACCTAGAAGGAAGAATGCTTGTTACGAGAAATGTGGGTGAAATAGTCAGAAATATAAATATCCATACATTTAAATCAGGTTTAATACCTCACTTATTGTTGTAGGAAATATTTGCACAGAGAGACTCTTTGACAGTGTGTTTCAAAAATTGCCTTTTGGGTTCTATTTAAAAATATTAGATTGTACTTAATTTCTAATATGGAATGTGGATGACTGTCAGTGGAAGAGGATCTGTAGAATTTTTAGGGTTGACAAAACTTAGGTATTTACCATAGCACTCACAACCATTTCAGCTTTTTATTCTAAAACTTCCTGCCAACTGTATGTGTGTATGCTTCATTAATACTGACTCACCCAGAAATTCCTTTTCCCTCCTATACTTATGTGTCCAACTACAGAAGGAAGGAAGAGATTACTGAGCCCAAATTTTGAAAGGCTATCAGGAACCTAGAAGGTTATTTAACTACTCAATCTCTAAACACCAGAAAAAGATTACAGATACCACCAGCCCGGATTAGTACCTAGGTCTAGTGTAGTAACCAAAGAATAGTATCTAAAAATAGCCCATTATGAAGCGATTTCAAGAGACTATTTATATGCTAAAATAGTTACTTCTGGTATGTATCTTTCTTTTGATGTACTCTGATATGGAAAAATCAGCAGGTAAGTAAAAAAATCTTGAAACAGGGGTGCCTGAGTGGCTCAGTCAGTGAAGCGTTTGACTTCAGCTCAGGTCATGATCTCTCAATGAGTTAGAGCCCCGTGTTGGGCTCTGGGCTTACAGCTCAGAGCCTGGAACCTGCTTCGGATTCTGTGTCTCCCTCTCTCTCTACCCCTTGCCCATTCACATTCTGTCTCGCTCTGTCTCTCAAAAATAAATAAACATTAAAAAAATTAAAAAAAAATTCAAACAGAAGAACAAGGTTGAAGGTCTCACACTTAACAGATTTCACAACTTCCTGAAAAGAACTATGCTAATTAACACAGGGTGGTACTGGCAAAAGACCAGTATAGATCAATGGAATAGAATTGAGAATACATAAACTCTCACATTTACGGTGAACAGATTTTTGACAAGGACGCCAAGACAACTCCGTTGGGGCAACAAGTCTTTCCAACAAATGGTGCTAGAACAACTGGATATCCACATAGAAAAGAGAGCTGGATCACTTCCTTATATCATGCACAAAAAGTAACTAAAAGTACTATTCATTCAAAGCAGAGATATTTAAAATGATAGCACAAGAGGATTTTTGGTGAGATATAATGATAATGCACTAAGGGTAAGTAGGTATAAGAGTTCTAGTAACAGTGTTGATTGTTAAAAACTAGTTGTGTGACTTCTGCATTTTGCTTTGTAGTTTGCTCATCTCCTAAATGTAGCTTAGGTGATAAAATGAGATCAAGCATTGAACAATGCTCTAGAAAATATGACTTGCTAATGATGTGGGAAGGACTGTGAGGGGAAGTTGGTGTAGTTAGTGGCTGTTCTAGGACAGTAGCCTACACTAGCTAAGAGGTGGGGAGAAAGAAGATGGAACCGGAGGTGCCTCAGTTTCAGCCCTGGACTTACAGCAGACAGATGTCTAATCTCATCCAAAAGGCAAGTGTCAAGTCAGGAGTAACACTCACATCTCTTACTAAGCATCTGAACATAAAATGTAAGAGCAAAGTGAAGTCCATAACACGAAAAACAACAGGTGTTGGAAAGAAGAAAAAGAAATCTTCATGCACTCACTGTTGGTGGGAATGCAAACTGGGTCAGTCATTCTGGAAAACAGTATGGAAGTTCCTCAAAAAGTCAAAAATAGGGGTGCCTGAGTGGCTCAGTCAGTTAAGTGTACTGCTCTTCATTTCAGCTAAGGTCATGATCTCAGGGTCAGGGGATCGAGCCCCATGTCAGACTCCATGCTGCTCCTGGAGTCTAATTAAGATATTCTCTCTCTCTCTCTCGTTCTCCTCCTCCCCAACTCATGCTCTCTTCTCCCCAGCTCACGCACTCTCTCACTCTAAAATAACTTTAAAAAAAAGTTAAAAACAGAACCATCCTATGAGTTAGCAATCATATTACTGGGTATTTATCCAAAGAATATAAAAATACTAATTCAAAGGGATACATGCACCCTTATGTTTATTGCAGCATTAATTACAATAGCGAAATTATGGAAGCAGCCCAAGTGTCCACTGATTGATGAGTGGATAAAGAACATGTGGTATACACATATACACAATGGAATATTATTCAGCCATAAAAAAAATGGAATCTTGACATTTACAATGACATGGATAGAGACTATAATGCTAAGTGAACTACGTCAGAGAAAGACAAACATCATATGATATCACTCATATGTAGAATTAAGAAACAAAACAAATGAGCAAAAGAAAAAAAAAAAAGTAGAGAGAGGGAAACCAACAGAATTTTATAGAGAACAAACTGATGGTCACCAAAGGGGAAATGGGTGAGGGGATGGGTGAGAAAGGTGATAGGGATTAGGGAGTGCATTTTTAAAAATGTTTTTATTTATTTTTGAGAGAGAGAGAGAGAGAGAGAGAGAGAAAGAAATGGAGGAAGAGAGCAGGGGAGGGGCAGAGAGAGAGGGAGGCAGATGATCTGAAGTGAGATCTGTGCTCGAACTTCAACGAACCATGAGATCATGACCTGAGCTGAAGCTGGATGCTTAACCAGGTGAGCCCCCCAGGTACCCTGAGGAGTGCACTTGTGATGAGCACCAGGTGATGTATGGAAGTAGTGAATCGCTATATTGTACACCTGAAACTATATTAACTGGAATTTGAATAAAAACTTTAAAACACACACACACACACGAGCAAAGTCTATCACAGTCACAATCCCCAAATGGGAAGTGACATCAGAAATGATAATAGAAATAAAATGTTAAGAAGGGGAAGTGTTGGGTTACCTTTTGAGTGTTCACAAACAGTAAGAACATTTCATAGAAAAGGTGAAGATGATATCTAAACTAAGTCTTAAGGAATGAGTAGGGGGTTGTAAGGTAGAAAGGCAGGAAAAAGACATAGGTGGAGAGAAGACAGGAGTTATGGTTAGACTGGTGAAAAGATGATGAATTCTCTCAAAATATGCAGAGATAATGGAAGTGGATTATTCAAGAAAAGTGAGGCTTTTAGAACAAGGAGCCATCACTCTGAAGATTACAAGGTATCCCAGTGACTACAGACAAAACTTTAGTGTGGTAACATAGCTGAGATAGGAACAGCATCATTAGATTCTTCCCATGGACACTGCATAAGACATTTGATACACAACTGATATTCAGAATCAGGACTCAGGATCTTGAGAAAATATCATCCCCGAGAGCAGTTACAATTCTTGTCTATCTCTTACGGTGCCTAGATTGTCACCAGCCACTACTACCATGTGCTACTGTTTGTGCACATACACATGCCTACACTTCCAGTAACTCAGAGAAGTGGCCTCAACTCTCAGTACTTTATCTGTAATATGGCTTTCAAATTAATTCATAGTGGGAAAATCAACTCAAAATAGGAAGAGGTGCACTTAAAAATCCAGAGCATTATCCTATATGAGTTTAAGTTTTAATCCACAAACTTTTTCAGGCTACTCTGTTCTAATCTCCAAATGGACATACTTTATTTGATTTCACAAGGTCTCTTCTTTTGTTTAGCTGATACTCTGTTCCTTTTCCTTGCAGTTCACATTGTCTGTCTTCTCTTGAGACCTTAATCCCAATTATACCAACCCCCAATTGTATCTTAATCCCCAGATCTCATTATTCACTTTAAATATCATCTGTTCCCTCTTTAATATATGACCCTTATGGGACAAAGGCTTGGAAATCACTGTAGTTAAGAGGGGAAAGTCCTTTTGGAGGGGGTGGCAGCCCGTGGATGCTGTTGTTGTTCATCAAGGGAGCTAAGAGGAGAAAACAGCAGAATACTTTAAATTGATCCCAATCTTCTTTCCTAATGATGTGGAAACTACCATCATAATAGACCAGCCTTTTCTCACCCCAAATACCTATTTCAAGCAAATATACTTGGTATCAGGAAGGAAAACATAAAATAAACTGTAGACTGACCAACTGAAAGATTCTCTGAATGAGGAAAATTCTATGGTTGTCTTGAACCCAATACAGAATATAAAAGTACCATGATGATATGTTTGCTTACTTTCAGAAATAAATTGAGTTGTTATTCATGTTAAAGAAAACTTAAAGAAAAGAAACAGTAAAAACATTCATAGGCAAGGAAATAATCTGTTACAAAAATAAATTATCAAAATAGAAAAAAGAATAGAGAATGGGGAGATGAGTGGAGCCAAAAACAATCTGAAAAATTGCAATCCATCATTAGAACCAGATAGCATTCATCAGACTTCAGAGGTACCTGAGCTAATCACCAAAAAATGCAGTTTACCATTAAAAAGAAGTACCCTAGTGGAAAATTAAGTACCTCTGAATATTGGATAAGGATGACCTTGGACTTTTATCAGTTGTGCTAAACCAGAATGATCTGCAGTAGATACGTATCTCAGTTTTCAGTAAGAGAAAAAATACAGCAACAGACCAGCATTTTACCTTTCTGGTTAATCAGACTAAACTTCACTCCAATTAACACATCAACATTTAAAAATGTTTACAACAAATCAACATTTTTATTGCACATACACATACACAATTTTAAACACACACAATCACCACCCCTCCCAAATGATGTGGGGTCTTGTTTGAAAATTCTTAGAAGACTGGAATAAAATCTGGAGCTTAAGGGGTGCCTGGGTGGCTCAGTCATTAAGAACCTGACTTTGGCTCAGGTTATCATCTCATGGTTCATGAGCTCAGGTCCTACGTCTGGTAAACTCGAGTCTCGAGTCTCGCATCTGGGTGAACACGAGCCCCGCTTCGGGTAAAAAAACAAACAAAAAAACCAAACATAAGCCCTGCTTCCAGTGAACCCTCTTCTCCCCCTCCATTCCTCCCTCCCTCCCTCTCTCCCTCCCTCTCTCTCTCTCTCTCTCTCTCTCTCTCTCTCTCTCTCTCTTTTCTCTGCCTTTCCTGGGATTCTCACTCTCCTCCTCTCTCTCTCTGCCCCTCGCTCACTGGTGCCCTCTCTCTCTTCTCAAAAAAAAAAAAAAAAAAAAAAAATTAAAATCTGGAGCTTAATTATGAGTATCCTGCCATGGATCAAAACAAATATATAGCAATGCAGGGGTATATGGCCATTTTTAATTATGGAAAAGATAATTTTTCTTGGAAATAAAAATTTCTTAGAAATAATCAAGAAAAAAATAACAAAAAATTACTTTCATCTAGAGAATAAAATTTAAATTGCAGATTTCGTTAAATTTTTTTTTTTTTTTTTTTTTTTTTTTTTTAAGAGAGAGACACAGAGTGTGAGCAGGGGAGGGGGCAGAGAGAGAGAAAGGAGACACAGAATCTCAGCTGGCTCCCGGCTCCAAGTTGTCAGCACAGAGCCCAATGCGGGACTTGAACTTGTGAACTGCGAGATCGTGACCTGAGCCGAAGTTGGATGCTTAACCGACTGAGCCACCCAGGCACCCCTAAAAGTGCAGATTTCACGTGAGCACTCAATGAATAGGCTCAAGTCCTCCATCTGTGCCCTTCTGATTATTCTCCTAATGTTGATCTCACAACTGAGGAGTAGTTACAAGCAAGGAAAAATGAAAACCCTCAGGTATCTGTGATTGAAAAACAGCAGATTAAATTAGTGGGGACAGGCAATGAGGAGTCTTGAGTGAGGATATACTCTCATTTTGGGCTTTTTCCTGTAGACAAAGAGAAATCATAGCTGACTTTTGAGCCGGAGGGTTACATGAGAGTTTATACATTTCCGAAAGCCTTATTTACCCTGACATCCAGTTTGAACTGCTTAAGGAACATGCACTATTAACAAGAGCCTCTGGACTACCTGTCCTGCCTCTACGTATGCATCGTCACATAAGGACTGCCACAAAGTCGTTCCTATCCAGCAAATCTGATTCATGTTACTCACTGACCTAAAACACTCCCCATCACGTAGGAGATAATCCAAGTTCTTTTGCCAGGTACACAAACTCCTTTTTAATAGAGCCCTGCCCCCTCTTCAGCTTTGTCTCCACCACATCATTTTAGGCTGTATGTACCTATAGGGCACCTCCAAGCCTTTCCTCATGCAGCTTCCTCTATCAAGAAGGTCTACTTTACCTGGCAAAGACCTTGGCCTATGTATCACCTCCTGGAGAAGCCTACCCAAACCTCCCTGATAGGTTAGAAGCACACATGACAGAGTGCTTCAGTGTGATTCTTCCACTGCGCTTCTGCATTATTCTCCTCTTAAGTAGCAAGTGTCTCCTTCAGGGCAGGTACTGTGCCTTGTTCTTTCTGTGCCCTCAGGACTCAGCACATAATTAGTGTTCAATAAATGCTCGATGAAACACAGAGCCTAAGAAGATCAAAAGTGCCCTTTTTGATCAGTAAGGTGAATTGTCTGTGTGCTCTCTTATTTTTAATTAGGGAGAGTCTACTAACTGCTTTTGCAGACCATTTGGCCTGAAGGAGAACAAAGATCCAAATCTTGACACATCCACAGTCTCGTAAATAAGGGCCTGAGCACTGGACAGTTTCTTGGTTCTTCTAAGATGGTTATGACACGTAATCTTGAATCCCATTTTATCTCTCACTACTTCTCTCTTTACTCTGGAGTGCTTTAACCAGTTTCTGAAGTCTCCCTGGATGACACCTGGCTCTTCCTCCCCCTCCCCCTCATAAGCTCAGGTATACTATCCATCTACATGCCTGCCAGAGTTTTTCCTAGTCCTCTGGTCTCTCTCACTTCTCTTGTTTTTTTATTTTTTGAGAGACAGAGACAGACAGAGCGCTAGTTGGGCAGGGGCAGAGAGAGAGGGAGACAGAGAATCTGAAGCAGGCTCCAGGCTCTGAGCTGCCAGCACAGGGCCCAATGCAGGGCTCGAGCCCACAAACCGTGAGATCATGACCTGAGCTGAAGTTGGACACTTAACAGACTGAGCCACCCAGGTGCCCCAGGTCTCTCTCACTTTTTCCATGAAGCCAACTATGACCACCCTTTTCAAGAAAATGTTTTGTTTATTCATTCCTCTATCCACTAATGGGAGCTTAGCATAGTTACTGACATGTGTGTCTCTTCTCCACTTAAGACTATAAGCTCAAAGAAGACAGAAACACAGAAGGACACAGTTGTGTCCTTTTAAAACATTTTCCAAAATGACTTATCCCTATGTCAACCCCAGCTCAAGTATTCTATAAATATTTAGATTAACTGGTAAGTGACTAAGTTTAAAGGCATACTCAGGATACAAAGGCACTAATCAGTAAATCCAAAGATGGTCACTTCAAACATATTAATATACCAATGCTTTATTCATATAACCTTTTACATTTTATAAAAATCATCTCTTAAACACCTCACTAGTAAACTGCCAGATAAGAAAGATTATTATTTCAACGTTAGTTATAAGAAAACAGAAGTTCAGGCAGTATAATTTATTTAAAGTCACACATCTAAAACATGAACTGGATTCTTCTGTCTGTAAGTTTAGTGTTCTTTGCACTACACTATACTCTCAAACTCAGGAAGAGACCAAATTTCAGGGGCTGTATGTACAAAGGACAATAGCTATCAGTTAACAACAAAAGGACTTAGCATGTACTATGTAAAATCTGAAGTACCTAAATGATAAAAGATAAGGAAAGTAAAAAGTAACAGTGATGGAAAAGCCCCAGCATAAAAAAGACTACCAATTTTTAATAAGCTCTATCTGATTCCTCAGTGGTAACCTTCTAGAAAGAGTTTAATATTCATGAAAACAAAGTCAATGTATAAGTCCCAATGTCCATAAAGTCCAGTAGTAGATACCATGTTCTACAGAGTGCTAGAGAGAGAGAGAGAGAGAGAGAGAGAGAGAGAGAGAACCTTTCCTCCCCAACTTGAAAACAAGCACTTACCTGTACACATACTCCTTGGCTGGATCAGAAAGAAGGCTATCTGGAAATAAGGGAATATCTTCAATATATGTAGTGGAGTGAATGGTAACTCTAGAGATACTCACCTGGAACCTCAGACTGTGACCTTATCTTGAATAAGGGTTTCTACAGATACAATTAAGGTAAATATCTTGAGATGAGATCATCCTGGATGAGGGTAAGCTCTAAATGCAATGACTGAAGTCTTTCTAAGAGACAGAAAAGGAGAAGAGAAAGAGGCATGGGAAGAAGGCCGTATTAAGACAGAAGCAGAAATTGGAATTATGCTGCCACAAGAGAAGGAATGCCCTGATGCCGCCAGATTCTCCCTTAGAGCCGTCAGAGGGAGCCTGGCCCTGCTGACATCTTGATTTCAGCTTTCTGGCCTTCAGCACTGTGGCAGAAGAAATTTCTGTTGTTTTAAGCCACCCAATTTGTGGTAATTTGTTACAGGCGGCCTTTGAAAACTAAGTATATCAGTTGAACTATTTGAATTAAAATTTCTTTCTCCAGAAGCAGGTAAAGGGATTTTCCTAAGTAACTATATGATTAAGAAGTATATAGCTAATTCAATCTATGGTTCATGAATGGCTTTACATAAAAGGCAACACTTCAGCTAAGATTTTAAATATGAATAGGACTTAACCAGAAAGACAAAGGGAGGGAGTTTACATTTACAAGGAGGGTTACAATATTTATAAAATGTAACTTATGAAAGCTGTAACTTAAAAAAAAATGTTGCCCAGTAAGTATATGAAAGTGTGTTTGAGTTTCCACAAGTATGTGTGATTTTCACAGCAGAGTCCAAAGATCAGCTAATATTAATAATATTATACTAACTTTTGATATCTATCTATACATAAGATGAATTCAGAATCTGATTAATGTATAATCACAAGAGGTAACAACAAACATGAAACTTCAGAAAAAGGTGGAAAGACAAAGAGAACAATTTCACTTATATGCTGCTTGCCTAAATCAGTTTACTCTGAAATCACATTTTAAGTGAGAATCCTAAAGAAATGGAGATTTGCCAGTTGGCTCTGAATACTGCTACTAGAAGTGAATAACAATGGTCCAATGAATCATTTCTAAGCTATTTTAGAAAACCTTTCATTAAAAAATTCCTCTACATCACACTTGTGGATTTTACATCAAAGAGCTGCCTGGATTCATCATTTCATTAATAAACAGTAATTCAGAAACTCTGACATTTCTGACAATGATGCCACACATAGGCAATTAAAAAAAATCGCAACCAACCTACATTCTTCAAGTCAATGAAAGTTGATAGAGGAATGTAAATTAAATTTTTACAACCTTAAATAATGTATTAAATAGCTATGGTTACCTGACTTAATAAGAAGCACAGGCTTGAGTGCCCTGGAACAGTAGGTCAGAAATTGGTTACTTTAGGGACACATTCCTTTTCATTGTTCAATATTCGAATCTTAATTCAAATGTACTGAGAAAGGGATACTAATATGAAAAAACAAAAGATACTGATTTGAAGAGTTCTCACATTGTACTCAAGGGCTAAGTTTTATTTATATAAATACTTATTTCATTACTACCATAGACATTTTCAAAAGAACTCTGGCTTTCTGGATATAACGGGGGCGAGGGGATGCTCCTTAGAGGATGTTACATCTCCCTGAGGGAGAACAAATAGTGTTTTGTTTTGTTTTGTTTTGTTTTGTTTTAATCCTGTGCCTACTACTCTATGCTTATTCCCCGCCCCCTCCCCTCCCATTAAGTGCTTGAAGTAAAATAGGAAAGCTATAAAAATGAATGACAATGGTTATTATTATATACACTGGGTGACTGATCTCTTTTTGAAGAGGTTTACAGATGAACTCTTTGAGAAGTCTAAGCTCTTAATAAATACGATCTGCTTAAGAGGAAGATGACCCTGACTAGCATTTCCCAAATCAAATTCCATGGAACTGGTATCCCATGAAATGTTAATGTGTGCTATTTGAGAAAAAGATAGTGGGGTCAAATATTTGGGAAATGACAGTATAATATTTATCTCTTGGTCACAAAAATTAGCAACATTAAAGTCTTGAAGGAAGCTATAAGTAGCTGAAAATTATTTGATCGTGAAATTCTTTGTGTAAAAAGGTATTATAACATTCTTCTGTCTTATAATTAATTCTTTGGACTCCTGAAATATTGTCCCTAAAACCATGAACAGCATACTAAATTTACATTAGCCTCACCCACTTCAATCACATAGATGAATAAAAACAATGAGAACACAATTTTATATGAAATCTCTCAAAAGGAAGACAACAAAAAATGATTTTTTTTCAGTCCATTACTTAAAAGTTTAATTCATTTAGGCTGTAATAATGTGTAAATTCATATGGCTGGATGTATTTGGAGTTTCAAGTAATGAAAACAGAATTGTGCTATTTATAGAAACAACTATAAATACTGATACCTAAAAATATCACATTAACAGGGGGGACATTACTAACATGATCTGTTCTGCCAATAATTTCTAAGATGTTTCACAAGGAAAAAGATCAAGAACAGGAATCTTTCTCTGGGGCATCACATTCCATGTCATCTGGGGGTCATGAGAAAGAAAGGGTGTTATTACCTTATACTTGAGAATTATATTACAACTGGTTGATTATTCAGGATTAATGAGCTCAGGGTTAGGAGTTCAGTGGCCATATGGGCAAATGTAATGAGGTGCCTGGAGCTAGGCCTCTGCCAACACTGCCAATCAGCACGGCAGGGGTCTCTAAATCCACTAGCAGTTTGGCTCTGCTCCAGCAGGGGACCACCTCAAGACAGTGGCCTCATCTCCATCTGGGTCTGGGATGCTAGTCATTGTTGGGCATGTGACTAATTTCTTGGAACCAAGCCTCAACTTGCATACCTTTTCCAGCAACTGAGTCCTCAACTGGTTGCCCTGATTCCATAAGCTGTCTGATCCGACCTCCATCCAGAATCCATGTTCCTTTTAACTTAGGTCTTTTAATGGCTTGTCCTTAAACTCCAGTTTATTTGTGATTGCGTTCTTGCTACTGACGAAGATTCTCTCCTTAACCAGACTCTGGCTTCCTGAAGGCTCCTCTGAATCCTTTTCTTCAATAGGCCTTGCTAGCCCAGGTTTTACAAGAATTCTAAGTCAGTATAGAGAGAATCCCCCATTCTCCCTATCTGATGAGGTTCCTCATCCTCTACTATCCTCTAGGTCATATCTCATTATCTGATATTTCACCCTGGCCTGCCTTTAGCAAGAATCTTGTTAAGTCTGTTTAGCCAGAATCCACCTGATCTTTCCTCTTAGTAATTTTCCACCTCCCTGCCCCCAACCTGCTCCTTGGCTAAAAATCCCCATCTTTCCTTGTATTTGGAATTGAGCACAGTTCTAGACCCGTTTAGACTTAATTGATGCCTATTTTATCATCTATGTGGCCTTCTCTGCCTGCAGTCTCCTCCTCATCACAGGGCCTAAACGGACACTCAACCTATCAATGGTAGAATCTTCATATATCACCTGCTGTGTCCCAGCATATTTTTCTAGTTTCAGGAATTTCTATCACCTGACTTCATTAACAGAGGCATATTATTAAATTCTAGTGTGAGTCTTCATGATCTTTTTCTTTGGCAAATACCCACACTTCCTGACTCATCCTGCACTCTTCAGTACATTGTTAACCTGACTGAACTTTGATCTTGTCATTCTCTTCCCTCAAGACTGCAGAGTCAGGATCTAATGTCTGAGAGTAAATGATCCAGTTTGAACTTGCCTTTTCAAACTTCTTTTCACTGCTCCTATTTACCTACTATTCTCTCCAGGCAAAATGAACTGACTTGTTATCTGCCATACATGCCCTTAGTTTTTCTATTGTACTCCCTCCCTTTGCCTAAGCATGTGCTAAATGCTCTTCCTTCTTTATGTCCAAATCTTATTCAACTTCAAGACATAGTACCATCTGCTGGGCTTAATCTCTTTCTGACTCAACTCCATCTTGATCACTCTGATGGTCCTTAACATTTTCTACCTTGTAAAATAATTATTTATGTGCTTTTAAAAATGTTTATTTATTTTTGGGGGGGGGGAAGGGAGGGGCAAACCGAGAGGGAGACGGAATCCGAAGCAGGTTCTGAGCTGCCAGCCCAAAGCCTGATGTGGAGCTTGAACCCATGAACCGTGAGATCATGACCTGAGCCGAAGTCGGACGCTCAACCGACTGAGCAACCCAGGTGGCCCTATAGTTATTGATGTGTTTCTTATATCTTCCCTATTAAGCTGTAAGAGCCTCAATGACAGGAGCTATCTTGTTTTCATCACTGTATATCTACAGCATTTAGAAGAAGCTTGCACATATGCTTAATAAAATTTTCAGAATTAAGTCTCAGTACTATTAATAGCTCTTTTAGAGGCACCTGGGTGGCTCAGTCGGTTGAGCGTCTGTCTTTGGCTCAGGTCATGATCTCACAGTTCATGAGTTCAAGCCCTGCATCAGGCTTTTAGCTCTCAGTGCAGAGCCCACTTTGGATCCTGTCTCCCTTTCTCTCTGCCCCTCCCCTAGTCATACTCTCTCTCTCAAAAATAAATAAAACATTTAAAAAATAGCTCTTTTAGATTCACAAAAATGGAAAGGAAAGGGGAGAGAATGAGATGGGATGTGTCCTAATGATCTAGCCATACTCTCTTGGAGTAGAGACCCTAGAAGTCATCGATTGCAGTGGTTCTCCACAAATTTTCTACGTTAATATATCTGGTTAACTCACGTGTGCAATGAGATCTTAAGGGAATATCCAGATATATTTCTTTTTTACACAGACTCTAGGATATGTGTAACTGGGTTCCCTAGCTACACCTACCTTCTCTTTCTTTTATTGATATTTGAAAGATGCAGTTGAAAGGATGCTAATATAAATGAATTATCTCATCAATTACTCATTACAAACCATGAGTGCAAATAACTTCTCTAAAATTAGAGAGTTAGAGGCAGAAGTAGGATTAAAACTCAGGTCTCTGCCTCCTTGTCTAGTGAGCTTTCCATGAAACAATACTATCTCTGATCACTGCTGCTAGAAAAAAATCCCAGTCTTAGTAGGTTATTAGCATTACTTTCCTTCATGTGGGTGCATACTTATAAAGCTTTCAAAAATCATTCACAAACTGGTTTTTAAAAAATTCCAATAAGCTTCCAGACTCTTTTTCATCTTCTTTTCCTACCCCTGCCCTCCTCCATTTGTGGAAATTAGACGTATGGTGCTTTAACAAAGAGAGCTTGATTGATGTTGTGTTACTGATCAACAACAGTTCTTGCTATTAATTGCTTTATAATGATAATTACATTTAGGAGTACAAGATATTCTCTTTTCTAATTGGCTATTACTGGTGAATAGCAGCTTGTTACATAACAGAAGATTGTGTTAAATAAATAACCACAATCACAATGCTGAGGTCCCTCGCTTAAAAAACAAATTGCTCTAAGTTTTTGGATAAAAACACTAAAAAATTTTTTATAAGGCAGGGTCTCTATAATTACTTGGGGGAAGATTCGTCTTTCAGTTAAGAAAAAGCATGACATGAGGACAGTGTTAGGGAAACCAGGAGTCAGAACAGGCATTTCCTTTCTTTTAAAAATAAACACATTTAAAAGCTTTCAGCTCCTCAGTCAATACAAACAAACTGCAGATTCAAATGCATCAACTTCTTCCCACAGTGTGACATGGAAACAGAAAGGCCTCTGCAATTAGCTCTGATAAAATATAATTGCAAAGCCCCACCAACTACATTGAAATGTTCCCATAGATAAAGCCAGGGGCTCTTCCTCATTTGTGCTGCATGGGACCCAGTCACCACTCAACCAACACCAAGTGCCATCACAGTGTGGCACTGTAGAAGATGTAGGGACACCAAGGTGTATGTGACAGTCCTTATCCTTAAAGGCTTCCATATAATAAAATCAGGAGTATGTCTCAATTCAAACTGTAATGTTGATTAGTTTGTAATTATTTACAAGTTATGTCTAGACTTTTCCAGTAGCAGTTGTCATAATAATAATGAGCTTAAACAACCTGTGCATGGTCACACAGGTTGTAACTGGCAGTTACTTCTGAATCCACTTTTTTCCAATTCCAAAGACCCACCACAGCTTCTTATGATACATCCTCAGCAACTGCTTCGCTCCTCCCTATATTCACTGCTTCACTCAACCTCCCAAAAAGGTAAGACTTAACTGCAACATTTTTGTCTGTTTTTTAAATTTAACTGCAGCATTTTTATGATGAAATGGGAGACTCAGAGGTTCAATAATTTTCCGCATGTTCATAGTGCTACAAAGCAGCAAATTCACAATCAGAACCCAATATTTCAGACTTCGAATCCAGTTTTTCCTCCCACACATTTTTACTCAATGTATTAATTCAAAGGTACGAAAACATGGGAAAAGCCCAACAGTATCCCACATTGACTTATACCAGTTGAAATATTCTACCACTTCTCAACTGTTGATACCTCTTCCCCAAAGGAAGCAAAGGTCTAAATCCTGTTTAATTTTAGAAACTTTACTTGGTTCCTACAGCTAAGATGGCACCCAGCCTCAGCTGACTAACTTACAAATAAATGACACAGGCACAAAGAGTAGTGGCTGAGTTGTAAACAAAGGCACAAGAGTGGTCAAATCTATCTCCACTTTTGGAAAAAGCTGCCCTGCTCACGTTTGGGTCAATGAGGTCAGTGGGAACATACGTTTCAGTTAGAGACAGCAATTTGTTAAGATGCCTTCAGTGAAATACCAATCCGTTTGGAGTTTATTAAATAAATCATAGCAAAACTGAACCCCAACTCTATGGCAAAGTTCTCCAAGAACAGGTAACAGTAATATTTAAAGATTCATTCATTGGAGATGGCAGTATACTATTTTGTATCTATTTACTCATGGATTTATGTGTAGGAGACAGTATAATTTTTATGACATGAATCTGATTGATATTATCTTCAATTGTTCAAGAGCGGAAGTGTATGGGTATGTGTTGTGGAGGACAGCACTGTTCTTTTGCATGAATGGAAGGTCTTTGTCAACATAATGAGAAGTGTATGTAAATTCTCGTCTGATAGTCCAAGTAATCCCTCAACGGAAACCTGGTCATGAAATAGAACACAATAAGGTTGTAGCACTCAAAATCATCACCTGTATCACCTGTGGCACACGTGCCAACGATGTGCCCATACCTGTGTCTGAAATGAGTCACCGTCTATTTAAGACCAGGCTACTGTATCATCATCTCACTCATCTTTTCAACATTCCAGCAAGACAGATAGGATTTTACCCATTTTACACATGAGAAACTGAGGTTCAGAGGCTGATTACCTTGCCTATGGCTGGTAAGTAACCAGGATTTGATCTTACATTGGCCTGACTTCAATATGTACACACATCCTCTTTTTCCTATAGCACATTGCCTTCCTATAGGAACATTAGCATTGGAACATAATTAGGTCTAAGGGAAGTCTGTTTCAGACGTTATCCAATGGAATGTAGTTGCTATGAGACATCATTATAACAGTAAGTAGGATAAAAGTTCTGTTTCTGTTGCTGTGTGTCCTTGTGCAAGCCACTCTTGTACCAGTTTCTTGCACTAGTTGTAAATGGAAAGGGGATAATACAAGTATCCACTTCAGGGATGTTGTGAGGATGAAATGACCTAAGACTTGTGAAAGCATTTGAAACAGTACTTGGCACAGTTACTGTTCAACAAATATTAGCAGCATCATTATTATAATATCTTCTTTAATAATTTCCTCTTAATATCCTGCAAGCTAAGCTAGTTCCCAAATATTTTTATAGTAAAATAAAGGATGTTCTGAAGGAGGTTTCTATAATTCTTTTTCTTCCGTGACATTCTCCAGCTTGTACCTTGCAAGGCCATCCCAGTATGCAAGATTATCTGAGCTTCTTGCTGACTCTGAACGTGGGTGTGTGTTTAGGGAGCTGGGGGTGAGGGGGCAGCACAGGGTAAGGGTGAGAAAGGGTATGAAGATAATATAATAGGCTTTCAGAGCGCATAGTTGCAATACTAGTACAGAGCACAAGCAGACACCCTGACAACTCCCGGGAATGCAAGGGCAGCCTAAACAGGTATCACCAACACATTCCTAAGCTTCTCCCCGGTTACACCACAATTCAGACTGCTTCCTAAGTAAATACAGAATCAGAAAGCAGGCAGTTTCATCGTTCATTTAGGCATATCTTTATATTGAAAACAACTAATAGTTATTCAATTCCAAGCTGCTAAAGGGAAGTGTGCTGGCATGTCATAAATACATAATTGAATGAAATAAATCACAACTCTGCAAGGTAGGTATTATATTTTCATAAATGTAGCAGCATAGGCAATAGTCATACACAACTGATAAATACCAGAATTGACATTTAAATACAGTTTTTCCAAGATAGGGTCTAGTTCTCTTTCCACTGTCTTGTCAAATGTAGGAGACTGGATTTAAGCATTAATGCTAGAAATAAGATGACAAACTGTGGAAAACCAGATTACTGCCATGCAGATGATGCGACACCGATTTCAAGGTCTATGCAGCAATTCATTAAGTTATGGGTTCAAGGTTATAAAGGACAGATGTAAAGTATTTTTTTAATCATTATCTATACAACACTAATACTTTACTTAAAAAAAGACTGGAGGGGCACCTGGGTGGCTCAGGTCATGATCTCACGTTTTGTGGGTTTGAGCCCTGTGTTGGGCTCTGTGCTGACAGCCTGGAGCCTGGGGCCTGCTTTGGAGTCTGTGTCTCCCTCTCTGCCTTTTCCCTGCTTGTGCTCTCTCTCTCAAAAATGGATGAACATTAAGAAAGGAAAAAAAAAAAAAGAAGACGAAGAAGATGACTTCAAAGTTATGTCAAAAGGCTAATTATGACTACCTGTGACAAAATATCATCTTCATGATGATATATTTTGCATTTTCTAGTTGGTGTGCATAACTTTCATAAACCTAACATATACTCAGTTTTTTACTTGATTTCAATTCCTCTGCGTAAAATAGCTGCCATTCGAAGTATTCTGAATAAATTTCAGATACGTTTTAACCATTAAACTGTTAGAGTGTTCACTTCATGCAACTCTGATAAGCACTGGCATAAAAGTAAAATAAGACAACTCTTACCCTCAAGAAGTTCACAGTCTACCAGGGTAGACAAAGCTGCCAATAAATAACTACAGTCTGCTATGCTAAGTGTGATAATGAAGATGCGGGAAGGAAAGCAGGGTGACTGAAGATGAGGCTGGAAAAGTAGATTAGAATCTTAAATGCTATGCAGAGAATTGAGATCTCATTACATAAGCATTAGAGCCACACTGAAGATTTGAAGTAAAGACGCATTCATACATTTGTGTTTTGGAATATGCATTTAAGGAGGCAAAAGTCAAGAGTATGTGAGATCAACAGGAAGGTTTTGCAATCATCCAGGCTAGAATTCATTTCTTGTTAAAGAATGATTAAACACTGACAGGGTTCCAAGACAGGCTTGGGTAGACAAAACCAAACATGTCAAAGTTCTGGTCCCCAAGAACACAGTTTGGAGGATGGGGGACACAGTAACTCAGCAGCAATGGTGAGGGTTAGAAATAGAAGAGTGGCTAAAGAGATGAAGAGAAAGAACAAATTCAAAAGATTATTTCAGGCACAGAAAAATAAGACCTAGTAACTGGTCAGGTTCAGGACCTGAGGGCAAGATAGGAATCAAGGATGCTCCCTAGGTTTCTAGCTAAGGCTTGATGCTACCTATCAAAATAGCAAATATAAGAATGAGGAGTTGACACCACCCGCTACCCCCATTCCTTCTAGAGATACTGCAAATGCGTTAACAAGGTCTCCAGAGGAAACACATTCTAAATCCAAAGCAGCATTCCCATGATTGTCATCTACTGAGCATGCATTTGCAGGGAAAAAAGTTAACTATGGCAGATTGTAATATGGATGCACAGATTAACCCTGTCAGAAATCAGCTCCGTCTCAAACATTTCCTAGAAGTATTGTCAATTAATAAACTATATGTACTATCTTACTGCCTCTAACTAAAAACAGCAAAAGAAAAAATACCAGTAATACATCCCAAAGTGTGAGAAATTGAGTCCATTTACCATCTGTTGTAAACTTTAGAGGACAATATGAAATCCCAGTTACAGTTCAAATGTATGCAAAGCAGTGTTGTGCAAGATCGGGGGCTTTCCTGGTGAGGGACGGAGCCTCAGATCTCAGGTAAGGTGCTATCCCTGCCTGCACACCACTCAGAGATTCATTCTAGCAGAACTCTTCTGCTCCAGGATATTAAGTACACAGGTTGATATTTTAATTAGAACCATAGTGAAACCTCCTAAAAGAGGCAGTTTTCAGGAAATTAATGATTTTACAGGGAAAGATATTTTTGAGAACCTAAGTAAATGCTTAACAAAAAAATATGAATATAATTTCAGTATCATTATTTCCAGCCGAAATTTGTATCACACTTTGCAGGCTTTGAAAACAATTTAGATAAAGTTACAGAATAATACATAGATTATTAAGGGGATTTTTAGTGACAGCCTTACAAGAAAGACATAAAACTCAACCATTAGCTCTCCCATTGACTGATAACAATTAGCGAGAATACTTGTCAATTACGAACCACAGTGAGGAATTTTTTTGTTACAGATACTTCAAATTCACTGCTGCTCCATACTGTCGTCGAAAAGAAATTGGAACCTAGAATTATGCTTTACAGCACTTACTTAATTCAATCCAATAGTCATTTAAATATTGGCCCTTGATTAATGATTTCCTCACAGTAGGTAAGCACAAGGGAAAAGGACATTTATATATTACTAATAGGAGTGTATGCTGACGTCTTTCAAAGGGAAAAATCTGGTATCTATTAAAATTTTAAACCTGTGTTACCTTTGATCCTGCAATTCCTCAAGAAATCCTCAAGAAATTCGTTCTTTGCCAGAGGGGAAGGATATGTATATGAAGTTGCTCACTACAAATTACTGAAAAACTAAAGCCACAGTACATGTTCATTAATAGAGGAATGGTTAGAGTATGGTACATTTGTATTATGGAATACAACTGGCAGTCTTTAAAAAGAAAGAAGCAACAAATATACTGACACGGAAGAAATATACAGATCATTGGGACAGAAGGGGGTGCAGATCTTTGAGCTTACATACAATGATCTCTTTTTATTTTTCAAAATCAAAACAATACAGATGTGTGTCATCTAGGAATATGTCAGAAAGAACACACAACAAACTTTTAACAGTCATTATTTTGGGAATGGACTGTGTGGTGGAGGAACTTTCATTTAACCTACACACCTCTGAATGGCTTCAAATATTTATAATGAAAAATTTCATAATTTTCAATAACTAATGATATCTAATTGTCCAACAATGTTTTTGGAAGAAACTCCCAATTTTCTTTTATATGAGCTAATCCGTGGGATAAATTCACCAAGGATTTCATCTTTAAATGTTAAACAGGTAGCCCTCTGTAACTTTGAGAATCTGGAAAACCTTAATAGTATCTTACCACCAAATAAGAGCCCCCAAATGAAATGGTCAGGTGTGGGCTTAAGTATTTCAAGTCAGGAGCCTATCAAAGATTTCTTTGGTAGAGGTATTAAAATAATTTCAGAGATAGGTAGTTCCACTGACGGGCAGTGGGAGGAGACTGCACTTTATCTCTGTGCTGAGATAAACACTCAAAACTAAATGTCAATTTAATCGTGAAAACAAAAACAAAATAACCAAAAAAATCTCAAATAAGGCCAGAGAAACCTTAAGCCCCCAAACCATGTCAAATAGAAAAAGACAACTTGTTGGGGCACCTGGGTGACTTGGTGGGTGAAGCGTCCAACTTCGGCTCAGGTCATGATCTCAAGGTTGGTGAGTTCGAACCCCCGTGTCAGGCTCTGTGCTCACAGCTGGGAGCCTGAAGCCAGTTCTGTGTTTCTCTCTAGGCCCCTCCCCTGTTGGTGCTCTCTCTCTCTCTCAAAAATAAATTAACATTAAAAAAAAAAAAAAAGAAAGAAAAAGACAACTTGTTAAATTACACAAGACAAAAAAAGAAGGGAGGCGGGGGGGATAGATGCACTAAAGGTAAACGAATAGGGCTAGGCATCCTCAAGACAATCAATCCCCCTGGCAGCTTTCAAAGTTTGGTTTATGATCTCTATAGTGGATCAGAGGGCAACTTCAAAGACAAGTAGCGTCAAAGTAGTTGCGATGATTTTCATAACCACCCTCAAATTTTCTCTGAAGCCAAGACTGCAAAATACCATTTCCTTTCCTCTTTCTCGGAGAACTCAGCCTGGGTCCACATTCAATCCTGGCGATCGCCTGGGGCGGTCAAGAGCTACCAAAGAGGCTGTGAGAGACACTTTCTCTTCAGATGCCGCTCTTGCCAGCAATTGAATAAATCTGTAGAGTGGAGAGAAGTGACCAATCTGCAACCGGAAAACCGCCCGAATACAAGTAAAACATATCTCCCGAGGCCAAACCAAGCAAACCGAGGCGGAGGCAGGATACCGGAGGAGAGAGCTAATACCGGAGTTACAATCACACATGCGCGAACGTGACTTGACACACACCCACCCGGCAGCAAGCGCAAACCTGGGAGCTCCAAACCGAAGAAAAACGCTCAGGGAGCTTCTCTGGTCGCCGGGAAGCCCATTCCATCCCATTTTCTTTTCCCCACCCAGACAGCCGTCACCAAGTATCCGCTTCCGACCCCACACCGCCCCGCTGGGCCCCTCCCATGGATCCCTGGCGCTCAGGTGGCTTTAGAGCTGGCAGGCTCCTGGGGTTTGCCTGGCGGTCAGCTGCAATCCTGGTCGGAGAGAGAGGGAAAAAGACCACTTACGGTTCAGTGGAACCGTACTCACCCTCATAACTGACACTCCCAGATTCGCTATGGTTGCTCTTGCAGTCCTCCTCCCCTCGGGCAGCAGCCCCCTGGGTCTCGGGAGCAGCCATTACAAGGCAGGCGAGAAAAGGGAGGGCAGCTGGGCGAGCCCAGAACCAATGGAAACGCGACTGGAGGCGAACCCCCCCATCACCGCGGGGTTTCCTCCACGTCCACGCCTCGCCATCACGTTCTAGACCAATAGGACACGGAGAGAGGCGCCTAATCCCCGCCCCCAACCGCTGATGCCACGCCCCCTTCCGTGATGGAGCGGCCCAGAACTACAATTCCCAGCGTGCTGTGGGGACTCTGGGACAGGGAGGGCTGGAAGAGGCGCTGGCGGGCGGGGGTGCGCCGGAGAGTACCCTGGCTTGTAGCTTAGTTCAGTGAATCAGAACAATGACTGCGCCGCCGGGTCCCCAAGAGCGCGTCGGAGGACTGTGAGCAGCCGCCGCCGGGAGAGCGGCGGGCGGCGCAGCCTCAGCGGAGCGGTGTCACCGCCGGGCTCGGGAGCCTCCAGCGCAGACCTTGTCTAGCGCTCACAGCCCGAGCGGAGCCGCGGGGCTTCAGCGTTGCAGCCGCTACTCGGGAGCTGTGCATTGTTGTGAGACGGAGAAGGCGCGGGGATTACAAAGCCGGAAGACCCCGGACCCCCCTTTAGCCATGTGGATACCTACGGAGCACGAGAAATACGGCGTGGGTAAGTCTCCGCGGGGCGAACTTTTATTCCGCTCTGGCCCGAGCGGGTGCGCATTTCGCGTCCTTGCCCCTGCGCCCCTCTCGCTCTGCCGGGCTGGAAATGCCTAATTCTGGCATCGCGCTGCGGGTTTGGGGCTTTGCCGAGCCGGCTCCGGGCAGTGGGGTATGCGCTGGGGTCTCGCCCTTCACCGCCCCATCGGTGCTCCCCGCACCGGCTCCCGGAGTGCCGGGACGGCTGGGGGAGCGCGCGGCCAGCCCTCCTGCTGCGGGCTCTGCCTGCGGAGTTTGGAGTGGCGACGGGGCGTGTGTGAGTCAAGTTGAAGAGGAGGGTGAACGGCGTTCCGCTCCTCTCCCTCCTTATCTTTCTTCCCCAAAGAGGGCAGTGGGCTGCAACGATTCCCTGGGGTGGAGAGAGAGACAACAAGTACTGCGCAGAGAGAACACCCCCAAAACAGAAGGGGAGGGGGGCGCAAAACCTTCCCTCCGGCTCCCTTCGACATTCCCGGAGTGCGGAATGTGGCACTGTCCTCAAAGGAGCCGCTCTGACAGACCGAGCCTGACCCTAGCTTCCTTCCTTCCTCCTATCCCGGGTTTATGGGGTGTGAGTGTTTAGGGGCTGGGGGGATTGTAAATTTCAACATCTGCGCCTCTTTGGTCTTTGGAGGGGAACGGGTATTTCAGCAATGCTTTTACTTCTGGCCACCCTCTCGGCCCGGGGTAAGCGCGTTGGGGGTTGGTGGAGGACAGCTGTGGAGTGATAATGGGGAAGGGGAAATCAGAAAGCCTTGGGTCTTCGAGGCGAGGAGACAGCTTTTAGGAAAGCACTACCCTGACACTGGCTTTCGGAGGAGAAGGAACAGGGTAATGCTCGCTGTTCTGTGTAAAGGTGAACAACAAAGGACATTAATGTTGACTGATGAATACAGGAGTCTCCCTTCCTTTCCCTCCTCCCATTTCAGGCTGATTACAGTTCCTGTTTTTGTTGTTTGATTTCAGCTGGGTCGCCCCTTGACAGTTACTCCTTTTAAGGTTGTGGCTATTAAGAAGCCAGGCTCTCTGACAAGCCTGCAGCGGCCAAATGCAATTATAACCTCTCAGAAGGTTTAACAGGGAGAAAGCATTTTGGATTTTACTAACAGTCTTTATTCCCTATAATGCCCCGTTCTGCTGATTGGTGTACTTTTTCTTTTTTTAATTGGGTACAGATCTAGTGATTTAGACGATGTGTAGGTATCTGCTTCTGTTCTAAATTAATTTCCCTGTAATTTAGACAATGTGGAAAGCCTTTCCAGGGAATCTTAGTCATAGGAGATTTTTTTTTTAAACTTTGCATGGGAATAGGACTTTGGAGTCCACTGAAAGGACTGTAAGATTAAACAAAGTCAATGAAAGCTAATGAGCTTTCTTTCTGTTTGTGACTGTTCAGCAAGACAATAGTTTGTCCTGGACCCACCTTTGGGAAGGGGTTCCAGCCTTCCCTCTCTTCAAAGTGTGATGGGAACCTTTGCCAGGCACTGTCCTGGCAAGGAGTAGATGTTGGTGGTTGTTATTTTCCTTCTGTCCACTCTCCCCAACCTTTTTGGGTAGATTAACCCTTGCTGGGAAAGACATTGCCTTTGCTGAAATGGTGAGGAACTGGAGTGTCCTCTTGTCACTGGGTTTAACACTCATTGGAAGAAACAGACCCATCCAGCAACACTGTCCCGCTTGGAGTCGATCCCAGATTTTGCTTTCTTCCAAGTGTTAAATTATACAGATTATGGATGGGATTTATTTTCTTGATTTCTTTATGTGCCAGGTCACAGCTGGGTGCTGGTATTGATTAGTTTTTCTCTCGCCTTTCTTTATAAGCCTTGGGCAGAGGCTTAAAACACACTCTGGGATTTCCTGGAATGGCAAACCGGATATTATCGGTCAAATGTTTTGGGCTGCAGCAGACACCTTGCTTTTGGGTGGTTGTAATTTGGTTGCAGAGTAGGGGGAGGTGGGAGGGTGAGCTCAGCGTTGGGAAAAGGAGGTTGAGATGAGAAGTGAGGACAGAGGTGGGTCTGCTCATTTATACAGTATCACACATACAGGAATGTTAACCATCTTTTATTATTAATTTTTGAGCATTTGGCTTATGGAATGCTTAGCTGTTTTTTAGAATCCATCTGTTAGGCGTGTGCATTTGTGTGTGTGTGTATGTGTGGTGAAAATTTTGCTAGGATACTTAAGTGTGGACTTTATTTCTCACCATGGAGAGCACTATTTGTAGCTGTCTATGCTGCAAGTTTTTTGTTTGTTGTTTTAACCTTGGCTAGTGCATATGCTTTCTTTTCTAGTTTTTATAAATACGAAAGAAAAGATACTTTATAGACACAAATGTTTGGCTGATATCAGGTGTAGTAGTAATATAATTCCTCATTCTATGAAATAAATTAGTCTTTGTAACTTGGAATACCTGAAGTTTTAATGCAAATTGTATATTTTTCCAATGATGCTTTTTATCCACCATCAATTATATATGAGATAATTATGTGTCTTTATGTTTCAGTTTCAAGCAACATTGTAAATATGGATAAACTTTCTTAAATGTCATGCTAGTAAGATGTATCAGAGATAGAAATTCCTTTTCAAACCTGACATGTGGGCACTCTCCCCACCCAATTGGTGGATGGTTTTAAAACAATGTCTGCTTAATTTTATACCAAAGTGTTCTGATTCTAGGGAATTAGAAGATATAGTGATAAAGCTGTAGTCCTGAGGGAGAGGAGACCTTGTCTCTTTAAAAACATATTAGTAGGCACAATGATGGACATATTTTATCTTGGGAAATTCTGGGTAGCTCTTGGCCCAAAGCTAGACAGTGCTGCCAGCTGGGTGACCTTAGGTAAGTCACTTAACGTTTCTGAGTCCCAGCCTCTTGGTCAAATGAGATCAAGTTCCTTTCCAATATTCTTTAGAGCTCTTCCAAACAAATGGGTCCTTTGGTTAGAAAGATACCTCTATGGTGTAGAGATTGTTATAAAGAAAGACACTTCTGTTGTGACACATCCCGCATGGTTTTTAACCAGGATCAAAGGTAAGCAAAAGCTACCTGGCAGGCTGCCAGAACCAAGGTGCTGGTTGTTCATTTTTCAATCTGTTTGATTCTCTCTAGTAAGAACTCCACGCGCAGTGCCAAAAACGTTCTTGGTAGCCCCCTCACAAATTTCCTTATGATCACTACCTGCTTCCCGCATGCCCTCATCAGACATCCCTCCCTTTCCTCCCTTAAAGGGGTGGGAATTAGTCACAGAGAAAGTTATGCTAGGACTGTTGCATATATATTTCTGTGTTCGTTTATTCAGCAGCCATTTCTGCACAGGGTTCCCAGGTGAGCCAGCATATCTCACTAAGCTGCAAACTGCACCTCTCAACCCCGGCCAGATGTTTTACATGTGTGCGCCTGTTTAAGCTTAGAGGGAGATTATGTGCTGGATTGATCAGTGCATAAAATTCATGAGCCTGACAAGAAGCAAAACTCAGAACAAGCTGATCTGAAGGTTATGAGTGTCATTTTAAAAATGACATATTTAGTTCTTGTGTCATCGAGTCCTCAAAAGAATTCCTGTCCTCCATTTCTCTTGAAGTGTTCTGCTCTCATTCAAGTAGGAATCCCATTCCTTTTTAAAGCTCTCTCTATTTTAGGGGAAGCGATACCTTCTATTATTATATGGAATCTTTATGATACCTTTTCCTTGAAATGGGTGCTTTAATGGTAGCTTGTGTGGAAGAGTTGGAGTGAGTGTACCTGTCTTCTTAGCTGTTTTCAGTTTCTTAGGTATTAGTGTATTAGTGTCTTAAAATGTTTCCTCTTTGTGGTACCATGGTGTATCCACATAACATGTATGAATAAATAATGATATGCTGCCCGAAATTGTGACATTTAGAGCCTGGCACAGGATTCTATTTTTTTTTTTTTAATTAATTTTTTTGAGGGTGGCGGGAAGGGCAGAGAGAGAAGGAGAATCTCCAGCTGTGGGGCTCAAACTCCTGAATCATGAGATGTGACCTGAGCTGAAATCAAGATTTGGTTGCTTAACCGACTGAGCCACCCAGATGTCCCCAGGATTCTACACTTAAATGGAAGGTGAAGAGGAGTGATTTATATCCGTAGGCCAAGTACCATTGAAGAGCTATGCAGGCAGCAGGATGGCAGCTGATGTCCTTGAGCTGGTGGCCGCCTGTGGGAATGGCGTATACACATGTTTCCCTCTTCTGGTCATTCTACTAAGTGAAGATTATTTCACGAGGCCCTAGAAACACGGAGGTGCTGCCTTTCCTCTCTTTATTCTTGTTTTTTTTTTTTTTCCTCTTTCCCAACCCCTCCCCCCCCACCCCTGTGCCCCCCTAAGGTGGTATGGTAGATACTGCAAAGGAGATTATACAGATTTTGAGAAATTTTAGACTTTCTGGTCTCCAACTGTACTCTTAAGGAGACCACATTTTCAGAATTATCTTTGGATGTCTGGATTTCTAGCATAGTGACTTGATGCTGCAAGCATATATGGCAGAGTAACATCAAACTCTAAGGAAACCCAACCAAAATTCTATAACCATAACATATTAATACCATGTTTTATAGTTGAAAAAAATACAGTGAAGTTACTTTGTTCGGGTATAGTCTCTGAAACAGAATGGTAAGTTCCATTTAAGGGATGAGGAAGCATCTTCACAGAAATTAAGTGACTGATTCTACGTCGTGGCTTTCAATCTTGTTTCGGAAATACGCTGAATAGAATACCATTTTATTAGTCCATATTATCATCCATAATAGGAAACACCTCTACTTTTCTCATCTAATGTAGATACACAAATACCATTAGCACCAGCCCACACACATACAGTGCAATATTTGCTCATATTCTGTGTGGTGTTCTATTCTTTATCATTAAAAAACAAAACAAAACAGAACTCATCACTAGCTTTGACTTAATGACTCCTTAATGGATCCTGACCTACAGTTTGAAAGGCATTTCTCTAGGTATCACATTTGCGGTACAGGAAGGACTGGAACTCAGACCTTGTTGGGTTTCTACTCGAGTTCATTCATGACACTGGTTTTGTTGGTTTCTTAGCAGTTAGATATTTGTGCTTATTTTTGACTTAGAGTTTAATAATCATACTTTTTTCCTTCAACATAGTCAAAATCTGCCTTTTTATGTGCTGTTGTTTTTAAAGATGTAACAAATATCCAAAGCTATCACATGCACTATAGAAATCATCTCTCCAATTTCATGTCTATCTTCCAATTAGGATCTTTTTGACAAGGGCTGGTATGAACTGCATAGTGGCCAATTTTGGATATTTTCTCCATAATTTCCTTTGAGAATGATCTCTGGCTACTATAACAAGAATACATAGATTAAGTCTGCTGAGATAAGTTGTCAATTGTGGGATTACCACCCATTATTTTCTGCCTTTTTTCATGTTGCTTGCCGATCATTATTAGAAGAAAAAAGGCAGGTTTTTATAAAAAAACTGAACTGGTAATGTATTCGGCCAGAGTATATATAATAGTTAAGAATAAAGAAGTAAAGATCTCCAAACCTATTTTCATCTGAGCAATTAATTTTTTTCTTTTGTCTTTTTTTCTTCCTAAGTAGACTCTATGTCTAGTGTGGGGTTTGAACCCACAACCCTGAGATCAAGAGTTGCATGCTTTACTGATTGACCCAGGTGCCCCTCATTTAAGATATTTAAGTTTACTTGAGGAACCACTGTTTTTCTCTCTGACATTTATTTATTTTATTTTTAAAATTTTTGTACATTTAAATTTTTCTTAAGTTTTTATTTAAATTCCAGTTAGTCAAGGGATGCCTGGGTGGCTCAGTTGGTCAAATGGCCGTCTCTTGGTTTTGGCTTAGGTCATGATCTCACAGTTCCTGAGTTCGAGCCCCACATCAGGATCTGCACTGGTGGTGCAGAGCCTGCTTTTGATTCTGTCTCTCTTCCCTCCTCCTCCATTTGTGCTCCCTCTTTCTCTCTCTCTCAAAATAAGTAAACTTAAAAAAAATAAAATAAGTTCCAGTTAGTTAACATACAATGTAATTTTAGTTTCAGGTGTCCACTGCCTCTGGCTTAAAAAAAAAACAAAAAAAGTGTGCTAAGATATCACTGGATAGCTACTCATTAAATAAGAACCACCAAAAAAGGTGTTAATGTCTTTTGGTGATAAAGTTGCAGTAAAACTGATATGGGTTATCCTACTGGTTATATTAAATACGACCAGATCTTTTTGGTTATATATATGTGTATGTGTATGTGTATATATATATATAAATGTATATTATAATATATATATAAATATATATATTTATATATATATAAATATATATATATATATATCCAAAAAGATCAGGTTAGTATTTAATATAACCAGCAGGCATTTACGGAACACTTGATATACGTGAAGTATAGTTCTAAGAGCTTGTCATGTGTTGTCATTTAATCCTGTGACAACTCTGCCAGAGAAAATTCAGTTATCACTCACATTTTGTAGGAGATTGAGTCACAGAGATTAAATAACTTGTCTAAAGTCACACAACAAATGGTGGAGCTAGAATTGGAACCCAGAAAGTATTACAGGGGAACTGCCCCATGACCCCCTGTGCCAGGATTGCCTCATACAACAATTATTTGTAGGAGTTTGAATCTGTGATCCCACTCCTCAAAGTTTACATGAAAAAAAATCAATAGGAACAAAATTCTTTAAGTACGAAGTTATTCTTCACTATGTTGTTTGTGAAATAACATAGATGCCAGTTATTTATAGTTTAACCAGTTTTGGTTATTAGCACATCGGAGCATCATATACTCATGAAATTGGTCAATTTCATAAATAATACTGTTTCCCAAATATATTTCATGTATCAAATATTAAGTGACCAAAGAAATCAAAGTGAATATCGACTATGCCTGAAACTATAGAAGGTGTAGCACATAGAGAAGATAGAGTTAATGCACAGATGAGAATAATTCTTTTGTTAGAATGCGGGGATTATCAAAATTCTTTTTTAAAATTAGTTTATTTATTTTAGAAAGCAAGGATGAGGGGTAGGGGGAGAGAGAGAGAATCTTGAGCAGCCTCCATACTCAGTGCTGAGCCAGATGCAGGGCTCCATCCCACGACCCTGGAATCATGACCTGAGCTGAAATCAAGAGTCATATGCTCAACTAACTGAGCCACCCATGTGTCCCCAGCGAATTCTTTTTTAAAAAACTCTCTTTGTTGGAAATAGGAGCAGTATTAAAGTTTATATCACACATATTGGTGCTTGTAGAAGAGGGGGCTGGCATAAAAATGAGAAAATTGAGGTTATTGCAGTAGATGAGTTTAGAGAGACATGCTGGAACCAGTTTAGCAATCCTTCCATGGCGAAATCTGGAAGGATCTAAGATGGTTAGAAGACAGGAAATAACAGGGCTTGGTAATTGGATGGGAAGAGTTAGGGAAAGGAAGAAGTTGATGTCCCCCCAGGTTTCTGGCTCCAACAACTGGGTAAACATAGGTGGTTTCAACAGATGAGACAATTTTGTAAGCAGCACAGGTTAATGATGTAAGATCAGGAGTTTCTTTGGCCACCTAGAGTTTGCCATGTCTGTCAAATGTTCAGGTGGCCATAGCTGGTGGGCAGAGTCTGGAGCAAAGGATGGAGGCTCTGGACTAACCAGTATGGTTAGAAAGTTATTCGGTTTATGAGTGATGACTGAAGTGGTTGACCTACATAAGACTTTATTAATTGTATTGACTTTGATTATGTAGTCTGCTTGTTCATTCTAAGTTTTAAGTGACAGCCCCTAAATTTCCAAAGAGCAGTCATCATGGAGCACTTTATTAATATGGGTACAGGGTATTCTAAAGGAAGAAATATTACCTGTCCAGGTAGAGTTGGTAGTAAACTAAATTTTATGGTCTCCTTGCTTCTCATTAGTGCCTTGCCTGGCTAAGGCATCAGTTATCTCTATTTCTGTGACATTTCTCTCCCAAGCAAACATCTCACACCAGATTGGGCATGTTTGTGAGATTTCACCAACAGGATGTTGAAGAACAGAATGAACAAATATTTCAATAAACAATGTTTGCACATCCCTCAAACAGTATGTAAGTGTATGCGCTCATCCAAATATGGGAAAATGCTCAGATTTCCAAAACAATATATTAGTACATACAGGTTTTATGTGTGTGTGGTAAATATATAATACTTCCTACGAACCAAAAGGTCAGATTTGGAATTCTTGAAAGTATACCACTGTACTCCTGAAAACACGTGATTGGAGATAAGGGATTCTAGCCTCAGACAGCATTGAGTTCCCTTCCCCGAATGTAGCCTGTCATAACTTCTCACTGAAACGTCAGTAGGTGGACACAGGCAAACATTGAGAATATTAAAAATTACATCTGACAGAGAGTCTATTGCCAAAATTTGGGAGTAGTTTCCCTAAGACAGGTGGAACTGGATTAAGAAAACTAGTTGGTGGGGTGCCTTGGTGGCTCAGTTGGTTGAGCGTCTGACTCTTGATTTCAGCTGAGGTCATGATCCGAAGGTCCTGGGATTGAGCCCTGCGTGGGGCTCTGTGTTGAGTGTGGAGCGTGCTTAAGATTCTGTCTCCCTCTGATGCTCTCCCCTGCTCACACTAGCTCTCTCTTTCTCAAAAAAAGAAAATGAATTGGTGAGAGGAGAGTTTCCTTCACTAAGCAGAACACCTTCAGTGACCTGGGTAGGAAGATCTCTCATTGCTCTCCCCAGGTCACCAGTTAGAGGTCAGGTCAATACTTTCAACTTGGAGTGTTTCCTTTATCGCCTGGGGCATCTATGGTCCTTCTCTTTCCACCCCATCTTTGTATTTCCATTGAGGGATAACCACTTCCAGAAACTACTAGGATGGGGTGGGTGGGTGGGTGGAAAGGAGTCTATGGAAAATGCCACTTTACTTTGTCTTTGAGAAGTGTACTGTGGTCTGAGAAAAGTGATTTCATCGGTGCCCTTGAAGTGCTTCAGTAACAAAGCATGATGGATTTTGTAGTTTTGCCTACAGTCTCTTGGTGACAGAGAAGGAAGCAGTGTGAGAAGAGATGATCCTGTCTGAATTGCTGCAAACCATTGCATGTGGTACATGATGGCTTCTAGCTGGGAACTTAGAGCTGTGCACATCAACTAGATTTCGAAGAAAGGCCTATAAGGAGGACTCAGCACAGACTTTTCTTTTCAGCACTGTTCAAAGCACTGCAGGGAGGTTCAAGACCCAAGGCTGCATCAGTCAGCGATCACATTTGCATCCTACAGAAGAAGGAAAGCAACTAAATCTGGAAACAGGCATCTGTCACTTTGTAATAAACTAAAACATGAGTGTTTCTCAGCTGGGGAGGAAGAGGGGCGAACATGACATTCATATGGGGAGGCTGTTGGAAACTGCTAATACATGTGTGCATTATCCACCCATACTCATGTCCCCTGAAAGTGTGCCAGAAAGAGAAGCTTGGTGAGAGGGAGGTTGGTGGGAATGCTTCTGGATATGAAATTAACAGGTCTTCTTCTAGGTGAATTTGATAACCTTTCCTCCCCCGAGTTGTGAGCCATTTCATAAACCAAGCAATTTGTTTATTTTTATAAGAGTATTAATTGGACATTAGCCTAAAAATGTCTCCCTGGAATCTTTAGGCAGAAATGTAAAGATTTGGTTCTATATCTTTTTCTTTTCTCCAAAATACAGGATCTTATCTGTCACTGGTGACCAGAGGTGAACATGTTTTGTAAACATGGGTGTGCGTGGATGTGGGGCAACTTAAACATAGCCCCAGCCTGGGTCCTGGGGAGAGGAGAGTGTTGGTTATTCTTCTGAGGTTCCAAAGTTGGTGGGGCTTCTTTGATAGCAGACCTAAGAGGTTAGCTGGATTCTCAAAGAAACAGGGAAATCCAAACATGACGAGGTAGTTCTAGAAAGAATGAAGGTAGGAGAAATCACTGAGATTTTTCTCCAGCAATCTGGATGATAAACACTAAAAAAAGATAGGAACATTCCTACAAAATTACACTCCCAGTTAAAGTTTTCCCTTTATTCAATTTGCTTTTCTAAGGAGAATTAGATGTGTATTAATTGCACTCTCTATTTCACTTAATACTCCCATCTGTAATTTATAGAAATTGATCCAGGCAACCAGGCAAATATAGATATTTGCATTCTTGGCCCCACATTAGAAGGGGAAACATTATGTATAAATCATGTTAAAAATATGATGTGTTTTGAAATGGGAAAGTACTTAAGAGAATTGAAGAGGTGAGATACAAAATAACCTGGTGTTGTGCTGTTATAATCCATTGTTTCAGTTGAGAAATGGCATTGTTTGTTTTGACTTTGTATTTTTAATAATTTCCAAAATTGACATTTCTTTCTTTTGTAATCAGAAGTAATTATATATAGTCTTTTATAAGCTGACCATTATTTCCTATATAGAGTTTCTTCTCAGGATTAGAGGTTAGACTGGTGGAAGTTAAGTCTGGAATGCATGAGTTTAGTTTGTCATCTATGTCCAGGAAGTACTCTGTTCTGGAATTTCAAAGTGGCTTTCCTTGGTATACCGTCCTGATTACTTGTGATGTCGCTGCCCTGTTCAGTCTCCCTTAGCCACAGTGAATCTGTGCTTTCAGATGGCCTTGAGGTATATGTCTTTGAAAAAGAGCCCTAATCCTACTTTGAAAAGGAGCTTCAAACGAACTCACTTATGATAAAAATGCCGTTCTCTCCATGACATATTCGTTTGGAAAATGGATGTTGGTGTCATTGCACACTTCTCCATTGTTCTGTGAACTCTGTCCTGTGAGACTGTGGGCCCTGGGATAATTTATGCAAGAGACTTATCAACAGAGAGAGTCAACAATTCGAAGAGGTTTTATTTAGCAGTCAGGGGGATAATTGCTTATTCATGGGTGCTTTGGATTGAATGTTTATGTCCCCCTAAAATTCATATATGGAAGCCGTAACCCTCAGCATGGCTGTATTTGCAGTAAGGAGGTAATTAAGATTAAATGAGGTCACAAGGGTGGTGCCCTGATTGGATAGGATGAGTGTTTTCTTAAGAAGATACCCTGGAGAGTTTGCTTGCTCTCTCTACAGACCTGCACCTAAGAAGGGCCATCCACAAGCCAGGAAGAGATCTTTGACCAGAAACCCATCCTGCCATCCCTTGTTCTGGGACTTCTTGCTTCTAGAACATAGATGTGAAAATAAATGCCTGTCATTTAAACCACCTAGTCTATGGTATTTTGTTATGGCAGCCCGAGCTAATGTAATGGATCTGAACAGTTTTGGGCTCTAGGAAGAGGGACAAAGTGAACAGGTTAAATCCTGGACCTCAGTGCATTGCCCTAGTCAGTGTAGGTCCTTTCCATGGCTGAGGTTGGACTCCCCTGGCCCACCCTCAGAAGCACAGACTTAATTGAGTCAGACTGTTTGGTGATGCTTATCTACTCCAGGCATATGTTTATTTGAATAATGGCATTTTTGTGAAGTTGCTCACAACTTAAGTCATCTTAAGTCATCAAATCACTTTGGGTGCCTGCAAAGCATCTAGAGAAGTAGGTTCTCGAGATGCTTCCTGTCTTCCTGCTACAATTATTTATACAGAACTGACCATTTAGGTTAGTGTTTAAAATAGGTAGATGAGGTTTTACTGTATGGAAATTTGGTTGGAGACATCACTTTGGTGTACTTCATTTTAGAAAGGCCTGGGTGTTGAATACCAGGTCCCTGAGGAACATAAAACAATATTTGGGGAACCCCCCCCCCCTTTTCTGTCCTTTAGTAAGTTTTTCCTGATAGCGGATAGTACATCCCTCTAAGAGTTACTTGCTGAATATTTTTGTTTCCCTTAGTTGTAACTAGAAAGGCATATCCTGTGACACATTGATGGAGAAACTTAAATTAGATGATTATTTATTGGGTATGCCTACTATGTATAATGTAGCGTACTAGCTTAATGGGGCATACAAAGAGGTATAGATCTGGATCCATGAACAGGTGAAGAAACTAGAAATGTGTCATAGTTTTATCTCATTTAATTTATACATTTATTCAATGTAGGTGTATCTATTTTTTTTTTTTAAAAATTCAGTAAGGCAGTGCATAAACAGAAATCAGTGTGAAGGTTAAGAGAGATATTTCCCTTCAAGCTTTAAAGTGAAGATAAGGACTTGGGTGGTGGTGTTACTCACTTGTGAGCCTGAGGAAACACCCTGAGGAGGGAGTGTCTCATATCCTGGAAAACTCAGAACTTGTACAAAAGAATACAAGTTTCATTTTAAGATACTCTGCATAGAAGTGAGTCACCAGCTGCCAAGATTGTCCAATATAAACACCTGAGTGGTGTTGCACTTTAAATAGCTGGAAAGCCTTTTTCCTCTTCCTACTGGGCATTTTCCATACCCCCCCCCCCCCCATCCCATATTCCTATCACCTCACCAGGGTTAAGTACTTTAGACAATGCACAACTTTTTTTTTTTTTTTTTTTGTAGTTTTCTTCTAAGATTGAAACTTAGAGGAAGAAAGATGGATTGAGTATCTCTTACTCTCTTTCAAGAGAATTTTATAGTGATAAATGTTTACATTATGGGACACTAAGAGTGGATAAGCAGAGGAGAAAGTAACATGAATGCTTGTGGGCCTAGGTCTGTGTGATTGGCCCCATGCATGCACACTGAAACCTTAGAGCAAATCTAGAGATGGTGAGTGATTTGTTCAAGGTGACCCAGCTGGTAAGTAGTGGAGCTGAGATTTGGACACACTGTGCAAGTCTGAAGCCCATGGCCCTGTCGTGGCACCACATTCCTACATGCACACAGGCAGGCCTACAGTCAGAGTCTGGAGGCCTAGCCCCTGGCTTTGGGGTTCCATGGACAGTGGTGAAGAAATCGCTTGCCATTCTTTACTTTTTAAATAAGGTGTTGGTATTAATAGCAGGAATATGTGCAGTGAGTGCAGGTATCCCCAGCTTTGCAAAAGTTCGCCTTACACCACTTGACTTTCAGGACAGACCTATACTAGTACCTGTTTTTGCTAACCGAAAGAAATCCAAAGAGGATTTTACTTTTACGAAAAAGGCGAAAAGTGAAAATAGCGCTCAGCATTTGTTTTCGCCAGAGTTGTTATACAGGCAGCGCACAGCCCCCTGGCTGCAACTGTGGCGCCACCAAGGGCCTTTCCCAGGAACTACGTTCAGCCTCTCCGCATCAAGCCGCCATAGCTCTGTGAGCGGCTCCATTTATTTCATGCATCCTTTAGCAAGGTGTGTCCTCATGTATTAGGAAAGTCTAAGAGAGGTTATTTTTTTTAAATCTTTTTAAATGTTTATTTTTGAAACACACACACACACACACACACACACACACACACACACACACACACACACACAGTATGGGGAGGGGCAGAGAGAGAGATACACACAGAATCTGAAGCAGGCTCCAGGCTCTGAGCTGTCGGCACAGAGCCTGATGGGGCACTCGAACTCACGAGCTGTGAGACCATGACCAGAGCCAAACTTGAACAATTAACCGACTGAGCCACCCAAGCACCCCAGAGAGGTTATTTTTTGAGTCTGTGAATGCTAAAAGTTTTTGCATGTAAATTAATGGTAATTGCTTCTTTGCCTTATGCCATTTCTGCTTAAGAAAGTTTTCATAGGAATGCCCTACTTTCTGATAGCCCCGTCGTGTGCTGCCTGCCTACGGGTGGGGGCTATGGTAGAACACAGTGGTGCTGGAGAGGCCACTGGATGGGTCAGGGGTTGAAGATGGTGCCAGAAGGGTGTGGGGAAAAGGGGGTGGAGAGCCAAGGACCAGAGCATGCTGTGTGACCATAAAGGAATAGAAA
Organism: Neofelis nebulosa; assembly: GCF_028018385.1. Classification (NCBI taxonomy): domain Eukaryota; kingdom Metazoa; phylum Chordata; class Mammalia; order Carnivora; family Felidae; genus Neofelis; species Neofelis nebulosa. Next base: position 38,581,876 of record NC_080785.1, read on the forward strand.
TGTTTATCCATGAATGAGGGTGGACTTGGCCAAACCTGATGAGGAATAAGGAGGAACCCTGGAGTAAAATCCCAGGTTCTCAGTGACTGGGGGTGTTATGTCTGGGAGACTAGAAGGAGGAGAGGTAGAGGGGAGAGAGCATCAGCATTGATTCTAAGAACCATGGAAACCCTGACGTGTGAGGCTTTTGGTTCTGATGCTGAAAGCCTTTGCTTTGCATGGACCTGGGCATCTCACTCTGCCTCGTCTGTGTTTGGGGAAGCCTCATTTTGCAGGGCCAAGCAGCTGTTGCCTTAAGGGACCTTGGTGTGCTGGATTGGTACCTCTTGTTTGAATTATCGCATTCACCTCTTAATTTGTCTCTTGGCCTATAGCCTCTTCTTTCTCTAGAACATGATCTGCAGTAAACTGCGAGCAATCTGTTTTGTAAAGCAAATTTGTTGGTGGGGTTTATCTGGAGAAACAATACCTGCAATGTCTCCTTTGCAGTTAGGGTAGAGTCCACAGTCATTTCATGGCTCACAAGGCCCTTCCTAAATTGGCCCCTGTCTCCATTCCGGTTTAGTGTCAGGTAGTTCTTCCTCCTATACCCTGGGCTCCATCCTGGGGAACCACTGATAGATTCTCAGACTCTAGGTCCCCGTGCTTGCTGGAACTTGCCTTGCTCAACCAATTCTTTACTTGGAATGGGAAGTCCTCCTTCCCATTCTTTACTTGGAAAGCCTAAATGCGGTGTCTTTTCGAGCTGCCATTTCCGACTCCTTGCTGTAATGAAAACACTTGCCCTCCATTCCACATGGATGTCTGTAGCTGCCTGTCTCAGGGCCCTTCCTATTGCTGTGTGACACTGTCTACCATTGCTAAGGCTCCTGAAGCCTTGGAAGCCAGAGATGCTGTGCTGTTCAGCTTTGACTTCCCTGCCTGGTAAATACAGAGCTAACTTTAACCAGGCTTAGTAAGTGATGGATCAGGGAATGAGTGGCGTCTTAGTCCATTCAGGCTGCTGTAACAAAATACCACAGATTAGGTAGCTTATAAACAACAGAAATGTGTTTCTTACTGTTCTGAAGGCTGGGAGCTCAAGAACAGAGTGCCGGCATGGTCAGATTCTGGTGAGACACTCTTCAGGATTGTGGACTCCTTGCTGTGTCCTTACGTGTTGGAAGGGCCTGTGGAGCTCTGTGGTGTCTCGTTTATAAGAGCATTAATCCCATTCTCGAAGCTTTACCCTCATGATGCAAGCATCTCCCAAACACCCCACCTCCTAATACCATCACATTGGCTATTAGGATTTCAGTTTACAAATTGTTGGTGGGGGAGGGGCTCAGAGTTTCTTATCGTAGTGAATGGGTTCCTTGGAAGAGGGGGATATCTCTAAGCTTAGTGCGTTGCAGTTATTTGTTAAGTTTACATAGCGGGTTGTCCAGAATGTGTAAACTAGACTCTGAGAAGATGAAGCAACTAGACTGGCTGGGGAATCCCCCCAACACCCTAAAGTGCTGACCCAGAGGAAAAGGAGTATTTGTCAGAGAAGTGACCGGATTTGCCAAGAGCATATGAAACCACGTACATAAACTCTGAAACATACAGTATGGTTCTCTTTTGTGACCATATAAAATTGGCATTTAAAAATCCACATAGAGGGGCACCTGGGTGGCTCATTCGGTGGAGCATCTGACTCTTGATTTTGCCTCAAGTCATGATCCCAGGGTGGTGGGATCAAGCCCTATGTTTGGCTCTGGGCTGAGCATGGAGCCTGCTTGAGATTCATTCTCTCTCTCTCTCTCTCTCTCTCTCTCTCTTTCTTTCTTTCTCTCTTTCTCTCTCTTTCTCTCTCTCTCTCTCTCTTTCTCCCTTTCTCCCCCCCCCCCACCTTCTTTCTCTTGACCCCGCTCACTCTGTCTGTCTGTCTGTCTCTCTCTCTCTCTCTTAAGAAAGAAAATCCACATAGAGAATAAAAGCAAAAAAAAATTGTGAGAGCTATTTCATGAAGACATCGGCTGGTAACCACCAAACTCTGAGAAGACAGGACTGGATTTTTTCTATTATTGTATTCTCTGCTTAGTATAATAATGACTACATAATTTATAATATAATTTATAATATGAAAAATAAAATAAATTTTATTTGAGTCGATGTGGGTAGGTCTAAATTTTTCATGGCCCATTTACAAGTAAAGTCTCTATGACAGCATATGGCTGCTGGACTCCATTTACATGCCGGAAGATACTCAGACACACCTGTTTGTCACATGGTCTGGCCACCATGTAATAGGTGATTGTCGAAGGTCTTCTGGCTAACACAATATCTTAGATATTTTTTAAAAGTTTTCATTTTAATTCCACTTCGTTAACATACGGTATCATATTAGTTTCAGGTGTATGATACCGTGATTCAACAGTTCCCTACATCAACTGGTGTTTATCACCACAAGTGCACTGTGTAATCCCCATCACCTATTTAACCCATCCCTCCACCCACCTCCCCTCTGGTAAACATCAGTATGTTCTCTACAGTTAAGGACCTGTTTATATCTAAGACATTTTTAGTGCTTTCTGCAAGTTTCAGGTCTTTTCCAACTTGTCATTGATCCCACTTGGCACCAAAAGTTTCATACTGTTGCTTTTTAAGAATAAGAGTATCCTGAGATTGCAAAGCTGTTATCAAAAGACAAAAAACACAAAACTGCTACCAAGGATGCATTTAGCCTTTGGTGAGAAGCAGCACTGTCACTCTACTATAACCAAAAAATAAAGGGATCTATGACATGTTGAGGAGATAGACTACACTTGTTGTTTATAGCTTCCCATTTTTTCCCCGTGAGAACAGCCTTATTCATTAGAACATTTTATTAGAAGCCATCTGTCATGCCCTATGTATGGTATTGCAGGTTGTGCTCTGCACAAGGTGGCTGGATTTGGGAATGTTGTCTCTGAGAAGGATGCTCTCTTTCTGATTTGCACAGTAGTGTGATAAGAGCTAACAGGAACCCTGATCGTTGTCCTTAATGACTGCCTTGATACTGATTAGATAAAATTGTAAAAATAGAAAACAAATGTATTAGGATAAAATGCTGTTTTTATTGGCTTTATATGTTGGGGTCCTATCCAAGAGTTCATTAAAAAAGAAACAAAAATAAGAAAACATTACTGTGAAAACTCAAGTTTAAAAACCACTCACTTGGCAAGAATGCCTTGGAACGAGACTAGAGCATTGCAGCTAAATTTCTGTTACAGCAAGCTTTGAAATTACTGTCCGAATTCTGTTGACGAGCTTTCTGCTTTTCGGGGTGGTGGAGAAGTCTTCTGGCTTGGGAGGTACGAATTGTGATGGAATCATTGCATTTTCTATGTGGTACAATTTGCACCATTTATATTGATGCAGTAAAGCTTTCATGTCTGTAAAAAACCCATTTGTTTGATACCATCATACCATAAAGAACCTAATTCGGAGAGCTAACAGGGGTTTATCTTATGAGAACAAGAGCCTAGGGTTTTAATTTTGGTTGTTTGACAATAACTGTATGAACTGTATGAAAGTATTTCTCTCTTAGGGACTTCTTAGGGCCTCTCTGTAAAGTAAAGTTGGATGAAGTGATTTCCAATATTCCTTGAAATTCTAAAATTTCACTGTAAGGAGAGATATCCTTGGGCACTTCTGACTAGATGTCAGTGAAACTGACTGGAATAGTCTGTATCTGAAATGTTTTAGTTTGTGTTCAGGTAGCTGAAGTGTATGAGATAGTCTTGTGGTCTCTTGTGCCAGACAGTTTACTGCTTTTTACAGCTTTATGCGTTACCTCAAAACTTTTGGCAATTTGCAATGGGATTTGGTTATGTGAATTTTGGTAAGTGTTTGATAAATATCACATTAAGCCACTCTATTTCCCTAAGTCTTTGTATCCCTAATAAGGCATTGCCAGGATTATTAATTTATTCAAATGAATAAACTAACCCCCATTGTCCGTTTGTGAGTCACATTGTACCAATTCAAAGAAAACAAATTGGTTGAGGGGGTCAGATTTGCAAATCATTATTTCTGAAAGACCTTTTTTTTTTTTTTTTTTTTTCTTTTTGAGTTGTGACAAAAGAGCTCAGGGATGAAAATACATCACACTTAGCTGTCAAAAAGAAAAGAATCATCTTAGATCTCATTTCACATCCAAATTATAGCACTCTGAGACCACACTGTGCAAGACTGGTCAGATTCCACTGACTGGTTGAGATTACTTCCCTAATTGGAAAAAATTAGGACTATTCATCATTGTGACACAAGACAAAATGTCATCATGGCATGACATCCTTATTTTCCACCTGAAAAATGGTGGTTTCTGTGAGGGAAACCAAACCCTCCTTTCCCCACTCTTCCTTCCCATTTCCTGTCTGGCTCAAGTGGCCTGGAGTAGATCAGACAAAGAGTTGCAAAAAGCGGAGGGCACAGAAACAGGAAGAAAGCTGTCGTTTGGTTTTATTCCACAGAAACAGGTGTGGAAATGAAAATAAGGTGGAGTAGAAGGAAGACTTCATAAGCTAAGGAATTCTATCCTTGCAGAGACATTTGAAGTTATTTGCATGTAGGTAATTGATGGAGATGAAGTCTTTTTAGGCATGGGGACATCAAAGTGACTGAATTCTGAATTTTCATTTTGTTCCTCCTAGATCCACTCAGAAGGGAAATGGTTTAATCAGTTTGCCAGGATTTTCTGAGGAGGATAATAATTTTCTAACTATAGAAGTAATTATGGTTGTAACACATGAATTATTTTGGTATCGAGTTTTGTAATTTCTTAATATTTTGGCATACTTAAAATTTATTTGGGCAATTGCACTTTTTAAGCAGAATTTAAAAGAGAAAGGCAACTAAGTGATAAATGCTAGTCTGTCTCATGGTTGGCTTCTTAAAATATTTGTTCTACCCCCGCCCCCGGTGTCATTATTAACTGCTTTTTTTTTTTTTTAAAGAAAAGAGAAACAAACATGAATGTGTATAAAATGTGTAATAAGGGACCTCCCTCTGACTTACATCTATTTTTTTTTTTTTTTGATAGCTGTGGCGTTTTTGCTGGGTGACTTCTGTTTCTCTGCTAAATAAGCCACATCTTCTGTAGGTCTCTGAAATTATGTCACCCTCCAGAGTTCTTGCAGTACTCTAAAGGGGGTAGTGACATTTTTGTGTTTTTCGAATTTCCAAAGGGGAAAACTATTGTGCCATATTTGGTGAACATTGGGTCCAAATCCTGCAGTTTTTCTGCAGGTGTCTCATTAAGCACAATGGGAAGATTCTTGCATTTACATTTCTATCTCAGTACTAATGTTAGTTTGAGGTCAAATTGTTAATGTAACCGTATTTTGTGATGATATAGACTATTACAGGCAGCTCCTTGTTTATAGATTAATAGTAAATGTGTACTGAACTTTTACATTGTCAGCCACCATGCCAGGGTTGTGTACACATTTCGTTCTGTGCTCATGACAACTACATGATACTATTTTCATGCCAGTCAAATGAGAAACTGAGGCACAGAAGTGTTACAGAACCTGCCTAAGATTTCAAGGCTAATAGGTTGTGGAACTCTGATGTGCTGTCACATTCCAAAGCCCAGTACCTTCACCACTACGTTAGGATGTCTCCCCAGTTGGGTCTTTGTTGCTCATTTGTTTGGCTTTGGGATTAGGTTGGTGGTGGTCATGGTATGGGACTTGGGGGTGTCAATTGCCCTGAAGTTAAACTGTTGACCAAATCCATTGTTACAATGGCAGCACATGTTACCTCTTTTGAAACCAGGCAACTCCACCTGGATGAATGAGTGTAAGGTGTTTACTGACACAGAGCCAAGGCTAATGGTTGGACAGCCTGTGATTTTGAGACCTTTGCAACGGGTTGGGCCCTTGATGATCTGTTCCTTATTGAGAGTGTGCATGATGTCCTAGTGAGGTTCTCCAGCCCAGCCCATCCCTGCCCCTGGGCTCATCAGAATTGAGTGTGGGCTGAGACTCAGCTGAACAGGGAGTGCTTTCAGGAGCCTGGTGTTGTAGCATCCCTAAATGTGCAGCTGGGACGGACACACCTACCAAAATGACCCTTTCCCTCAGCTGCAGCCAGTGATGGCTGGTACCTCCCCATCATCATCTGCCAGGTGATGTACAAAAGATTGGATTCCACTTAGGAAAGTCAGTGTAGTACAGTGCACTCATAATGTGGGAAAGGGGAGTTATGAAAACGGATTGCACAACAGAAGAGACCTGGCAGATCTTTGGATGGGGTGGAGGATAACACCCTGACAAGTCAAGTATTGTGGTCACATTGAGTGTGTCTTTTATTTCAAGTGACTTTTGCCCCAGGTAGCTCACTGAGGATGACCCATGCTCTGCCTCCATTGTGAAGCCATCGGGTCTGATAGAAAATGACTTGAGTGCTTAAATTAGAACTTTCCTGCGTGTAGACTAATAATACCCTGTTCCATTGATATGGGGCTTTTTATTATTTGTAGCTTTTCTCACTTGTCCTCTTTGATTCTTTTAACCTCTTAGGAGGTAGATAGGAGGAGATCGGTCCCATTTTAATGATGAGACAGTTAAGGCACAGGGAATGAAGTGACCGGCAAAGCACAATGTGACAGGTCAGGACAGCCCAGCTCTGCTTGTTTGAAGGACGATCTCAATTTGTTCCTTTGTCTACGTATTTCCCCTAGCTGCAGAACTTTGACCATTTGCCACATGCTTTGTACACATGCATGTCTGCGTAGTGGACTGGACGAGATCCTGATGGGTGGCCACCATGTTTAGATGAGAAGATCTGCGTGCCACCCCATACTTTGTTGCTGTCTTCCCCAGACCAACCTCAGCCTCCACGTTGTCAGTGCTGTGTGTACTGGTACCCTGTAGTTCATTATTGTTGGTTTCCTATGGATTCCTTATGATTTTTATAGCCCATGTCAGTTTTATTTAAAAATTTTTGAAGTGTGGGAATGGTGCTAAGCTTTAGTTTCTTGCTCTGTAAACAGGGATGATAACACCTGCCTTGCTTATTCACAGGGTAATCATGATCAGGGGAGATCATTCTTGTGAAGCCATGGAAATTATAAAGGGCTTTACAAACATAAAAAATTACTATGGGTGACCTTAAGGTCAAGATGGAAATCAACTCTAGTTGGAATAATTTGTCATGATACCGCCCATAAACCCTTCTTTCTAGGCCTGCTGGAAGCCCTTTGGAGGATTTGGGGGGTTCACACAGGTATTTATGAAGGAGCAGAAAGATTTACAAAGACCCTTGGGAAAGGCCTAGCTCACACTTGTGGGAGCCTTTGTCCAAGGCATATGACTGTAAGAGCAGGGCTCTCCTGTCAGGAAGGAGTCACAAGCTGATCTGTAGGGAACCAGGTGTTTACAAGGTGGGTCAATGCCATGCTGCCTGGCACTAGCCCAATACAGATAGTAGCTTATACTTTTGCAAAAAAAAAAAAAAAAAAGAAAGTCACTTTGGAGTCTATGTTTTATTTTAAACCTCAAGACAGATATTTCCTTTGTAATGCTCCTGTGTGAAGGTAAAGTGGAGAGAAAGTGCCTAGAGCAGTGTCCACGTGAAGTGCCCAGTGATCATGCAGGAGGGAGGGAAGGAGGGCTTGGGAAAACCTGACCCTGCCCAGATGTCTTAGCAAGTTACAGTCACTCATGCAGCTATATCTGTGCAGTATTTTCTGATGTATGAGTTCCTCCTTTGTGCCAGGTTCTGTGCTAGGTGATGGGTCAACATTGGGGAGGGTGGGGATTTTGGATCTCAGGAAGCTTAGAAATTTACTCCTCCATTAAGTATGTGTTAGGTACGCGTGTTAGGCAGTGCACTATGCCGTTGGTACAGAGATGAACAGTGAATGCCAAGGAGTTCAAACCTTCATGGAGAAGACAGAATGGATCACTGATTGTGTTCTTGGGAGAGGCACACAGAGGAAGGGCCCCGTATATCTGGGCAGGCCAAGTGTGTCCTGGGAGCTAAGGCTATTTGTAAAGAGTTGCGAAGTAATTGTTGGAGTTAAGTAGGTGGAAGAATTGGGGAAGCATGTTTTTGGTTAAAGAAAGTGTAAGTAAAGGCAGGTAAGCCTAATGGTGTGTGTGGAGTGGCTGGGGAGCTGGACTAGATTGCTGCTAAAAGATTGTTATCATAGTATTCCTACATGTGGCTGATGCATTACCTTATTCCAATTTAAGTCTTTGGCTCTCAATCCAACTGATCCCTTCACCTGTCACTCCCAGGAGTATTGGAAATGAGTTATTTTTGATGAATAGAGTGATTGGGAAGCCCTAGTGGTATTCATTAGACACAACTGCAAATGCTACCTGGCCTGCAGTGGAAACGGCTCTTCCATCCCGAATGCCTATGGCTTCCTCTTTGAGAAACCCTCATAGACCGAATCCCATAATGTGACAAGGAGGTGAGCATGCATGCTGTTCAATTAAGGCAGGAAAGCCAAAGCCTCACAGTTGGTGAGCCATCGGTAGTGTCTGGAGTGCCTTTTCTATTAATATCTTTTGTTTGAAATTTCTTTTGCTCTTTCTGGTTTCCAAGTTTTATTGCTATTGTGCCTTAATTCTAGATAATACCTTAGTCGATAGTGTCTTTGTTAAGAGGAAACACTTAATTCTCCTCCTATTCCCAAGTGGAGGAACAACATTAAAGAAACAGCCTGTCCTTTCTCTGTCCCTTCTATCCCCCCCCCTTCCCCCCCACCCCCTTCCTTACTTGATTGGCTGTTGGCTGGTTACTTGGAGAGAATGTATTTGGCTGGTCTGGCTCAGTCCCTCCTTAACAATGGTATCTGTTCTTGCAGAGTCTGCCTTCTGATTTGTGAGGTTAGTGGTGGTGTGGGAGGCCTGCATGTTTGTGACTTAAACTCAGTACAGGAGTGTTAGCTGGACCCTGTGTACAGTGATGTGGTTTGTGTACTGCACAAAGGGAGCAAGTGGTGGCTGGAACCCTGCCAGAGCTCCCTTGTACCCAGCCAGCTGTGCTGGAACCCAAGCTGTTCCCTCTGCTCATTTGAACAAGAGCATTGTGTAGACCAGTGGCCACCATGTTGCACAACTCCAGAGGGCACTGTTGTGTTCTCATTGCGTTCTACGTCTGCTGTTCTAGATCTTACATGTTCTGCCTTGGTAGTGAGCAGGACGTGTTCACACCCAGCTGTGTTGGTCCTTGTGGGGATGGTTGCTAGCCGACATTTTTTTTTGATCCCCATTGGTTTGACAGTGGATGAAAGGGGTGTTATTTATTACTTTACCTGGCCCTCTAGTTTCCTTAGTGAAATGAGGCTTTGGTGCTCTGTGAGCTCTAGATTTTGTGTCTCACACGACATACATTTTGCACATGTTTGTGACTTAAAGTTCATAGCGTATGGGGCACCTGGGTGGTTCGGTCAGTTAAGCATTTGACTTTTGGTTTCGGCTCAGGTCACGATCTCACGCTTGGTGAGTTTGAGCACTGCATCAGGCTCTGTGCTGACAGCATGCAGCCTGCTTGGGCTTCTCTCTCTCTCTCTCTCTCTCTCTCTGTCTCTCTGTCCCTGTTTCTCTGCTCCTCCCCTGCTTGTGCTGTCTCTCAAAAATAAACAAAGTTAAAAAAAGTTCACAGCATAGAAGAGTATGGAGTATGAAGCTGAAGGTTCTCTCCACCTCCCGTCTCTCTCCTTTTTGTAAGTCACCATTGCTGATGCTTTGGAGGAGAGTCTCTTAGATCCTTTTCTGTTCTGTTGCTGTGTGTGTTTTTAAAAATGGGATCATGGGGTACCTGGGTGGCTCAGTCGGTTAAGCATCTAACTCTTGGTTTTTGACTTGGGTTCTGATCTCACGGTTTCATGATTTCAAACCCTGTGTGGAGCTCTGTGCTGGCAGTGTGGAGCCTGCTTACAAATTTTTCTTTCCCTCTGTCTCTCAGCTCTTCCCCCAGTCAGACTGTCTCTGTCTCTCTCAAAATAGGGAAACTTAAAAAAATTTTTTTTAAATAAAAATGTGATCACATTAAGTTTTCTAACTTTTTTGACATTGTATTTTTCCATAGAAGCATATTATAAATGTAGCTATCTTTATAAAAGTAATATATTTTTAAAGATTTATTTAAAAAATTATATGTAATACTAATTACCATAATACTTAAGTATGAGGCTCACTGTGTGTCTGCATTGCTCTAGGCCCTTACCATGACAGCCCTGTAGGGACAGGTACTTTAAGTACCATCTTTCAGCCCAAGAGAGTGAGGTACAGAGATCACATAACCTGTTTAAGATCATGCAGAGCAAGACTGTAACATTGGTGTTTGAAGCTAGAATGTGTCATGGCTGCAGAATGCATATTCTTAGATCTACTTGATAGCATGTGGCATAACATTCAGAAGGTGCAAAAAGTTAGTGATCTGATGACAATTGAGGTTCCTGGCCATTTCCCTTAACTTCTCATCATCCCTGGGCAGCCCTCTGTCAGTTAATTGTGAGCCACTTGGGAATATATGCCCAGACTGCACTGTAGACCTGTTAATGCAGAAGGTGGTACATGGGCATATTTTTTTTTTTTCTTTATACCAGCGAGATACAAATACATCTGTTGTCCATCCATTTTAATCCTGTAATCCTGCTTTCTATCACCCTTTATTTAGTTCCTGGCGTCCCCCATTCTACTTTCTGCTCTCTGTGTTTGACTATTTTAGATATCACATGTAAGTAAAATCTTGGAGTATTTGTCATTCTGTGTTTCTCTGACTTAGCATAGTATCTTCTAAGTCCATTCATATTGTCAGTGACTGGATTTGCTTCTGTATTAAGGCTGGAAAATATTCCACTGTATGTATATGCCGCATTTTCTTTCTCCATCCCTGGTGGATGTTCAGGTTATTTTCACATCTTGGCTATTGTGAATAATTTACCTTTTCTTTTTAATAGATGTGTACTGTTACACAGTAGGAATGTATCATAATTTATTTAAACACCTCTGTGGTTTCCAATATCATGCTATTCTAAACAATGCGACCTTCAAGATGTTTGTTTATTATATGCAAATACGTGCAGTCATGTAACTACACATGTAAATATCTCTGTACAGTATATTCCTGGAAGTACAATTGCTGTGTTAAAAGGGGTGCACATTTACACTTTTTGTAGATGTTGACAAATCTTCCTAGAAGTCTGTACTATTCTATGCTCCTACCAATGTCCTAACTTCCTCACTTCCTTGGTAGCATTGGATATTATCTCGAATAGTGTATTAGTTTGTAAAATGATGTCCGTACACCAAATGAGGGCAATCAGCAGCATTTGAAATTAGTTATCTTTAGCTTATCCAGTCTTGATAGGATTCACTTGCTCAAGAAGAACAGTTATGTGCAAGTTAGGCAGATACTCCCTCTTTTCTAAGAAATGTCTTCCATTCTTTTTCTTTAATAATGCAGTTACTATGAAGCTTTTTTATCAGGTTCAGGAAAACACTCCATCTCATCATCAACCCAAGAAGCTTTCTAGAGGGGCAAGCAGTTACTGATGTGGGAATCTGGACTCTGTGACCTCCAATTCATAAACCAGCCCACTGTGCAAGCCCCTCTTCCTCAGGTGGTGAAATCATGCATAGCCACCAAGTGCTGGGTGGTACCATGAGGAGTCCGGCTACTCGAACGAAGGGTGCCATCATTGGGATAGTGCCTCTTACCAACTGACAGTGAGCTCGTGCTGTCAGCATGGAGTTACCTTTGGGGCTTGCTTTTTTCTCATCGGTGCTGTCCCTTGAGAGGGGCGCACTGATTCCATTTCTGAGTGCTTGGGCTCCACAGGATCACTGCACCCTTACTTGTAAGGCTGGAAGAGCAGAATTTCTGTCTCATCCACCTGGCAGATCCTAGATTGTCTTGTGTGGTGTCAAAGGCTGTTGGCTAAAGGAAAGGGGGATTTTGAGCATCAGGGGATGCTGTGCCTCCATTTTCCTGAGGCCTCTGATCCTTGGAATGCTTGTTGGGAGGTTTGCCAGGGGCAAGGTTCCCCAGGAAGTTTTGCAGCCTCCAGGGGGGTCTGCGTTGAGGTATGCTGGCTCCTTGCTGTGTTCTGCTGTTGCCCAACTTTGGGCTCAGTGGACACCATTTCCTTGGTATGGCCAGTTGTCCACATACTGAATGATGGGTTCCCGGTGCTGACAACTGCTCGGTGGTTGACTTTGAAGCTATCAAGTTTTAGTTTTCACTTTGCTATTTTGTTTTCTAGTCAGGTTCTGTTTTAGCCTTTGGACTTACTACGGAACAAGGAGCTGATGTTGTCCCCCTCCCACTCCTTTTAAAACCAAACTGACAACTTGTCAGTTTACTGACAATGAGCCAGAAGTTTGTACAATAGGGAGAGTCTACACTGAAAGTGTTTATGTTTATCCTAAAGTAATGCGAGTGTACATTCAATATTCATTATACAGTTCACATGCCTGTTTCCCCGGCAAATGCCTGATTTTGACGGTTTTCAACAAAGCTATTCTAATCTCCTAAATCTTGACAACAGAACTGCCAGCTTTATTTCCATATTTCTAATTAAGCTAGCTTTTTGTGGAGTGTGGAAGAGCTGGTTTTGAGGTGACTTTATGTCAGTTAAAAAATCATGTTGTGATGCTAGAAAAACTTCCTTTTGAGGCACTTGTGTTCTCCTTGAAGGACTTCTTTGTGTGCAACCTCTGTGTGTGTGTGTGTGTGTGTGTGTGTGTGTGTGTGTGTGTGTTTAAAAAAATTGCTTGTTTAGGGGCATTTTCTGGAAACTCCCTAACAGGTAATGATACATTACCACTGTGTTACTTGATATCTGTAAGACAAGGTTCCTAGAGACTTCACTTAGAAGTTTTTCTCCTGTGGCCACTTTCATTTCTATTTCTGTTCCTAAATAAGTGCACTAACATTTTGAGCATTTCTTAACATAACTTCTGAGGACCTGGATAAACTCAAACACAGTTTTTAAAAATGTTCATTCTTTTTATCATCATTGGTTCATTTTATGTCTGAGGTTGCTGTGCTATCAGGTAACCTTTATAATAGATATTATCCTGATTTCTCATGGGTTGGTTAACATAGTGAGATCTTCACCAAAGCTTCTCATCTGGCAGCCTGCTATATTCGCACATGTATTTGGTGGGTGAGCGCTTCTGTGGTTCTCAATGGAAGATGAAAGGGTCGATTCAAGGGAAGTGTCATGGATGACAGATAGAAAAATTATTTGTAGTTTTTAGATCACTTTTCTTAAACGTGTGCACAACCAATCATTTGCATGTGACTGGCTGCTACCAGCAACCAAGTGATGTCATTGTCATTGTAGTTCCGACAGCTTCTTCGTAAGGCTGGGCACTCGGTGTATGTGAAGTGTCTGGTGGTACTTGAGGGGTGATGTGAGGAGACCGTTTATTCTCAGTTCACCTCCTTGAGTGTTTCTCTGTGGCTTCCTCCCGGTGGGTATTTCTGTTCCTGGCTAAGTTGTAGAGGCTGGCAGCAGAGAAGTTGAAGAGGTTTACAAAGCGAGTCTTTGGAATACGAAGGGAGATAGAGGTACTACTGCTGCTGATTTTGTCTCACAACTCCCTTCTCCCCTTGGGTCCCCCTTGCCCTCCTTGATTGTCTTCTGAGGAAGCCCTGGGCTCATTTTAAATTATGGAGTGACTTAGGACCACTCAAAATTAGGACAAAAGGCATACCATAAGCCTTACTTGCTGAGTGCATGGGTGAGTGATCCGGCCAAAGTCCTGATTATATCCTGCATCAGGGACACATGTGCTGCTGTAACACATTGTCTCATTTCATCCCTAACCATGACCGAGGGAGATGAGGCCTGCAGCAGCCTTCAGAAGGGTCTTAGGGAATGAGAGAGTGCTTTTGGTGTCATAAGGCACTTTGGGATTCTTCTAATCTTGATGCTGGGTACTTAAAAGAGTTTGTTTATTGGATCGACCATGGCTCTGCAGCCTTTCTGCTAAATCCATGAAAGTCCTAGGGGACGAGTGTTACAAGGTGTGTTGTGTGCATGAAGCATGCATGTGCCTGCACCCGCACACATGCAGCTGTGCTAAGCAGATGACGACTGGCAGCCGTTCATGCCCAAGAGACTCCCCATGGTGTCTCCTTGGCATGAAGCACAGCATTTCTGTAAAGCAAACCTAATGCCGTGTTGATAAAGATCTAGATTTCCCCAAAGGGTCACTTTTCTTAACTTTATAAAAGGGCTTTATTTCAAATTTTTGTGAAAAGAAATCAATATTTCCCTATTGATTCCCTATGCATATCATCTATGAATTGACTTCCAAAGAAATTGGTTGACAAATGTTTAAGAAGATGTTTTACTTAACAACAATAGCCACTATTACATGAGCAGTTCTATTTGTCAGGCACCAGGGTAAGTGCTTTTAAATGCTTTATTAGCTTGTCTACTTCTCACAATAACCTTGTGAGGTAGATGTTGTTATTATCATCCCTATATTTTAGAAGAGCTATGTGAGGTTTGGAAAGATTACCTGCTCAAGGTCACACAACTATAGTAATGGGTGATACCAGACTCAGTGCCCAGGGCTCTCTGACTCCTGAACATAAACTCTGAGATTCCTCAGCCTGTGCTGATTGTGTCCTGATTTCTGTAACAGCAGAACAGGCACCACTTTGCAGGGGTAACATAGGTTCCCAGTGTCTCTGCCTCACGACTTGGTCTGGCTGTGATTGCGTGCCCAGGAGCTGAATTGTCGGACAGGGATGACTGGAATTGGAAGTTGGTTGATTGATAGGAGAATTATTTTTCCTTCTACCCTCATCCCTTCACTATCCCTGTTAATCTAGGGCAACTTAGGATACAAAAGGATGACCTTACCGAAGATCTCATTAAAAGGCTGCTCATACCTAGATGATCAACATCTGTGCGGTGCTTTCATTAAAAACAAATACAAACAACTGCACTCACTGAACTTGTTTTATTTTATGTGCAGTCTCAATGCTGAATACAGTACTCTCAGCAAATGCACTTGGTTAAGAGAAGTAGGTACTCAGGAGACAGCTTACTATAATGAGTCAGTTTCTACATTGTTACTGAGCAGGACTTAGTGGTTAGAAGACTCTGGGGGGTAAAAATTGCCGTAATTAAAATACAGTAATTGGCAGGTTAGTGCAAAAAGGTTTTTCTGTTTTGATTCCAGAAAAGCCAAATAAGGGCATTGTATGTATGAGATTTTTTTTTTTCAGTACATTTTTTTCAGTGCCAACAAATAGCCGTTAAGAATTTCGTATCGTTATTTATAATGGGAAGGTAAAATGAGAGGTCACACGGACACAGCTGCATGATTCCTGCACGAGGGAAAAACAAAGCTGCCAGCCTTGTGTTGTCTTTGGAGTCAGGGCCAAGTAGAATGCTGTGGGTCAAGGGGCGATCTTTAGACAGGGGTTCACAGACCCATAGGCTTCTAATGAGTACAAGGTGGTGGTCTGGGTGGATTTCAGGGAATAATTTCCAGATCCCAACTTCCGTATATATTCTTTCTTTACTACCTTTAGGTCTTCTCCCACAGATGGTAGAAAGGCCAGTCTCCCGTGCATTCCTAATCTTAAGAGGGTACTCTTCAGACCCTGCGCTAGAAAAACTCCTGGACTCCAAACAAAGAGATGATTGAAATAGCGGTGTTGGTGTTGATGAAAATTAATGACTCTAATGACAGGATAACAAATACTTTTGCAATTCAGGTGGCGTTCACTTCTTTATTTTCCGCAAATTGAAAGAGGACTTAATTGAGTTGTCAGTTGATCATTAAAAATAATTTTGATGATAGATCACCCTGAGATTGTTTCTGGCGTATGTTCCAGGAGGAATTCAAACTATTGAGGAAAATTATTACAACACATTTAAATTTCCATGTAGTTATTTGTGTGAACAAGTTTTCTTAGCCTTTAGATTAATAAAGGGGGAGGGGCAGATAGGAATAAAACTGATGAAGAATTGTGTCTCATTTTCATCTACAAATGCATAATTTAATTGGAAAAAGTCATTCATTTGTCTTCTTAAGCGATGCATTTCTAAAACAACTAATTTTTATTTTTAATAATAATTTATGAAACATGTAATATTTATGGTTTTGTCAGTTGTCTACAACTAAAAATAGAAATCCAGACCCCCCCCCCCCAAAAAAAATGAGAGTCTTATGGCCACAGGAAACTAAAGAAATTCACATTTATGTTTTCATGTAGGTAAATCTAAAAAGGCCTTATGACCATAAAATAATTTCTGTGTTAAGTTTTTAAAGTTTCCTGTGTCCATAAGATATTTACACATATATAACATTTTTCTGTGAGTTATGCATATGTGTTATTTATACTTTATTTGCAGAAATATACATTAGGATGGTTAATAAAACTTTGAAATATACAAATATTTTACATTAAGACAAAATTCTGTGGGGGAACTGGAATGGAACTACAGAAATCAAAGAGAAGAAGGAACAAAGTAAATTTCTTTTTCTCAAGAGCTTTTTCAGTTTTTTTTAATGAATAATGATAAATAGCAAATAGTTCTGGTGTTTTGATTTAGTTGAAATCATTGTAGAGAATCGTGTTACATTTTAGTTTTCAAACGTCATTATATGATACCTTGGAAATTAGATCCTCTTAACTAAACTTGAGATGAAAAACCTCAGCTGTCAACTGAAACATGGGTGAGGGGAAGCGTAGTTGTAATTCTTTTAGTAGGTGTGCAAGCACAAACACTGGGGAAAACTTGAAGACACAGCGTCCTCTAGTGACAACCAGGTACCATTCATCAGGTAATACAATATGGATTGTATATGTGACAGAGAGCCCTGAGATCAGGAGGTCTCTGGAGACTTTTGGGGACACATGAAGAAAGGTATTGGGAAGAGCATCTTCTATCCTAAGGTGGTGGAGGAGAACTTTTAATTAAAATAGTTAATAATTATTATTATTTAAAAGTCTGCCTTTATTCCCTATAATCATGGTTTCTTTCATACATGTGGAGGTGTGTGTGTGTGTGTGCGTGCGCACGTGCGTGTGTGATGTTTGGGTGTGAGGGTGAAGAGAAGGTTTTGGGTCCTTTTGCTAGACAAAAGTAAAAATCACTGAGCCTGTGATTCTGTACAAGGTGGCTCTCACATGCATTTCCATGATGGAAGGTCAGCAGCTCATTATTAGATTGAGCAGTGAGTTGGATGGGCTTCTGACTCTTCAAAGCCATTGGGAGAGAAAAGACAAAGCTAGAAAAAAACCTGTGTTTCAAGGATCACAGAAGTCTTTTCCAGATGATGTGTGCATGTGTGAGAAACTTGTTTTCAGACAGTAGGAGCCATCTTAGATTGTGTACTAACATCTGGTGGGTAGATACCACAGACTCTGATAGCCAAATGACAAGTGGAAGGTTTTCAATTGGTCAGGGTGGGAGTTGGCAGATGGTATGGTCCTGGCCATGGTTCAAACCACACCTGGCAGGCCAAGACAGGGCAGAACGCAGGTGGAGAATCAAGAGGGAATTGGTGTGTGGTGGAAGGAAAGAGGAGGGAAGGTACGGAGGAGGGAAAGGCCTGCACCGGAAGGACCAGAGTGATCCTCTCTGAGGCATGCCTGTGGGACACCTACCGGGATCCAGTCCCCCAGTTGACAGGATGCATAGATACCTTACTTACTCCGTTAACTTACTTTGGTCACTCCATTGTTGGACATAATACTGCTCATGTATACTTTCTTGGGGGCCATTTTCCACGTGGAATTGCCAATGAACACATCTTGCTGTGGGGTTTAGCTGCACCAGCGCCTGACCTTGGGCATTTCCGACCTTTCCTTCAGCAGGCATAGCTGTGACTGGGGTCTCCAGCAGGTCTCTGTAGTGTGTTCAGAGTGTTTGGTAGCCTTTGGGAGCAGATGATTCCTAAATATTGCCCAACTAATAACTATTTAGAAAGCCACACTAGATCCCAGTGGAACCCTTTTGAACTAACTGCTGACTGCCTTTAAAAGAGCAGCGCAGGCTTCAAAGCCACTTCTGTTTTGCTCTGTTATTAATCTCTTTAGGAAATGATTCCTTTGGGAACCAGGATAAGAGGACCTGCTGCCTACAAAACAGCTGCCTGGCCACTAAGTCTTTAGAAAGAGACAATAGAAAATAATCTAGTACAACAAGGTCTATTGTCCGGAAGTGACATTTTCCTTCTTCCCTCGAGTTGAAACATGGAAAAGTAATTATAAATTGGGGGCTGGGGAGGCACCAGCCCTTATTGCTGTTTCTCTCTCACACAATGCACAAGGGAGATCGTGCTTTTTAGCAGTTTGTTTCCTCCCCGGTGTTTGGACAGAATGCCTGTAAAACCTGACACTAAATTAATCAGGCAAATGTATAGAATGTCAGAGGGATTACATTGGATTCTGGGTAATCATTGGTTGGCCTTTGAGTTGTTGACATGCCAGATGTCTTTGGTATCAGTGAAATGATAAATGTCCATGTGATCAGACTGGTTGTCATGAAGGGCTCACAGGAGCTAATTAAACTTCTTTCTAGTTATCAGGTTTTGTTCATATCTGAGACTGTGTCTTTTGGACAAAGGTGTACCTATGGGGGTCCTTTGAGACAACAGGCTGTTGTTTTTACCTATGCATCTATAGCAAAAAACAAGATTTAACACTTCATGGTTGAAAATGTGGGAAAAAAATGTAAAGAAACATCTATCTATAATGTCATTACCAGAAATAACCTACTGTTATTCTTCACATTTGTGTCTCTACATTTTTAAGTGTATTTGATTCATTCTTTTTAGTGACAGTATCATATAATATTTACCATTTGGTATTATGGTTTTTCCACTTAATGATAGATGGCAAGCTAATTAATTTATCTCTAGTACAGAAGATAAACACTTGAAAACGTGAATTACTATAATTTTAGGTAATTAGTGTAGTCTAGCTTCAGAGGAGGAATTGCCCTGATTTTTACCTCTGTTTCTTATGCTGGCAGTGAGTATCTAAAAGTCACTTGTGTTTTTCATACAATGGAAATGAGAAATACCTGGCCTTCATCTGAGATTAGATGCCCCAAACAGGTGACTTTTCACTAGAGATAGAGGGCAAGCTGTCCCAGAAATTTGGGAAAACTTCTTACAACAAAATAGTACAGGACCTAAGAGAGCCTAGCACATTAAAGTGAGCCCACGAAAACGAGATAAAGCCTCTGGCTTTTCTTTTTCTAGGAGTGTTTCTCTCTTTTTTTTGTGGACATTTCCTTTGGCCAAGTGAGTATCCTTTGGCCAGCTTTCTACATGGAGGACATTGTCTTTAAATTGCTGTAAAGAATCCCAAATTTCACAGCACTATAAACTTTCTGGAATATTTGCTTTAAGTTTCATTTGGACCGTGTCCTGGGCTGAATTGTCCCCTAGAAATTCATATGTTGAAGTCCTAACTAACCCTCAGTACCTTAGAATGTTGACTGCATTTGAAGACTGAGACCTTACACAGGTGGTAAAGTTAAAATCAGGCCTTTAGGGTGGGCCCTCAGCCTCTCTGACTGGCATCCTTAGAAGAAGAAATTTAGACATAAAAAGAGACACCAGTGGGATGAGTGTAAGGAGGAATAAGCACGTGAAGACACAGTAAGAAGACAGCTGTCTGCAAGCTAAGAAGAGACCTCAGGAGAAACTAACACTGCAGACACCTTGACCCTGGGCTTCCAGCCTCCCGAACTGTGAGAAAATAAATTTCTGTGGTTTGACCCATTCACTCTGTGCTATTTTGTTTTGGCAGCCCTAACAAACTAATAAGGCAGCAGAAGAGTCATTTGACGTATTTGGGGTATGTTTTCCAACTACAACAATATGGCAAACTTTTCCATGGGGGGTGTGAAGAAATCACGTTAGGAGGGTAGGGCATGGGATAAGCGGAGGTGAGCACCTAGCTGGGATGCAGGTTTTTGGGAAAGTTCTAGTTACCGGATCTAGTGGTTGGTTCATTGTGTTCCTTTATATTATTAGGCTTTCTAACTTACATTGTTTAATATTACGTGATTTTCGATGGATCAATATTATGTTAAAGGTTAAGGAAAGACACTAAATATGAAACAAGGAAAAAAACCCTTACTTACATGGATCATATTTAGTGAAATAAAACAAGACATTGTTAAAATTTTTTATTACTATCATTTACTTAGTTCTTTTTTCAAAGTCTAGTTTAAGCAGATTGTAATTGTATTAATTAGTTATTTCTTTATGGGAAATATGCTAATTACTTTTCCACTTAAGGGGAAAATTAATATCAGAAGTGAGCCAGTCAGCCTTGCCAATGTGATAGGAAAATACAAAAGCTTATGACATTGAAGTGTGATCCTGAAATATCTGTGCTGCAAGGAGGGTCAGGAGTATTGCTGAAAGGTTTTCTAATATTTAGAATTGAAAATATTTACCATGCTCTGGAGAGTAAATTGTGGGTATTTGGTGGAAGTGGGTCTAATCTACGTTCATGTCAGTTTAGCCTATGCGTGTATGTGCGTGGGTATACGTGTGTGTGCTGTGTGTGTGCAAGTGTGCGCATCTGTGTGCTGTGATGGTAGAGATTTTTCACATAGATCACATTAAAATTTTTTTTTCCCATTTTATTTATTTTAGTGAGAGAGAGAACACGAGCTGGGGAAGAGGGGCAGAGGAATAGAGAGAGAATCCTCAGCAGAGAGAATCCTCGGCAGAGAGAATCCTCTGTGCTGAGCACAGAGCCTGATGTGGGGCCCAATTTCGTGACCCTGGGATTATGACCTGAGCCGAAATCAAGAGTCGGATGCTTAATCAACTGAGCCACCCAGGCACCCTCATAAATCACATTTGAAATGCATGGCAGTGGTTGGAAGATACAATGTCTGTCTAGATCATTGTGCTAGAAAAACATTCTTCTAAGCACACGTGGTACTGCTTCTCATTGTATACTGTCCTCTGAGGCAGTAGCTGACAATATTACTGTGCATCTCAGTATTTTGATAATTATTCATAGGGAGCACTTGGCTTTCAAATTCTGGTTTTAAAATTTCTTAGATTACTTGAGCTTTTGGATGCCTAAGACTTCCCTTTTTAGCATCTAGTTAAGAATATTTCTTGGGGTGGGGCGCCTGGGTGGCTCAGTCGGTTGAGCGTCCGACTTCGGCTGAGGTCATGATCTCACGGTCCGTGAGTTCGAGCCCCGCATCGGGCTCTTTGCTGACCGCTCAGAGCCTGGAGCCTGTTTCCGATTCTGTGTTTCCCTCTCTCTCTGACCCTCCCCCGTTCATGCTCTGTCTCTCTCTGTCTCAAAAATAAATAAACATTAAAAAAAAAAAAGAATATTTCTTGGGGTGCCTGGGTGGCTTAGCCGGTTGAGTGACTGACTTCAGCTCATCTCATGATTTCATGGTTATTGGGTTTGAGTCCTGTGTTGGGCTCTGAACTGGCAGTGCGGAACCTGCTTCTGAGTCTCTCCCCCTCCATAACCTGTGTTCTTTCTCAAAATAAATAAATAAACTTAAAAAATTTTCTTAAGAAAATATTTGCTAAATGTGTTAAGTGTCTTTTCTCTGAGTATTCTGAATATAGCTTGACATGTTGTGTAAATAATCAAGGTCATCGTCATGAAAGCAATTCTTGTTCTGGAATGTAATGATGTCTTGGGAGCTATTGAGTTAAGTATAATTTACCCCTACAATACACCCTAAATGTATATGATTTTTGAATGTTTTCCTTGCCATTTATACTTTCTTCCTCTATTTTGTTGTCACATCATCGCTTATAATTTTCTTTGCTGCTTTGTAGCCCCTTGCCTCCTTATAATTTGCTGTGTCTGCTTGGCTTGTGGGAATGGGGATTATAATTGAACTTATAGTGGTTGTGTATAAATTAGCTGCCTAAGAGAGCGGAAGAAACTGTACTTCAGGAAAAAGTACAAATGGAGTGTGTGATGTCTACTTGAGTTGTACTATTCAAATTAATATACTGCTATGGGGTGCCTGTTGTAGGTGAGCCCCACCCAGTGCTGGCGCTGGTAAGCGCCATGAATATTGGCTGGCAAATCACACAAGTGATTTGTCTTCCTCCTCTCTTGTCAGCTATGACCACTTTTGCAGCTGAGAAATAAAAGTTTGTGCTTCTCTCAGTTTTGATTTGTACTTTCAAATAGAGGTCCTAAGTCTTATCAAAGTCTGCAAGGGAAAGGCGAGGCTAGTCCACAGATGCATAATTGAGGCTCCTGTGCCTAATTCTACATCCCTTAGCTATCAGCATGATAGGTTTCAAAAATTTCTTCGTGAAGTCAACCACAGAACATTTTATAATCCCCTTACCTACCCTGCCCCACCCCAAAAGTGCTTCCTTTAAAAGAGCAGATATTTGGTTTGTAAAATTCTCAATTTAATCCTTCAGAGACTTAAGTGATGTTTTTGTAAGTGGCATTTCAATTTCAGTTTATAAAATTTCATCCTTTTAGCTTTGTTACTACTGATTTTGCTTGGAAAACGATAGCTTTGGAGCAGTAGTGATAAAACAGATGTATTTGTATCTTCCTGAAAGGACCACCAAGGGTGCTGATTTTTTTTTTTTTTTTTTCCTTAGGATTGCCATGCTTAACTTGCGATTTTGCATGGACTTCTGACCCAAACTGGGACAACAGATGTACCTTGATTTTCCTCCTCAGTGATTTACAACATCAGCTATAGTCAGCACTTACCTTGCCTAATTCCTTGTGTTGCTTGACTATGTGTATAGAGGAATTTCTGTGTATATGCTGGCATTTTGCCCAAAATGAAGAGTCACTTTCTCCAGAGACTTTGACTTACACAGCTCCAAACAATACATCCAGGTGAAAGCACAGATACCAGAATGGGTATGAGAGATGAAAAGACATTTTAAAGTTGATCAGTACTTGATATTTTACTAGTAAGTACCAGATAGCTTTTATTACACATGAAGAGAATATTTTTAAATACTCATGAATAATAGTGTTATTCCGCCAGAAAATGTGATGTGTGGTGGAGTCAATGATTCAAAAATGATACAGTTTTCTACTTTTGATATAGATGAATCATGCTCATGACTGTATTATGCATCGAAACCAATAGGTTTTAGTAGGGCAGTTGTTCAAGGTATGGAGGGTGAGGAAGGGGGGTGAGATTTATTGTCATAGGAGAAAGTCAAGAAGTTTTTAATTTTATAGTGATGCAATTAGAAGGCTTAAAAAGATCTGAGAGATTATTAGTACCTCTTACCCCTCTTCAAAGCCCAGAGTAGTTAATTGAATTTCTTAAGTTTACTCAAGTTGTACTTGAATTAGCAATTGGAGAAATAGAAAAAAGGCCCAGAGGCCTTAAAATGAATCATAAAGGATGATTACTAAGAGTGACTTAAAACAGTTTTGATGATTCTTTGAATATATATGACCCATCTCACCAGAGTATCTGTCTTAGCTGTTCTTTATTTTGCCATGAGCATTTTAAATTAATAGGCTGATTTTCTAATGTTTGTTATGGCATTAGCAGATTCTATAATCAATGAGTATTTTTTTGGCCATGCCTTTTCTTGTCTTTCACAAGATTTTACTTTTCTTATAAATGTGGGACTGGTCACTGGACAGCTGTGCACTGGGAAGTTATTGGCAACCTTGGTCCAGACTGAATTCAGGCTATGTGGCCGCTGGCCAGAAGCTTGACCAGGTTAACTACTTGACCACCTGCTTCTGTTTTTCTGTTTCACTTGCAAATGGAGGTGGTTCTTATTCTGGCATTAACATCAGTTCAAAAAAAAAAAAAAAAATCCTTGGAAGACCTTGGAAAGGGGAGGCAGATGAATGACCGGGGTTCCTGGTTTTGTTCCCTGAAGAAGAACAACTTTTAATTGAGATCCTGTGACTTTGCTTCAGCTATAGGCCATTAGGCTGAATGAAATTTTGTCTGCAAAACTTTTTGGAGTTGAGAACTATTGGAGATGTGTGCGATGGGAACCTTGAAAATTGTAAACCACTTCACATATTAGATTTCAAAAGATAGAATTATCAGAATTTATTCTTCCAATTAACTAGTGTGACCTAAGAGAAGTTACTTTAAATGGTTAATCTCTTTTTCAGTAATACTGCCGTTATTGGAAACAGGAATTTATTATGGCCTTATAAGGTCAAAAAAATTGTTTTTAGCTTTAAGGGTTGTAGCTGGTTGTTATACCTGATTATCTTGAGAGATTTGTGATTTGAATTTAAAGTCAAACCCGCTCTTAAAGGGTTTGATTTGAAATGTATTGTAGGCTCTGAAGGCATCTATCTCAGTGACAAGATAGGACCGAAGTTATGTAAGTCTTCCTGAGTGGTTGCTTCAAAGAAAATAGAACAAAACACTTAATCTTGGCAAGGTGTTTTTTTTTTTTTTTCTTTAATGGCTTAGTTTTATTAGTTAGATCATCTTAGAATTTTTTTTTTTAACATTTATTTATTTTTGAGACAGAGAGAGGCAGAGCATGAACGGGGGAGGGTCAGAGAGAGAGGGAGACACAGAATCTGAAACAGGCTCCAGGCTCTGAGTGGTCAGCACAGAGCCTGACCCGGGGCTCCAACTCACGGACCGCGAGATCATGACCTGAGCCGAAGTCAGACGCTTAACCGACTGAGCCATCCAGGCGCCCCTTAGAATTTTTTTTTTAACGTATATTTATTTTTGAGAGAAAAAGAGCACGAGTGGGGGAGGGGCTGGGAGAGAGGGAGACACAATCCGAAGCAGGCTGCAGGCGCTGAGCTGTCAAGCAGAGCCTGACGCGGGGCTCCAACCCACAAACCGCGAAATCGTGACCTGACTTGGACGCTTAACCAACTGAGCCGCCTAGGTGCCCCAGCTAGATCATCTTAGGCTTCCAGTATGCCTTTTCATCTCTCAAGATACCTGGTTCAGGTTGTGCAGTGGACAGCAGTGTTTAAAGGGTCTCCCTTTCTTTGCTTTGTAAAGACGTGATATTAAAAAAGAAGCAGTGGCCTGGCATGTGATTTTCCTCTTGGGAAGAGAGAGAAGATCTGACACAAATGGTAGGGAGGAATGGCCTCTTTCTTTATTCTTCAGTAGCAGCAGCGATACTATAGGTTGTGCCTATGCTACAGGGACCATAAGGTGGCATTTAATTCGAGGAGGGGGTCACAAGACATTCCAATGCTTGGAAGAGGGTGAAGAAGGTGAAAAGAATGTTTAAGGAGTAGTTGGTTAAGATCATCTTTGAAATTTGGAATGATTTCTAGGTGCTCTGATTTGCCTTGGTGTACTTCCAATGGAATTTAGCCTTATGCTTAATTCAGTTTCTCAGAGAAAGATACAAACTTATTTATTTTCCTCATGTCATGTTAAGAAATGCACTTGATATTTAAATATCTAGATAAGAAAATAGAGTAGTAGTTCTCATATTGGAGTATATTATAACCCAGGGAAAGAAGTCCACTTTATAGGCATGTAGTGGACAGTTTTTGTTCCTAGTTATAGATTGAAAGCCAAGTTGATACCTTGCTTACTATTAGTATTAATTAGAGTTTCTGCTGATGTTAGTACTTAAAGATTTTTTTACTCCTTAATGGATAGTTCTGTGTCCCATAAGGTTTTAATAACGTGTCTATCACCAGTAAGTGACATTTTCCCAATAGTCTATATAGTGGAGCTCAGGCAGATCCTAGTTTATATTCTGGCTTTGCCAGTTAGTAGATATTTGAGCCTTAGCTTCCTTATCCGTATAAAGGAATAACAGTACCCCCCCTCAGGATGGCCATGCTTCTTAAGTGAGGTAAAAAGTGTGATGCATTTAGCACAATGGCTGGCATGGCACACTAAGTGCTTTGGAAAGGTTTTTTAAATTAATTGTAAATATTGAGCATGAATCAGGCTTTCTGGACGGTTTTAAGATTGGTTAGGTGAGATGAATATGCGTCTGTTTGACTTTAGATAGAGCACATAGGCTCAGAGTATATTTGTACAAATGAAGTAATGTACACTTAGTATAGTTCTTGGCATAGGTGGGTAAGTAATCCAGACAGGTTACAGAACAACTATGATTATTGTTATTTATTCCGTTTTCAAAAAGTGTGCCGAATGCATACCTTATTTTTTTTAATGTTCATTTATTTTGAGAGAGTGAGAGAGTGCCTGTGTGCATGCCCACACAGGTGAGCAGGCAAGGGGGAGGGAGAGAGAGAGGGAGAGAAACAGAGAGAGAGGGAGAGGGAGAGGGAGAGAGAGAGAGAGAGAGAGAGAGAGAGAGAGAGAAAATCCCAAGCAGGCTCCATGCTCAGTAAAGAGCCTGATGTGGGGCTTGATCTCATGACCATGAGATCACAACCTGAGCTAAAATCTAGTCGGCTCCTAACCAACTGAACCACTCAGGTGCCCCTACTTTATTGATATGGCTATATATATACTGTAAAACAATAATAAAATAATTATTAATATGGCTATACATAGGCTATAAAAACAATAAAAGTATATATTTAAAAAACACTAAGTGGTTTATAACCAGTAAAGATGTGCAGGGTAATCTTAATGTGATCAGAATTTAAACTCCTTCAAGGCAGAATCTTTGTGTATTTTGTTTGTTGCTGTCTCCTCAGAAACTAAAAAGTGTCTGACACATCATATATGCTCAAAAAATTTGGATGAATGGATAAATGTGTGCTAAACTAATTTCAGAACATGTACTTGTCCAGCCTTTTGCAGTCCTAACTGATCGTGAATTTTTCCATAGCATAGTGATTATGAATTCTGGCCCTAGACAACTTCAGCTCATATCCACTTACTGGCTGAGGACCTTGGGCATTATTTACTTCTGTATGCCTCAGTTTCCTCATTTCTATAATGGGGTGTAACTGTACCTACCTCCTTTGCTTATTAGGAGTATCAAACTAGTGAATATTTGTACAGCACTTAGAGGAGTGCCTTGCCTCTATAAAATTCTGTGTAAATGTTAAATGATTAAATAAATATTGAATAAATAAAAAAGGCTTCTCTTTGGCTCCCACTGATTATGTCCACTGAGTGGATGTACAACCCAGAGACTGACCTTGGCTGACATTGACATGATTTGGCAGGTTCAAGGAGAAGAGCTAGGTCAAATTCCTCTTCCAGAAGTTACGCTTGGCAAGTTGGAAAATTAAGCCAATTAGCTGTTGAGAAAGGTGGTTTACAACCCAGAGAGGAGGGTGGCCATTAGAGGATGTGTGCTACAAGGGATGCCATTGTCTAGGGCAGTGGTGAGAGTGGAGCATGTTGTACAGAGAAACAGAGGAAGTGGAGAGTTGGCGGGGGGGGGGGGGGGGGGGGGAGGGGGAGGTGAGGCCATGTTAGGGTGGCTGCATATATGTAGCATGCACTTCCTGTTCCTCCCACCACACATCTTTTTGTATTATAACTTGAGTGAAGCTCTGTTCCTGGTGAGACAAAGGACCTGGGGTGATTAGTCATGCACAACAACTAGCTTGGCATGTCTTAATTTGTTTCCCTTTATTTTTAATTTTTTAAAAATGTTTGTTTTTTGAGCGACAGAGAGAGAGGTAGCATGTAGGAGTGAGGAGGGGAGGGGCAGAGAGAGAGGGAGAGAGAAAATCCCAAACAGGCTCCACACTGTGAGCACAGAGCCTGACTCCGGGCTCAATCTCTTGAACGGTGAGATCATGACCTGAGCCGAAATGAGAGTTGGAGGTGTAACTGACTGAGCCACCCAAGTGCCCCAATTTGTTTCCCTTTAGTAAATGTTTTTTGTTTGTTTGTTTGTTTGTTTGTTTAGAAAAATAACCACCTGTTTTAGGATGTGGTAGTAGAGGCAGCAGCTACAAGGAAGGACAAATTCACATTTGCCTCCAACACACTCAGGCAGTGTTAAGTTGCTTACAATGTAACAAACACAGAAATCTGTTAGAAAGCACTATTGACCTCTTTGGTGAAGAGTTAAGTATCCCTGGATAATTCAATAGTACTTGAGAACATCGTGTGTTACGATGTAAGTGACTAGATCAATAAGAAAAGGTTAAATTGTGTTCACTATGGCTTAAAAAAACCTAAGGTAGAGAAGCATTCAGTTTGTTTTGGGAAGGTTTCCTTTCACATTGAGTAGATTTTAAATCAGATGAAGTTTGGACATTGTATGAATCAGATTTCTTTTATTTCCAAGTGATAAAAACCCATCTTGAAAATGTCGACTCATGTAACCAGTAGTTCAGAAATATGGCTGGCTTGGAGCAAAGCGGTACTCAGGAGGTTACAAGGAATTTCTTCGGACTCTATTGCTTTTGCTGCAAGTCTCCATGGTTGGGTCTTTTGGATAAAAAGAGAAGAAGCCTTCCTTCCATTATCTGTCTACAAAATTAAGTGAAAGCATACAGGACCTGCTTGGGTCACATGTCTACTTGTAGATATACCACTGTATCAAGGAGGATGTTGGTTGTGATTGGTCTGGTCTGGGTCACATGCTTCCTCTGAGGCAAGGGGGCTGCTTTATTATGAGTGACAGCCCCACCAGGATGTGCCGAGTGGAGGAGGGGAAGCTCTCTAGGGGAGGACTGTTGGCAGGAGAGAGACTTCCACTCCAGGGAAATGAATGGCAGAGTGTTTGTTATTCAGGAAACCACTCCTCCAGAGCTCTCCTCTCTTCATGCCAGATAAATGAGGTTTCACACTATTTGGAGTTACTTGCTGTCTTTGGGAACATGCAAAATAAAAATTGTTATGCATTAAAAAAAAAAAACCCGTACTTACACTATCATTTTCTTAAATCATTTATTTTTAAATAAAAATTTAAAAACATCTATAATGGAAATTGAAACTTTTTTTTTTTTTTTTTTTTTTTTTTTTTTTACTAGCTTTTAAACCACCATGGTAGTAATGATATAGTCCATTTCTGCCCTCCACATCTTAAGAGAAAAGTTGAAACCAATCTGGATAGGGACTAGCAACTTTGAGTTCAGGAGTCTTTAGTTGGGATGCTCAGGATGAAGGCTTTTTATCATCCTTTACTTACAGTCACAGTGGAAAGAGATTCTTGGCATAAAGGTCCTCTAGTTTTGTTATGCCACATTAACCAAGATGTGTAAATGTCATAAGTGAACTATTGATATTGCCTAAGTGGTCCAGAGAGATTGTTTGAGAGCTCGAGTTGTTAGGCCCAGGAGAGCCTAACCTACCTTCTTTCATAAATAAAGCATCCCTTATATCACGTAAATTAGCCCAATCTCCTCTAGACAGTCAGCATGGACTGCATTTTGTTTTACCCTAAAAGGCTTTGCTGCATGAGATTCAAATGCAGAATTAATAAGCTGCTTTTGTGTTTCACAGGTTGGTACTATGATAAAGACAGATCCTGGGATCAAAGCAAAATCCTCTGATTACCCTTTCTAGTCTAATTAGAATTTGTTGGAAATAAAACCTTCCATTAGATTTTCCATGCTAGATGTGAAAGATATGTTTAGCTTTCCTTCCTGTGACTGTGTGCCCAGCTAGATCGTTTTGTGCTGTTGGCTACCAGGTTACGTGGTGGAGTGGAAGGACTGGATTCTGCAACAGACGGATGTCCCATTTTGTTTTCTAAATAAGAGAGATTTTCTAACTGCAAATTCACTAGTTCACAGAAATCTTTTTTCAACCTTGTTATTATATATTGGGCTTAGATGGGTAGTAATAAATACGTTCAGTATTGTAGAAATATTCATGTATGGGGTATATTTCAAGAGTAACTATCACCAGATAGACCTCCTAACAGGAAAGGAGACAATGGGCAATATGCCCCTGGAAGCCTTTTCTGTACGTGTCCACTTTCAAGGCCAATTTTTAATTATCAAAATCATATGATTCACTTTCATTGTTAATTATTTCTGTCTGCTGACAAATATTAGTTACATATCTGTATTAGAGTACAGGAAGGGCAAGATCATACTTGATCCTGATGATGGGCCGTGGGTCTGGCCTTACAGAACTCGAGTACACATTAGCACATGAAAATATTTGCCAAGCCTGCATTCTCAGGAGAAAGTTGTGTAACGTAAATGGATAGATGTGGTGATAGGTTCTTTATTAGAGGCTATACCCAAGTACAAGTAATTTGTTTAGAAAGATAAACGTATAGAAAGCTAAAGTTTAACAAATTATTGTTCCCTGAAGAAACGCTGTTTTCTTTTTCCTTTTATTATTATTATTTTTATTTTAGAGAGAGAGTGTGTGAGCTGGGGAGAGGGGCAGAGGGAGAGAGGGAGAGAGTCTTAAGCAGGCTCCACACTCAGCGCAGAGCCCTACTGTGGGATCGTGACCTCAGCTGAAATCAAGGGTTGGATGCTTAACTGACTGAGCCACCCAGGCGCCCTGAAGCCTTCTATTTTCTTTCCTACCTTGGCCACTGACCTGTTGCTAGGGAGATGATATGCCTGTTGAAGACCACTCAGTGGGGTTGAGAAGACTTCTAAGTAACCTCTGACTACATGTTCAGATTCTTGATGATTTACTAGGAGATGAAGTAGTTTTCAGAGAAACTGAACAGGCTGGTAGACTTCCTTTGTCCTATCTGCTCCTTTTCACTTTGCTGATACAGATTCCACACC
The DNA here is from genome assembly GCF_028018385.1 of Neofelis nebulosa. Lineage (NCBI taxonomy): Eukaryota > Metazoa > Chordata > Mammalia > Carnivora > Felidae > Neofelis > Neofelis nebulosa. The sequence continues at coordinate 38,612,443 of NC_080785.1, forward strand.
TCCCTTGGGGCTTGCCTCTACTCCTTTTCTCGAAAGAAAACTTTCCCCGGTAATTTTGTGGAGCCTGGAGTGGTCTTTGGTGTCTGAATTCCCGTAGCGTTCTAACGCTTTAAGAGCTAGAGATCACACCGTCTTGTTTGGTTCTCTGGTACTGTGTGAATGTCCATTGGCCTCCCCAATGATCTTATCCCACCAATTCAATCTGTGGAATGTTTTCAAAAGAAATAGTGGATCATCTCATTTGATATTCACAAGAACCCTTTGGGAGAAGTACAGCAGGAGCTTATATTGGCAGATGAACTGAGGCACAGAGACCTGGCTCCTGGAGTCACATTTATGGAACATCTGCTCTGAATGTAATTGCCCTGTGATGGACGGATGGATGCCAGTAAAGGTGATGCGCAGTCCTTGTGATATAGAAGCTTTCAGTCAAGACAAGAAGAGAAGTTGGGCACTATTATGTAAAATAGGTGACTGTTCATTTTGTGGAGAATGGGAAGGGAGCATTGTTTGGTGGGATAAGGAAGACTTCTAGGGGAGAAGGGGGTCATACACATGCTGGATTTCAACATATGCATGACTTTGACAGATATAGGACATCACTGTCAGGGAGATAACAGGGCAAAAGAAATAAGGAGGTATAAGCCATGTTTTGAGAAGAGGAAGTAGGACTATTTGGCCAGAAGGAAAGGTTTGTCTAAAGAAGAAAATAGGTCAGAAACTCTGGTTGGGATCAGATGATGGAGGATCTAGCAACCAAGGATCTTGGTTGGGCCCAGAACATGTTTGAGGGAGAGAGCAATGTGATAAAAGATGGGGTGGTGGTGATTCAGCAGTGAGCTAGTGGGATGGGGAGAATGGTTAAGAGGCTGTTGCAGAGATCTACCTGCTAAGTAGTTGGACAGGGGTGATGGGAAGAGATGGTGATGTGAGAGGGATAGAGAAGGAGGGAGGGACAGTCCCTGTTGTGTGACGGGATGGGGGTTGGGTGTGTAATCTGTAGAGTGGCATAGATTTGGAAAGATATTGGAGCTTCATTCCAAGAAAAGATACCATACTTCCTGGAAGGACATGTTTGTGGTGATGTATGTGTAGGTAGAACACCAAAGGGTTCCGTTATACTCATGGACCTTAATTGTGTCTTTCTCTTTGGCTTCTGTAACATCCTCCATAGTATCCAGCACAGAGCAGGCCATTTTACCAATACATAGTGACTTCAGGAATGAGATTCTTTTAGTTTGTGGTAACAACTTACATAAAGCTGGGCTGACTCTTAAGTGTAAACCTTACACCATGGTTATAGTGAATGAGAACATACCAGGACTATTTTAAAAAGTTAGGGAAACATGATTTTTTAAGCAGTGGCAGGAGCTAGGGAGACGTCCCTTTATAACTAAATTGTTGAGATGCTAATTAAAAATAGTGTTCAGCCATATATTACAAAAGACTCCTTACAGACTTTTATTGGACAAACCTTTGGACTTTGCCGAGTTTAGGAAAAGTGATAGTTTCTTAGAAAGTTTCAGGATTTGGCAGTTAGCCTTGATAGATTTCTTATATATGAATAAGTAGGTTTCAGCATTTTAACAGATTGCCAACTATTATTTTGAAATGTAAATGTATATGTGTTTATTCATATGGAGGAGTATAACTGGTCACCTGCAGGTCATTTTTTAAAATCTTACAAAACTTGTTAATTGGATCAACAGTATAATCCATTGTCTTTAGGAGTCCCAAAGATAACCAGAAAAGCATAACAGAACCTAAAGGTATAACTTATCCAAGTATATTAAGTACTAAGCTTACTATTGTATCTGTGTTTCTACTTCATTTGTTCACGAAGTACTCACTGAGTTCCTACTATGTACTGAACTGTAGGTACTGGGGGCACAGAGGTAAGCAGACCTCTCAGCACCAAGTCCACCCAAGTTTCTAGCTAGAAACTTGGGAACTACCCTTGTCCAGTGGTTCCAAAGTGTGTTCCTGAGACCAGCATCATCAGTATCAACTGAGAACTTGAAGGTGAGGCCCAGCAATCAGTTTTAACAAGCTCTCCCTAGTGATTCTGATAAAGGCTCTTCAGGCTGAGAACCATAGATTTTTTTTTAAGTTTATTTATTTTGAGAGAGAGAGAGAATTCAGCGGAGGGGCAGAGAGAGGAAAGAGAGGGAGAATCTCAAGCAGGCTCTGAGCTGAGTCACTGTTGAGCCCAATGCCCGGCTCTATCCCCCAAACCATGAGATCATGACCTGAGCCAAAATTAAGAGTCAAGACATTGAACCAACTGAGCCACCCAGGTGCCCTGAATCATAGACTCTTAATCAGGGCTTCCATGAAGAGAACTGTATGTTAGTGTTGTTAGTTTATTTTTAATTCTTGTTTTAAAGTTTGTTTATTCTGAGAGAGAGAGAGAGAGAGAGAGAGAGAGAATCCCAAGCAGGCTCCCCACTGTCAGCTCAGAGCCTGATGTGGGGCTTGATGTAAAGAACTGTGTGACCACGACCTGAGGCAAAACCAAGAGTTGGGTGCTCAACCACCTGAGCTACCCAGGTGCCCCTCCTTTTAATTCTTTGTATTTTACTTTGCTTACTTAACATTTTGAGAAATAGTCCTGGGCCTCAACAGACTGCAAAAATGATGTATGGCGCAGAAAAGATTAGTTAGGAACCCTTTTGGCCTGCATACCTTTCTTTTTTCCTTCTTGCTTTTTTCTCTCTTCTGCATCAGTTCGTGAAATCCTGTCAATTCTACTGTTGAGGTACCTCTCAAATCTTTTCTTTCTTTTGTATCCCTGATGTTATTAATTTAGCTTGAGGCTCATTTCCTTCTTTAGGTATTGGAATCACAGCCTGAGTGTCCTGCTTCAACAGGCTTACTGCTCCCCTAACTCATCCTCGCCACCATAGTCAGAGGAATCCCTTCTAGGTATGAATCATGTAACTTCTTATTGGTCACATGGGATCAAGTCCTCATTCTTTAGAATGGCTTACAAGAAGTATTCACAGTCTAGACTTTGTCTGCATTTTCAAGTTCCTCTCACTGTACTTTAACCTTAGCAGAAATTATTCTACAGTTCTTTCTACCATGATATCTCCACCTTTGTGCTGACTGTTCCTCCACCTGGACTATCCCACCCTTTTTTCCTTGCCTGGAGAACTTGTGTTCACACTAAAGTTCTATAGCTAGGTGTTCTTTAGCAACCCAGGCTGTGCCAGCGGCTCTGTTCTCTGAGCTGTTGGATTTTTCCTTCAAATATTCATTCCAAAAATTAGTTGACTACAGGCTTCATATTTTAAAAATCTTTGGTACCCAATGAGGACCTTTCAAGCAGATTACTTAGGTTCGTAGTTGATATAGGAGGGTGCTTCTCTGGCCTTAAAATGTTCATACCTCTGGGGAGCAAGCCAACAGCTGGTACAGAACCTGATATGCCATCATTCAGGGTAGGGAGACGGAGATGATGTCTCCAGTGGCTGCCACAAGGAGAGTGTGGGATGGGCACTCTGTAATCACTCTCATTGTCTAGTTGCCAGGCTGCTGGGGGCCAAAACACGTTTGAGGTATTGTGGTTTGAGTTCCTGTCTCAAATGATGGGAAATGGAGATGACTGGGGCTCAACCACAGTGAATAACTTTCAAAACATTTGTGCCCAACCTCCCAATATAAAAGTCATACATAGTCATTATCAGAATCTAGGGAGATAGGAGTAAAGTTGGAGGGGAAAAATTATATGTTGCTCTATCGCCTAATGAAAATAGCTGTTATTATTTTTTACTTTTTCCATGTTATTATTTTTCACTTTTCAAATTTCACTATTTTTCAAATTTACATGTAATGGAATGGAAATTTCCAATTTCCAAATAAATTTCTTGATTATATTACAAACTTCTTACTAAAGATTCTTTTAAAAAAATGTTTCTTTATTTTTGAGAGGGAGAGAATGGGGGTGGGGAGGTGCGGAGAGAGAGGGAGACAGAGAATCCAAAGCAGGCTTGGAGCTGTCAGCGCAGAGCCTGACACGGGGCTCAAACTCACAAACTGTGAGATCATAACCTAAGCCAAAGTCGGATGCTTAACCGACTGAGCCACCCAGGTGCCCCACAATAGATTTTTAATACATGTTTTAATGGCTACATGAAATTTCATTGAATGAATGTGTCCTGCTTACTTATGTCATTCCACTGTAATGGAATGTTAAGGTTGTTGCCCGTTTTCTTTCTGTGTAAATAAAACTACATTATCTTGAATAGTGTGTGTGTGTGTGTGTGTTTGTGTGAATAGTCTTTAAATAATCTCTCTAGTTAAGTATATAATTAAGGATGTCAGTAATTACTCTTGAACTCCATTTTTTTACTTTTTTATTTTAATTCCAGTTAACATACAGTGTGATACTAGTTTCAGGTGTATGAGATAGTGATTCATCACTTCAGTACATCACTTGGTGCTCATCCCAAGTGTACTCCTTAATCCCCACCAAATACTGAATACATTCCCCCACCCACCTCCCCTCTGGTAACCATCAGTTTGGTCTGTGTAATTAATGAACTCTTTCTATTTTGCGATCAAACATTTTTTGAGAACTAGAACAAGGCTGGGTAATTCTTCCCTTAAACAGTAACATTATCTGCTATTTGTGAAGACCACATCATGTAAAGTAACATGTAAACATTTTAGAGTCTCTATTATAAAATGTTATGCTTGTGAGGTAAGAGAGGAACATACTTGGGCTCTGGCTCATTAATAAAGTGTGGTTGTAATTAGGCAAATATTAAAAAAATGAGTACAGTTTATAATTCTTTGATGCCTTCAGATAGAAAATGTACGTCCAGATGTAATTTTCTTTTCATTACCTTCTAAGAAACTCAGACATTTTTATAGATTGTTGATGAAGTATCTCATAATTGCCTGGTAAGTTCCAAGTGTACAATTGTTTTAGATTGAGAGAATGGGGGAGGATGGAAGGGAAGAGAGATTAACGGTTTTTCGTGTATGTGCTAGACCTAGTGAGAGGGAACCCTTTCCTGGGAAAGGGTTTCCCCACCATCCTGAGAAGGTGGCATTGAGATGTCTATTATGGATAGAGACGAAGATGCCAAAGCTCTGTAAAGTTACCTTTCAAAGTGGTGCAGCTTGTAAGAGATCCGGATCTGTTAGCCTCCAAAGTCCCTCTTCTTCTTGTTACACCTCAGGGACCATGTGCCCTATGGACAAAAAACTGGGCTGTGATTTTTGTGTGGAGTGATGTCATTACACTAGAGCTGGGCTGTTCACCTGTGGCTCTTTACACTTAAATCCAAATAAATTGAAGTAAAAATTAAAATTCAGTTTCTCTGCCACACTATCATATTTCAAGTGCTTGATAATCACATGTTGCTAGGGGTTACCGCATTGGGTAGTGCAGATATAGAGCATTTCCATTATCACAGAAAGTTGTCTTGGTCAATACTGGTCTGGAGGCTGCCTCTGGCAAAACCTTTACGGGCTCCTATCCACTTCTTAAGAGAATCACTGATAAATCTATAAATACTTCTTGGGGACTTTGACTTACACTTGCTCTTAGCCACTCACACACTCACACCTTTCTGAACTCTGGAATCCATGCTGTCCACAGTCTGGGGCCTCCTGACTGGAAGAGGGAGAAGGCTTGCATAACCCACTGGTTGGGAATTGCAGCTTAACCATAATACTAGTAGATATGGAATATTACCTAAAAAACATTTTAAAAAAATAGCTCAGACCATGAGAAGGGTAGTGATTTCTATTTCTTTTGCATGATAAGTTCCAGACTGTTGATCTGCCAGGTACAAATTATTATTTTAAATTCAATTAATATTTTCTCAACACAAAGTCTTAATTCAGTTGAGGAAGGATAAACCAAATTTGGGGAGGCATTAGTGAGAATTGAAATTCAGGATGTACTTGGGTGAATTTTGAACATAGTAAAATTAAAATCCTTAGTAATCTGTCTTCAGGAAATTTTTGTGACACAGGCGGTCGACATTTTAAAGGACTTAAAAGGGGTTTTAACCTAGTGTCTATGTATTTTATTACTATGATGTTTAAAAGTAGTAGGACCAAAGAGAGCATTTTTCCCAGGGAGGCAACGTTACATAAATGCAAAAGTACTTTACCGTGTATCTCTAAGAAGCCATGTAACCTCGCTGAGCTTTGTCAATTTCCTTATCCAATTCTTCATCAATAAATTGGGATAATACCATTTGCCTTGCCTATCAGGGACATTGGCGACTCAAATGAAATCATGTGTATAGTTGTGTTTGGCAAACAACCAGTGCTGTGCACATGTTACTATGGCATCGTTTCATGGGTCCCCTATTTTCTGAACCTTTTTTGAAATCTGAACAACAGCAAGGTATTGCCTGAGGCCCAGCTCTCCAAGCGCATTCTCTGTTGTTCTGTATTTCTCACATGCACTCACAGTGAAGGACCTTATTCTTATTAGAGGGTCTGTAGTGATATGATTTACATGATGAAAAATAGTTTGTTGGAGGAGGAGGAATCTTGGTGCCATGAGCTGTCTTCCTTTTATGAACTCGTTCACCCTGAGCCAATATTCCTGGGAGATGAGAGAGCCTTTATCTCATGGAGGAATAAATACCAGTCTCCGTCTTAGCACTTCTTTAGCAGAGAACAGTTGTCTTGATATATAGTAGACAATGCTCTATGCATCAGCTGCCTTCTTTATTCATGAAAGGGGGAAGTTATCTAACACTTTTTACCAGTTAAGTCTAGAAGGACATTGTGACAAATGTAGAACATCATTGTAGAATTTCATGTTAATCTGCATTTCAGAAAGCAAGCATGAAGACAAAAAGAGTCGTTCAAACAATATGTAAGCAGTATGGAGATGTCGTTCTTAGCTGGGAAAGCAGCAGACTCTTGATTAGTGATTATTGTAATTCTCAGACCTGTACTTTGTTCAGGTATGGTGTCATTTATCTGACCTAAGGAAAGGTTACTTAACCTTTTTATCTAAAAAAATACTAAAAATATGCCACATCATTAGATTATTTTGACCGGAGGTTTGTCATCTATATCAAATGGTTCATTTTTATTATTTCCAGTTTTTTAAAAATGTTTGTTTTTGAGAGAGAGTGTGCAGGGAAGCACAAGTTGGGGAGGGACAGAGAGAGAGGGAGGGAAAATCCCCAGCAGGCTCTGCACTGTCAGCACGGAGCCCAACTCGGGGCTCCATCCGGTGAACTGTGAGATCATGACCTGAGCTGAGATCAAGAGCCTGAAGCTTAACCTACTGAGCCAGCCAGGCTGCCCTGTCATTACTAGTTTTTACTCTGGATGCTGATGCCACTGAGATGCAGATGCTCTCAGTCCTGCAAAGGACCTAGTTTGCTGCCTCACACACATTGCTTGCTGATTTCAGTGACTGGGGTTGGTAGAAGTTGGAGGGTGATCTCTTTGTTTTGCTAGGACAATGTGTCCTTCACACACACCCCATTCTATATTGGAACTGGCAATTAATTTTGCAGTTGGAATAATGTTATGAATAATGGGTTGGTTCCCAGAATGGGCCACCAAACTAAATTAACCCATAATATGGCCTCGCTGAGAGAGAAACATATGTGCTGGGATCTGAAGATGTTCTCAAACATTGCCTTAGAGCTAAATTTTACACAGTAATTCCCCAATTCTACACAATAAGTTCCCAATAATGTAAGTTGGGAGCTCTTTATTCGTTTTTTAAATGTGACTTCCAAATAACTATCCTATTTGTTAAACTTTATTTCTGGCTTCTTAGTGTAGGGACTCCCTCCTTTCATAGGAACTTTAACCTGAAAGCTAAAACACATAAAAATTTAGCAACTGGTAGAAGCTGAGCTAAATTTAATGTTGTCTGCTTATTTGCCAAAGTTTTGCTAAAAAAGCACTGTGGCTTTAATTTCTTTTCTTTTGATTAAATGCAATTTTAAAATGGTCTCAGTTTATTGATTCACACTGTTTTTCCTTTGTTGTAAGGACAATTCCTTAACGCAGCAAGTCAGTACGTAGTGGTGGTAATGAAGGCATAAGTCTAAGAATTTATTGTGCTATATCCTGCAAAGGGAAATAAAATTTGTTGTAAAATACTGTTCAAGTATAAGACAATAATATAAATATTTCCCATCTGTCATTCCAAATTCTGTTGTCTTTAAATTGCTATCGAAACTGGTATTGGTATCTTGTGTGATTACTGGCCCTATCTGTGGCATGTTTTTGAAATGGTTAAACACAAAAATATGTTTAAATTCTTATTATATCATGGACTCTTTAAACAGTTGTCCTCATAGGATCTTAGCTGGGATAAATGTTGATGTTTTCATATTTTAGTTAAGGACTTAGGACATATCCTTTGGCTTGGTGGATGTAAACTGAAAATACTTGGAAGAGCCCATCTTTGGTATGTTTCGAGTGATGGATGAGTTTTTTGTGATTTAAAATCTTTGGCAGGGTCATCAGGAGGGCATATGCCCCTTTTGTTTATTTTTAGTTGAATTGAGGAAACAGAACCTTCTCATACTGCAAACTAAGAAATGCTACACACATTGCCTTCCTGTTGGAATCTGTGGCTTGCACCCCATCACACTACAGAGCTGTGTCTTTAGGAGGCATGCCGTGTGGCATGTGGGGCCAATTATCATCACCATGACTATTTCATTTGATGGGAAAATCTGTAGTAAATCAAGAATATTAAGTCTATTTGTTAATATTGAAATCTTTAGGAGGCAGCTGTGCTGAAACTGTTAACTGCTTATATTTATACAAGTTGGTTAAATGTGAATCCTGTCTGTCATGGAATGATCTTATTGTCCATTTTCTGAGGTTGTTACTTACATAGTAAATGGAAGAGTCATTTTTTCTTGAGCCTTTTTTTTTTTAAAAGTGAAGTTGAGCATGTGCCTTTATATAAATAGAGCATTTGAGAAAATGGCATTTATTATTCCTTTGTATGTCTTCTAATGGATTTTAGTTTTTCTATCTCAGATACAACTAGCATCTCGTCACTGCATCTTATCCTGAATCAGCTAGAATTCATTTTCTAACATACTAGCAGCAGCTTGGTGCTCTAGTTAAGGATAGGAGGTTCTGCATTCTGCATCCGTGTGTGCCTGCTGTGTCTGCCCATCATGCTTGATCTATAGCCAGACACAGGTTCCTTTTCAGTAATAGATATGCGTAGGTTGTTGGGTCACAGAAACCTTTATGTTAACTTATACCTTTTTCCTTTACCTCTCTACTTCTTGCTGAACTTCCCTCATTATTGAAAAAAGACATTCATTGGATAAAAACAAAAACAGCAAAGCTCCTTATAAGAAGAGCATTCAGTGACCCTCAATAACACAACTTTATGTTTGCTGGATTTAACCTCTGCATAAGAATGAGATTCCAGAAAGGATGCTCCACTATAGTGTATGACTCAGGGATGCATATTGATGAGGAGCTGCAGACATAAGGGTGTCCATCTGAATCTCGAACACGCCTGCGTTCCCCTGGAACTGAAATGGATCCTCATGCAACTGTCTTTTACCCTAGTCATGTGACAGTTGTGGTACAGTGTGGATGCTGTTGAATCACTCCCCTTTTTACTACTAAGTAACATCTACTGTATTTTGAGTGAGTACCTAGCATGCGTTATTTTATTCACTTCCTGCAATCCTCTAAGGTAGATCTTATTGCTGTTATACACAGGAGGAAGCTAAGGTTGCAGAGGCTAATATAGCTACTAATATGGGCTGCCATCTCAGGGTCACATGCTACAGCCCCAGGCTTTAACCACTAAACTGCCCTGGCTGTAGGTACACATCTTTCCTGTGGTAAAACTGCTTTAGAGAAGGGTATTGCATCACCCCTCCTAGGAACTGGCCCCAGGTGTAGTAAAAGCATACAGATTTAAGTTACTCTCCCCATAGTTGAATGTCACTTATTTTATATGTGCTGTGCTTAGCGGAGATAAGGAAAAAGTGCTCCCGGCACCCCCCCCCACCCCCCCCACCCCCACCCCCCGTGTAACCACGGAAGACCAATCTTGGAGGGTATGTGTGACTTGAAACAGGGAACCTTGACAGTCTGTCAGCATCCCCACTGCGCCTGGGGCCAAGTGGTTGTCTTGTAATTAAGTTGTGGAGATGCTGTGGTCTTGGTAATGTTTTAGAAGGAAGTGGCCAGGAAACAGTGTCTGAATGTTTGGAAGCCCTGAGAAGGGGCTGTCGTCACACGTGGGGGCTTGGAAGCTCCTGGGGAAGTCACCCTAGGGCTGAGAATGGTGGGGAGTGCCGGTGCATAGGGTCTGGAGCTGTGTCAGAAAGTAGGAGCACGGGCCAAGCAAGAGGTGAGCTGAGCAAATGTTGGAAAAGTACCTCAGGGAAGACCTGTGAGTGGCAACTGGGATGCTGGACACTCCAACATCTGGAGGTTTGCAGGGGGAGCAGAGATGAGTTGGTTTTGAGATCGTGGGCTTTGTTTTCATCTTTGAAGGAAATAATTCGCAGTGCTACATAAGCGGGTAAAGCAAGGCAAGGTCATCCCTCAGGTGAGGGGTAGAGGCTGAGAACCAATGAACTCAAAGAGTCTGGAACTGGGTATCCGTGGAGAAGGACTCGTTCATGAAGTAAAAATAATTGAATCATTTGAGACACGTTACCCATAAATTACCTAATTATTGGGTAATTTGTCCCCTGATAGTTCTGCCAACTATATCAAAATAGTATGCATTTACCACTGGCTTTGTAACATGCAGTGGACATTTTGGGAGATGGTTGGTCATAAAGGTAATGTTAGAGTCTTAGGAGGAGAAATTCCTCAGGCAGGGAAGTATTTCAGAGCTCTGGAGTGTGCCCTAGGTTCAAATCCAGATTTAGACTCTTACTGGTTTTGTTATTTTAGGCAAGTTACTTAACTTCTCTAAGTCCACATTTTCTTTTCTAAAACGTCGGACGGTGATAACACACCGAGTGCTTTTGTGAGCATTAGATAGTGCATATGAAGCACTTCACACCTTGTTTGGTCCAGGGTCAATGTTTAGCAAATGTCAGCAGCTGTATCGTCTCTCTCCCATCCTCCCTGTCTTTTGATCACTTGGCAACTATACCTGGCCCAGACACTTTGTCTGGGGGCTACCTTTGGGGCATATTTCACAAGCCTTTGATTACTGGCCTATCGATGAGACCAGCAGATCTGGGGCTTGACTTGGAAGCTCGTCCTGTTTATCAATAGTTTTCATCTTTTTTCCAGTTGTACTGAGCCCAGAAAGGAGACGTGTTAGAAATAATATCTTCTTCTTTTTTAAAATAAACTTTATGTTTTTAATGTTTTATTTACTTTTGAAAGACAGAGAGAGAGAGCAAGAGTGGAGGAGGGGCAGAGAAAGAGGGGGACACAGAATCCAAAGCAGGCTGCAGACTCCGAGCTGTCAGCACGGAGCCTGACGTGAAGCATGAACCCACGACCGCGAGATCGTGACCTGAGCTGAAGTTGGACACTTAACCGACTGAGCCACCCAGGCGCCCCAGAAATAGTATCTTCTATGAGGGACACGTTTCTTTTCAAGGCTTAGGTGAACTTCTGTTCTCTTGTCCATGATAGAACAGTTGGTTATCTTTTTGGCAGCCTTTTATTTTCTGTGAAATAAGGATACATTGTATAACGTTCATAACATTCTCTCCTTTTCTTTCAAATTTCTTCATGTTTTATTTTAATCTACAGAGACTTTAAGAAGACCCTATATTCTCATATACAGAGAGGTTGTCAGACCCGTGTTGGCGTGGTAACAGAAAAGTTACGACATGTGCTCTGAATCTGTCCTCTGGAGGCCCCAGTTGCCAAAAACAGCCTATGGGCTCAGTGCTTGAACATAGCGGCAGTGGTATATTCACTGGGAAGCGGAGACTCTGTCATGACAAAGGGATGGCATTAACACTGTCTTGCAATTCCTGGTAGTGGTCATGCAGCTGCATCATCTCTTATTCCGTAGATGTTAATGAATCGTAAGTCCCTGTTGACTGGCAGGAAGAATTGCCCTGGAGAGTCTCTATACCCATACGCCAAAAAGAGAAGTACTAGCAAATAGCACTTATTAGTACTTTGGAAAATAATTCAGTAAGTGGTGTTCAAATAATCAGGAACAGAGCAAGACAAAGCAGTAGGGCTTAGTTGAGAGCCTGGTCCCTGCAGCCGAACGGTTTGGATTGAACCAAGCTCTACAACCTTGTAGTTACACATTCTCAAGCTAGCCATTCAACCTAAGCATGATATTTTCGATCCTCATAACCACATAAAATCACTTATACTTTTTATTCAATTCTGAGGCATTCTACCTCTCTGTACACACTTCAATGTCGGAAAATTATACGTGTCTGGAAATCAATGGATCCATTTAATGTTGTCACCTCTCCCCCAAGAAGGCTCTACTTAATTGATGTTGCAATTAAAAAAAACACAAAAACTGTTGTCTTTTCTCAAGGAAGCATGATGACTCATGGGTCCACACACATGTGCTGAATCTGTACCCTGTTTGAGAAGTATTAAACCGGTGGCTGGGAATGAGGGCGATGCCCGACCTATCCATTGAAGGCAGAAGCCGCATGCTCAGTGAGTGAAGCCAGAGCCTTCACCTGAGTCCCAGGGAGCTGAACTTTGGGGCTACAAAGTTCACAAAACACACGAGTTTCTTACCCATGCGGGTCAGTAGGTATGTGTCTCCTCATCACTGAATTGAATTTGACATTGGATTTGCATTAACGTGAACTTAGAGGTAATTCCTTTAAGAAGGCTGAACGTTTTAGAATCCGGGAAAAATAACTGTGGTAGGAATTTGTAACCAGGGAGCCTATGAACAGAATTCCAAGGTCTCTGAACTTGGATGAGGGAAAATAAATCTTCGTTGTCACTAATCCCTAGCCAAAATTAGCTTTCCCTTCAAATGATGAATGTCGACAACAAATCAGGGTAGTAGTTAGCATTGGAAATTACACTACTTGTGAAATGTGACAGTAAATCCTGTTATTCAGTGTCTTAGTAAAGAAGAACAAATTCTGGGGTACCTGGGTGGCTCAGTCGGTTAAGCGTCCGACTTTGGCTCAGGTCATGATCTCATGGTCTGTGAGTTTGAGCCTTGGATCGGGCTCTGTGCTAACAGCTCAGAGCCTGGAGCCTGCTTCGGATTCTGTCTCTCTGCCCCTCCCCTGCTTGTCTGCGCGCTCGCTCGCTCTCTCTCTCTCTCTCTCAAATATAAAATAAAAAAAAAAAAACATTTAAAAAATTTAAAAAATAAAGAAGAGCAAATGGGACTATTTCAGAATTTGTTTTTTTTAAATTTTTTTGATAACTATATGTCAATAGATTTGTGTTCCTTTGTAATCCTATGTTTTTTATTTTTTAAAAAACAACATTCTGAGCGGTGCTTGGGTGGTTCAGTCGGTTGAGAGTCTGACTTCGGCTCAGGTCAGGATCTGACAGTTCATGGGTTTTGAGCCTCGCAGATGGCTCTGTGCTAATAGCTGGGAGCCTGGGGCTTGCTTTGGATTCTCTGTTTCCCGTCACTGCCCCCCCCCCCCCGCCCCTCCCTCACTTGTGCGTGCTCTCTCAAAAAAGTAAATAAATAAACACGTAAAAAACAAACATCATTCTCAGAAGAGATTGATGGGTTTCCCCAGATTGCCAGGGGTGGTCCAGAGTAAAAAAGTTAAGAACCCTGTTTTCTGGTATTTTGCCTCTATGTTAGTTCCAATTCTCAGCCATTCTTCTGTTTTCTTCTCCACCATGTCCCTTTGCCTGCACTCTGGACAGCTGAGATGTGGACTTTGGAAGGTTGAGTATTTATTGTGTTGCTGGCATCTTCCTGTATTTTTGACTCTGGAGATGAAAATTGTTTGCCTCTTTTGTCTGTGGTTTACACATCTTAAAAGAGGAGACTGTCTTTAGCTTTTCTGCCTCTTCAGTATGATGCTGTCTACATAAACTTGCAGTGAAAGGTGTTGGTCCAGTGACAGTTTATTGGAAAGCTGGATGCTGTGAAAACAAGACACAGAAAGCAGAGGACATTTAGGGAGTGTGGAGGAGAGGGAGAAAGAGGATGTGTGTGTACAAAGCGATAATATGAGGCCCGAGGGGAGAGCTGGTGGGGGCTGTGAAATGAGATGGGGAAATAGTACATCGGGTGGAATAATAAGGAGATGGAGAAGTAATTAAATTGAGGCTTTCCAGCCTACTCCTGATGGAAGCTTCTCCTTATCAAAATCTACTTTTGCTCCTGGGAACTGTCTCTATGTAGTTAAGGATGGATTCTTCACCCGTGTCTTCAATTACTTAAATTCAGTATGGAGTTTTCATGACTCCAGGCTTTCTGTGAAGGCTCCCTTACCTCCCAGGTAACTCCTTTATTTTAGTTCAAGTTGTTGCTAGAATTTTCTGATGTGGTGTGTCCAGGCTTTATATCGAAAGCAGAGAAGCAGGAAAACTATTGATTTGTAGGAAATAGTGTCTATCTTTGAGGATTTGGAAGAGTTGGGCAAAGGGTAAAAACCAGTTCAAAAGAAAATATTTTTAGGTAAAACATCCAATAACAGAATGTTGAATCTTTGTTAGGCCAAAAGGGAAGTGTTACAGGTAAAGTGGATGCAGAACAGAATTTAAAGTGATAAGTACGCACTGATAGATCTTTAAATGGCTATGTTGAAATAGTCTAGGGTATTAAAAGAATTGTTCTGGTAATAGTAGAACCTAGGTTTGGGTTGCTGGAGAGCACCCAAAACATTTTTTACTTACCATTTGGGAAAGACGTGTTTTTTTTTAATGTTTGTTTATTTTGAGAGAGAGAGAGAGTGTGCACGTGCATGTGCACGCATGAACAAGGGTGGGGGGGCAGAGAGGGAAAGAGAGAATCCCAAGCAGGCTCTGCACTGTAAGTGCAGAGCCCCATATTGGGCTTGATCTCATGAACCGTGAGATCATGACCTGAGCTGAAATCAAGAGTAGGACGCTTAACCAACTGAGCTACCCAGGGGCTCCCAAAGACAGTTTTAATGAATGGTTGGATTTATGTGGATCATAGTCTCTAAAAAACCAATAACTTACTGCTTATATGTGTATGTTTCTTTAAACAAATTTTTTTTTAAGTTTATTTTTGAGAGAGAGAATGAGAGTGCTAGCGGAGGATGGGCAGAGAGAGAAGGAGAGATAGAGAGACAGAATCTGAAGCAGGCTCCAGGAACTGTCAGCGCAGAGCCTGACGTGAGGCTCGAACTCACGAGCCATGAGATCATGACCTGAGCCGAAGTCAGACACTTAACCAGCTGAGCCACCTAGGCACCCCCATATATGTGTATGTTTCTAATGACAACACTGAATTCAGATTGAGGGTAATCTGAACTAGGGACAAGACAATATATATAAACGCCATTAGACAGGAACTATATTACCTTCAAATACTTTTAATAACTAGATCTACTGTAACAAACTCTTGTCTAGTATGTTAGTAAGGGTTCTAGTCTAATAAATAAATACGATATCTTAGTCATATGCCATTTGTAGGTAGAAGTGTTTATAAAATGCTTTGGGGTTTTTAAGAATGTCTCTTAAATATTTGGAAAATCATTTTTATTTGCATTATTGGTTTCCCTATCATATCTTTTCTTTAGAGACAATGTTAAAATTTTGGATAATGTTAAACTTACCTAAGTTATCACGTGTTACTGAAAAAAATAAGATGGGGTGAAGGTATACACAAGGCTGTTGAGAACATTAGTTCTCAAATAGTCTTTCTGTATCAAAGTTTTTTGTCACATGGACCACAGACCAACTTAGGAAGGTATGCAGTTCTTGCCTTTTATCTGGCACTCCCGAAATCAGGGTAATGGAGAAGTGGAGGTGGGGGGAAGGGGGCTCAGTGTTGCCAGTTTATTAAGGAAAGTGTGGGTAAACCCTTTGCAGGATGACCAAGCTCTCGGGACCTCTGTAGCCTTGGTCTGGAGACTTTGAAACTCCTTTCCATGCCAGCCTCAACAAACAAACAAACAAACAAACAAACAAACAAAAAATCCAAACTTATTTCATAAAGTGTAGTGAAGCATTTAAACTCCAGCCACTTCCCAAAACTGAAGCTTTGTGTAAAGTCACCTTGGGTTTCTGCTACAAAAACTGATGTATGTTACTGGTATTTGAGCAGCACTGCCCCATTGTGATTTTAGACATTGGATCTTCACATTTGCTGCATCCACGTCTGGCTGTGGGACGCACATTTTGTCCTGTTAGAATATGGTAACTTCCAGTCTACTTCTCTCATTTTCTATATTGGAAATAAACATTTGAGCACATTCTAATGAAGTAATAAACAGCTTAAGAGAAGTTAGAGGACATTGAATAATAGATGCTCATGAATGTGTTTTTGCATACTTGATCTCATACCTTCCTCTCCCCATTTGTATTTTTTCTTCCAGCTCACTAAGTTCTGTGACTTGTAAGTTGTGATCTGGACTTGTGATTTTAGAGGAGAAGTCAGATGATAATAAGCATTTTCTTGCAATAAGCATGCAAATCTTGTTTCTAAAATCATCCCTGGAGTGTGTGTATGTCTAGTGGAATGCAAAGCTTCCTAGAGAAAGGATGAAATTAGGTGAGCCTGAAGGAAGTATAAAAATCCTGTTTAATGACCCTGTTAGGTTTTTTTATATAGATTAAGGTTATTAAATGCGGGATGGTAAGCCCGCCTGGAATATCTCACCCTGTGAGTAGCCGGTTTTGGCACTATAAACCGGGAAGACTTCTTTTGTGTCTCTGCGTATATAGTATTGTGTTATTGCAAGCCCTAAGGCCCTTTTCCTGAACAACATATGCTTACATGTGGCTCAGTTTTATGTGAGCCAAACCAATTTTCAGTCTAGTATGGGAGTTTATTAGTGCGTGCGTGTGTGTGTGTGTGTGTGTGTGTGTGTGTGTGTGTGTGTTGTTCAAGAGAGATTTTCGGACCTGGGTAATGAGACAGGGCCAGTTAAAGCAAAGCATTACTTAGAGATGTGGTTCAGTGATCACAGCCGAACTGCAAATACTTATGTTTATAAAAAGCCCTCATTACAGACCTTGAGTAGGCAAATGTCTTCTATTTGCACTTGCCTTTCTTTTCTACAGGGCTTTCCTGATGCTTGTTCCCTCTTCTCTCGGGGACTGTTAACCTGTATCCCTCCGCACCTTGCCCAATCCCTGCCCTGGCACCTTTAGCCTTCCTCCTTTACCCGTGTAAATCTTGTTTATACCCCCTAGGGAGCTGCCCTTACAGAGGTACAAGAAAAATTCTGCCTTCATAGCTTACAAAGTGTGGCACTTTAAAAAGTTGTAACAAGCAAGAGGTGTTTCATAACCCAGTAGAAAGAAGCTCTCTAGTGATGAAATCCAGGTCTATGGAAAAGGAGGTCATTGTGCGTTGGGATCCCTCTTCTCACACCTTTATGCTTTCCCTGTCCTGATAAGTTCCTTGATGTTTGCAGGCATCCCAAGGAGAGGGAGCCTACTGCAACGCGCTTCAGAGGTATGGCATTTTGGTGTAGGGTGTGATTACGGGATACCTCTGATGGAAAGACGGTTGTAAAACCACCAGTGTATTTTCTCAGCTGTGCCAGAAATCTGGGTAAAATGAACATTAGACTATTAGTTTTGGCGTCATGATGCTGAACCACAAAGCCCTGTGGCCACTGCCCTGGCTACTTGCTGACCCGGTATCCCGGAGAGACCCTGGTCCTCCTAGACCTGACTCAGGCTGCAGCTGTGAGCTGCAGGCTTGGTGCCATCCGTATGGGCAAATGCAGGAAATGCCAAATGGCCTGGCAAGTTATACTGTGGCCTTTGGATCCTCTCTGAGCCATATGGTGCTAAAATGTCAAACTGTTCCCGAGTGTGGGCCATGATTGAGGAGGCTAGATAGAGACTGCACATTTCAGAGAAAGGATCCGCTGAGGCTTTTACTCCCCAACCGCTTTATCACTTTGTTACTTTCACCAACGTTTATTAAGTAGTGTTTGGTTGATAGTGGGCTACTTAGGTTGTGGGAGATACCAAAATACACAATAAAATAATCAGATGTTAATTTTTGGGGGAGGATTCTATCTCCCGTGGTTCATGTAAATTGCACTTAAGGAACTGTCAGTAGAGGGAGGTGAAATGTATGGGTGATTTACACATAGATTTTAATGGGAAGAAACTGTCTTAGAAACTGAGGAAAAATGAAGAAACTAAATCTCCCAAAAAGATTGTTAACATCCTTAGGTTGTGGTGGCAGAGATCTTACCTGAGACTATGCCTTGTCTCCGTTTCCATTTCAGCTTCTTTGTGCTATCTTCTGGCAATTGCCCTTGTTGATGGATTGACATAATGCCTTGAGAAGTTTACAGTACGTGTAGGAAAAGAAAACATAACAGGGACTTACAGATGATCCTAATCAAAACATCTACAAGTGCTAAGTGACTGAGGCCAAAGGGAATGTGGAAGTCCAAAGGGAGAGAGAAGAGGCTGAGTGATGTGGTTCAGATGAGGTTAGTCCTGGCAGGCTTCCGAGAGGAGATGGCCGGGCTTGGGTTTGGCCCACGTAGCTCTCCTCAGTCCCAATCTCTGGGCCTTTACGGAAACATGATTTTCTCATAGCACAGGATATCTGACTGGTTGGAAAGAACAGGAGAAAAAAAGATGTTTGTACAGAGAGTCTTCCCCCCTGATAGGTTAGGGAGTCTCAGACGTTTACATGTGTCACCAAATGCAGAGAATGAAACACATATGTCAGTCTCAATTGAAACCTATGAAAAAGACAAGTCATTTCATGTCCTGGATAGAGATGCTGTAGCCTGAGAGATTTTTTGACTCTTATGAATCTTTGCTGTCTTTTCAATTTCAATAACTCCTTCCTGTTTTGGTTTATAAATACTGAAAAAAAATTGTTTTGATTGTACTTATCCATACTCGACCATATGTAAGCTCAGCTGTTTGAAGCATTCTAGACAGCCCGTGTACGTGGCAGTGTTGTGTCGTTTCTGGGATGGGGTGCTCAGGAGTCAGCCTCTTCCTGTTGCCCCTGGCTGTGGAGGCCTCATCTGTGACTGGTATTTAACCCCAAGCTGGGCAGTCCTATGGGGAATTGCTTCAGGTGGCCCAGACAAGGTGTTCTTTTTCTTTCTTTAAAACTTTTTATTTTGAACTAATTTTAGAATGACAGAAAAATGTCAAAACTTGTACAGAGTCTCCTCACATCTCTCATTCATTCTGCCCCCCCAAATGTTAACATCTTTTTTTTTAATATATAAATATTTATTTATTTTGAGAGAGAAAGAGAGAGAGAGTTGGGGGGGGGGCGGTGGGGTTAGGGACAGAGGGAGAGAGAGAATCCCAAGCAGGCTCTGTGCTGTCAGTGCAGAGCCCGGCACAGGGCTAGATCTCACAAACTGTGAAATCATGACCCGAGCCGAAGTCCAGAGTCGGACGCTTAACAGACTGAGCCACCAAGGCACCCCCCACCCCCCAAATGTTAACGTCTTATAGAACCATGTAATTGTCACCCCTACGTATCCACCATCAAAGAAAGCCTCACATTCGTCCACAAGAAGAGGCATGTAAGAATCTGCTTTGTGGTTGTGCGCATAATGCAAAGTAAGTAATAACAAACAAATGGAAAAGTCCCTGTGTGATTTGTGTGTGATGGAATGTCACGTAACAATAGAAATAAATAAATGTCAGGTGCACCATTTGAGGGAGTAAAACCAAGGTGTAGAAGGGTGTCCACACCTTATGATACCATTTACCTCAGTAGGGACTTTGAATAAAGCCTCACCTTAAGGCACACAGCAGTACTAGATGCTGTATATGTGTGTGAAGTAACAGTGTAAGCACTAGCACATGCATGTGAATGATTACACATAAAATCCAGGATCCTGGTTACTTCTCTGAGGTGTAAAGAATATGTGTGAGCTGTCTGTTGTACTTGTGACGTTTAGTTTTTTAAACTCAATGGCAGGAACTCTGTGGATCACTGTTCATTTTCTGAACTTTGTCGATGACTAAAATGTTTAACCTAAAACTTAGATAACAATAATGATGCCAAAGCCCATCCTGGCCATTCAGTGGAGATGCGCTCGTGATGATTGTTCCTGAGGGAGCAGTGCACCCTCAGAGTTGGAAGGCAAAGGAGAGAGGCAGCAGTTGATTTATTGGCTCTTCTACATGGGTGAGACGTTCACCACGTCTGTAGTTTTCTGTGTCACGTGACCATTTCCATGACTGGCGTTACAAGCCTAGTCTAACATGTAGAAAAACAAATTAAGAGCCTGGAGCTTTTCAGGGAAGCAGAGTTGTCTGCTGCTCTGTACTCTGCCAGGGCTGATGGCCCGGGAGCCCACTCACGAGCCGTGTGGACTTGCATGAGGTGTTCAGCCTTCGGTGGTGCAGTTTTGTCATCTGCAAAAGGGGCATAATAATAATATGGATGTTTTCAGGACTGAGTCAATGCATGTGGAGCCTGTAGAGCCTGTAGAGCCTGTTTTCTTCTCTCCCATCTGGTTCGAGGACTCCTTTTAGTTGATTTCCAGAGGATTGGATTACCAGATACCTTAAATTTGAATTCGCTACCTGTCCTTAAGAATTGGGTGACAGTTCCATTTAAAAAGCATGTATTACTGGCTGCTCTTGAACAGGTGGAATGTATAGGGACCCTGGTCCCTGTTGGCAACACTGCTGTTAACTGTAGGTAGACAGGTACCCGGCTGAGTGTAGTTCTAGCATTCCCTTATGTCTCCTGGACACCGAGGCAGCCCGTTTAGTGCCATCTGTTGTCTAACAGCCACTCTGCCCGGTGACATCACCTGCCTGGCCCCCATTGGCATTTGAGTTTGCAGCCTCCATTTGAAAAGGTCTGTACTGATGCAAATAGGGAATTGGATTACGTGCCAGTAATTGGGGCTCTCCAGAGAAACAGAACCAGTAGGAGATTTTATAAATATTCTCTTCATATTCATATATATATATATATATGGAATATATATGGAATATATATGGAGTGTATATATATATATATATATATATATATATATATATATGGAATATATATGGAGTATATATATATATATATATGGAAACCCTTGGGCAGCAGGTGATGCCACTATCTCGAGGCAGAATTTCTTCTTTAGGGAAATCTCTGTGTTTGCTCTGAAGGCATTTCAACTCATTGGATGAAACCCTACTCACATTATCAAGAGCAATTGTCCCTTTACCTGAGTCATTAAATATACTTATCAGCATGAATGTAAAAAAAAAAAAATCAAAGAGTAATTGTCTTAACCTAAAGTCAGCTGCTTGAAGATGTTGACGACATTAACAAAATACCTTCACAGCAATACCTAGGTTAGTATTTGGTAGAATAACTGGGTACGATAGCCTAGCCAAGTTGACACAGGAAACTAACCATCACAGAGTACATCCTTTTGAGCAGTCTTGTAATAGATATGTGGCACCTATAGAGTTTTTTCTGTCCTTTATACTAGAGGATTATGGTAGCATTTAGGATTTTTGAAGGGGTTGAATGTTAAAAACTGCGGGAACCCTTGAACTTTGCAAATAAAGCTGCTGTGTCTGGGCTGGGATCTGTGAGGCAGGAGATTGGTGATCGATGATGCAGGATGCTTCCTCGGGTGGGGGATGACAGGGAAGCTGGGTTTGGTAGTCCTGATCATGCCATTCAGGGTTGGGAATAGTCATGAGTAGACTCTCATGGGAGTTTAAAGGAAGACAGGGCATTTAGGAGGGACTAGATTTGTTCACCAGCTGTAGAGCCTCTTGCAAACCAGGTGTACAGGTGTGTGTTCTTGCTGCTCAAGGTCAGGTATTAATACGGGTCCTGCATACATATCACTACCATTTGCCTCATGTGGCTTTTTGTGCATTGGAAGGATGCCAACAGGGCTTAAAAGGAATTCTCCCAAAGGCTTCTTTGTTTGTCAGAGATTTGTGTAGAGCTGCTATCGAGAGGCTGAACCGCAAGACAAAAGCAGTCCTTCCATGTGTGTGTCTCTGCTTTTTTTTTTTTTTTCTTCTTCTTTTTTTAATGCATCGGGTAAGATGATTTTGAGCTCGGTTTTTTTATTTTTGTTGGTGGCGGAGTAGGGACTTTGATTAAAGTCTCAATACTCCATTTCTACATGTCTTTACAGAATGCACAATTACTTAAAAAACACTAATATATGTGTTTTATTTCCTTGAAAAAATAAACTGGCTAGAAAATCTGAAATTAATCTTAAGGAAGGACACAAAAACCTCAGAAACTCAGCCCTAGAGTTTAATCTCAAAAAGTATGTTTTTTTGTGGAACGTCCTGAGATACTGCAGAGCAAACATGTAAGAACAGAGTCTGGGCTCTCGTGTGGTCTGAACATTGCTGCGTCAGAGTGAGGGGCAGTGTCTAGTGAGGGAGGTGGGGGATGGGGGCACCAAGATGTCTACATTTCAGTGTTTCTTGTACCAGGTGAGAGCACAGAGCCTTGTATTGGTTGGTTTGTTATTCGAATTGATCTACTTTTATCCTTCAATGGAACCTTGCGGATTCGCCCTTGGTTTTTCTTGGGAGAATTCTAGCTGTGGTAGTGTTTATTCTTGGACTCGATCGCAAGCTTTTGGGAGAGAACAGCAGTGAATCTGGGCTTGGGAGCTATGGTGTCCTATCTTGGCTCAGTTGGTCCCTTAGTTTTACAGCCTTAAGGCAATCACTGGGGTCCCTTTTCCTTCATCTCAACCACAAGGGTTTGAGTGGGATGGTAACTAAAATTCTAGGTACACTGTATTTTACTTTCTCTATAAACTTGTCTTGGCAAAACTTGCAGCTTGAGTGGAGACTCTGATGGTCCCTTGTTCCTCTGCTTTTTTCCCCAGCTAACATCCTCTCTGTATTCAGTGCTGCCCAGTGTCTGTCACATCAACGGCTTCTGTCAATGTCTTGGCCGTCTTGCTCTCTTCAAACCCCAGGCTCTGCCATCACCTTCTTCCTCCTCAGTCATTACCACTGCCCTTTCGGCAATCTTTATTGGTTCTCTTAGTTGTGTGGCCTTGACTTTATTATACTTTTCAGGGAAGCTTTTAATTATCACTGTTGATCTGTAAAGCACTTACCATTTTATCACACCTGGCTACGGAAAGTGTCAGCCTGCCACTGAATTTGTTAATTTGATACTTTGCCAGCTCCCTCTCCGTTTAGGTTAAACAAGAGAAATCCCGTTCTCTCATATTCTAAGGTTAGACTTAGGTATTATTCTTTTCCTAAACTATGTCTTTTCCACAAATTGTTCTTTATATTTCACAAATGGTAGTCTTGATGAAACTGCCACATAAAAAACAAAACAAAACAATGGGAGTGACTCCTGTTGGGATTACTGGTTATTGGTACCAGAAAAGCTTTTTTTCTTGCAGCAGACTGCCTTGCTTTGGGGATTAATAATGTTTAGGGGCGTCTGGGTGGCTCAGTCAGGTGAGCATCTGACTCTTGATTTTGGCTCAGGTCATGATCCTGGGGTCATGGGATCAAGCCCCACACTCAGCGTGGAGCCTACTTAAAATTCTCTCTCTCCCTATCTCTCTCCCTTCCTCCGTCTCTCCCTCTCCCTCTCCCTCTCCCTCTCCCTCCCCCTCCCCCACCATCCCTCTCCCCACTTGCACTTTCTCTCTCCCTAAAATAAAAAAATAATATTTTTGTTCAAAGGAATCATTCCTTTCGGGGTGTACTTTTATGCTTCCTGCTCACCAGGCAGGAGGTAACTTCTTTTGTCATTTGAGAGGTGGCCAGACTCTGTGCCATGAGCAGTTGATTTGGCTCCGTTCCATTAGCAGAGGCCCTGGGTTTGAATGTGCATAGTTTGGTTGTGGGAGCTGCTGCTGTGGGTGCCAGCGGCTTCTTGCAGGAGTGGCCAGCTGGGGCAGAGTTGGCTGTGGACAGGGGTGCTGTGAGGCGTGCTGCGGCGTCTCCTCTCACAACCTGGGCCTGTGATAAGCTCTTCTAATCTGTTTGGAGTCAGGAACCAGTCCTGTTCTCTTCCAGTAGGGTATTCTGCCATTCTGGTGTTCATACTTGGTCTCCGCCTGCTACCCGAATATGTAAATTGTAAAATTCCCTCAGCCAGTGCTTTCTTGATCATTCTACTTCAGCTTTACCAAAGATAGTAGCCCATGTTCCCTATTCACAAAGTAAGGGTAATAATTGTCCTCCTGTATTATATTCAGGCCAAACCACAGAACATACTATGTGCCTTTCTGGACAAAAGATTTTTTAGGAGGATGCTGACAAATTGGAGTGGATCCAGAAGTGGGCAAGTTTTAGAAACCATGCCCTATGGAGGTTGATTGTAGGGAAGGAATTATTTAGTCGCGTGGTAGATGATAATGGCTAACAATTTACCAAATGTTGATTGTGTGCCAAAACTGGGCAAAGGGCTTTGTGTGTGTTATTCCATATAATGCACACAGAAAGAGCCTGTGAGGCAGGGATTGTTTTTAGCCCTACTTTACACATGAAAGAACTGAGGGACAAGGATCTTCACTCAGGTCAGGGTCAACCACCTAGTACATGGGGGGACTGCTGTGGGACCCAGAGTGACCAGTGATTGTAAGATGCATCATTATTTTATTTGTATTTATAAACAATTATAAGAAAAATTGCTGTTATGACACACAATTTATGGTAAGGCCCCCTCTGCTTTTATAATTTTAAAATGTGAAGAAAGCGTGTCTTAGATGGAAAAATGTTGTTCTGTGTTCTTCTAGATTTGGGACCAAAGGACCAAGCTGTAGGAAGACTTTAGTTCAAGGAAATGGTTTCTGCCTTGTCAGAGCAGCTGAGAAATGTAACCTCCTGCGTCAGAGGGCTTGACACATAGCAGGGGCTCAGTGTAAAGTTCCCCATCATGTAAGTGTCGACACTGGCCAGAGGATTTTTCCTGGATGATGTAAAGGGGTTTAGGCGATTGGGTAGAAGGTGAAATAAATGAACTTGTAGTACCACCCTTTCAGATCCTCACTTTTTTTTTTTTTTTTAATGAAATACACAGGGTACCACATAGCAATCACAAAAAATAGAAAATGTGCTTAGCAATTGTTTGTGCCAATCATCCATAGAAGCATGTGACCCATGCTTCTTTCTTCCTTTTCTTTCTCTTCCTTTTTTTTTTTTTTTTTTTCCTCCTTGTCATTCAAAAGCATGGCTGGTAATATTCTATTTTATTTTACTTTTCTCTCTGGTTAAATCCAGACTTTCTGGCTCACAATCGGAGGCTTGCTTCACTTGCACCCACCTCAACTTCCCTGCTGTTTGTTTCCCCTCCAGATCTCATAGCTGATTCCCATTGTGCTTCCTGTTGAAAAGGAATTACGAGCTATCATAAATGAAAACTCTTAGCACCGTGTCTGCATACACATCAGCCTTCTGGGAAATGTTGGTGCTCTCCGTTTTCTCATTTCTCCAATTATCCATTCATCTCTGCTTTTCAAAACCCTATTCATCCTTCAAAACTCCATTTACATTGGCTCTCCAAAAAGACTTGCATGACCACATAAACTAGTGATAATTTGTGTCTTCTAGACTCCTAGAGTATTTTGTTTGTATCATTCTGATGGTATTTACAACATTTGACCTTGAACTCTAATTATTTGTATGTGGTCTTTTGTCCTCTGGTCTTTTGTCTTGTAGACTCTTAGAATATTTTGTTTATATCATTCTGGTGGTATTTACAACATTTGACCTTGAACTCTAATTATTTGTATCTGGTCTTTTGTCCTCTACCTGATTATAAACTCTGAGGGTGGAGACCAATCCTCTCCACATAGTCCTCCCACAGAGGGCTTGCCACATAGCAGGTGTTACATACATATACTTGTGAGTAAGTGATTGAATTAGTGAATTTTGTAGCAGAGTTATCTTTTCATAAATGTCTAGATTAAGC
Organism: Neofelis nebulosa; assembly: GCF_028018385.1. Taxonomy (NCBI): domain Eukaryota; kingdom Metazoa; phylum Chordata; class Mammalia; order Carnivora; family Felidae; genus Neofelis; species Neofelis nebulosa. Next base: position 38,638,400 of record NC_080785.1, read on the forward strand.
TAATAAAAATTATTCTGTGTTCCCTGAGTGTACAGTACTTTTATGTGGGACTGTGAATCGTGGCATAATTTTAGGCTGAGTGATTTTTACAAGACAGATTTTACAGACAGACTGCAGACGAGAAATAAACCACAGAAAGAACAATCTACAAGCAGATAATGGCTTTTTGTTTGTTGCTAGTTCTTCATTGTTTCTATACTTAACAAATTTTAAAACACTTATGTTAGAAATAAAATGAAACAAGTTTTTTTCCCTCAATTTCCTTATAGATTGAAAATTTTGCAAGCTACTGATTCGTGTTATGAACCATATAGTGAGGTAAAAATTTATGAAAGCATGTTTAGTTTATAGTTAGTTTGGGCCAATCTTTGGAAATTGGCCCAAAGAATTCTCCTTTCAACCTGTGGCAATGGTGTATGACAGGAGAAATCTGATTAGTTCTTGATTGTTTTGCTTAATCCTTAGTTTTCTCCTTTCAGCTGAAGATGTAGGTGAGTATCTGGGGGCAGGTGGCTTGGAACTGGGATGAACGTGGAAGGGAATGGACGAAGGTGGTTGGGATGGTTGGTGTTTCTTATTATTTTCTCTACCCATTAGCTTTTCCAGTTGTCCTTTTAGATATTCCTGGGAAAGCAACAAAATTCAATTTTTTATCATTATATTATGGGGGTAGTTTGGTGGGAGGAATGTTTAGAATTTTATGTCACCCTTGGAAAAGAGAGAGAAAAAGCTGCTGGGTCTATTTTTCTTTTAAGTTTTTGATGGTTGAATTTCTAGTCTAGATGTTCTGTAATTGGTTACATAATAGTCTGCATGTAGCTTAACCAAGACAGCAATCGAGTGGATGGAATACTGAAGCTTGGATTGATGGCTTTCTGTTGATTAAAGGACATAAATTAAGAACATGCTTTAGGGAATAGAATTTAATAGATAAGTTTGGCTATAATTGGCTATTGGAATAAGTTTAATGTGTCCTGTGTAATTTTCCCATTCCGAAAATATTTTTTTCTCGAGTACCTACTATATGTTTGGTACTGTTTAGGGAAGAAGATAGAGAGAGATTGAGATTTTAATGCCCTAGTTTTGACAAAAGCATAAAGAAGGAGAGAAAGGGAAAGCTTAGATACTAAAAAGTCATTGACTTTCATGGTTTTAGCTATTTTTAAATGACTTAAAGTTCACTGCATCTTTATCAATGAGCTTGGATCATATTTACTTGAAAAATATACTGGCTTTTAGTTTACCAGTATAAAAGAATCAATTTAAAGAGTCCTACTCAAAATAAGAATGTCTTAGTTAGAGCAAATTGTGTCTTAGTTAGACCAAAATTGATTGACCAAGGATTTAGAAAGAGTAAATTATATGGAAAGGACTTTATTGATTAAGGATTGTGTTTGCATTTAAATTTTATTTGTGTGATATCTTTTAAGGGTGAAATAAATTTTATAGCAATCAGGGGTGAATAGTGATTAATAAAATTACTGAAGTAAATATATTTTTTTGTCATGACATAATACTGCTGCTCTGAGAAATGGAGTACAGTTCATTGAATCATCGGCCAGGTCTTTTCTTTTTTTTTTTTAATTAAAGACGATAACACACATGAAGGTTTTTTGAAACATGAACCTTGATATGCTTATTACTTTAAAATCTATCTTTTTGGCCTTAGATGTATTTTCTACTATAACTTTGTAAAGTTACGTTGAAATATCAGTGCAAACACTGCCACAGATCATTGGGTCCCTGCCGTGTCCACATCTGACGTCTTGGGAACAGATTACTTTGTGACTTCAGGAATTTGGTGGTTTTCCATAGTGGATTTACCTCTCCCTCAAGCTGTTGGTGTCAGTGGAAGCTTTCTGCGCATGAGTGAGGAGGAATGTTGTTATTGGAGTAAACCCATTCTATTAATCTCCTTTGTCTTGAGACTAAATTCTAAAGGGTATGGGACTTGGTCTAATTAAAATTAAAATGATTCTGAAGCACTTTAAGGGAGTGAAGAATTAAAAGTAGTGTGAGTAGTATGAATAGTGCATTTATATTTTTCCAAAGACCAAGTTGACATCACTCAGAATAGGGGCTATTTTACTTTGAAAGCCAAATTCTAGCTTCCACTATGGTGCAAGTTTCAACAAATAATAACCTGGCAACATGTGATACATTGTGATATTTTCTTTTCCATTCTAGTCCATCCCTGTGCACTCCATCCATTCAAAAAATTGATTTCATAAACCATTTTAGGAACCATTAATGAGACGTAACTCACAATTTGTGAGACTCCGATCCAAAATGATGATTTTCCACAGAATCAATCTTTGTCCTTTAGAAGCATGCATTCGGGCAGCCTTTTTATACCATATTCTTTGTCATTCAGTCAAAGAGGTGCAGAATTCAAAGATGTAATGATAAGATTAAACAAGAAAGCACGGCTTATATACTTGAGGAGGTTTAAGGGAACACTTATAACAAAAACATTTGTAGAATGGCAGGATAAATTCTGCCTGGACCAGCCGTGGATTCCATTTTGGTTTCTACCTGGCTACAAAGAACTATACCTGGACATGCTTCTACATTTCAGAGACTCAGTGACTCCAGTAGCTACATACATGATCATATCACCCTCGCCTGTCACCTCCTCTCCTTCCAAGTCTTGTTATTTTTTTTAATGTTTTTATTGTTTATTTTTGAGAGAGAGCGTGTGTGTATGCATGAGTGGGTGAGGAGCAGAGAAAGGGAGGGACAGAGGATCCTAAGTGGGCTCTGCACTGACAACAGTGAGCCAGATGTGGGGCTTGAACCCAAGAACTGTGAGATGATGAGCTGAGCCGAAGTCGGATGCTCAACTGACTGAGCCACCCAGGCGCCCCGTCCCCCTCCAACTCTTGAAAGGAGAGTTAGGACCTGTAGCCCCATTCTCATTAGGTTGGAATGAAGACCTGGAAGTCTCAGGAGAACTTCAGTGTTAGCTATGTAGGTAATTCTGGAGTTGATGGGTGTGTGGTGATTCTGGAATTTGGGATTCTAAATGCTAAGAAACCTGAATACTAAATAGATTCGTCCATTTCACTTCACATGATCAGTTGAAACTTGGGAGTGAAACTTGGCACTTCTGACAGTCAGGATTAGTTTATGTGGGTCTTATGCTTAATGAATTCTGCAAGGAGAATGGGTCTGTCAAGCCATGGGGGCCAAGTGCCTAAGAAGAAGTATAAACTGGGAGTACATTTCCCTGAGGCCAGGCAATATTCTGCTCATCCTTTACTAACTGTTCTCCATGTATTCCATGCTACCTCCTACTTTGTAACCAAGGACATTGAATGCAGCTGGAAGGGCAAGACTGAAGGCCTTTAAAATTGTTTTTCCCTTAAAGCATTTATCCATACTCCTTGCTGTGTGTATGCATGCCTGTGGTCTGTAGCTTCCTCCTTTAAGGTCCTTTCAGGGGAGGGATGCCATCAATCTTTGTGCTGTTTCTAGATACCATCTCCGTGTGAATGTTTGTTGATTCTATTTTTAACATTGCATCCTTTGTAGGAGCTGCCACCAGGCTGGGATGACCACATGTCCTGTCCACCCCCCCCCCCCCCCCCCCCGCCCCAGCCTTTTCCTGGTTAAGGTCCATTCTTTTGTTCGTGATAGCTAGAAACCCTTTTGGGATGGCAATCTGCTTAACTGTGCTGAAACAAATTTCAAGTAAGACTGTGCCTTTGAAACTGTGTGGTTTAAGCCTCTTCAAGAATTCCTGTAGTTAAGACAAAACAACCACAGAGAAAATGACCTCTGGTTCTGAAGCTGGGGGCCAATTTACATGGGGTTAAGGGATCGTATCAAAGTGAAACTAAACTAAACACGAGGACAGTCTACTGTTTTCCTAATGGTCTGAGAAGCTGCCAACCTGCACTCCCACATCCCTTTTATCTTAGCCCTCACTACAGATAGTAATAAATGCTTCAGAAATGAGATTTTTTTGACGCTTTCAGGCCCACAATGATAATAAGCGGATGAAGGCCCCTTGTGTCTGAGTTTGTCTTCTGCCTCCTGCCAGGCATCAGCTTTCTTTCCAGGGATGGAATTTAAAAGCGTCTCCTCCTTCTCCCATACCAGTGTATCAGTTTGAAACCAAGCAGTTTGTTATGACCATACTTGTTTTTTTTTTCCCCTTTCTCCTTTCTTGGGTCACTTGGGTCGTGTCTTTCTCTCCTGTCATATCTCTTACTTGCCCTGTGACATCTGTGCCATATGATCTTTTGTGTCTTCCTCTTTAGCTAGTATGGTACTTGGTTCATTATAAGCACCTGATAAATGCCCATAACAAAAAATAAGTGAATGAATAAATAATGTCTATATCACATTTTAATTGTTTCTTGCATTGCACCGTGCATGCATTTGTTCGTTCGTTTACTCAGAAAACATTATTGAGAGGCACTGTCCTAAGGATTGAGGCTATCAAGAGCTAAAGGCAGTTATTAACTTTCAGAAAGCCCATAGTTTATGAGATATAAAGGTTCTTGGCTTCTTCTTTGTCTTATAAAAGCTGTGGACAATTAAGTACCTCATGAGGTGGATGATTCACTCTGATATTAGTCCATTAAGTTAACATCCCTGTATGCTGCTGGAGTCGCTGGCCTCCCTGGGTAGACAGGAGATCACATTACTGCATATATTTGATGCTCTGGTTGTTGTAGACCCATTGGTCAAGCATGGGTCCAGGACATTTGAAAACAATCTCAGGAGCTGTAAGGAGAGCTGATCCCATCCAGCACATGGCATATAATTCATACTCAGAGTTTTAGATTAATTCAGAAAGCAGAAGACAACTCAAAACTACAAGTAGCAGGATCACATTTGTTAGTTTTAAGACATATTTATGGGAGATGGCATGGCATTTCCTTGATAACATGGGGTTTTTCACTATTATAAGCCTGCGTATTTTAAAGCTAACTTGACGTTGGGAGAAATGGCTCTATTTATTGTCTAAAATACTGGAAGTCAAATGGATTTATTTTTGGTAACTTTTACTGATGTAATGACTTGACATAAAATAAAGACTCTGTTCCAGAGATTGTGAATTACTGCCCATGTGAATTCAACTTTGCAGTGCCATTAATATTTTACTGCCACAGTGAACAAAGCTGTTAAATCTGAATCAAGAATTACTGGCTCCTTTTGGTAGGACATATCACTGTATTTTTACTCACTTCCTGTACATTTTACTTCCCCCCCTGAAATTAACAACTTAAAACATGGCCTAAATATGTTTTGAGAGTATAGACCTTTGAGAAAGAGCAAGATTATATCAAAAAAAATTTTTAAAAATTGGAGTATGTTACGTGAGATTCCTTTAGCTTTTGTGTATAATTTGGGCTAGTGTTTTTGATATCTTTCATCACTGGCTTACTTTTCCTTCCCCAGAGAAAAATCCACTTGCTTCACTTAGAAAACCAACAAAGCATTGTGTTACCATAAGTAATGGGAAAATTGTTAGCACCGTGATACCTTGTTTATATTAGCTAGCAAAAGGTGTGCGTGGGAGGAGGAGAAATATAACCTAGATATCTTAAACAAAATGTAAATAGAAGTGTTAAGAGACCACCTGTCATTGGTGGAGCATGGCAGATGTGTGCCCATGAACTTGAAGACTTTGCACCTATAGCATGGCACTATGGACCTTTAAGATCTGGTGCCACTGCTTTCCCACGGATATGTTGTACTATCGTCACACTCCCATCCCCCTTGCTGGCAGGTCTCTGAGCCTGGGGTGCTGTCCTAGGCCTGTGGCTTCCTGGAATGCTCTTTCGTCTCGTTTTGCCAGGTGACGTCCTCCTCAACCTTCAAGCTCTGCTCAGATTTCACTTCTTGGAGGAAGCCTCCTATGACCTTTCCAGGCAGAGTCAAGTGCTTCCACGTCTAGGTGCAATGAAGGCCTTGCTCATTTCGATCAGGATCCCAAGGGATTCAACCCTGAGGGTATGGCTTTGCTGAAAGCCAAAGACTGTGAATATATTCAGACATTTGCATTTGCATTTTCTTCCATTATATAAAAGGTGTGATAGAGAATTGCATGATGACTTAAGTGACATGGGTCATAGTCTTCCAGTCTGCTGCTAGTTTGAGGAACTTTGGGGAAATCACAACCTCAGAAAAGAGCAATATTTCCCAGCCTGTTGACAGGTATCTACCTATGGATGAGCTAAAAATCTGCTAGAAGCCTTTGTTGTTGTTATTGTTGTTGTTTTAGCTTCTAATCTTGAAATGATTAAAATTCTAGACTCACGGAAGGTTACTCACACATGAAGAGTTCCATGTACCCTTCACCCAGCTCCCCCAAAGAGGACGCCTTATTTAGCTGTAATACAGCATCCAAACTAGAACATTGATATGGGCATATTACTGTTAACTAGACTGCATACGTTGTTCAGTTTGTACGTGCACTAGTGTATATGTGTATAGTTTGATGCAGTTTAGCCCCATGTATGGATTCATGTAATCACCACCACAATCAGGATAAGACTGTTCTGCCACCACAAAGGACTCCCTTCTGGTACTCCTTTTAAGTGCACCCATGTCTGCACTGTGTCTGCCCTGCTAACTTCTTGTCCGTCCTCCATTTCCATAATCTTGTCATTTTGAGAATGGTGTACAAGTAGAATCATGCTGCATATAATCTTTTGAGATGTTTTCTTTTCCTAAGCATAATGCCTTAAGATCTGTTGAAGTTGTTGCTTCTATCAATAGTTCTTTTATTGCCGAGTCCTGATCCATAGTATATAAACCAGTTTATTTAACCATTCATTCCACTGAAAAACATTTGGGTTGCTTACAGTATGGGGCTATAATGATTAAAGCTGTTGTGAATGTTTATAAACAGGTTTTTGTGTGCATATAAGTTTTTGTTTCTCTGGGATAATGCCTATGAGTACAGTTACTAGGTCATGTGGTAAGTGCATGTTTAGTTTTACAAGAAACTGCCCAATTGCTTTCCAGAGTGACTATACCATTTGACATTTTCATTGCATCCCAGTAATGTATGAGAAGGCTCAGTTTTTTGTTGTGCTTTTTTATTTTTTGAAAGTTTATTTATTTATTTTGAGACAGAGCGTGCATGCACAAGTGGGGGAGGGGCAGAGAGAAAGGGAGAGAGAGAGAGAGAGAGAGAGAGAGAGAGAGAGAGAATCCCAAGTAGAACCCGATGCAGGGCTTGAACCCACGAACTATGAGATTGTGACCTGAGCCAAAGTCAGATGCCCAACTGACTGAGCCACCCAGGCGCCCCCATGGGGCTCAGTTTTTAAGGTAATAGTACCTTAACCTTGACAAGTCATCTGAGGTACAGGATTCAGAATCTGCTAGGACTGGAAAAGGAGACTACTGGTGTCTTCCATTGCCAACAAATATGAAGGGGCTGTCTAAATTATGTGTTTATGGTACTGTTTGTCTAAATGAATGTTTTTAAATAAGGAAACCATAACTGTAGATGCTCTTTGCAAAGGCACTTTTGCACATACTATTGGTTATGTAATATTGGTTTACTTTGTTGTTGCTTTTTGGTGTTGTCATTGGCAAACATTTAGTGTGACACTGCTGGTATAAGACACCGAGGGGGGACACCCTGATCTAATAGGCGGATATAAACTTGGGGGTGATGAAGCTGGTGTGTAACTCACAGCTCTTCCCCATTTTAACTGCAGATATTTGTGCTTTAGCTTCGTCTTTAATTTGGATATGATAATAGCTAATTTGCTGGGCTGTTGGGCCTGAATAAGGTAATAACATAGCTTCCTGGATTATAGTAGATACTCAGGAGATCTCTGTCTTTGAGGATTTTAATGTTAGGTCTTTTTGATTAATTTTCGTGTTGATTAAAATTGCTTCTGTTTTCATGGACCCTAGTTTTACAAAAGAAAGAAAAATCCATTGCTATTTATTTATTTATCCATTATTTCTTTCTTTGTTATTTAAGTATTCTTTAATAAGAATAGTGATGATGAACATCCCATTTATTGGTAACATATTAGGTGTAATGCCATTGTCTCATCTATACTCCATAGCAGATCCACGAGTAAGTATGCTTATAATACCCTTTTCTCAGATGAAGGAAACCAAGGCTTAGAGAGGCTAATTAACTTGATGAAGACTGGTATATCTTGGAATTGTAACCAAACTGTCTTGTCTCTAGTTCTCTAGTCATTATTCTAGATCTCTTCTTCAAATGCACTTCCTTGCATGGTACAGGTGATAACTGAAGTGCCTTAGTTGCTAAATTTATTGTGAGCCGACCTACTGAGAAGTACTTTCGAACTCTGTCCAGAAGTCAGTGTAAGCATTGACTATGTAAGCAACCACACATAATTCAGAAAGAAAGGATCTGACTAACCTTAGTATGTTTTAAATAACTGGTTTGGATTTTTGAGAGGCAAGATGATTACTCTAAATGACATGATAGAGAAGGCCTGGGGTCACCCTGTGGGGGAGGGAGAAAAGCATTGTCTCTGAAACATATGATTTTTTTCCCCACATGCTGTAATTTAAATCGTAAGGATATTATAGAAAGTCGTAGATATTACGACTCAAGTGAACTCACCCATCTCTTCATCAGGGATGTAACTTTTATTAAAGTGTATAGTTCATTATTGTTTATAATTTCAATTTTGGTGGAGCTATGGAATCTCAGATTTGTGGTTTTCACAGAGAAGCCCCTGTTTAACTAGTGCTTTATATGCTTACACACGAAGCTTCCTTTTGAAAATGTGGTGATATTTGGGAAACCAATCGCATTTTTGGTATGAGTATCTCATCTCTGTCTGTTTATTTCTTATCACTTTTCTGCACACTAACAGATTCAAATACAGCCTATGTTTTAGAAACTTAAGCAGGCTATAGTTAGGAAAGTGATTAAAAAAAAAAGAAACTAAATTATACATGAAGTTTATCCATAAATGTATCACTTTAAAGAATGTGGGTTTGTTCCTGGAATTAAAAACAAAGATATTGAACAAGTGTTTTCTTGTTTGTTTAATGATATTTAATGAATAGCTCCTATGGGCCAGGCACAGTGCTAGGCAGTTGATAATACATTATTTTATTCTTAAAATGGTCTTATGACGTAGTTGGTGATATTGTCTCCATTTTATAAATAAGAAAATGAGGCTTCCCAAGTCACGTGGCCAGTGAGTAGCTAGACCTCTCTTCGCTTACTGCTCTTCTGTTTCCAGCCCGTGATCTTCCCTCTATTAGGCTGGAGGAAGGAAAAATAGGGCTGGGCTCTGTTCCTTGGCCAGAAGAGGCGTTGTGCTGGAATTATCCTTTAGTGTGACTGTGAGGTCATGGGTAGAATACTTGTCAGTTTATTTCTTATTGAAGTGTAAATGGCAACGTTTTTCCCTGTGAACCATTTCTCACTCGTTACATATAAGAAGTTGTAGAGAATGCTGGTTTATGATGTCACTTTAGATGTTTTCTCCATGGTCCAGAAAACTAAAAACCTTATTCTCATGATAAACTCCTGATTATAATTAGCATAAGGACAGAGCAGTAGGGGTGCCACCTAACTATAGAAGATAATAGAAGAAATAGAAAAAATAGAAGATTCCTTCTATCTAGATACTGTGGATAGATTCCTTCTATCTAGATACATTCCTTCTATTGTGGTTTGGAACATATTTTTTAGTTTTGAAAGTAGATTTCCCTCCTTATTACAGCTGATTTGGGGTGAATGAAAATTTAGTTTACCTGCCTTGAATTCTAGCAGATGGACGTAGTAAAAAGATAGTTCAAGGTCCTACTGGATCCAGAATGTAAAATTTACCATGAGTATTCCAGGGTTAAGAGGTTTCCTATCTTGACCTTGATAGCAGAAATTCCAAGTGTGATTTGCTTGAATTAAAGAAATGATTGATGGAAACTGGATTTAGTTAACGAGGTCTTTATTTTGACTTTAAGTCAAAGGTTTGTTCATGGTACTTTTTGCAAAGACAACCATCCTTTCGTGTTACTCTTTTGTGATGCTGATTTTTTTATTGCTGTGTATGAGAGAATTGTAAGTGATCTTGCTTTTGACTTTATCATTAGAGAAATAGAGGGTTTATTGTGTGTTTAATTACTTAAAGACAAAAACCTAGTCTTTATAATGAAATGGAAGATAAAGTACACAGCAAATAACACACAAAAAGGATCAAACAAAATATAAAAAATAAATGTACATATTTCTGTCATCTCAATGAATGCATTTGGGCTAAACATTAGAGGGTTCAAATTCAGATTGAGTTTTTAAAAATCCAACTAAAAGCTGTTTATAAGAGATAGTCTTGCAACATGGTGACCCACCTCTAAAGTAGTCAAATTCGTAGAAATAGAAAGTAGAATGGTGGTTTCCAGGAGTCGGGGGGAGCAGGGAAGGCAGAGCTGCTGTTGAATGGGTAGGGAGTTTCAGTTTTGCACGATGTAAAAGTCCCCGTTTTGCAACAGTGTGAGTATACTGCACACTACTGAACTGGACACGTACAAATGGTTAAGATGGTACATTTTATGTTTTGGTTTTGCCACATTTAAAAAACATCATGACCCACCAAAACTTAAAATGACAGGCTAAGATCTGTTAACAATGGCAAGTATGACATTATTAATACCAGACAAAGCAGAATTTAATTAATATTGTTTGCAACATTTTTTTTTTCACTCAGGAATAAATGCAAATCAAATACTAATAGAATTGCATGGAGAAATTGATCAAAGTATTTTTGCGGTGGAGAACTTTCATACTCTATATTCAAATGGAAGGGAACTGCATCTGTTTTAAATAGGAGATCAATTATCATTTTGCACCAGGAATGTCATCAGTGACTTTTGTGGGAGCAGTTTCTGTGGCCAGATGTGGTCAGAAACCCATTCCTCACATAGAAGAATAACAAGGAACCAGAAGGAGGGGACCCACAGATCCTAAAATACCTGTATGTTGGTCTCTGAGTCTTTCTGCTTAGAGTTATTTTCTCTGCTGATTGTTTGCAGATGCAGTCTAATTTGTGAAAGGTAGAAGTCTTCAAACAGTGTTTTCTGTTTTCTCTCATTCAAGTGGATGAAGGGTTCCTACATAAGGATGATGGAATAATAGAGGTGGGAAGCTTGGCAGAGAAGGTTCTGAAAATTCAAGGGAAAGAAAGAACCTAAGGTCAAGAGGTTAGTGACTGTGGACAAAAAGGAGACACACTTTGCCCCCTGTGGATTTGTAGGAGACTATGCTAAGCACCTTGTCAGTGGAGAGTGGGTGTAGATCTTCTTAAGAATCTCTAGGAACCTGTGCTCAACAGAAAAAAGAGAATCCATTGCGGGGCATCTGGATGGCTCAGTTGGTTAAAGTGACTGACTTCGGCTCAGGTCAGGACCTCACGGTCCCCGAGTTTGAGCCCCATGCTGGGCTCTGTGCTGACAGCTCAGAGCTGGAGCCTGCTTCAGATTCTGTGTCTCCCTCTCTCTGCTCCTCCCCCGCTCATGCTCGCTCTCTCTCAAAAAAATAAACATTTAAAAAAATTAAAAAAAAGAATCCATCAAATCTAGTCACAGCATGAAGTCCTTCTACTGTCCCCAGAAGGGAGAAGACTGCTCAGAATTTAGAGACTCTTTATTGAGAGGTTCAGAAGATACCATATTTAACGTAGAAATACTATTTGAGATAGGAAGGAGGCATGAGATTTGGAGTCAGGTGAACCTAGGTTCAAATCCCAGCTTTGCCATTTTCAGTGTTATGTGATGTTGGACAAGTTACTTAATCTTGCAGTTTGATTATGAGGATATAACATAGTAGGTAGTCAGTAAGTGAGAGCTGCTAGTTCCTAAATGCATCCTCTATAAGCTGACTGTCTGAAACCAAGGCCATTGTGGAGTGGTGCTGGAATTGGAACCCAGGTTGTCTGACTTCAGAACCTATACTTGGTCACTGCCCTGCACTGCTTCGTTATCAAAGGGCTGCATTTCTTGTGTAGGATGAAGTTGCTCGGACCTGGCATGCATGCTGCCATAGACGCTACATTCCAGGAAGTATCTGGTTCTTGGGCCAGCCTTCATGTGTCTGAGGTGCCTGAGGGCCGGCCGCATGGTAGATTGTAAAGCCATCCTGAGATCTTGAGACCATGTTGGGTTTTTAACTTTGGAAGGCTGTTCAGTTCTCTCTCCCCAGTTTTTTCCCTGTCCTCAGGCATTTCTACCCTCCCCTGCACCTCTGAACCTAGAGCTTAAGTCGCGGGGACAGAGGCTAAGGCTCCAGGCTCCAGTGGGAGTCAGGTAGAGGCTTCTGGCAAAGCCTCTGGAGTCCTGCAGTTCATTCCATTCCCTGTTTTCCTCTGCCCCTTTTCCCCCTTTGTTTCTTCTGCCATGGCTTCCTTTTCTTGTCTTGGAGCGGAATTCCTATCTCCTCTCCTGCCCTGAGTCCTTGATGGGATGACATAACTCCTTGGCTGTTGTCTAAGGATGTTTTTACTGCCAACAGTTGTTGGAAACAGTGAACCTGAGTGACTAGCTCTGGCCCTGTTGTTGTCTCTTTTTCACATAGATGCAGTCTCATTAGGAAAAGGTGAAGATGTATGAGGGCTGTTTGTGGGCACTGAGCATTTAGATTTCTAGGGAAGGGCACATCCACATTGAGGGGGAAGTGAAGATTTTGTGCATCTTCTGGGTTAGTCATTGAAGAAGTCAGGCTGCAAATCCATGCACACAGCAGATGTAAAGTTTGGGAAGCAGTGAGGGAGGTGGAGTGAACTGACAGCTACCCCAGTTTTGTTGCCTCCTTGCCACTGTGTGTTGGGCCAAACCCATGTTGTTTCATGGGTTAAGGACAGGCCCTGGACTGAGGTTCTAGGAGTTAGAAAAGAAGATGGTCTTGCCTCTCAGTCTGCATCACAGAGAGGAGAAAGGTGGGAAAGGGTATGAGAGAAGTCTTAGTGGCCACCCAACTGCGAGACTTAGGATGCAGGCTTTTTTGCAATTATTTCTATATATAATATAGAGCCATTGAGTAATAGTTATTCTGGTTTTACATAAAGTGTGAATTTTATGTAAATTTGATAGAATATTTGGGCACACCGAGGGGCCAAAATGTTCTTCTGAAATTACTCCGAAATCTCACTTGTTTATTCTAGCCACCATCTTGCCTCTGTGCCTGCCTCTCTCTCTCCTCTCACCCCTCTCCCCCTCCCTCCCTCCCTCTCTCTCTCTGAATGATTTTCATTTGAAGCAGTCCAATGAAGTCTGGTTAAGTGTGTCAATAAATTGCTCGATAATTCCCATAAATTCTCTAAAATTTAAGAAGGGGAAAATTGAATATGGCATAAGTAAGCTCCAGGGATTTTGAGAGAAACGATCCCTTCAATCTTGGTTCTGTGGTTCTGTTGTCATTCTTTTGTAAATAAGAGATCTGCAAGCAGATCAGAGATTTGTGTGGAAAATGGGTGATTTGATGAGGGCGGCAAGAGTTTCTTTATATAATAGGTCTGTCTCTTGTGCTGAAAATCTTACATGGATTTTTCTGACTGTGGAGGAAGAGCCCGTACCTACTTAATATGGTGTGAGAATAAATTTTAAAGGTGGTTAGATTGGAGAGAGGCTCTTAATAAGTGCAGTGATGTCTTTGTTTGGATGTCCATGAGTCAAAGCAAAAGAAGAAGCGGGTCATGAAAGCCTGGTCTTGGACCTAAGCTTCTATTTTGAGTAAAAGCCATATATATAATCAGTTCTGCTATAATGCAACTTCTGTGTTCCTAAAAATCACCATGCTGCACAAAATTGCATAATAGAAACCACAGCACTTAGGGGCAAAATAGGGTTAGGGACCCAACATTCAAAAATGTGTTCAGTGACCCATTAATAGAAAAGGAACAAAATAAAAATGGTAGCATGGTTTTACACATAAATGGTTAAGAAATACACAAATTCTACAATAAATGTGGCACTTTCACTTGAAAAAGGCCTGATGTTGCTTGTGAAGGTGGGATTCAGAGGGCCACAGCTTGTGAGTTAACTGTGGCATGGTGGACTCTGGCTGTGGGAAGCCATCAAAGGGAAACCATCGGTGGCTTGTCTGTCTGTCTGGTAGACTTATATGTCATATAACCATAGAGACAGTAGGTTAATTGTTGCCAGGGCCTTGGGGGAAGCAGCATATGGGGAATGACTGCTAATGGGGGTGGGGTTTCCACTTGGGGTGATGAAAAAGTTCTGGAACTGGATAGGGGTGGTGGTTGCAACAACATTGTGAGTCTGCTTCGTGCTACTGAATCGCACACTTTAAAATCGTTAAAATGTAGGGGCGCCTGGGTAGCTCAGTTGCTTGAGCATTCGACTCTTGACTTTGGCTCAGGTCATGATCTCATGGTTCATGGGATCGAGCCCCACATGGGACTCTGTGCTGACAGCACAGAGCCTGCTTGAGATTCTCTCTCTCCCTCTCTCTCTGCCCCTCCCCTGCTCGCATACACATGTGCACTCTCTCTCAAAATAAATAAATTTTAAAAAATAAAATAGTTAAACTGTAAACTTTGTGTAATATGTATTTTACCACACAAACACACAAAGCGTATGTTGAATTTGTGTCCTGGGAAAAGTGCTATGCTTGGTACTACAGGGGACACAGTAAGAAGTGCAGCAAGGTGCCGTGTCAAAGGATTGTTGCACCTTAGTTGGGAGCTGAGGTAAATGGAACAATAGTTAGGTTATAAGACGGAATGGAAATGTGTGATGGCGGAGGTGAGAACAATAGGCTTCAAGTTTCCCAAGAGGGAGTGTACCTGTCCTTTGGGAGAAATCCAGAAGGCTTTCCTCCAGGCAGTGGCACATAAGATGGTCTCGTTGGGTCTAAACTGAGTGTCATGTAGGAAGCTCTAAAAATACCTGTTCTCAGGCCTGGCTGTGTTCAAAGTAAATCAGTCTTTGAAAGGAGGGGCTTAGCAATAGGTATTTTTGAATAGAATCCCCAGGTGATTCTCACTGGCGGCCAGGGGTGAAAACCACAGGTCTGAGGAACTATTGAATATTGACAGGTGTGTTCTGTGCAGAGGAAATAATAGAAGCAAATGTCCAGCTGGGAGAACCTAAGTTCTTTTTGACGAGTCAGAGGGTATGTGTGCAGGAGATGGAGGCAGAAGAGGCAGTTTAGGCAATCTCGCAGTCTCTTTAATGCCAGGGTAGGAATCTGCGGTTAATTTTGTCCTCAGTGGGGAGCACTCAAAGGATTTTGATGGGGGCAGGAGGGATAGATATCTGTACTTGCTCGTGAGATAAGTGACTCTGGCAGGATTTTGAGATAAAAATTATCTGCTGCGTAGATTGCTGGAGATAGGGAGGCCTATTAGGAATGAATTTTAATGATCCAAACCAGAGGTTCTCAGAGTGGAGTCTGCAGGCTCCTCGGTGTCTTCCTAAGATTCTTTTGGGAGAGGGTCTGCAAAGACAAAACTATTTTCAGAATACTAAGATGTTACTTGCTTTTTTCGCTGGGTTTGGCATTTGTGTTAATGGTACAAAAGCAATGCTCGGGAAATCTTTTGGTGCCTTAGCGGAAATCAAGGCCATGGCACAATCCGTACTCATATTTTCCACCACCTTGCCCCTGCAGAAAAAAAATACCATTTTCACTTAAGAATGCCCTTGATGTAGCAATAAAAATCTCAACCCTTGGGTTCACGTCTTTGTAATATTCTGTGTGACAGAATGGGAAGCACTCATAAAACACTTGGGCATACTAGAGAATGTCGGTTGTCTTGAGGAGGGGCACTTGCACAAATGTTTGGGTTGCAAGCTCAACCAGTTGCTTTTTTCAGGGAAACACCATTTTTTCATGAAAGACTAATAGACATATTATAGTCTTTCAGATTTGGATATTTGGCAGACATTTTCTTGGAAATGAACAACACTAGCCTGTCACTTCAAGGCATTTGACAGCAGTTATTGCCAATGATAAAATTACCCCTTTCAAGAAAAAATGTGAATTTTGAAAAATCTGTCTTTACCACGGTGAATTTACTAGTGTACCCATACTTTAAAAGTTTTCTGATGCGATATTTTGGTACTGTGTAATGAAATACATCAACATTTGGAAAATCTGCATTACTAAGTGAACCAATATTTTTCAATATTAGTCATTGGGAGTTACCTTGCCATGAGCGCTTGACCAAGATAGCTAGTTTGTTCATGACCTCATTTAGGACACGCAAGGAGGTAGGTCAGATTTTCAGCATTTGGCACCTGCTTGGGGGATGGTCAGTTGAAAACCACAACAGCGGACAGATGTTTTGAGCTCAATGAACTTAGAAGGCAGTAATACTTTTGTTTTATGTTTTTTAATGCTATGTTATTTAAAATTTTTCTTTTTAACGTTTATTTATTTTTGAGACAGAGAGAGACAGAGAGTGAACGGGGGAGGGTCAGAAAGAGGGAGACACAGAATCTGAAACAGGCTCCAGGCTCTGAGCTGTCAGCACAGAGCCCGACGCGGGGCTTGAACTCATGGACCGCGAGATCATGACCTGAGCCCAAGGCGGCCGCTTAACCGACTGAGCCACCCAGGCGCCCCAATGCTATGTTATTTTAAAGCAACAGCTTTATCGAGATAAAATTAATATACCACCCAGTTTATTTAAAGTGTACATTTCGGTTGTTTTTAGTGTATTAATAGAGTTGTGCATCCATCAACACAATCAATTTCAGAACATTTTCATCACTGCCTCCCCCCCAGCAAAACAAACCTCCATGTGCACTGGCATAGTCATATCCATTTCCTCCCAAACCCCCAGCTCTAGGCAACTAGTCACTTATTTTCTGTGTCTCTAGATTTGCCTATCGTGGGCATTTCATGTAAGTAGATACACTATGTTGTCTTTTGTGTTGGGCTTCATTTACTTAGTGTGATGTGTTCAAGGTTCATCTATGTTAACATGAATCAGTACATCATAACTTGTTGCAGCTGAATAATATTGCACTACATAGACTATACCATCTTTTTTCCTATCAAGTGTGCAGAAGTGTGTGTGTGTGTGTGTGTGTATTTATGTTTGCAAAGGATTTTTAAATTTTTAATACCAGTGCAGTTAACATACAGTGTTATAGTAGTTTCGGGTGTGCAATAAAGTGATTCAGCAATTCTGTACATTGCTCAGTGCTCCTCATGGTAAGTATGCTATTCACCCTTTCACCCATCTCCCCCCACTTTACCTCCCCAGCAATAGTACTTATAATGATATAGGGAAGTTAAGTGAGGGTCCTGGTTGTGGGGAGGGTAAAAAAAACCCGATGTTTTGCCTTTGGCTGAGTCCTGACATGAAGTTTTCTTAACTCCTTCAAATGTGTTGAGAACAAACTAAGCTTACTGAAGCTTTCTGTTTTGGGAAGACTTGTATGGAGTTAGATATAGAGAAATCAATTTTCAAAGGTTTTTTTTTCCTTCTTTTACTTACCTTAATGGTCATAATATCCTTTTTTGCCTCCTTTTAAAAATCATTTTTGGTGCCAAAGTTAATCCCCTAGGGGCTGCTGACCTCATTGTCAGAAGCCTTGGACTTCGCACAGCCACCCTGTGCTCCCCAGCCTGGCATTTACAAGGGTCACTCAAGACTCCCCTTCCTGGTCTCAGATACTGGTCTTTGTATTTGAGAACTCAGGAACAAATCTCTTTGGTTTTTAAACTGCTAGAACTGGCCAACACCCCACTTCTGCCTCGGGAATTCACTAATAATGGCTCCTTTCACTGTAGCCTCTGACCTAATTTGTTGCTGTTTTTTATTTGCAAGCTCGTTTTTATTGAATATGCAATTGTGTAATTTTCCTTTTCCTATTGGTAATCCCCTACTGCCTTCCAGGGATCCTCCTTTGCAGAAAATCTGTGGTTTGCTGAGTTTAAATCACCTCCCTTGCAGTGATCGCCCACCAGGTCCTTAGGAGGGTGTTAAATGCCAGGTGATTGGACACAAAAGCCAGTGAGGTGGAAAGGTGAAAGACAGGCAGGCTGGTAGCTGGAGCTGAAAAAAACAGAAAGACTTATGAGAAGGATATGCCTACAGGGCTTGGTGTAGTTCTGTGGGTATAAGCGCCCTGGCTGTTCTTCCCTTGAAATCTAGTAATATCCATATTGCTCATTCACAGTTTATTCAGAGAAAGGAATCTTCTTGATGAATGTGGAACAGTCATCCAGGTTGGAGCTGAGGATAAATATAAAGGCCCTGGGAAAGTATTATGAATATCATGTAGACCATTCATGTCTCCTTTTCATGAATGAAGAAGCCGGTATAGTAGTTCCCCATTCTCCACAGGGGATATGTTTCAAGATCCCCAGCGGATGATTGAAACAGTGGGTAGTACTGAGCCCTGTATATACTATGCTTTTTCTGGGGTACCTGGGTGGCTCAGTTGGTTAAACCTCCCACTCTTGATTTCAGCTAAGGTCATGATCTTGCAGTTGATGAGATTCATTGCCACGCTGATCTCTGTGCTGACAGCATGGAGACTGCTTGGCATTCTCTCTCTCTCTCTCTCTCTCTCTCTCTCTCTCTCTCTCTCTCTCTCTCTCTCTCTTTCTGCCCTTCCCTTGCTCATGCTCTCTTTCTCAAAAATAAATAAATGAACATTTAAAAATGAGGAAAGCCTCGGTGACTGTCTTAAGCGTCCGACTCTTGATTTTGGCTCAGGCCAAGGTCTCACAGTCGTGAGATTGGGCTCTGTGCTAGGCGCAGAGCCTGCTTAAGATTCTCTCTCTCCCTCCCCCTGTGTTCCTCCCCTGAGCACACACATGCACACTCTTTCTCACGAAAGAAATAAAATTAAAAAAAAATTCACTGAAAAATGGCAAAAGATGGCTACATATGTAAAATAAAAGTTGCTGGCTGGATGGGGCGCCTGGGTGGCTTGGTCGGTTAAGCATCCGACTTCGGCTCAGGTCATGATCTCACGGCCTGTGAGTTCGAGCCCCGCATTGGGCTCTGTGCTGACCGCCCAGAGCCTGCAGCCTGTTTCAGATTCTGTGTCTCCCTCTCTCTCTGCCCCTCCCCTGTTCATGCTCTGTCTCTCTCTGTCTCAAAAATAAATAAACGTTAGGGGCGCCTGGGTGGCTCAGTCGGTTAAGCGTCCGACTTCAGCTCAGGTCACGATCTCGCGGTCCATGAGTTCGACCCCCGCGTCAGGCTCTGGGCTGATGGCTCAGAGCCTGGAGCCTGTTTCCGATTCTGTGTCTCCCTCTCTCTCTGCCCCTCCCCCGTTCATGCTCTGTCTCTCTCTGTCTCAAAAATAAATAAACGTTAAAAAAAAATTAAAAAAAAAAATAAACGTTAAAAAAATTTTTTAAAAGTTGCTGGCTGGAATTAAAATACAGTGACTGCAAATGATTAGCAAAAATGCCCCACATAGGTGGGAGTTCAGTATATGGTAAATGATCTGAGTTTAAACTGATGAATTTCAATGAATTTGTAAAATTAAAGTGTTTTCTTCCACCTGATAAAGATACCCCCTGAAATCAAAACTCTCACCGACGTCCTAAGGACAAGCAGACGGACATCACAGGAGCTAAGGCAGTCCCTCATCCCCTCCCCACAGAAAGCAGCATCTTCATGTCCAGTGCTTGCACCTCAAGCCATTACTCCCCAGGCTGAGGTGGCTGTGTCTCCTCCAGTGTTCTCACAAACCCTCCTTTAGTGTCATGTTTTCTACCTGCGTGCTGTCAAGAACCAGCTATTGAGCTGTAGCAGGACCAGGTGCCCCAGAAATGATGAGCTGAAAGGGCCAGTTCCTCCTGTTCCTAGATGACATCCCCTACTGTAGATGCTTCTCAGAAATGACTACACCGTTTTCTGAGGTGGCTCCCCTGAATATTCTGTACTGCGCTATGGAAAGACCCAAGGGTGGATGTCAAAAGGGCGAGAGGGACTTGCAGGAGAGGAATAGATGGGACATAGGTGAGAATTCTCTGCTGAGGTGTGGGTGCATCTGGATGGGGAAGATGCAGGCATGTGTCTGTGCCTTTCACCATGGAGAGGTAGGTCAAACGAACCCTGTGGGGCAGCTCCTTGTACAGCACGTGAGCTGCATGCCGCCTCCGGCTGACCACCTGTCCAGTTTCCCCGAGTGGTGGGTGCTGTGTACATAGTGTGAGTGTCAGAAAGATGGCAGTGGGAAGTACCTGATTTGAAAGGGTGGAATGAGGAAGTCACACCAAGCAGAGATGAAGTTGCCCCTGAAAACAGGGCCTCCATCTTCTTGGCTGAGAGATTTCTGGATGACCCCCACTATGTGCGATGGTTGTGAGGTGTGACCTTTTCCCTGCCCCATCTGCTGATGAAAGCGGCCTGGAGATCCTGTTTGCCACATGCTCGTCCCTGGACAGGCCCAATGTCAGGGCCCCAAAACGGGTAATAACACAAAAATGTTCCCTACCCCATTTAAGTTAGTATCTCAGCATATTACAGTCCCATCATGCCTTTGAAGACTGAGACACTGAGATGGTTGGGTGGGACTCAATGCACAGAATGTGGAATGTGTGTAGATAGACATATGAGGTGCATGCCACTGCAAAAACCAGTACGAGATACTCATTTCCTTGGACTTTTATTCTACTCATAATTGAGGTCTGTGTTAACAATGTTTTGGGTCAAGATACTTTAGTATTTAAAGGGTTTTTTTGTTTTTTGTTTTACCTTTATTGGCGTTATCTGTGTGTGTGTGTGTGTGTGTGTGTGTATTTTACGTTTTTTTTTTTAATTTTTTTTTTTAACGTTTATTTATTTTTGAGACAGGGAGAGACAGAGCATGAACAGGGGAGGGTCAGAGAGAGGGAGACACAGAATATGAAGCAGGCTCCAGGCTCTGAGCTGTCAGCACAGAGCCCGACGCGGGGCTAGAACTCACGGACCGCAAGATCATGACCTGAGCCGAAGTTGGCCGCCCAACCGACTGAGCCACCCAGGCGCCCCAGAAACTTACGTTTTAATGAAATGAAACCAATCAGTATCAGGAGACTTGGAGGTTTGTATTCATGTTGGGCAGTTCTTTGGCTTCTCTGGGAGGGCATCCACAGATGACTTTGCTTCTGGATGCAATGCTGGGTTTAAAGATGATTTTACTGTAGCTTGCAGTGCAGCTAGCTTGCAGTGCAGCTGCAGACTAGCTTGCAGTGAAATCATATCACTGTATCTAAGCATGTAATTTCAGAAGTGTTTGTATCATACTAGTCTTAGAATTTTACAATTATACTTAGAACATTAGTGTGTATGTGTTTTTTTTTTAAAAAGAAAAGCTAAGACACTTTATTTGCTTCATTGCCCTATAGGACCAGAAAAATGGTCCTATATATATAGAAGTACACCCTGGTTGCTCACAAATACGTAGCATTTGTTCAATAACTAGCCTCCCTAAACTTTCTTAAAACCCAAGGACCTTCCTTTTTTGCTGAGACACAGTATCCCTAAAAATCAATACATTCTTATTTTTAGTTCACTAGTTTTACCTTGAGAGAGCAGGTGGGCCGGGAGTTTCTATCATGAGGGCTGGTACCATTTATGTGACAGTTGGATTGCTTGACTTTATATAGCATTTTCTTCAAAAGAAGTCTTGATTTTTATATTTAAAAAAATTTTCCTTCTCTGTGTGTCATTTGGAGCTGCAGAGAAATTGAGTTGGCCACGGGTCTACCCCTCAGTGCTACTTCAATCCTAATTGGAGCAAAGATGTGTGATCAGTAGGGATCTTCGATCTTGTGTTTATGGCGGTTTGAGAACGGCCCCCCTGTTTCTCACTCCTGTTTTTCATTTGCTTGGGGAAATGGCATTGAGAGGCGGGCTGTTTGGAGCTACTGCTGGAGTGCTCGTGGGTGCCAGTCTGCCCATTCTGCTGTACTGGGGAAACCCTAGCCTCCTAGCCATGCAACTGGGAAGTCACCATGTGGCCTAAAGGAAAGAAACTTCTCTTATCGAGAGAAATCCTTCAAGGGAGGCAAAGCGCTTTCTTCTCATATCAATCTTTTGAAATGGAATTAGAACTGGGATATATTTTGTTTACTTTTCTCCTCCCTCAATAAATAAAACTGGGGTAAACACTGAAAGTGATTGGTCACCTTTACATCCCTGGTCCTTAGCAGCATTTAGAAATAAGGAGTCTGGCTTTATTTACTGCAAATTAAAATCCCCTACATTCTACTAGATTATGTCCGTAAGAGGCAGGATTATTGCATCCATTTTCATGGTTTCTTTAACAATTGTTGGATTTTCATTGGCATTGAAATGCAATCACGTGGGCATTTTGACATTTGTCTGCAATAAACAGAAAGAATGTAATTAAAGGTCAGCTCCTGAAATGGGTTTTTAGTGTATTTTGATATCTGTGGAAACCTACATGTTTGGCTAGTGTGCTTTACATGACTTAAGTTTTTAAATGCCCTTTTAATTATCTAAGTTTCACTGGGGTCTGCAAATTAAGGGAGTATAAATAAATGTCTTGTTACCAAGAGAGTGATCTAACAGTATCCTCAATGGTCTAATAATAACTAGTGTAATTAATGCTGTAAAATATTCTCATTTATTAACTGAGGTAGAAATGTCAATTCAGAGGGAGAGTGGGTGTCTCCTTGACTTGTACTATCAAGCTTAGAGACATAGGAGGCTTCAAATGAGGGATTTGTTGATTTCCATCACTTTCTGTTCAGTTTCCTAGAAGGATATGTATCACTCCAGAGTTGGGCGTGATACCTAAGGTATTATGGAATGAACATGAATTTAGATATTCAGGATGGTATCCTTTTTTTTAGAGAGAAGCATTTATTTTTGTAAGTTCCTCAGAATTCAGACTAGCTTGCAGTGAAATCATATCACTGTATCTAAGCATGTAATTTCAGAAGTGTTTGTATCATACTAGTCTTAGAATTTTACAATTAATTATACTTAGAACATTAGTGTGTATGTGTTTTTTTTTAAAAAGAAAAGCTAAGACACTTTATTTGCTTCATTGCCCTATATATGACGCTTCTCCATATTCTGAAATAGTCCTTCCTGTTGCAGTTAAAGACTGTATAATTGATAATTTCTTTTTTATTTGCAGTCTTGCCTCTACCAAATTCAGGACCTGACATTCAGAGCCCTTGCTGTATGGCTTTAAAAGGGTATGGGGCGCCTGGGTGGCGCAGTCGGTTAAGCGTCCGACTTCAGCCAGGTCACGATCTCGCAGTCTGTGAGTTCGAGCCCCGCGTCAGGCTCTGGGCTGATGGCTCGGAGCCTGGAGCCTGTTTCCAATTCTGTGTCTCCCTCTCTCTCTGCCCCTCCCCCGTTCATGCTCTGTCTCTCTCTGTCCCAAAAATAAATAAATAAATAAATAAATAAAAAAATAAATAAAATAAAAGGGTCTTATTTCCTTGGCCACAGGAAATGAGGACATGACCAACCTGGGCAACTGGCTACTTGCCAAATAGTCTACTTGCCACCCTGAGATCTTGGCCCATTCCTGTAATGATTTCTGCATTCTTTCTGCACCTTCAGTTGTCAGAATTCCACCCAGCCATCCTAGGCTTCTTCCATGAAGGCTTTCTTGATACCTTTGATTAAATAAACTATAACTTTCCTTTTATGGTATGTATCGTGACTTCCCCCAAAGAGTAGCTATATCAGTTGGCTAGGGCTACCATAACAAAATACCACAGAGTGGGTGACTTAAACTACAGAAATTTATTTTCTTGCAGTTTGGGAGGCTGGAAGTCCAAGATCAAGATGTCAGCAGGTTTAGTTTCTCCTGAGGCCTCTCTTTTTGACTAGCAGACTTATGTTTGTGTCCTCACATGGCCTTTTCCTGTACACATACCTCCCTGCTATCTCTTCCTCTTCTTAGAAGGACACCAGTCAGATTGGATAAGGGCCCACCCATATGACATCATTTAAGCTTAATATCCTCTTTGAAGGCTTTTTCCAAATACAGTCATATTCTAAGGTACTGGGGGTTAGTACTTCAACATATGAATTGGGTGGGGAGCGGAGGGAACCAATTCTGTCCCAGACAGAGGCTATTTATATGTGTCTTCTCTTTCCTTTCCCTTATTTGATTGTGAAGTATTTGAACATAGAGCCTTGTATAAATGGGCTTATCAGGTCTTAGTTTAATGCCTCATATATAATAAAGAGTCAATAAATATCTGTTGAATTTAATTTTAATTAAATTAACTCTTTAAAAGTTTAGTATAGTTATTAGGCTTTTATGGAAATGATCGATGACCAATACATGATACTTAAAATTTATTTATGGATTTAGCCAAATGTTGCCAAGTAATTTATAAAACAAAACATTGCCAGAACAATGGCTGGCAAAAGCTGGCAAACAGCTTTTATCAGAAACCTGCCTACAAGAAAGGGACATTTACTGTGTACAGGACTTGTATCCATCTACACCTGATGGTACCATGTTATTTTAGGTTCCATGGTTCAGAAATACACCTCCCAGCGCTGTACCTGAATGTTGGGCTGTCTTCTCTGGCTGAAGACTGCATACCATATCTTAATCTGTCCAGGCTGCTCTAACAAAATACCAGAAACTGGGTGGTTTATAAACAACAGACATTTATTGCTCACATTCTGGAGGCTGGGGAAGTCCAACACCAAGGTGCTGGCAGATTAGGCGTCTGGTGACACCCACTTTCTGGTTCATAGACAATTGTCTTCTCACCGTCCTCACATGGTGGGAGGAGCAAGGGCGTTTTCCCTGGCCTCGTTTTATAAGGGCGCTGATCTCATTCATTACGACTCACTCTCCTGACCTAATCACCTCCTAATACCATCACCTTGGGGATTAGGATTCAATATTTGAATTCTGCAGCGACACAAACATTCAGACCATAGCAGTTGGGAACTGCCAGATGGAATCTGCTGCAGAGTCCATTGTCCATTATGTGTTTTCCCATCCTTCATATAACCATAAAGCTTATAAGAAACTTACTTGAGAATTTGGTGGCTTTATGCTTTTGCATCAAGGAGGCTTACTACAACATTTTCAACTTTGCCATGGTTATTCAAGTTAATGCATACATTTATAATATTTGCATTTTAACTTTGCTTTCATGGTGATTAAAAAAAAAACAATTTTAGATAACTATACACTAGTAAGAGTTGTAAAAGTAATTCATAGAGATTCTATATATCCATTACCCAGCTTCTCTCATGGTTAGTTGGTATCCACTTTTTTTTTTTTTAATGTATGTTTTATTTTAGAAGAGTTTTAGATTTTCACATTAATTTTTCAGTTTGTTTTTCTAAACTTATTGTTATGTTCTTTATTGTAATTTTTCATACCTTAGAGAAAAGTTGAAAATATGTAAAAGCTAGGAAATAAGGAAAAACACTTTTGAGTTAACCTAACCTTGTTTCAGATCACCATGCAAGGTGATAGAGACTAGGAGGTTTTGTCCTTGGATATAAAACCAGAATAATGTCCTCAATATGATTTCTGACATGTTTCTGATAATGACGAATATTTTTCCATTTTTTAATGATCCCAGAAGATTATTAAAATAATCTCTAGGGGATAATCTTAAATGGTGCTTTAATCCCTTTCTTCATTCCTAATGGTTATTCTTGAACCTACCACCTCCAACATTATTGATAACACCCTTGTTTAGTAAATAAGCCCGTTTAATGCTTATTATTGATCTCACACCATTTAGCATCGGTTAATTATATACTACCTTATATCTTTCCAAACTTACTTTTTAGTCTGTTTAGATTATAAGCATTTTAAAACTTCTGCCTTCTACTTTTTATATTCTTTCTGTATTCCTTAGCCGAAATTTAAAGCACAGGAGATCATTTTGATATTTTTCTCTTAACAAGTAGTATTTTATACTTGTTCATTCTAAATTATGCCATCTAGTGTAAGGCGGAAAAGCAGATTTCTATTTTTTTTAAGAGAGAAGTAAATTCCTTTTTTTGTTTGTTTATTTATTTATTTTGAGAGAGAGAGTTTGAAGGGGGAGAAGTGTAGAGAGAATCCCAAGCAGGCTCCATATTGTTAGCATAGAGTCTGACATGGGCTCCATGTCACAAACCATGGGATCATGACCTGAGCTGAAATCAAGAGTCCGATGCTTAACCGACTGAGCCACCCAGGTGCTCCAAAGAAGATTTCTTCTGATGACTGATTCTCAGAGTTTGGTAGCAGTCAAGGTTAATTTTGAATTTTGGTGCTTCCTTTGCAATCAGAGAGCCACATTTCGCAAGTCATGGCCTGCAATTATGTGCAAAAAAGCTGTAAAGGTCCTGAGTTGGGAATCCCCCCCCCCCCCCCCCCCCCCCGCTTCTTCTTGTAGTGCCCTACTCTAATGATTAGTTTGCGAATGTGGAGCGCATGACTGGTTAACGAGGCATTCTGTTTCAGTGGTGTACTTAAAAGTAATTCAGTAATAATTGCTACATGTTATGATTCATATTCCAGAACACACAGTAGCAATAACACATCTGTTGTGGAAGTACCATTATAAGATGGAGAGAGCATTAACCTACCTAACCCCTGTTCTCTAATGACCATGATTCTAGGAAAAAATTCAGATTGAATTTTCCTGAGGAACCCACCTACAACAGTGACAGAGAGAGGAGAGGAGAGCATGGGATGCTGGAGATTGGATTTAGGCAGTCTTTGAAGAGCTGGGTCCCAAAGGAATAGGTGGGACTGGGTCCTGGGTTTCAGAAAAAGGGAAAGATTTTTTGGGCTATTCTTAGGGTAAGAGCAGTCATGGGTTTATCATGTTGTAATACTATTATGGATCATCTTTTACCAATCTACCCTGCCCTAAGACTGAACCTATGATTTTTGGGGTGGTCTTTTTTTTTTTTTATAAGCTTGTTTCTTTGTTGAGAGAGAGAGAGAGAGAGAGATTGAAAGATTGAGAAAGTACGAGCAGGGTTGGGGCAGAGAGACAGGGAGAGAGAGAATCTCAAGCAAGTTCTGCACTATTGTTGCAGAGTCTGATGCAGGGCTTGAACTCATGAACTGTGAAATCATGACCTGAGCCACAATCAACTGATTTTGAGTTGCCCAACCAACTGAGCCATCCAGATTATCTCAAACCTTTGGTTTAAAAAAGGGCCAAGACCAAATATTCTGCAGGTCTGACTCTCCTGGCTAAATAGGCCTCCTGCTGAGGCCAAAGGATGGTCCTTTGGTTTTTACTTCTTGGCTCCCAGGAGCCTGGGGCTCGGACTAAAAAGGGAGGAATGTGATGCTGTGAATTTGTCATTATGACTTCTCTGGGTTCAAGCTCTCATTCATTTTTCAATACCTCTGCACCTATAGTCTTGTTAGAAAAATTCCACCTTGCTCTTTGCATTTGTTCTCCAAGTTTAGGAATTTTGATCTGGCAATTTAAAAAACTAATCGTGCTGTTTTCCTAAAACACTGTGGGGAAAAATGGGTATAATTTGTTTGTTAAAAAAGTCCAGGGTTCTATGTAAATTGAATTGTTTTTGTAGATACGTTAGCACTCAAAGTGTTTGGAATATTTAATGGCACTTTTCTAAATGTTTGACATGCATTAACTCAGTTATTCTTCATAACATTTCATAAAGTTGGTACCTTTCCAGCCAGCTACAAAATGGCAGGGTTGGGGTTTGAACCCTGGAAGTTTACTCTGGAGTCTTGTCTCTTAACCACTATGCTTTGCCTGCTTTCAGACATCACAGTGTTTCTAGCTTTCTTTTTTTTCCTCACCCACATACTAGTTTCTCATTCACTTGGTCACTAGTCTTGCATTTATTGAGACCTGCTATCAATTAGATGTCGTGGTCAAGGATATTTCCTTTCCTCAAAAATCCCAGCCAGGCAGTGGGAGACAGGTAACTATGCCCCAGAATAAGGAGTTTGGGAGTAGAAGGAGTGATCCACTCTACTTGGGAGTGTGTGTGTGTGTGTGTGTGTGTGTGTGTGTGTATGTATCTCCGGAAAGGCTTCAGAACATCAGCTTTTAAAGGAAGGGCGAGGGATAAGGCCTGAACAAAGACCTTAAGAAAAATTGGTCAGCAGGTATAAAATGTAGAAATTTCAGGAATGAACTGTAGATCTATTTGAGGGCAAAAGGAAAAATGATTGTAATTGCCAGTGTGGGAAAGGCAAAAAATATGGTTGGATGGTGAGGTATTCGAGCTAAAAAATACCAAGGGAGAGGGGTTCTTAGGGATTTCATTGTGCGGAAAATCATAACAACAATAAATACCAAATTCAACTGAGAGAATTGCTTTGGGAAGTTGGCACTGGGTCATGACTTTTCCAGGGCTGATTGGTAGCCTTTGTAATAAGCTATTTTATTGGTGCCATTTGTCTTTTGACATAAAAGTACTTGATGCTAAGCAACCATGTGTAAAAATCAAGCCTCTCTTCTTTATAGCACATATTTCACCCCTCTGGGGACCAGAGCTGTGGTGTCATAGGCAGGGTCACCATCATCTTGATTCAAAAGACATTTTGAGGGTTATATTATGGATGAGTTTCTTAACTAGCATGTGAAATATATAGTAAACCAGCATGACCTTATCCTGGGATAGTAGAGTTGAATTTATACTGGACTGTCTTCTTGTGATAAAATTGCTTGTTAATTCTGAGTAGATGACATTTCTCAGTGGGTTGTTGACTATAATTCTCATCTTTAGAAGTGGTGCCAAAAGTGGAAATCTTCTCACTGTGTCACCCCACCCAGTCCTTTTGTGCACACCCAAATTCAGTTCCTAGGAGACTCTTAGAATAGATGAATGGCTATTCCATAGAAACATCTTAGTATTGCTTTGTTCACTTGGTTATTTAAGTCTGAATTCAAAGATCAGAGTTTGGAATATAAATCATTCTTTAAGGAAAGAATTTATTTTAAATGCTTCCCTTAGCCCTGAAAGTGGAAGAGAGAGAGAGAGACAGAGAGAGAGAGAGACAGAGAGAGAGAGAGAGAAGGAAAGAGGTAGGGAGAAATCATGAGTTTTCACTAATCACAATTTCTGACCTCATCTTTGCCTTTGGTGAACATTTGGATGTCTACAATGTGCTGGGCCTGAGGATACAGGACTGAATGTCGTAGAGTTCTTGAATTCACTGAGCTCAGATTCTCATGGGGAGAGATAGATGTGAACAAACAATTCCATTGCACTTTTATATATGCAATCCTTGATGTCAAGTGGGAGTCAAGAGGAGGGAAAAGCTATGTCTTTTTGTGACAAGGCTTTCTGAGGGGATGGGAGCGAAGGTGGGGCCCTTGGGCTGAATCTTAAGAAAGAAGCAGTTCTTCAGGCAGGCTCTTGGGGGAAGAAGGGGGTGTTTTCAACCTTAAGTAAAAAATGAGAGCATCCAGGGCACCTGGGTGGCTCAGTCAGTAGAGCGTCTGACTCTCGATTTAGGCTCAGTTCATGATCTCAGTTTCATGAGTTCAAGCCCTGGGCTGGGCTGTGTGCTGACAGCTCGGAGCCTGTTTGAGATTCTCTCTGCCCCTCCCTTGCTCACATTATCTCTGTCTACCTACCTACCTACCTACCTACATACATCATACATAACTTAAAAAAAATTGGAGCATCCATGCCCACTTGCCTCTGTTGGAGGACAAATTGACTTTCAATAGCTACTCTGTATCTTCTTGTCAAAGGGAATAAATAGATAGCCTGATATACTGTTAAGCCAGTGTCCAAACTCATGTCAATCCCATATTGAATCTCAGGGGAGTGCCAGAGATCTCAAAAAAAACATGCTGTAGATAGAGCCAAGAGCACTCTGTAGTTAGATAACTAACTTATCTTTGGGTTGAATTACATGTAATTTTTCCTTAGAGATAGTAACTTTGTGAAGCAATTATTAAAATTAGCTAATACCTGAATGGTAACTATGCCAAAATATATGAAATGCTTCATGCATAATATTCCTTATTCACAGTTGGAAGGAAGTATGATGTTTGGCATATGTAGGTTTGAAACACAGCTCATTTTCATTGCCAGGATTTATTTTTGTTAAACTATTTTGTGGAGTCTAAAAATAAAGATATGGCTGTAAAATTATAATAGCCTAGAATTAAAAGGATAAAATACTATTTGTGAGTCCTCGTTGTGCAAATATTTATCAGTGTTTAATTTGTGCAATAATTCCATGAAAATAAAACCTGTTCATTATTTTTTCATTGATTCTTAATTTTATACCTTACCTATAATCATGTCCGTAGTAATATATTAATTGGCTCAATGCAACCAAATATATTTCTAAGTATGAGCGAAGGGGGAGTTTTATCTTCTCTTTTGTCCATCTAGCCTGTTGTCTATTTAATTGCATCTATTACTTTTCTTTTTTCTTTTTAATTTTTTTTTATAACGTTTATTTATTTTTGAGACAGAGAGAGACAGAGCACGAACGGGGGAAGGGCAGAGAGAGAGGGAGACACACAATCGGAAGCAGGCTCCAGGCTCTGAGCCATCAGCCCAGAGCCTGATGCGGGGCTCGAACCCACGGACCGCGAGATCGTGACCTGAGCCGAAGTCGGACGCTTAAACGACTGAGTCACCCAGGCGCCCCACATCTATTACTTTTCTTTTAGGCACATGCTGTGGGGTTTCTGGGCCAGCTTCATACTTGGCTGATTTGAAAGGCAAGTTTCTCTGATTGATGTAAGGTCTGTGCACCTAAAAGAAAGTAGTGTTTGTTCATGAATTAGGTCAATCGATCTATCACTTTTAATGAAGGCCCACCGTGTGCAGTGATGGTTGATTAGTGGTGAACAGAACTGTCCCCTTTCTTGAGCTCATGGAACTGAGAGTGAACTACTGCAGACAGGCAGTGAATGAGCAAAAAAACAAGTAAGTACATAGTTATCAGTTGTGTTCAGGAACACAATAACCTGTGTTTTCCTGTTAAAGAGAATAAGGGGTTACTGTTAAAGAGAGGCATGTGTGTGGGGGGTCCTACCAAAGACCTGGTATCAGAGCTGCTGTCTGCTGATATTTCAGTGCACTATTATTTATTTGCCCTTCTAGGCTGTAAATGGTGACAGTTTTAGAACTTTTAATCTGCACTTCTTTTTTAGGTGTTGTAAAGTGTTTCTGGGACTATTTAAAGTTCGGTATATGTTAATTTGGATCTAGTATTTATCTTCAAATTGTGTGATATATGCATGCATATGTATCTATTGACTATGTACCACTAAAGGAAATTATATGTAATGTAATTATATGTAATTTAATTGTTATATATATGTAATTTATAGAGTAAAAACATAAAATTCCCCTTAGCAGTTGAATAATTTATTTTCAGAGAATTGGAGCAGAGGGAGGTGGATTATCTTTGATGTGGATTAGTTTTTAGTGCTTATGCCTTTTGATTTTGCCATTTACACATAGTCAAGTCATTTCTAATCACTGTGCAGTGTGGAAACATTGGAGACACAGTGGGGAAGAGGAGACAATATTTCCTGAGAGGGCATACTATTGGTACGGAATATTTAAAGCCCTGGTTGTATAACAGAATTTCAGTGCTGAAATAGCGGAATGCCTCGAATCCCACTGAGGCATGTCTGCTTCCTGTGGACAAACGTCTGGTGTCCTGAACTTCGTTAGGACTGGAACCTATTCTGGCATTCTGTGTTTCCTCCTGCATCTCAGCCTGACGACTCAAGCAAGTTATTAAAAAGCTGTTCTCAGCTTAGGTGGTACCTATTGACCTTGGATTAATAGGCCCAGAACTTTTAAAATGTTATGTCCATGTATTCACCTGTGTGATGACTACAAACAGTAGTGATGGGAATAGCAAAAGCATTTAATGACTAAGCTTGTCGCTATAAAAATAATGTTCAAAACATGTTTAGCTTACAGAGGGCTCATGGAGCAATCTGAATCCTCATCCCTTTACCTAGAGCTTTTAAACCTTCCAGTATGTTCAGACCTTTCCCTGGGATGTGGAACCCATCTTTCTTCCAGCCAAGGAGGTTGAAGAATCCTTAATTTGATGGTTTGATGACTTAGTACCAGAACTCTTGTACTATGTGTTCTGTTGTGGTTGGTTACTCGGCTTCTATTGACTCAATTATCTCTTTTCCTTTGGACAAGAATTTGCTCTAGTTGTGGTCACCAGGTCCTGTGTTCCATTCCCATGCCCTGCCTGGGAGCGTTCCATCTGATAAGCATTTCATTTATTCTGTATTGGTATTGTGTATCGGTATTCTGTATTCTGCTTTCTATAGACAGACAGGCACCCCCATTTCCTGGGACTGAATACTATCCTATGAGACCCTGCTAATCTCCCTCTCTTACACAGACTACTTACTTATCTGTTGTGATACCAGTCACCTTTCTGTTCGTGCATTCCACAATGCTATGCCCTATGGTCCATTGGGAATGTTCAGTTGCTCATCTCTGTGCTGGCATGTCTTAGGTCTTTCTTGGTCTTCTCACTGGTACTTTACTAATCAACTACATCTTGGTCTTTGGGTTTGGCCAGCACCAAATCTCATTCAGTCTAGAGTACCTCACTAACAATTTAACGTTGTCGTGGCTACTGAGTAGAATTCAAAAGCATTAGAATTGCTTGTGTCTGAATAAACATTTATTTATTTATTGAATACCAACTGTATATAAGGCAATGCTTGGTGTTGTGACAAAGAGGCAAGTGAAGAGTGATCCCAGTTTCTAGAGCCACATAATCAGTTGAGAGAATTAGTACATGATACACATGTGATGGATAAGATAATGCCACCCTCCAATTACACATACAGAGACATAATTTTATTTAATTGTAGAACTTGCCTCAGAGAAACCTAATTATACCCATGCATTTTCACTTCTGGATACACCTAAATTCATGAAACTTGCTTGTTCAATCTTGTTTCATGGTTTGTTTCTTAAAATTTCTTGGATTTATTTTGTCCCTCTCTATAGCAGTGAACTTTATA
Organism: Neofelis nebulosa; assembly: GCF_028018385.1. Taxonomy (NCBI): domain Eukaryota; kingdom Metazoa; phylum Chordata; class Mammalia; order Carnivora; family Felidae; genus Neofelis; species Neofelis nebulosa. The sequence continues at coordinate 38,671,287 of NC_080785.1, forward strand.
AAAGTATTTCAAATTATTGTGCATGTTTTAGAAAGAATGAGGCCATTTGTTGTTGGAGTTACTACTGCAACAGTTAGGAGAAAAAAAGGACTTCTGTGAACTGTTTGCTGAATTCTCCATCCATGGGATTCATAGAGCCACGTAATTGCAAGAAATGTCTTGGGTCACATACTTACATATTCTGTCTCTTAAGAGATTAAAATGTTGAGGTTTGACTCCCTTTTTGTCCTATTCGCCATTTCTCCTTCAATTTTAAAGTAAATCTAAACTAAGTATTTCTTATAGCAGTTGAAATCCCTTACCTTCCCACATTGCTTCTCTCCTAAGCCTTTTATATTCCTTTCGTGACTGCAAGTCTTTGTCCATTTCTGGATAATTCAATATAATTCTCCTAGCTTATTGTATTGCCTTCTTTGATTCCAACTTGTCCATGCTCTATATAAGATAGGACTAAATTCTGTCCTATACAATTGGAATCCTGATCAACAGTAAGTAGAAGGATTTTTTTTTTCAGAATTGCAAATTATTCTTTAGCTGTAAAAAGTTCACAGTAAAGTTCCTGTTAAGATCATTGAAATACACAGTGAAGAGTTGGTGATTTTTCAGTTTCAGAACTTTGTTTGTTGCTGAATCTGCCATTTTCTATCCTACACATTTTTAAATCCTTACATATACGTTTTATTTTAATAGACAGTTGCTGTGTTTTGGTTTCTTTCAAGTTAGCTACAACTAAGCTGGTCTCATTTACAAAGTGTCCTTTTCTAAGCTGTAAAACAGATAAAGATTAGAGATTTCCCAGGTGTCAACTCAGCATCTTTGGAAGATGTTTTGACCTAAAACTACCTCCATCTGATAGGGCTCTCAGTTGAGGAGGAATGGACCTCGCTGAGATGGAGTTTTATTTCTCATCTCTGCCTTCATCTATTTAACTTGTCACTGCGTCACAGAAGAAAATGCCCTGTGGCTCATTCCTGAGCCTTGATCTGATAATTTTGTATTTTTCCCCCTTGTGATAACTATTAATTTAACCTATAACAAACTAATGTCATTCAAGGAGAAAATTATTTTAGTGGAAGTAAATGAATTACACTTATTTTACAGAAAGATGGCATAAATACGCTTTTAAAAGAACCTGTTGATGTATATTTTTATATAAATATTTCCCAGTCAGTTGCCGATATTTCAGTATGTTTTTCTACCTACTTCAGGTAAATGAAACAGTCTTTTTTTTTTTTTTTAATGTGTATTTATTTATTTTGACAAGGAAAGAGACAGCACAAGCTGGGAAGGGGCAGAAAGAGAGAGAGGGAGAATCCCAAGCAGGCTCCACACTGTGAGTACAGTATGTTTTTCTAAGGTAGAAACTGAATTTATAGTTTTTAAATTTCAAAAATAACCATTTTTGACGGTTCTGTGTTTTTTATTTTTCTGTATATTCCCGGAGCCATTAATTTTTTTTTTTTTTTTTTTTAAGACCAGCTTTATAAAGCTTATTTCATGCTAGGTGGGTATAGAAGATTCTGTTCCTTAAAAATTACGATCAAAGTCACTGGATTTTTTGTACTAGTCTTGGAGGTGATATATCATAGTAATAAGAGTTTCCTTAAGAATGGCAGGTTTGCTTCTACTGTGTTTCTCATTTAAAACAAAAAGCATCAAGGGGCGCCTGGGTGGCGCAGTCGGTTAAGCGTCCGACTTCAGCCAGGTCACGATCTCGCGGTCCGTGAGGTTGAGCCCCGCGTCAGGCTCTGGGCTGATGGCTCGGAGCCTGGAGCCTGTTTCCGATTCTGTGTCTCCCTCTCTCTCTGCCCCTCCCCCGTTCATGCTCTGTCTCTCTCTGTCCCAAAAATAAATAAAAAACGTTGAAAAAAAAAATTAAAAAAAAAATAAATAAATAAAACAAAAAGCATCTTTGCAAGCTACCAGTTCTACTGCGGCGATGTTTAAACACAGAAAATACGCTTGCTTCTTAAAATTATTGGTCCACATGAATCAGTCAGGAGATGACTACTGCTGGAGTCCAAAGTGGTAACATTAATAGAATGTTTCTTTCCTCTTTTGAACTGTGTGATGACTTTTATTTATTTTTATTTATTTTTAATGTTTATTTATTTGAGAGAGAGATTGAGATTGTGAGTGGGGGAGGACAGAGAGAGGGAGACACAGAATCTGAAGCAATCCCCAGGCTCTGAGCTTTCAGCACAGAGCTGGACAAGGGGCTCGAACCCATAAACCATGAGATCATGATCTGAGCCAAAGTTGGATTCTTTTTTTTTTTTTTTTAATCTATTTTTGGGACACAGAGAGACAGAGCATGAACGGGGGAGGGGCAGAGAGAGAGGGAGACACAGAATCGGAAACAGGCTCCAGGCTCCGAGCCATCAGCCCAGAGCCTGACGCGGGGCTCGAACTCACAGACCGCGAGATCGTGACCTGGCTGAAGTCGGACGCTTAACCGACTGTGCCACCCAGGCGCCCCCAAAGTTGGATTCTTAACCGACTGAGCCACCCAGGCATTCCAAAATGTATGACGACTTTTAATCTGTAATATTAAGGGGTAGGTTATTTCTGTGAAGATTAATGATGATTTGTAGACCAGCTTAAGTGATAATTTTAACAAGTTTGTTGCCTGGAGAGAATTCATCACAGTGTTAGTAAGAACAGTGATTTGTGAGGAGTAGGAGGTGGAAGGGGGCTTTGAGAGAAAGCATATATGATCAGAACTGCTTAATGTTTATTTATGACCAGGTGACCATTAAGCAACTCCTGGATAATATTGTACCCACTTACATCCTTTGAAACAGCAATGTAACTATCTGCCTGTTTAAGAATGCAGGAACATACCTTCACCACGTTTGGCTTATTTTCTTTTCTGTCCTCTGTTGTAATTATCTCTGCATGTGCCCAATCTTCCATAATAATGTCAATATGTGAAAAGATAGAAATGGTGAATCCTTTGTCATTAAACTGGAGTTTGATTCCTCAGGACACTGAGTTTCTAGGCTGGTAGGGATTTCAGCATTCTATCCCAGCTTCTCCCAAACGCTTACTGAGAGAGCAGTACCTCTCTGACATCCTGAGGCGTGTGGGGGTGTAATTTACTGGTGCCCGGAGCCTGCTGTCTGTGTATGTTATTCCATCTTCTTGGGGAAGGAGGACAGTGCAATTTCAAAAGTGGAATAGTGATTATGGCTTTCTGATCCACTGCTGCCTGTCGGGCATGTTAAAAAAGAAAAGGCAGTGAAGTTTAATGCAAATTGTGGTCTTTTTGAGGCAGGGTCATCTTTAGCTGTTTCACAGTGCAGTAGCCTTTGGAGAAACTCTTTTTCACTTGAAGTGCTTTCAGATGTTGTTTTCAAGAGACTCAACGGTTGGGGCCCAAAGCCCTTGTGCAGGTCCCAGGACAAGCTGGAGCCCAGGTTCTTCTTGTTTAGGTGGAGTGAGGCTGTCACGCCCTTGGGTAGAGTTCTGGGATCCTTGACATCAAAAGTGTGCACATGTCAGATCTGCAGAGAGCTGTTTTGTAGGCACATAATTGGATTTCAACATCTTTATCTGTTGGAAAGTGTAAAATGTCTCAGAGCGTTGTTGAGGGGATTAAAAAATGAAATGTGAAAACCCTAGAATAGTGCTTCCTACATGGTAGACCATAAATCACAGACCAGTGTAGCATGCATATACTCTGTAGTGGATGAAGAGGAGGCAGAATGTGAATACGGAGAGTGTGTTAGGCAAGAAATAGTTCATGCAGCCCCTGGCGTCTTCATCCATTAAACAGAGTTATTGCACAAGCGGTCTTGGTGCGGATGTCGTGTGAGCAGACCTGAAAGTGGGCCTTGCCTCTATTGATGACACACAACAACCTTCAGCAGTCAGCTTGTGGAGTGCTCCCCTGCGTGTTGGGTTATTGTGAGAGTCAGAACAGCACAGCTGAGACAGAATGCAATGCGGCTGGCGGAGGTGGTCAGAAAGGGAGACAGGTAGGTTGAATAGGTTGCTCCACTGATACTCCGAAAGAGACAATAAGCTTAGGAAATGGACTTTACAGCTTTGATGCTTTTTGGTTCTTGATGCCTTGCGAAGGCACAGGGAGGATTTTGGGTGTTATTTAGGCACTCTTATTTGTTTCCAATCTCAGGAGGCTGTGTATTGTTAATGGTGGGCTTAAATGGGTATAGTCTTCTTCTCCAGGTGATGAAGGACCTGAGAAACACCCTTGTGAATCTCTTCTGCTTTCTTCAGGGCTGGAGAGTCGGCAGGTGTGGAGATTGCCCTATTGATCACCTGTAGCACGGGTGTGAAATTCAAGTAAATCTAATCTACAGCTCTGGAAAGGAGGAAAAGTGATGGATCTCAGGTTCCAAAGATCAACCTACTAGAGCAGCCCTGTCCAATATGCCAGTCACACATATTACTAGAAAAAAATTTTTTTAATGTTTATTTATTTTTGAGAGAGACAGAGACAGTGTGTGAGTGGGGGTAGGGCAGAGAGAGACACAGAATCTGAGGCAGGCTCCAGGCTCTGAGCTGCCAGCACAGCCCCATGCAAGGCTCGAACTCACAAGCCATGAGATCATGACCTGAGTCGAAGTCAGATGCTTAACCGACTGAACCACCTAGGCGCCCCAGTTTTAAATTTTCTGGTAGCCACACTAAAAAGTTACCAAAAGTCATAAAAGTAAAAAAGATGAAATTATTCTGGTCATATTTTATTTAACTCAGTATATCCCCCCAAATATCCTTTTAATGTGTAACAGCATAAAAATTGTGATGTTCTGTATTCTTTTTTTTAGAAGCAAGTGTGTCTTTTGCATTGAAAATGTTTAAAAAGCACTGTTGAGCACTTACTAAGTATCATTGTAAGCTCTTTAATTGCATTACTATGTTTAATCCTTTCAGTTACCCTATGTGGTAGACCCTGGTATTCCCATTTTATAGATGTAGAAACTGAGACAGAGAGGTTAAGGAATCTTCCTAAGGTCACAGAGCATCTCATTAGCAGAGCCAGGATAGTCTTCGGCCATCCAGGTCCGCATCGTGTGATGTTAACCATGAGGATATCATCCTGCCTCTTTTAACACAGACCTTGGAGGTAGGAAACTGAATGATCTCAATGGGTGGAAATTTGCCATTGAAAAGAGGGATTGATGCTGGAAATTGACATCGTCTAAACTGGCATCTTGGAACTCAAACGATGAAATAGCTTACCAGAACCCTGGTGTGGTGAGCTGCCTGTCTGCACCACAGGATGTAGAACTGAGAATCCTCAGGGTTTCCTCTTTATTTGTCTGATTTTTCTTCCTTCTTGCCCAGGGTTTAGCTTGCATTGTTAATTCATTGAAATTGTGTCCTTTCGGGATTTTTTTTCTCCAGGGGTGGTGGCGATAGTGGTGGAATGTTCCAATCCTCCTGAGGGCTTTCGGTTTCCCTTTCCCGGTGCTGTTGACCACATGAACTGTGACAAAACACCATTCTAATCTTCGAATGATATTTAACCTTCATGTGCTTCACACTTAACATTTAATGAGGTTGGGCAGGATGGCCTGGGTTCAGCATAAACCCTGTCAGGGTCAGTTACATGTGACTCTGGAGCTGGGTTTTATTGACATTTTACGTGCCAGCGTTGATTGGGGAGATTGCGCCTGTTACCACATCCTTATTCCTGATTCTAATGGGGAAGCTGGCATTTGCCAGATTTGGGGCAACCACTGCTTTAACAAGAGGGACCTGTGTGTGTTAACACCGCTACATCCCCACAGCCTTGACTTTGGTAAGGAGAAACAGCGATTGAATGACTATTGAATAAATGAATTTTAGTGCTCTCAGTTCCATTTTTTTAAATTCTGTTTCATTGACTCTGATATTGTAGAAAACACAACTTCCCTCAAGCTTACTTATTTAATACAAAACTATAATTTTAAAAATAAAGAAAAAGAAAAGAGAGACAAGATAAACATGAATTTTAAATTCAGAATTATACACATTTTGTCTACCTTTTTTTATCTTTTCCTGTTTCTGGAGAATTTTAAGGCACATCCTAGATATGATGTCATTTTTTGTGTTTTTCTGGAGAATTTTAAGGCAAATCCTAGATATGATGTCATTTTACCTCAAAATTCTTCACTATGCATTTCTAACTGAGAAGGACTATTTAAAATTTTTTTTAATGTTTATTTATTTTTGAGAGAGGGGCAGAGAGAGAGGGAGACACAGAATCAGGTGCCAGACTCTGAGCTGTCAGCACAGAGCCCAACGTGGGACTCGAACTCGTGAAATGTGAGATCATGACCTGAGCCAAAGTCGGATGCTTAACTGACTGAGCCACCCACGCATCCCCAGGACTATTTTTAAAAACTAATTATCATTTAATCATTACACCTAACATAATCAACAGTTACTTCAAGAGTTCATATTAACAGCTAGTCCATATTTCTGGTGATCCCACAGATGTGTTTTATAGATGATGTTCCCTGCCTGGCTCCAATTTAGGATTTAAACACAGTTCACATTTTGCAATGATTATTGGGTCTCTTAGGTCTTTTATTTATTATTGTCCTTCCCTCCCCTGCTGCTGTTTCCCACCCCGCCCCCCATGCCATTGGCTTGTTGACAAAATGAACTCACTTATAGGTTCAGATGTGTTTTATTGCTGATGGCTTTCTTGCGGTGTATATTACCCTTTCACCTGTTCCTCTAGAACCTGTAGATTGGATATTTCATCTAGAGATGTAATTAGATTCAGGCTTGTTTGTTTCTTTATTCCTTTGGCAAGAAGATCTCTTCAGTGGCACTGTTCACTTTTACCTTCCTTCACCAAGGACCTGATGTCTGGCTGCCCCTCTTGGAGTGGGTTTACTCAAGATACTCAAGATACACAAGATCAGGGGGCACCTGGGTGGCTCAGTTGGATGAGCGCCCAACTCTTGATTTCAGCTCAGGTCATCTCATGGTTTGTGAGATCAAGTCCTGTGTCCGGCTCTGTGCTGACAGCACAGAGCCTGCTTGGGATTCTGTCTCTCCTTCTCTCTTTGCCCCTCTCCTGCTCACGATCAGTCTCTCTCTCAAAATAAATAACTAAATAAACTTAAAAAAAAAAAAAAAGTGGTTCCCTGCTCCACTGATGTTAGGCTCGGTAACTGACTTACTTTGACCAATGGAATCAAATCCAGATGTGACACAAGCACCGCTGGGCTAGCCCTCTTGTATCTCTGCTGTCACCATCAGAAACGCTTCCCTTGGTTTGCTGCCCCTTCACGTTGGGCCCCAGAAGAAGTATTTGTGGAATAGACCTAAGTCTACTCCACAGGGAGGACCCAAGCCCACGTAGGCATGCAACATTGCCTAGGACGCTCCCAATCAGCATCCTAGAGAATGAAAATGAATAAAAATTATTTGAAGCCACTGGGTTATGGGATGGTATGTTATATAGCAATAGCCGACTGATGCAGTCATAAAGAAAAAGTTAGAGATGTTTAAATTGCCTCTGTTTAAGGCAGTTACACTTTGAATAAAATTTCTATCATAAGCTATGAAAATATTTTGAAGTTTAGCATTTGAAAAGATTAACTTTCAACTGACTGGAAAATTCATTTATATGGAAAACATCCCCAAACCACTATTAACAGTGTGATGCATAGTTCTTATGAGTTGTGTGTCCAGAAAAAGAGAACAAGCACTTTCTTTAAATAAAGTCTGCTTAGCTTCGCTGAACAGTTGTACCAGACCCTGAGTTAATACACGTTCATCAGGTTTCACACTGCTGACTAGCAGTAAGAAACGGTCACATGAAGCTGTGGGCTGAGAACATGTTTTCTTCACATCCCACAAATAAACCAGTGCAGGAAATTTCAAGACCTGAATAATGAAAATGAAAGAAAATCCTCATTTTCATAGAAAACCCTCCTTTATGTCTGCACGGAGTGAAGTAACAGATTCAGAATGAATGTCAAATCCCAGGGTCATGACTTGCTACCATTTTATTCTACCACTTAGGAAACACTTCCCATGTGTGGCAGGCTTTGTGCTGAGTATTTCACCATTATCATTTCAAGCGATAACCTAAGAAGTATGTATTATTACCATATGCACTTTATTTTTTTATGTTTATTTATTTGAAAGAGTGCACATGCAGAAGCTGGAGAGGGAAAGAGAGAGGGAGAGAGAGAGAGAGAGAGAGAGAGAAAGAGAGAATCCCAAGCAGGCCCCACGCTGAGCACAGAGCCCAACACAGAGCTTGATCCCACAAACCATGAGATCATAACTTGAACATAAGTCAAGAGTTAGACACTCAACTGACTGAGCCCCCCAGGCACCCCTTAACTATATGCACTTGAGAGAATGAAGAAGCTAAAACATAACCAGCATGAGTAGCCTGACAAAGCCATAGAGCTAAGAAGTGTTCAGGCAGGGATTTGGAGGCAGGCTCTCTTACTCCAAACCGGTTCTCTTGCTCGTATCCTATACCGTGAAAAAAATGCGTCTAATATCTTCATTGTGACATCAGAAATTGCCATGTAGATATTACCACAAAGCCATTTTCCAATCTTTTCTCCTCAAATGGAAGATATCTAACATGGTAACATTTAAAGAAATACTTCATGACTCCTTCTTAACCCCCAATGCTTACATATAATCAAACCATCAGGATGCTCACAGAGCAATTTCAAAAACCCTTCAGAAATCAGTAAACAAAATTAGAGATTAAAAAGCCATACCTTACTTTTCAAAGACTGGTGGGATGCATGAAAAAGACAGAAGACTTAAAGTGGCTGGGAGTGGCCTAGGCAATGTTGCATGCCTACGTGGGCTTGGGTCCTCCCTGTGGAGTAGACTTAGGTCTATTCTACAAATACTTCTGGGGCCCAACGTGAAGGGGCAGCAAACGAAGGGAAGCATTTCTGACGGCGACAGCAGAGATACAAGAGGGCTAGCCCATCGGTGCTTGTGTCACATCTGGATTTGATTCCATTGGTCAAAGTCAGTCAGTTACTGAGCTTAACATCAGTGGATCAGGGAAAGAATACCCCTTTCATGAAGGTGGAGAGGGAAAAACTTTGCCAATCAGTAATCTAATTTATCATAATAACCAGGGTCATTGGCACGATCACCTAACATGGTTTGATGTTATATATAGTTATTATATTTTACCTTTGAAAACTCTGCCATAAATCCTACCTTTCAACCCGTTTCTTCTGTACACAGATAACCAAGTTTTTTAAGAATCATATTTAGGGGCGCCTGGGTGGCTCAGTCGGTTAAGCGTCCGACTTCGGCTCAGGTCACGATCTCGCGGTATGTGAGTTCGAGCCCCGCATCGGGCTCTGTGCTGACTGCTCAGAGCCTGGAGCCCGTTTCAGATTCTGTGTCTCCCTCTCTCTCTGACCCTCCCCCGTTCATGCTCTGTCTCTCTCTATCTCAAAAATAAATAAATGTTAAAAAAAAAATTAAAAAAAAAAAGAATCATATTTATGTAAGGAGAAGTAAACTTTACATGAGGATTTGAGGCCTTCTTTTGGGAATTGAAACATTTTCCTGGATGTTCGGATACTTGGTAACCTTTTTCTTTACTTTTCTCTGTACAGTTAGTCTCAAAAAGGATCCCTACTGTCCTCAGGAATTTGACTTCTGTGAGTAAGAGGTTAACTCAGCATCTAAATGTAAACCTCTAGGAAATAGAAGTTAATTCCATCTGTCATAGTAACTAGGTCATGTAGTACACTAGTAAGTCTAGAATTGTCAGATTCTAATCTTTTATCTTCAACCAGCTCACAGAACTTCCAGGGTCCAATGACTTAATCTCTGGGTGCTTGTAAATGAAGCCAGGGGAGATGATGTGAAAGCCAGAGACAGTTGTGGGGGTATTCACATATCAAATACAGTTATTTTCAAATACTTTACAGTTTTGTTAGTATAAACTTCTAATTCCTAATCATTCTGCCTAAGCTACTTTGAAATCCACCTTAGTGCAGTGGATGGAGAAAGGGTTTATTAAAAAGATTAGTGTTATGAACCTATAAAAAAATACATCATAAAAATTAGAACATTTATTTTGGTATATAATCAATGCTAATTATAATTGGTAGTAATTTGAAGTGTGCTTAATCTGTTCACAAAGCAGACCCAGTGGACTTCAAATTGACAATTTCCATAATGAAATGAAAGTAACAAAGTGGTTTTTATTTAAATAAATTTCACAATAAATGCTATTTCCTTAATTCAAATTTATTTCTAACTAAATCACCTGAGCAGGATTTTTACCATGTTTACAAAATTATTTATTTTTCAGATGCATGAAAAACACTGCTAATGTCAGATAGTTGCTTTTAATTTGAAATGTCTCAGGAAGTGATACGGTGGTTAGTATTTTTCTCTCCCTTCTCTCTCTCTCTCTCTCTCTCTCTCCTTTTTATTATTTATTTATTTTTTTGTTCAGAACCTTAAATGTGCTAAATGTATCTAATCTACGAGTAGGAGCGAGAGGTGGAGTTGCTACTATCCTTAAGTGCCTTCCCATCTCCATTAGTTAAATGTTTAATTTAACAATACATTCTTGGCAGGGTTTTCCAGTCTCTTACAAGGAAGAAAAACAATTTTGTAATAAACTACAGTTATGATGTTCGATTCCATGGGAGATGCCAGCCTGCTGAGGGATTTCCAGTTCTACCATCTCCCAGTAGAGGGAGGAAAAAGGAGCTTTTGTACCACAGAGCTCACCACCTATATTTCTACACATTCTTCCTTTCCCCTTGACTTTCCTGATGAATTATCAACTTCCTTACCTGGCATGTTCTTGATCTTCTGGACCACAGATGAAGGTGCAGTGGTGACTGTTATTCCTGCTACTGATATTAGTATAATTGATGAGAATTTCAGGGTCAGACATGATGTATTTCCCATTTCACAAAGCATGGTTCCATTAGCCTAGATTTCCTCTCACTCCAGTCATGAAATAGGTTTTTAAAAGAAGTTTTTCATGTTTCTGTATTTCATTCCTAGTGCTATTATTGCTACTTCCTGCTACTATTTATTCAGTGTTTATTTCATGCCAGAGACATGCCATAAAGTCTCCATGTATAATTTCATTTAATTCCCACGTCCCTCTGCAATAGGTGTTGTTAGGATACCCATTTGACACATGAGGATTCTGAAACCCAGGGAGGATCACCAATTTGCCGTATTTGTTACATGGCTCTCTGTTACAAGAGAGGCAGCAAGGGCTCCAAGCCAAGTCCATCTTCCTGCGGAGCCTGTACTTGTGAGCACTATGCTGAGTGCCCCATTGCTCTGTAATCTGCCTCCTTTCGTCTTGGCATTTGGAACTAGGGTACCTTAGATAGTTTTTCCTCCTTTCCTTCTCAAGGCCCAAGTTCAATTAGCATCTTTCTTTTGAACCCTTGAAGAAAACAGCCATTAGTTATTTATTTAATACACATGTACTAAACATCAGCTGTGTGAAGAGTGCTTACGGCGTTAGGAAATGGAGCTATGAAGATTTGTTTGTTTCCGTTAGGGTCTACAAAACATTTGACGTAGCTGATAAAATATATATACAATAAGAAAAGGATAAAAATAAGTCTCGGAGATCAGCCAGATAAAATGACTTCCCTCAAGCGGGCTGTCTGGAAGAGCCCCATGTTAGGGTCAAGCTTTGATATCCTTTATTTGTCTACCTGGTCTGTTGTGCAGGGCGTAATGAATACTCCTGGGGGCACTTTGCATCTCAGACTTCCCTGGAGGGCTCTGCCCTCACGCTGAGCCCTGGATCCAGGCCATCTTGATTCATGACCACAATGACCAGCATCTCCTAAAGATTTCACAGTGTGCAGAATATTTTCACAGGGGTTGTCTTGTTTGTTCCCTACACCTCTGAGAAGTAATGGTCATGTGGAAACTGAGTCATGTAGTACAGCCTGCCCACATTCTGTGAAGCTCTTCAAACCTCACTGCTTCCTTGAACTGTCCGCCGGACTTCATTCCTCCCTGACGCAGGGTTCTTCCTGTTTCAGTTCTTCTTGCAAAGGCTGTTGATGACACCACCATTCCCCTTCATGTCTCGGCATTTCTGTTAGTGGCAGACCCTCCAGAAACCTACCACAGTGGTCATTTGTGTCCTGTTACAGTTTCTTCAGTATTGTTGAACAGCAGCTAGAACAGTGACTTAAATCTGCCTTGTCGTTTCTCACACTCCATCAACCATACAGTGTAAGTTTTTAATGACGTAAGTGTAAACGTTGAAACCTCAAAATCCCTCACTATCTGCACCAGTTCCTAGTTTATAGTATTCAGGTGATCGTGGACTTTGTGGAGCCTGAGGAAAATGATGGAAGGTGTGTTCTGGGACACTGGTCATCTCAAATAGTTGGATACATTCATTGTGTAAATATTCCTGGAACAGAGGAACTGTGTTATCTGTGCCAAACAGAGGTGAAAACAAAAGTCTACCCTAAGGTCTGTCTTCATTTCAGCCGAATGGGAAGTGGTGGTCCTTCAAGTTGCCACAAGTCCGTGGCTGATTGTAACTTCTTCTTGAGCAATTTAAGCTGGCACAGGAAATCTGAGAGATGACTGAAGGGTGCGTCAGGGAGCAAAATCTTCTGAAACATCTTTTAAACACGGAAGTGGCAGATATGCAACATTTCCTTATGGATCTTAGAAAACATCCTAAGTGGAAAAGGAGCCTCAAAAAATTTATTTAAAAAAAAAGCATTTTCGGTTCCTTTGAGTTTTGTTAACATTTACCCTTTGAAGTAGAGTTGCCAGATTTAGCAAATAAAAAGTACAGGACACCCAGTTGAATTTTAATTTCAGATAAACAATGAAAAAGAATGTGTATAAGTCTGTTCCCTGCAACGTTTGAGGAGTACTTATACTAAAAACTTCTGTGTTACTTTTCTGAAATCTGTGTATAACTGGGCATTCTGTATTTTATCCGGAAATACCATTTTCAAGAAAGTTTATTGATCCACAGTTAGGTCAGTTAAGAGTGTTATTTTTTAAATGTAAATGATGTGTATGAAAATCAGTTGGTCTAACTTTAGCTCTTCTGATAGAAACTTAATATTAGGGGCGCCTGGGTGGCTTAGTTGGTTAAGCGTCAGATTCTTGGTTTTGTCTCAGGTCATGATCTCATGGTTCATGGGTTCAAGCCCTGCATTGGGCTCTGTGTTGACAGTGTGGAGCTTGCTTGGGATTCTCTCTCTCCCCCTCTCCCCCCTCTCCCCCCTCTCTCTCTCTCCCTCTCTCCCTCTCTCCTTCTTTCCCTCTCTCTCCCTTCCTTGCTTATTCATTCTCTCTCTCAAAATAACTAAAAAAACGTATTTTTTTTTTAAAAGGAGAAACTTAATTTTAATTAGCTAAGGAAGCCCAGGAGTTTAAAAACCGACCTATCTGAAGTCAGTGCAACTAAGTTAGACTTAAAAAGGAGGTAAGGAATCCTAGAAATAGGAAAGTAGGATTTATTGTTAATATTCGGTCAATATCTGTTTTCCTTCACCTCCATTTCCCCACTGCTCCTAATTCTGCCCCCTGGAGGCTATAGAAAATAATAACGATGGCATTACTAATGATCTCCAGCCCCTGTTGAGATCACTTCTGTGCCGGGCACTCTTACAGTGTTTGTTTTAGTTTATTTAATCTTCATGACAGACTTTTGAGGTAGGTACTTTTATGATTTCTGTTTGTTATCAGTTAGGAAACTAAAGCACAGGGAAGCTAATTAGCTTAACCAAGGACACATCTCTTTGTCAACCCTTGAAGTGTTTTCTCTTTTGTAGTCTTAAAGTTTCTACTGAACTTTTTTTCTTTCTTGTAGGACAAAGTGTCTGGACTCCTTTCTACCCTCGTTCAGCTCTGGGCTAGCTGTGGTTTGTCAGTGCCCTTGAATGTATTATGGCTCAAATTTAAAAGTACATTTTATGTGTAATATAATTTATAAGTAGGGTACATTGGGATTTTTAATGGCCTTTTTACTGGATGCTGTGCCCCAGGATTATATGAATTTTTATTTTATCGTATTTTTTGGTGGTAAATGTGCTTTTTTGGGGATGGTAAACGTACTTTTAACAGATTGAGCTTTTCTTCAGGTAAAACTTCTAGGTTCCTGATCTAAACAAAATGCAAGCAAGTCAAATCTTCTTCAGTTTCTGTGCAGTTTTTTTTTTTTTAAACAAATGCATAGGAATTCACTTGGATTTGTTTAATTTTTAGAAATTATTTCATTTTACCTCATTCTTCCCGCCTGCTATCTTGTCATAGAATAAAACATAATGATGGTAATGTATGTGTTTAGAACAGAGATCCAAGCTCTGCAGGAAAGTGCATGTATGACTAAGTATTTCCTGTGTGTCCTTACTTGGACATTTCTAGTCTCTGCCTGTCTTTTCAGTTGGCTTAAGTGGACAGGCAATAGGGTCATATCAGTGTGTCGGGTACTATTTGTCCATCTTGTCTCAGGGAAGAAGGTTGGAGCCACGTTATAGCATTTTTCTTCGTTATAACCTGACGGACTCTTAAATCACCTTCCTTTGATAATCCACAATGATCCTGCCTAGTTAGGTATATTATCCCTAAATCACCATGTCGTTCTGTGCCCTGCTTGTACTTGTTAAGTTTCTCCCAAAGTAGTAAGACTGTTATTCCTAATAGTTTGATCTTAATAATAAAAGTAGCCATGAGTTAATAAGAGGAAGAAGTATTTACCTGGAGAATTGTAAACCATTACTGTTTCATGTAAGAAAACATGCAGCTCTTGTGTTCAAGCCCCGGGTCGAGCTCTCTGCTATCAGGGCAGAGCCCACTTCCTCTATCCCCCCTCTCTCTGCACCTCACCTGCTCACACACTCTCTCTCTCTCACAAATAAATAAACATTAAAAAAAAAATAGAAAATATGCAGCTCTAATGGTATTAGATAAGCTGGGGACAGAATGTGGGAAAAAAGGCACTCTTTTTTTTTTTTTAAGGAAAGCTCAGATTTAGATCAACTGAGAAAGAATCTTCTCCCATCTCTTAAAACTGGAAGAGAGATAAAATTATGTTCATATACCCAAAAGCCCTAAAATTTCAAGAAGGATCAAATACACTTCTATGTCCTGAGTTGATCATCTTTCAATATACCATTAGTAGAGAACAGCTTTCTGTATTTGTCAACATTATCAATAATTAGTGTAATGTCTGTGTAGATGTGCTCAATAAATATAATAGTCATAATTTCACTCACTTTGGCTTATGCTTTTAATGAATAACCACCACAAAGTGATTAACGTTTATTCTGAGTCTGTTTGACAGTTTTTAACTACCTTTCATCATTAAGTTTATTGATTACAGTTCTTTTTTCCCAAAGGTATTAAAAAGAATACTACTTGATAAAAATTTGAGAGCGTTATGGAGAAAATTATAAGTATTAGTCATTGATTTCCAGTACCAACATCCAGCCTAAAATGTTGCGTTGATACTACAGACAAATAGCTGGAAGGATAAAAAATACACATATACACACATATATAAATAAATTACAGGTGCTCTTTGAAGGCAGTCTCTTACACACATGAGTTAAAACATGTTACTGTGATACATGGTACCACAATTCATTATGGAACACTTATAAGTGATTTATTAACGAAATATTTTTTTCTAAATACTCATTCCATCATTCTTTAGCGCAAAGTATAAATGATTCATAATTCTGTTTTATAAACAACATATTTTTAAAGGACATGTTAGTTTGTGTAAATATTTAAAATATGTTTATGGTATCAGAAGTATAAAAGGAAAACAGTTCTAATTTGGTTTCCTTTTATATGATTTGTTTTTCCCATTGTGTAGGTGTGAATACTATTCCATTTTTGTTCTCAATGTTCTGAATGATCTCAAATATGTTGGATTTTTTTGCTGGTAAGATATTTAGCAACCTGTGTACCATTTTCACTTTTTGCATGACTTAATTGACTGTTTAGATGGTCATGTTGGGGATGGAGGAAAGATTTATCCCCAAAGTTACTTTAATCAGAAAAGCGTATTGCTTTTGGGTTTTGAACTTCTGACTACTGAGCGACCTTAATCTTATTTGTTGGATATTGGTTGGCATTTAGTGGCTCTTTGCCCATCCCATTGACTTGTCTCTCCCTTTTTTTTCATCTTGGCTTCACAGTGAATAAAATCAAACATGTCAGGGTGCCTGGGTGGCTCAGTCAGTTGAGGGTCTGCCTCACGATTTTGGCTCACGTCATGATCTCACCATCGTGAGACTGAGTCCTCATTGGGCTCTGTGTGGAGTGTGGAACCTGCTTGGGATTCTCTCCTTTTCCCTCTCTCTCAGCCCCTCCCCTGCTTGGTCTCTCTCTCTCTCTCTCTCTCTCTCTCTCTCTCCCTCTCCCTCTCCCTCTCCCTCTCCCTCTCCCTCTCCCTCTCCCCTTCTCTCTTTCTCCTCCTCTCTCTCTTTCAAAATAAAAAAATAAACTAAAAATTTTTTTTCTAAAGGCAACATGCCCAACTACTTCACATACACACCTTGACACTTCTGTTTAACAGATCCCTTGGAGAAAAGAATCTCCAAATGAGACTCTCTTTGTTTTATGCTATGGAAATAATACGTGTGCTTGTCAACCTTTAAGAAATACTATATTTAGTTATCTCATAATTAAATGTAGTATTTTTTCCTAAAAAACAAAACGTGTATATAATGTATAGCTTTTACCTATATTTTTCGACAGAGAAATGAGACTTATGACCGAATGAGCAGTTAGTTCTAAACTTCAATTTTAAATGAAAAATGAATTAAAAATAATCACATTTTGTTTTATAAAACCGAACATACTTTACCTAGAATTTAAGGCTCATTTATAATCATACAGGAATAAGAATCAAACTCTCCAATAAGATGAGTGTTTGGGGAAATGTGAATTAAACCAGCCACCTGGAGAATGGCCAAATATTGCAAAACATATTTTGAAAATATCAAGTGGGACTTAGGGTGGAATTTTCTGTAAATAATCAAAAAATCCAGATGTCTTTGATCATCAAATCTGTGGAAGGGTGCCAAGGTGTCCTAAGCTTTCCTCATCTGTCTTTTTTTTTAAATAACCTATTTAATATAAAAATGAGTTCCAAAATGTAAACTATTTTTGCCAAGTCTAGTTTGTCTTTATGAACTCTGATTTTCCAGATCCTAAATTAATGAAGAATCTGATTTCAAAATATTTTAAAGACCCTCCATTCTCTTCCCTAGTTAGCTCAAATCAGCAAGTGTATGTTATGTACATAATGTGAACGAGATGCTATGTTTGTTTCCAAGGGATATAAAAGTACATAAATCACACTGTTCACCTCAAGTTACTGCGAACTGTTCTAACAAAATAGTTTCATGTAGTATGTGTTCTAGAGTTCCTTAAATGAATATCTAAGAATACTGTATTTTTGGCATATAATTCAAGAAATGTCTTAGGAATTTTTACTCACTGTGACAGATTGTAGAAGAATATAGGAAAAGTGTCACATGTGACACTTTCCTTTGACAAAGTAATTTTATGATCTAGCTTCAGAAAGAAGATAAAATAACCAATAATGTAAGGATATGAATAAGTAAAAATTGTATTATCCAGGAGTTCAAAGAAAATCAACTTAAGAAATCAGTAGTCATTGCATTTATTTGGGTACTTCATTTGAACTGGAAGAGTTTATTCCTGGTATACTATTCATTTCTCTAGGGATCTTTCTTTCTTTTTGTTTTTAATAAAGGCAAAGATTTGACCCACTAACATTTACATACTCAAAAGTTTCATTGTGGTGATGGGTGTGTATGCAGGAGGGTGGTTGAATCTATGTAGAAGTACTTTGTAATGAACATCTTTAGTTCCGAAATTAAAGTTGTCATACCACTTTTTGGAGTGCGCTGAAATTCCATTGTTTGCTGCCAAATTTGGGAACCAGTTATATTTAGTGATACAGTATTTGGTGAGCTGTGTCTGCATTTCCTGTTAAATTATATAAATCTTTAGGGGACAGACTTTGTCTTAGTATTAACCTTTCTTACTGATCTCCAAGTTCTCCTCTATTCTGTACTTCCTCTGTAAGCTGTCCACTACACCACCGTCAGCGCTATTCCATCCCAAATAGGGAACTGCATGTGAGTCTTCAGTCACTCTGTACTGTCTACAGAAAACATTTCTTAGTAACAGCAAAAGCCTGTATTCCAGGTTGGCCTCCTTTCCCGCCCCTACAAAAATTCTTTTCATGAGAAGGCTCTGCATTTTCTGTGTGGTTGTCTGTTGTATTTTCTACCAGAATGTTCCTTTCCCCCTTTTTTCTAGTGGGTGAATTCTTTCTTGTCATGTGGGGTCCTGATTCAACTATTAGCTCTTTAGTATCTTTCCTTGGCCCCACTGTTAGAATTTTATTCCATGGTCTGTGTTCTCATATTTATTATAGCATGTTGTAGATAGTTTATCAGCCAGAGTGTAGTCAGGGACAGTCACCACACTAGTTATTTGAACAGAGATACTTTAATGTATAAAGAATTGTTAACTAGGTATAAAGGTGTTACCAAGGAAACTGACAAGGTGAGAGGAGACCGCTGAAGTACCAGGAAGGTTGCAGCTGTAGGGGAGAGGTTAGGTTATTAAAATTTAGCAACTACAGAATTGAAACAGACTGAGGAGAGGGTGGTGCTCTTGCCGAGTTCAGAACAGGGTCCCTGTGTGCCTGGGATCCAGCAGCCAGCCAGCTGGTGCTGAGATGATAATGACTTTTTAACTGAGCGTGAGAGATAATTAAATATCTTCCCTGTGTTTGACTATGAGCTTTTTGATATTGGAATTGTATCTAATGTATCTATTATGCCCAAATCCCCCAATGTCTAAAATCTAAATCTTTTCATAACTCATTTTAGAGTAAAAGCTAATCTATCCTGCTGATAATAATATTCATGCACGTTGCTGCAGAAATCTTGATCTTGAATGGACATCTGTGTGGGAAGGTTAGTAAAACATGATGATTAACCCAACTTACTTTTTGAAACCTGGAAACATACTGAATTACACAAGGCATCTGGCCCCATGGTTTCAGATAAGGGATCTGGATCACAAGGGCATATAAAATGGCCTATATATTATAGGTAATGTCTTGTGGAGGTGTTAGAAAGATTCAGTGAAAAAGAAATAGACTGTTGACTGACTTACTACGGTTATATTATTTTTCAAGCTGGTCATTTGGTCACAGATAGTTTTTTTCACACACGAGAATTTCTAAAGAGGTAATAAATTTATGAGCTCCTTGTAGTTCCTGAGTGTATAGAATTATTATGGTTTATTAGAGCTTTGCAAATGAAGATGGTAGCCCTTTTGTTAGGGCCTTTGAGAAAGAAAACGGAAGGTATTTCAAATTCCGAAAACCTGAATGGCGTTGCAGCAGGTTATGAGTCAGGAATTAATTTTCATATTGGTTTATAATCAAGGAAGTTGAGCAGGATGAAGAAGTATGCGTTTGCTTCAGATTCCGAGAGTCGAATTCCACTAAAAGTGTAAACATGTAGAAAGAGGAGTCATTTGGGTTTTCATCAATCTAATCTTTTTAACTAATACTTGGGAGGTGAGCCTCGACCCTTCCTTTGACAGGATTCAGATGGGAACTCCCCGCTAGGTTTATTTCTGTCTGTATTACATACTGCTTCTAGCGCATTTTCCTCAAGCTAGCATACTTGTAGTTTTTTCTGCTATGGGCAGGGACATGCCAGTATGAAGATAAGAATTTGGCAGGTAATTGTGAATAAAAAGTATTTAAGAGAATTCGAACTACTTGAATTCCTTTGAGAAGATTGAAGACTACTCTGTGAATGTAATGCTTTTACAATTTGTATTAACATTCCTAGTGAGTTAGAATCATTCTGGAGTTGATTCCAGTTAAAGAAATAATAGAAGTATGACCATTTTTTAAATTGTTTTTGCTTTTGGGTGCGAGAATAATAAAGATTCACAGTTTAGATCTTGGAGGGTCAGGCAAATTTCACACTATCCTTAATGATGCTAAGGAATTCTTATATTTCCCCTTCAGTCAACATTTCTTGATTTTTCTGACATATGTAAGTACGTTCTGTGAGGCAGGGGCTGCGGAAGATATAATAGGTAGAAATTCTTGACCTGAAGCTACTTCAAACTGTTTTCGGGGAAGAAAATAAAAACGAACGAGAACTAAATAGTACTGATGAACTAAATAATACTGGTTGAGGACAATAGAAAAAAATTGTGTAAGAGCAATCACGTTCATTGCCAGTGTCAGATACCAGCAAAATTGCCAGATGTTTTAGGAGGAGGGTACCATTGTGGGCTGTGGTAAACTCACATCATGCCCAATGTTACCATTTCGAAAACAAAATGACTTTGTAGAACAAATAGTTTTTTCCTTTGTCATATAACCCAAAGCCCTGTTGGTTTGGTTGAAAGAAATTCAGTGCAGTGAACCGTCTTCTACCCAGTGCTTTAAGTATTTGTCTGCATGAGGTAAGCATTAATAGTTACTCAAAAGAAAATTCAAAGAAGTGTGGACCATCCAGCTAAATCCTCTTCCTCCCTTCCTAGTAAAAAAAAAAAAAAAAAAGCGTTCAGGCAATTGCCATTTTTGCTTTGCTATTTTTCCTGTTCCCTCTTCTTTGCCTGTTTGACTGTTTCCAGTAAGTAATTTCTTTCCCTGTGGAGTTTTCTGCTTCCTCCCACTAATGTGGCTACTCTTAACCTGTGCTCTGACACTAGCCCACATGTGATTCTGTCATCACACATCTCCCACCACTAATGGTGATGATGGATGATGATGCTGATGATGACGATGACAGTGGTGGGGGTGGTGATGATGATGTCCTCGTCTTAGTTCACGCTGCTATAACCACTTACCATAGACTGGGTGGCTCAAACGACAAGTATTTATTTCTCACAGTCTGGGAGCTGGAGGACTGAGACCAGCTTGCCAGCATGGTTAGGTTCCTGGTGAGAGCTCTCTTCCTGGTTTACAGGGGCTGTCTCTTGCCATGTCTTCACACGGTGGAAAGAGAGCTCATTAGCTCTCTGGCTTCTGCTTACAAGGGCACTAATCCTAGTCAAAAGATTGGCAGATACTATTTTCCCCATTTTACAGATAAGAGAATTATAGAAGTTTAGCTGTTTTGCTTAGTCTTCCAACAAGAGGTGAACTGATACTGAAATGTTGGTTTTACTGTAGAGCCATACCTTTTTTTTTTTTTTTTTTTTTTTTTTTTTTTTAAATTTTTTTTTTTTCAACGTTTTTTATTTATTTTTGGGACAGAGAGAGACAAAGCATGAACGGGGCAGGGGCAGAGAGAGAGGGAGACACAGAATCGGAAACAGGCTCCAGGCTCCGAGCCATCAGCCCAGAGCCTGACGCGGGGCTCGAACTCACGGACCGCGAGATCGTGACCTGGCTGAAGTCGGACACTTAACCGACTGCGCCACCCAGGCGCCCCTAGAGCCATACCTTTTAACAACCACACTGTGCTGCTTTTCTCATTAGACTGAGAGCCCCTTGAAACCAAGAATTGTGTCTATCGTTAATAATTGGCCAAGTGGCTGCCTGAACGGGAAGATGAGCAAAGTGTGAATTATAAAAGTATTTAGCCTACATAACCAAACATAACACATTCTTCTCAGGAGAAGAGCATTGAGCCATTGTCCAGCAGATGACAAAAGTTCATTGTTTTATTCATTGCCTGTCAGTATTCATGTCAGGCAGCAGATAATCATTAGGTGTTCAGAATAGCTGGTCGTTGTTATTGAAAGTACTCAAGAGTGCATTTTATCTTATTTTATTTTGTTATTTTATTCAAGAATGCATTTTAAATGTCAAGCACATTCACTGCTCTGAAGGAGACACATTTTGTGTAAGTGTGGAATTAGAGATAGAAGTTGGGAATCATCCTGATGATATGATATGATATGATATGATATGATATGATATGATATGATTCCTCTTGTTTGTTTTCAACTGTTTCATTGGGGTACTTTCATGTTAGGTCATCAGAGAAGTGACCCTCTCGTGTAACACTGGGAGAGTAATGCAGATATAGAGATCCTGCATCTATCAGAGGGCAAGAAGGATCTTGGGACCATTAACTCAACCAGAGTGTAATTGCCTACAACGTTCAGGGCACGGTGGGAGGTACTTGGGGATGCATGGATGAGTAGGACTCTCTAGAAAGGTGAGTCTCCTTCAGGCCATTGTGGGGATTCCTTTCAGGGAAAGTTTCTTTCACGGGAGGCATGTTTTTCTTTAGGTTGCCTTATGGGCTTCCCCTTGCTTAAGATGAAGGTAATAATTATAATAATAATTTGTATGTGTTTGTAACATGTCTGGAACGGTTCCAGGCACTTTATGTGAATTATTTTTTAAAAAAATTCACAATAAACTTATGGGATAGATAGTATTACCTTATTCTATAGGTGAGGAAACTGAGGCTTAGCGAGGTTAAAAACTTGCCCATGTTCACATACCTAAAGGGATGGACCTGAAATTCCTACTCACAGCCAGTGCTCTTAAGCACTCTGCTACCCTGCCTTGCTATGTAACCCAAGCAACCTGGGGAAAAAAAGAACTGTCAGGGTCATGGCATGGTCATCTAACATCATTTGATCTTTTCAAGGACTCATTGAAGGACATAGACACCCGTCCCATTTTACGGTTAAGAAACTGACCCAGAGGGGTTGTAAGACTGAAGTCACACTCTTCTTACTAATCAGCAGTACTGTGTTTGAATAATAAAAGTCCAGTTCTCCTTGTCTGACTCCTCAATAGCAATTAAACAAACAGGAATAACGTATCATGCAGGAACAGAGATCTAGAGTTTATTATATTTTCCTTCAGTTCATTTTTCCTTTCCCTCATGGTGTGGGACATGGATGGTTTTCTTGGCTCTCTATGTACATAATTATGTATCTGCTTAGAGATGACATCTAAGTGCAGTGATTCATGAGCTGAGACTAGATGTAGTTGCACTGTTGCCTGAGTCCTCCGTATCTTTCACCAAAAATGCTGATAATTAAGCTGCCGGTGGTAGCGGACAGCCAGAGTTGTGATAGGTGTCTGCTGTAGTTTTCCACAGCAGTGATGTGGCAGGGCTTTAAGACTTTCCAAAGATTTCAAGTGGTGGCCTTTGAAGGCATGTTTTGTACATCTATCCTTCTCTGGGGAGTTTTCTACTTTCCCTTAGGTACTGGAGGCGAGTCAAACCTATCAGTTCTACAGGAGTTGTCAGGAAACCTGTCCCTGCCTGTTTCCTGCAAGTAATGTGAGTAATGCTGCTTCGCAGCAGGCCCCAGGACATTACCATGTCATTTACACATTTTCCCCTTTTAGCCCTCTGGTTATCGCCCAGTGAGAATGCAAAAGACTTTATTTTCTCTCTCAGTATATTTTCCATTCCTTTAAGACTTAGCTGAAGTACCTCCTCTGGGAATACCTCCCGGGTTGACTCATTCCCATACCCTCTCTCCTGCCTATTCAGAATGCCTCTGTTGCTCTGGCCAACCCTTCAGGAAGGTGCACTCCCTCCATGGCCTTTCTGGCCAGGTTCTCCACATTAGGATTTTGGAATGTTTTGTTTGGTATCGTGGCAGTATCCGGTTTGATTCCAGGAATAGGAATCTTTTTTTTTTTTTTTTTTTCTTTTAAAGTTGCATATTTATTTTTTCCTGGTCATAAATTTAATAGTGTTCGTTGTGTAAGTTTTGTAAAAGAGATAAAAAGAAAGTATGTGAAATCACCCGTGAATTCACTACCTGTAGATAACCAAAGTTAAGTATCTTGGGCCATTTGCTTTTACTCTCAGGTGTGAGAGGCAGTGTGTGCTTATTCTGGGCATCTGATGGTCATCATTTTGGACATCTGGGTAGTGCCATGACACTCCCTTAAGTCTTTTTATGTTTTTAATCCTTTGTCAGAAGCCCCATTTTGGATGCCTGGTATCATATCACCTGGTGATGGCAGTGGCTGTTCCTTAGTGATTCCATGGCCAGCGTTTGTTTGATCTCAGAACAGTTTATGTGATAAGTTGGAGGGAAAATAGTATCATGACACAAAAGTATGGAGAGACTTTAGTTTTGGAGTGTACCCGGGAGATGATGTAGTCCAGTGGCTCCAAATCCAGCTGTGCATGAGGATATCTGGGGAACTTGTTAAACTGTTATCATCCTGGGCCAATCGAAACAGAGTCTCAGGGCTAGAGCCTGGGAATAATAAGCCCCCTAGGAGGTGCTGGCAGCCCAGCACCATTTAGTGGACTAGAATTTGAGAGCCAGTTCACTGAGCTTATTCATCAAATATCTGTTGAGAGATCACTGGGAGCCCTGCACTTTGCTAGGCTTTGGGAATATAGTGACGTCCAGGGTAGACATGGTATTCTCCCTTATAGCGTTCATGTTTTACTAGGGAAGACAGTGAAATACCAAGTTAGCAACAATAATCATTGTATCATAGTAAGTAGTTTCAAAGTAAGGCACTGAGAAAGAATACTTTTAGATACGACGGTCAGGGGTATCCTCTCAGAGAAAGACACAAAGTCTAAGGAGTTGGAGGCTAAGAAAGAGCCATATGTACAGAGTGTGGGAAACGTCCCTAGGCTGAGGCATGCCACACATGGACCCTGATGTGAGCAAAAGCTCGGCATGTTGTAGGAATGGGCCAGCGGTATATGTGCAGTGTGGTGAGAGAAGGGAGAGTGCAGAGATGGGTTCCAGGCTGTTCTCACTAGGTACTCAAGTCCCCGTGCTGGTGACTGGTAGAATGAAGGCCAGAGCCTACTATGCGGTTGCACGCCCAATCAGTGCTTTCTCTGCTGCTGGATTAGTCAGCTTCGCCTGCTGTAGCACAGCATTACGGCCTGGGGGGGCTTCGATAACAAGTTTATTGTTTCACATTTCTGGAGGCTGGAAATCCAAGGTCAAGGTTTTAGCAGCGTTGGTGTTTCCTGGGGCCTGAGGTTTCTTCTGGCAGATGGCCACCTTCTTGCTGCATCCTCACATGGCCTTACCTGTACTTGTGTGTCCCTGGTGTCCCTGTATGTCTCCTGGTTCCGTTTTCTTAGGATACCCTAATCACCTCACTTTAACTTAATTGCCTCTTTAAAAGCCCTGTCTTCAAATACAGTCACGTTTTGAGATACGAGAGATTGGGCCTTCAGCATAGGAATTTGGGGCAGGGCACAGTTAACCCCTAAGAGCTGCCTTCCCGTAGTTGACAGAATGCCCCATTTGTCATAGGAGCCAGTCTAACAAAGCAAAGCACCTGTTTATCACCTGGTACTAGGGCCAAGAGGGAATTCTGTATTATCACAGTAAATTAAATAATTAATTCAGGTTTTTAAATTGAGACACATTAATACAGATGGAGGGGTGGGAAGTGGTGTGGAACTGACTTTATGAGATTTTTGCTCCATTGGTTGGGACTTTTTGCAGTTTTAAAACCGTTCCTTTCCAGGGAATTCTATATCTGCCAGGGTTTTTTGTTTTTGGTTTTTTTTTTCCTCCCCTTTCAAGTTTATTTATTTATTTGGGGGGGGGGGCAGGGAAAGAGAGGGAGGGAGAGGGAGAGAGAGAATCCCAAGCAGGCTCTGCATCGTGAGCATGGAACTTGATGTGGGACTCAAACGTAAGAACTGTGAAATCATGACCTGAGTTGAAGTCGGACACTTAACTGACTGAGCCACCCAGGTGCCCCAAGGGGTTTTTTTTGATACAGATAATAGAAACCACCCTAGCTGGTTTAAGTGGGATTTATTATGTGATATTAGCTGTTTTATAGACTATTTGAAAAGATGCAGAAACATGCTGTAGGCTAAATTTCCATGGACGTTTTCTAGAACTACCCCACAGGACTAGGCTGACAAGAGAATGCCACCAACTCCAGAGCCACATTGCGTCTGCTGTGACCCACACAGCACCCACACCTCTGTATCACCTGTGCCAGAAAAATGTGTGTCCCAGGCCTGTCTTTGTTTCTTCATATAGTTCACTTCTAAATCAAAGCTCACAGCTGAGTGCTGGAACCTGGTCTCATGGCTGCACTCAAGCTGTGAGGGAGGGTTCACGGTATGGGGAGGTGTCAAAGTTGGCCCCCTCCTCTTAAAAAAGACAAGGAAGAACAACATTTTGGGTGCCCACAAATGAAACTATGACAGATACTCTCTAAATCCACTTTTTCCAAGATACACTGACATTTGACATCTCCTAGTCATACCACGGCAAAGTTCTAACACGTGAGCAGGGACTGTGTTCATTGTTACCTCTTTGAGAGGGTGCGTGCAAGTGAGATACAAAAAATTAAAAGTAGGAGATAAGGCAGGAAATCGTAAAGAGTCCCGTTAGTAAATGCCCTTCATTTCTGCAGTTGCGTTATGGGCGATAAAGGAAGGCCAGAAGCTTGTGAAAGAAAGGCTGGTGTGTGGCAAACACAGACCTGGTGTTTGAGAGCCTTGGAGCTTCTGTCTTGAGGCTCCTCTTGAACTGGTTTGGTCACAGTGGAAGGTATTGTAGATGTGTCCACCTCTGGAATTTATTTTAAACTGGGGGATCCTCTTTGCTCTATATCTTTTAGGTGGATCCTACTCGTTTTCTGCATGTAACCTTTCTGTCTTTGGGTGGGGGTGGGAGGTCTAGTGTGTGCAGATGGCACATCCACACCTGAGTGTACCCATGATGTAAAGGCAGGGAGAGCTGTTGCACTATCGGGAAGGGCACGGCTAAAATCATACAATACGTATTTCTGTGTATGCATGCATTTGCAAATAGAATTGTTTAAAGTCAACCCTCACGCATCTCTCATGGTATCACCGTTTTTGGTGCTGAAGATACAGCAGAGATGAGGATATATTAGCACTTCTTGGTGGTCATTACAATATATTCATTAAGAAGTGCTGTGTAAAGCGCTAACGAAATATACACACATTGACAACTGCCTTCGCTTTGGTTTCAAATAGAAGATTTAAGAATTAGTCTTGTTTTTACTGGAGTCAGAAGAGCTCCTTCAGAATGTCTTGTGAATGTTTATGGTTCTTTTTCCCACTTTGATGACTTCCTTTGTGTGCTTCTTTCGTTTTGAAACTTACTTTGGTTTACAAAGTGAATTTCAAGGGCAGGAGGAATGGATATTCATTGTGCTTTTCTTTCAACTTGTGTACGTTTAAAACTTTTAAAAATATGGTGGTCATAATGATCAATATTAGTAGGGCAGAATACGTATTTGGAGTGTCTTATGATCAGTAAATATTTATTAGGTGAGTGAGGAAATGAATGAATGATTAAAAAAATACAAACTTATCTTGGAGCCAGATCTGGATTCAGGTGTCTGCTCTGCTACTTACTAGTTGTATTATCATGATCTCTCTAATCCTCAACTTCCTCATCTTTACACTGTATAATTTTAGGTACTGCATATGCCTGTTTTAAGGATTAAGTAAGATAGTGTTTGTAAAAAATGTGAAATGATGCTGGTTTCTATCATGACTTTATTCCCTTCTGGGAGAATCCCAGTGAATATTAACATAACAAAGACACTGGGAAGTTCTCCAACAAAAGAACCTGTTGACATTTTGAAAATTATGTACCCCATTTTTCATTTGAGTGGAACATTATTAACATGTTTCTACAATATTTTCCACAAAATAAAATTTGGGAAAGGCTACTGTGAATCGAAGTCACATTCATAAATCTTTTTTTTTTTTTTTTAAAGGAAAACATTGGTGTATTTCTTTTTAAGACTTTCAAAAGTGGCCAAAGAGAGCTAATAAAGAATTTGCATTGGCAGGGGCAGAGGGGTGGGGTGCACCTGGGTGTCTCGAGCATCTGACTTTTGATTTCAACTCCGGTTGTGAGGCCTGTATCCCTGTGTGCCTAAGATTCTCTCCCTCCCTCTGCCCCCACCCCCCATTCACATGATCTCCCTCTCCCTTGAAAATAAAATCAAGTAAAATAAGTTAAAAGAATTTTCTGGGTGCTGAACTGTCTTTGGTATCACATGGAAGGATAGGGGTGGTAGCAAGCAGGTGACATGAAGGCTAGTGTGTTGTAGGCCCAGAGCCCCCCCTCTCCTCCTGGGCATCTGTCTTGAGTTACCTCATGAACCAAAACCTGGCCCTCAGGGACAGTCTTTTCCAGTGTGGCTGTTATTATTCTCTTCGTGACTGTGAAGGTCTGTGATTTAATTCTGCAACTGCCTGGTCTGGTTGTGTGAAGGAAACTCTGCAGTCCTCGAGGGCATTGAGCAAGCCAGGCAGGGCAGGATGCAGCTGTTTTCCAAAGGGTGGATGGCAGTCCTTTTTGTCCGGGAGGCTGTAGCCTTGAATCCATCCAAAGTGGTCATTATGGGAAAGGCTGATTTATACATGTGTGATCGTCATCACTTGGTGGGAAAGTCACCCGAAGATGATGGGGAGAGGTGTGGGGAGGGAAAAGTGAGTAGTTTTCAACTCCATCCTTTCTCTTTTATATTGGAAAGTTCGTTTGTGTGAAATAAAGGAACGCACAAAGGGAAAACATGGTGAAGTAGGATATGAGGGATTATTTGCAGTTATCTCAATACATTTTAAGCTGATAAACTCAAGCCATTCTTTTCCTGTTAGATTTTGCTTTTGGCCTTTAAATGGCTCAAAAATCAAGGATGAAAGCTCATCCATTCTTTTTCTTGGTAGTTCCTCCTTGAAGGAGTTGGAAATAAAATCGATTCTCCCTTGGAGCTGGCAGCCCTTTTAGCCACCAGTGACCTTGGATATGATATCAATTCTTTCCATTACACCAAAGGAATTTTCTAAGGTTTCTCTTAAGAATTTCTTTAACGTTTTCTGTTGGCTCTTAAATGTATTCTCTTCTTATTTGGAGTTGGTGTAGACTCTGACAGCAGTAGTAGTGAGTGGTTATATCTGTACAGTGTACTGCGAGGGAGGTGAGTAAATGCCAGTATCTGAAAAGGAAGATTTCTCAAACTTTTAGACACAGCCACTGGAAAGTGTCCGCATTTCCACTTCTAGAGCTCGTTATCCCTGTCCCATGGCTTTCATTTTATTTTCTTTTGATGTGTCCATGTTTATGTTAATTTTTATATTAATCAAAAAAATTATTGCTTTAGTCAACCATCCCTATTAAATTTGGTAGAGAGACTTCTTTGAAGAGACAGGGTTGGTTCGTCAGGGATGTATATCTAAAATTCTCTTTGATTATGTTCTATCCAGAGTTGGTAAAATAATTGTAAGTCACTTTTGCCGTTAAATGAAAATGAAGGAAAATATAGAATGATGATGATCATCATACATTGGTTTGATAGGTGAAAGGGAGTAAGTTCCTAAATTCTGCCATGATGATTTTATATTCATTGAACTGAAGAAATTCTGAAATGCTGCAGCATAATTTTATAAATAGGAAATGATTACATGCGTTTAAGAACATTATTGTGATTTCTGCCTTTGAATGTCCTGAATGGTTGAAACAAGGTTACCCTCCTGAGTCTACTGAAACAGAGGCCAGATCAGAGGCAGAAAGCTCTGATCTCCTTACAGTGGAGCTTAACCTTTTGCCCAAGTCAGCTTTTCCCTCAGTTTTGATCTATGACTTGAGAGCTTTTCTTCTCTTCTGTGAATCGTAGCTCCCTGTCTTTACTTGTTAAAAGGACAATGGGATCCTTGCAAATGCGGGAAGAGGAAGCGGAAGTAGGCTTTGACCTCTGTCAGTGTACAGAGGCTTCTTTTTCTTTCCTCTCCTCTCCCTTTCTTCTGTCCAGCTTACTTCATTGTCTTCTTGCTCATTATCTCACCATGTCCTCTGTAAGACAGCAAACAAAATTGTAATCAAGGCTCTTGCCTGACTGAAGCTCTGAGAATCGGTTACACGAAGCCTTTACTCAGGGGACTCAGTATTTAATGTGTTCATGATTGGGTTAATGAAACAGGGAGCAGGTGACAAATTTAGTTTATGGAAGCCCCATGCATGATAGTAGGTATTTGAAAGGGCGTAAAAGACTTAGCAGAGATCCTAATCAAGTAGGGTGGCTTAGATGAAAGGTCACCAATGAAGTGTAATCTGAATTATGCTTGGGTAATTTATAGTATGAAAATAATTTAGGCATATTATATTATGTCATCACTTCTTATTGCTTTTGAGCGTTCATGAAAAAGAAAAGGCAGTATTTGCTATTCCTTATAACGGAGGTTTTGATGATTTATAAAAAAGAAAAAAAAATTACCTGGACTGCATATTATAAAAATACATTTACCATGGTAGGAATGAAGATAGAGGAACATCAACAGGGGTGTGGGAGCAGAGATAAGATGCCATTACTGGTACTGGAGTTCTTTCTCTCCAAGTACCTTTCCAAACATTTTCCAGATATTTTTACTTTATATAGTTCATACAGTGGCTTATTTCTACTAGTGAAACTCCATTGATAGAAAATGAGTCTGCAATCCCAAAATAAGTGTTTTTATTCTTTTTAAGCATAATATAAAGCACTTATAAAATGTTCCTATAGGAAGAGATAAAAGTAAAATAAACTTTATCATTTAATATTTATTAATACTATATAACCCCTTTAGTCATATAATATAGTAATGCCACTTTATTGAGAGCAGTGTTTAAATACAGTTCATTGCCTTTAATCTTAGCTTATTTCTTTGTGACATAGCTCTTTGAGGATTGATTTCTAAGTATTTTATTATCCTTGGCCTCATTGCTTTTTTTTTTAATTTTAATTTACATACAGTATTTCACCCATTTTAAAGTATTCACTTAGATGAGTTTTGGACTAAGTTTTTTGTGATATTTGAGTTTAATAGCTGATCCCTAATACTACAAAATATAGTTAGATCATCGTTCACTATTAAAAATAATGGGTATAAAATACATATTTCAAATAGTTTTCTTCATTATTTCAGACTTGTGTTGCATGATTTGTTTAGCACTTTTATTTTTCAGATCGAGTTACATCTTTGATTTTTACCTGGGACATATGGTTGATTAAATCCACAAAAGTGTCAGTTTTACTGTTTTTTGTTTGTGTGCATGTGTTTGTTATTAGTGTTACCCTTAATCTCTGTTTTCATCTCAAGAATCTTTTTAAGCGTTTGCCCATTTGTAAATGAATTCATTTATGCTGGTATAACCTTGTTTGTAAATCCACTTAGCCAGGCCCAGGTGCTTTGCTGTCATTCACACCATGCTAAAAGTGAAGCACTTCATGGGCCCTTCCCCCTGGGGGGAGTCCCCCCCTCCTCTCTGGATGCCTCACAGTTCCAGCACCATATGACTTACTGCACCTGGGACAGTTTGGACTACACACATCAGGAGAACTTAATTTTATTCTTAAGGTAGAAAAATTATATATACGTATTTTGTATACACACACACAGAAATTCTAACCTGTTCTTCTGTGCCTCAGTGGCTCATCTTGTAGACCTAACTCTGTCAGTGGTTGTCAGTTTGTTTACCATAAAGCCACGTAACCCTTTTTAAAAATAACTTATTACAGAGAGGCCAATTATGTAAAACGAAGTCGAGCTGCTGCTGTTGAAACAGTGTTGAAGAGCTGGAATCTCGTCTGCCTTATTCCTTCCCCACCTGCCGCCGCCCGCCTCCCCAGCCAAAGCTAGCAGAACACACTTGGATTCAAGAGAGGAGGGAAAACATTTTCTCAGATCTCACCATCACGTCTCATTGTGCTTCTCCTTCGCCGTCTCTTGCATTTTAGCTTATGGACACTGACGTTCTTGTCAACAACCATTTCCCTCTTTGCCTTTCTTTCAGAAGAGCTTGGAGCCAGTTCCATCTTTTGTACTAAACATACGGTGTGAAGTTCCATCTGTTCCATCTTTTGCAATATATGGAAATGCACAGAATACATTTGGGACATCAGGCCCACTCCTGGCTTTCTCTTCCTTTCATCCTTATATATGCTTTTGCTTCATGTTTCTTTAGTTTATATTTTCTTTTTATATTAAGCAAATGAAATTTATTTTATTTTATTTTTTTTTTTTTTTTTTTTTTTTTTTATTTATTTTTGGGACAGACAGAGACAGAGCATGAACGGGGGAGGGGCAGAGAGAGAGGGAGACACAGAATCGGAAACAGGCTCCAGGCTCCGAGCCATCAGCCCAGAGCCTGACGCGGGGCTCGAACTCACGGACCGCGAGATCGTGACCTGGCTGAAGTCGGACGCTTAACCGACTGCGCCACCCAGGCGCCCCAAAATTTATTTTAACTTCCCATAATATATATAGCTTAAATTATTTTAATCCTTCTTGGAATAAGTTCAAGGGTTTTGACAATATCACCTATTTTATTGTTGTCCAAAAATGAGCTGCAATGTTTTTGGAAGAGAAGTTCTGAATAAATTTTAAATGAGCCAATTCAAAATGTAGTGAATGACTTATATAAAAGATTTTGGGAGCAGAGGCAGGTAAATCCAATGATATATGAAAGTCTTTTTTCTACCCACAAGAACTGGAAAATATATAGTTGTATTTATTATTTTGTAGAATTTTTTGGCCAGTGATTGCTAGCTGAGAGGCTAGTTGACAAAAGAGGAACATCTGGGTTCTCTGGTTTTAACTTGGAAGTCAGTTTATAAATGTGTGACCTCTGTGTTGTTTTTGGCAACAAGGTCAGAATTTTATTTTATTTTTTAAAAATGTTTATTTATTTTTGAGACAGAGCGAGACAGAGCATGAACGGGGGAGGGGCAGAGAGAGAGGGAGATACAGAATCTGAAGCTGGCTCCAGGCTCTGAGCCCTCAGCACAGAGCCCGATGCGGGGCTCGAACTCACAGACCATGAGATCATGACCTGAGCCGAAGTCAGACGCCTAACCGACGGAGCCACCCAGGCGCCCCATCAAGGTCAGAATTTTAATGCTGGGATTACCGACCGGGGATTCTTTCCTCTGGAAATTGGAGTGAGTTGTTGTAGGGATACATGGAGACTTAGGAAGGTATACAGTGATAGATCTCATCATTTTTGAATTGGAAAGCAGTATTAAGTAAGTTCTATCCAGGGAATTTATGGTTTTGCAGTCCCAGACCTAAATGCTGGGGGAGTCATAATTTTGTGACCCCATTCAGAAATTGGGGTATTCATTTTCTGAACCTCACTATTCTGAATATGTTAATTTGTTCATCAGTCCCTGGGTCTTCAGAGGAGTGCTTCCTAAGAAGAGCTTTGAGACTTCACATTGAGGATGCTGGCGAAGCTCAGACGATGACTCCCTGAACGTGTGTTGTTTGCCTCTCCAGCAACCAGGGCCAGTTCCCATTTTCATTTGCAATTTGCACTCCTCTACCCCTCCTCTAGGTGCTTGGGTCAGGTTCCGTCCCAAATGATTGACTCTTGGTGTGAGGATTACAATACGGCTGACAGTGCCTTTACCTTGGACTTTCTTCCTACAGGTTCTGATAGACGTGATTGGATAGATTTAGTAATTGCATGCATACCATTGAGTGGGAAAGCAAGGAAAATTCTAAACTGTCAAAACAAATTTTCATACTGTGTAGCATAAATTGAGTATGGGTGAGTGTTTACAGAGAGCCCTTTATTATTATGATGTTGGTGACACTGTCATTGTTAACTATCATTAACAATCTAGGTGATGCTTTAGGTTGTACTAGCTAGTGGTACTTTCCTCCCTGAGAAGGTCAGGATTACTTCTTGGACTTTTGAGTAATAGGGATTAGAATGGGGATGAAATGAGTGGAATGATTTCTTTTTTCTTGTAGAAAAATGTGTTTAAAGATACGCACATGGAGTAAGTCATAAAAATGAGATGAACAAGGGTGTTTTTACTTGCCTGTTTTTAGTCTTGTGGTACGGTCTGCAGCAGTGAGTTCTGACTGTCGCACCTTGCTTGTCCTTCCCTTGAACTTCAAACCCTTGAACTTGATCTGGGAAGTAGGATATAAATAGTACCCTGGGGTCTTGCATGTGGCCAAATATTGTACTATAATTAGTAAGGTTTATGGCCTGCCATTGCCTTTGCAGAATGATGGCTGGTCAGTAAGAATCGGTGCTTTTATTAGCTCTAGGCTTTGAATGGTTAAGAGAATTGAATCTCATTATATAGGAGTCCTTTGAAATAACAATAATTGAAATGAATAAACAGCAGGTAGGGGGCTTTTTAACTCCTTTTTAACTCCTGTCCGTTTGGTGAAATAGAGAGCAGAACAAGGAATTGGAATCATATGGGTATGTTCTGTCAACTGATTCGAAAATGGACAGACTGTATATGTTGTATAAATTATGCATGTTGTATTGGACCTTAGTTTGTAAAACTATAAAATGATATTGATGAAGGGAGGGATGAAGAGCTTAATAATATTGGAGGGGACTGTGAAATCACTGCAAGGACATATCAAAGGAGAGTGGTGAAAGAGGGTGGGTATATAAGCCCAGCTGCTTCTATGAGGAAAGAACAACCATGATTGCTAGTGGGTAAGTGGGAAGCATTGAAGCTTTTTGTAGAACAGTTCGGGGCTGAGACTAGGGCATTAATACCGAACGTAGAGATACAGATGGTAAATTGGTACATTGGAAACAGGTCTGGTGATCTATCACTGGAAAAAGATAGCCTTATAATGGACTTCAAAGAAATATAGCATGGGAATCTGTAATACATTATGTGCCCCAAAAGGGAGTAGAAATGGAAAATAAGAATGTTGAAAGTTCAAAATTCTTCTGAACACAACATGTATTTATAGAGCTTTCTTTAAGAGGAATATTAGGGTTTGGATATTAAAAGAGAGCTTAAGAATGTATATCTACATATATGTACTTCTATATAATTATGTCTCTCTATATACATACTTATGAATATAGAGCCATAAATACACGTATAGATTTATAGGGATCTGCCTAGCTAGACCCTTTCTTAGGTTTTAACTAAAAGTAAGCCTTATGAGAAATACATTATAATAGTCTTAGGAA
The DNA here is from genome assembly GCF_028018385.1 of Neofelis nebulosa. Lineage (NCBI taxonomy): Eukaryota > Metazoa > Chordata > Mammalia > Carnivora > Felidae > Neofelis > Neofelis nebulosa. The sequence goes on from NC_080785.1 coordinate 38,706,228, forward strand.
TATGTAAGAGTATTGTTTTTGGTCTTAAAAAATGCTTGAATATTTTTCGTAGCAATATCAAATCATCTCATGTAATAACCTATCGTTTGAACAGCCCCTGAGGTTCTCCTTCATGCTCTCAAGTTTTTATTGAAAAAACATTTGCAGCCAGGTGCAAATTAAATTTTTTTTACTATTAGAAAATGTCATGCTTTTGTCTGATCTTTTCCTGACCTATTAATGGCTTCTCTAAAAATGATTGCAATCATTTTTGGATATCTTATATCAGAAATTAACATCAAAAAGTATGGAGCCTGCGTATTTTCCTAACTTCTTCTTCACTCTTCCTGGCTCCTCTTAAGAAAAGAAGTCATTTAAAAAGAATCTCTAATTTAGTGTCATTGATATTTCCCTTCATGAAAGTATAATGTATATGCAGAAACTTCAAGGCTTCTTTTAATCTGGTGCCATTAAATTTACCTTCTATTGTATGAGTAAAGCCTGCTGCTGAAGTGTCCTACCTCACCTCTCTGAGAGTTTTTAACCTTCCATCCTGAAGGTGATGAGGAATTCCAGACTCATTCATGAAGACTTTCCTCAACTCACACCCACTCTCCTTCTATTCCATTGCCCTACCTTCCTAAACCTTAAAAATGACACTTAGTTTTTTATTGTACACTAGTTGTTCTGTGGGTCAGCATAGTAATGTATAGTACAGCAATATTATCCAGCACTTATATATATATAAGTGCTGGATAATATTGCTATAATTATATTTATATAATATATATTATATATATATATATATACATATATATATAATATATATATTATATATATATAATACTAGCTTTTAAAATTTAAATTTAATTTTTTTTATTTATGTATGTATTTATATTTTTTTTATTTTTTAAAAAATTTTATATATTTCGAGAGAGAGAGAGGTCGTGTGTGAGTGAGGGAGGACAAAAGAGAGAGGGAGAGAGAGAATCCCAAGCAGGCTCTGAACTTTTAGAATGGAACCTGACACAGGGTTTGAGCCCACAGACTGCGAGATCATGACCTGAACCGAAAGCAAGAGTTGGATGCTTAACTGACTGAGCCACCCAGGTACCCCCGTGTAACACTATCTTTTTTTATTTATTTATTTATTTTTATTTATTTTTTTTTCAACGTTTATTTATTTATTTTTGGGACAGAGAGAGACAGAGCATGAACGGGGGAGGGACAGAGAGAGAGGGAGACACAGAATCGGAAACAGGCTCCAGGCTCCGAGCCATCAGCCCAGAGCCTGACGCGGGGCTCGAACTCACGGACCGCGAGATCGTGACCTGGCTGAAGTCGGACGCTTAACCGACTGCGCCACCCAGGCGCCCCAATACTATCTTTTTTTAAAACTGTGGTCAGTGGCCATATTTTACTCTTAGAATTTCCCCAATGGTCTGTCTTGGCACAGGATGGATTTTTACAATTCACTGATTCATCAGTATAATGCCATAATCGGAGATTACTAATTTTGAAATACTGAGGTAAAATCAACCCATAGATGTTCTAACTTCAGAATTTGGATTTTAGTAATACTTGGCAATCTGAATTTGTCTTGACAACCTGAAATTTTACCTAGATTTTTAAATCCGTGAAAAATCAGAATGGAGATGAACAGTTTCTTATTGCGAAAAAAGTATGCACTTGAAACTGGAGCTCTCTTTTCTTTCTTTCTTTCTTTCTTTCTTTCTTTCTTTCTTTCTTTCTTTCTTTCTTTCTTTCTTTCTTTCTCTTTCTTTCTTTCTTTCTTTCTTTCTTTCTTTCTTTCTTTCTTTGTTTTAAACACTTGGCTTTTGTTTAAGAAGTATTGTCAGTACTACTTTTATAAGTCACTCATATCAATGACTATATTTAATTTTCTACATAAATAGTTGTTTTATAATATGGACAGCCAGCTGGAGTCTAATACCCAAAAATATTTGTTTCTAGACCAGTTTAATGTTACACAGTTGACTGTTGGATAGTGCAGAGGTTAGGGGCACTGATTCTCTCATGCAACCCCAAATCCACATATAACTTTTCTGATTTCCTCAAAACTTAACTAATAGCCTATTTTTGGCCTTACAAATAACATTGTCGATAAACACATATTTTGTATGTTATGTGTATTATATACTGTATTCTTACAATAAAGTAAGCTAGAGAAAAGAAGATGTTATTAAGAATATCATAAAGAAGAGAAAATACATTTAGAATGATGTACTGTATTTATGGGAAAAGTCTGTTTGTCAGTGGACCCACACAGTTCAAATTGTGTTATTAAAGGGTCAAGTATATGACATATGTGGATTAAACAGACTACTAAAAGGCTTTTGGGAAAGTAGACACCAAGTTTAGGATGGTTCTGATTTATGTACACTTCATTTAAAGTCAGGGAATAGACAGAGTGGCCTTAGCATTGGATGGTAACAGAGCTACCATCATAGTCCACGTTCCTTTTGTCTCAGTTGGAGGCCTCCCTTAAAATTTAAACAAAAACAACGCTGGTCCAAAGATAACCAATACTCTGAAGACTTAGGAGAGGCTCCTTTAAATTCTGGGGGGAAATGCCAGATCATATTTATGAAGGTAGTTCTCTCATTTTGGAAGGAATGCTGAAACAGACACAGTGACCAGTAAAAGGAGAGGAACATAACGATTTTTGAGTTCTTCCTCTGTATCAGACATTATGCTAAGTGTTGAGGAAAAATCATCTTGCCTCCTTCAAATAAAAGGTTTAAGGATGCTTATAATATAGATGAAGATATGAAGCTCTAAGGGGTTTCATCTCTTGCCCTGGATCACAAAATTAGTCGTGGTTAGGCTAATGTTGAGATTTAGGTTTGTAGGCCTCTAAACACCACACTCTTTCCAGCATATCTGGCTTCATCTCACTGTAGTTAATTTTGAAGCTCTGTTTTAAGTAGGTAAATGTTTGGTGTTGTTATATTCTCTGACTGAATTGACTCTTTTTATCATTAGGAAATGATGTCATCCATGCTAAATTTTTGTGCTCTGAAATCTACTTTGTCTGATACTAATATAGGTACTCCAGCTTACTTTTGGTTAATCTTGCTTTGTTAAATTTAACTTGTGCCTTTATATGTGAATTGGTTTTCCTTTAGCAGAATGTCATTAGGTCTTGATTTTTTGTGTTTGTGTATTTACTTATTTTGAGAGAGAGAGAGAGAGAGAGCATAAATGGAGGTGGAACAGAGAGACAGAATCCCAAGCAGGCTCCTCACTGTTGGTGCAGAGCCCAATACAGGGTTTGAACTCACAGATTGTGAGATTGTGAACTGAGCCAAATTCAAGAGTTGGACGCTTAACCAACTGAGCCACCCAGGTGCCCCAGGTCTTGATTTTTTTTATCTGGTAATCCCTGCTTTTTAATTGGATGTTTAGACCATTTGCATTTAATGTAATTACTGATATGTTTAGATTTTTTAACTATCATCTTGCTGTATGTGTTCTGTTTGTCTTACTGAGTATTCCTTTTCCTCTTTTCTGTCTTCTTTGGGATTGACTATTTTTTTATAATTGTATTTTATCTTTTCTATTGGCTTATCAACTTTTGTTGTTGACAACCAAACTTTTGTTGTTGATTATTTTTTAATGGCTACTTTAAGTTTTTAGTATACATCTTTAACTTACAGTTTACCTTCAAGTAATGTACCACCTCACATGTAGAATAAGAACTTAAGATAGTATACTTGTTGCTTTCCTTCAGACCTTTGTGCTATTGCCATACATTTTATTCATACATACATTTTAATGTTTTAATTTTAATGTTTATTTATATTTGAGAGAGAGAGAGAGAGAGAGAGAGAGAGAGAGACACTGCGTGAGCAGGGAAGGGGCAGAGAGAGATGGAGGCAGAATCTGAAGCAGGCTCCAGGCTCTGAGCTGTCAGCACAGAGCCTGACGTGGGGCTCGAACCCATGAATTGTGAGATCATGACCTGAGCCGAAGTCAGATGTTCAACCGCTTGAGCCACTCAGGCACCTCTGCCTTTTCTTTCTTTGTTTCTTTCTTTCTTCTTCTTCCTTTTTTTTTTTTTTTTTTAAACCACTCATTAAAGTTCCTAGAATCTAGCAAATAACAAGTATATACAGCCCCACCCAAAAAACAACAACAAAAAACAAAAAAAGGACAAGCGTAAATGAGATGTAGGTTTTCAGTTGACACGTTCTGTTTATTTTAAGTACAGTTGTTATTCAAGGGACAGAGTGTTGAACAATCATCTCCCTGAACAGTAGTTCCATATGCCATGAATGTAAACTTAAAAGTGGTAGCTTAAAGGGAACTTGCTTTCTTTCTACTCCATGGAAGAAATGCTGTTATTTTCTTAACTTCACATTATAAGGCCTGAATTTTAATATCCTTCCCCCACCCTCTTTTTAACTTTTGGCAAACGGCAGTTGACCTATATTCCCTCATCTTTTAAATGGTAACATTTGCGATGGCAGTGCTTTTGATGTCTGTTAGGGCTTTTTTGGTCAACAGTGCTCTCTTGAACAAAATGGCATGCTTTCACCAGCCTATCAGATTTAGAGACATGGCTTCTGAAACTACTGGTTCTTACTCTGTTATGGAAAGTAGTATGTTTCAGGGCAAAAAAAAAAATGCTCCTGTTTGTTTGATAATTATTATTGATGGTTATTATCTTTTAGGCAAGGGCTAAGTTTTGAGTGTGTGGATGAAAAAAAAAAAAAAGGCTTGATCCTTGTTCTCTGTTGATAACCATTTAGTATCAAATGATCATCATAACACATTGTGATAATTATTTGTTTGTTTAATAAGTATTTACTGAGAATCTGCTATGTGTCACATACTCTTCCAGTAGGTATATTCATAGCAGTGAACAGTTCTGAGCGCTCATGGAAGTAATATTTTAATGAGGCTAGGAGGGAGTGGAGAGTACAGGAAATGCCGTAAAGTAAGTTAGAATAATGGAATAGATCTTGACAGTGGGAAGGTACTATTTTTATCTACTAGTTGGGAAAGCCTTTGTTTGTAAGGTGATAGTTGAGCAGGGACCTTAAGTAAGAAGATTATGCAGTTGTCTGAGGGAAGGGTGTTTTAGAGCCATGTACAAAACTAGAAGATGGGGTTGTGCTTGAGTGTAACTGAAGAATCATAGAGAGACTGGGGTGGCCAGTGGAATGAGCAAGCAGAGAATTTCAGGAGATAAGTGTATGAAGATGGTGAGAAACCATAGCACCTGGCCCCTTATTAGCATGGTGTGAAGGATGGTAAAGCCCCTGGCGGATTCTGAGTAGAGGTGAAGCTTGAGGAATTCTGGTATTAGAAGTATCCCACTGATTGCTGCCCTGGGAAGCAGGGAGGAAATTTGGGGGTGATGTGGGGTGGTTAGAAGCTGTTTAAACAGTCCAGGTGAGATTCTGAAGAGCTCGGGCTCAGATGGGGGAAATTGTGTGATGACAGTGGTCAATTCGGGTTATATTTTGAAGAACTCATCCTTGTGTTTGCTGGAGGACTGGATGTACAGTCTGAAGAAAGAAGAGAATCAAGGATGGCTGTAATGTTTTTGGCCTTGTACTGGTAGAAGAGAGCTATGTGTAGTGGGGTGTTTAGGAATGGGGTAGGACCAGAGAAGGGGCAAGTGGTATGAAAGAATTGGATTTTGGATGTGGTATGTTTGAGGTACGTATTAGACCCAAATCGAGATACCAGGTAGATGCTTGGATGCATGAGTGAGAGGAGAAGTTTGGGCTAGAGAAAAAAATTTGTTATGGGATGTTATGATGAAGGTAGAAGGACCAAATTCGTGTGCTTTGAGCACTAGACAAAAATATTATTTAACATTGTCTAAAAAAGAACAAACTTTATGCAAATGAAGAATCTGAAGCCTAGGGAAATAGAATGGGGTGCCCAAGGGTGCACAGGTTGTTGGTGAAACCCACGTGACTGAGTTCATCATGTGTTTCTAACCTAGCACGCAGTTTGCCATTCGTGAAGCTGTAGTGATAGAATGGGAGAAATCCCACCTACGAAAAATCAAAGACAGTAAACCGTGGTGGTGGGTGGTGTTTAAGATCACAAACTCTGGAGCTTACTTCCTAGGTTCCAATCACTGTGTGATCTTACCTAAATGACCTAGCTTCTCTGGGCTTCAGTTTCCTTATTTGTAAGTGGGGTTGATAATAATACTTACCTCATAGAGGAATTGAGAAGATTAATTGACATGCATGACATTAATTGACATGATATATGCAAAACACTTCAATAAAACCTGTTAAATAGTGCCATCCAAGTGAATCTTCAGCTCTGATAATATTAATAACAACAACAATAATTACTATTAATTTTTTTTTCTAATTAGTTACACCAAGTCTGCTTTTTAACCTGAGTGTCTGTAGCTCAAGTGCAAAATAATGTAGCCTGCTAAATGTCATCTAAGATTCTTATTTCAGGATGGATGCTAAGAACTTTTTTTTAAAGTTTATTTATTTTTGAGAGAGAGGAAGAGAGGATGTGTGCATGTGCTTGAGGGGCAGAGAGGGAGAGGAAGAGAGAGAGAGAGAGAGAGAGAGAGAGAGAGAGAGAGAGAGAGAGAGAGAATATCCCAAGCAGGCTCCATGCTGTCTGTGCAGAGCCTGACGCCTGACTCATTTTCTCAAAACTGTGATCTTACAACCTGAGCTGATATCAAGAGCTGGCTGCTTGCTTAACTGACCGAGCCACCCAAGTACCCCATGGAAGCTAAGAACTTTTGTTACAACTCCTGGGAGACCCAGACTTGCTTGACATCTAGGGGTATTCAAATATTAGGTACAAGCCATGTTGAAATCAAATATTCTCATATCCCTTCTCTTTACAGTTGTCTGTTCTCTCCCTGATATTTGGATCTACTGGTGCTTGTAACTGGTTGATAACATTAACTGCTCTTCTGCATTATTTTGTTCTTTAAATTGACTGTGTTCTGGGGCACCTGGGTGGCGCAGTCGGTTAAGCGTCCGACTTCAGCCAGGTCACGATCTCGCGGTCTGTGAGTTCGAGCCCCGCGTCAGGCTCTGGGCTGATGGCTCGGAGCCTGGAGCCTGTTTCCGATTCTGTGTCTCCCTCTCTCTCTGCCCCTCCCCCATTCATGCTCTGTCTCTCTCTGTCCCAAAAATAAATAAAAAACGTTGAAAAAAAAAAAAATTTTTTAAATTGACTGTGTTCTTTGAGAATGGCTTGTCTGCCTATTTGTTAAACATTGATGATTTCCTGACACCTCATTTTTTCCATTGATGGCTTTTATGAATAATGCCTTTTTGATAGAGATCTTAATCTTTAACATTTTAGGCAATGTCTTGATTATCTACACTGTAACCTCTCATTGGAGTGTTGTTAGGTTATCATTGCATCATTGTGTACAGATCAAAACAAGTAAGTTCCTGTTTTTAAGACCCTATCCTTTGTGATTAAGAGTTAGTTTGTAGCTGTTTCTTGAGGGTAGAAGAATTAAATATGACTTACTAGTAAAACATATATTTTTCAGGAGGATAATGAGATTATTGCTAAGGATTTTTTTTTTTTTTATTAAAAGATTTAAAGACAGAATTTTGGTGAAGACATGTACAAGTCTCTATTTCGTTGGCTAGATGACAATGTCTGCTTATTTCTTTCTTATGCCTGACATACTGAGTGTCAAGTAAGGTGAGTTAATAGAGCCATTATTGTCCATAGATGATTGGTTATTCATATAGCAAGCAGTGGGACAGCATTCATTTTATTTTGTATAGATTGTGCATTATCAACGAAATGCCTCCCTCCCCCCAGACCCTGATGTGTTTGCTCTAGTTTTTGTCACCTGGCATTTGTGGAATTTTTACTTAGCACATATTCATCTTCTACCCTTTTCCCATGTAACAAGTTTTATATGCCTTTGCTGTCTTGGATGTGAGTTTTATCAGTAGTGTTTGGTAACTTCTTGATCCTTTTTCAATGTCTGTGGTCCAGTAACCACTTTTTTTGACGTGATCTTCCTGTTCTAAGACAAATAAGGCCTGAGGGTGGAGCATAGTGTGTTTATCTCCTGGTCATTGATTCCTTTGGACTACAGTGATGTCTGTTCCAGTGAGTGCCCTTGGGGTGGAGGAGGGTCACTAAAATGAGAGATAAACATCCTCCGAGATTATTACTCTTTATCACCTTGCAGCCATTTGCTTGCATTCCATTAGGGGCTGGAGAATCTTTACATTGGCAATGTGCTCCTCTATGAGCCCACAGGCTGGCACTCTTGACCCAATGGGCTCTCCGAAAGTAGGTTATATGGTACAAAGACGGGTAGTCTGGGGTCCAAGTTAATGTTTTCTCTTTGCCATTGAATCACAGAATTTTAGGGTTGAGAGGGTCACTGAAATGATGCAGGTCTGGTTCTTCATTTTTACTGACAAGGAAAGGAAACTCCTAAATGGGAAGTGTCCTTGCCAAACTGAAAGTTCATAGGAATACAGGAACTATAACTAAAATGTCTTTTGAGTCCTGTATTATGCCCATGGTGAAATGGAACAAGAAGCAGAGTATTAGAGTAGAAAGAGCATTGGGCTTGCAATTTGAAGATGGAGTTTTAATGTTCAGGTCTACTGTTACATAGTAGTTGTGATTTAGAATAATTAACTTTTTGTTTCTTGAAATTGTTCATTATCCATTGAACGATGGATTTGTCATTGACCCTCCTTTTACCTAAAATTCGTTGTCTATTCATATACTTTGAGTCATGCCATATTTTGATACTTAAAATTTGCTCAAGGTTGTGAATTGTTGAAACATATTGACTAATATGGAAATAAACTCTGACCCCATTTTCTTCTCTTCTCCCACTTCCTGGAGGTCAGAGGAAATATATTTTTTAACGTCTATAATTGTATATTCTTATCTACTTTGACAGCTACACCTCAGGGTCTCACCTCTCCTGAAAAGAATTATAATAATTGGGCATTCTGTGACCTTCCTGTCACAACAGATGGGTGCTTGAGACTCTGCAAGGATTTTATCGGCAGTGTTCATCAGTGTTTCCCTGTAAAATCTAAGGAAAATAGTTCATAAGATGTCTCAACTAATGGTTTCAACTTGGGGTTGCATCTCAGGCTGAACTGGGTATGTTATCACGGTCTTACTAAAAAATAATACTTGGTTTTTGTTAAATTGTAAAAAATAAAATAATAATTACTTCTAAATTTGCCACCCAGAGATAACTACTTTAAGCATTGTATATACTTTGTCTTTTAAAATGCACATTTATAGAATCTAATACATATAATTGCACGTACTTAATGCATATATGTATAATAACTGGATATACTGTTGTAGAACATGATCCTTTCACTGAATGTTGCTTCGTGATCAATTTCTTGATCAATTTCTCATGCAGTTAAATTTCCTTCTGTAACATCATTCTTAATGCTAGTGTTCCTTTGTATAGAACACCATGATTTGTTTAAACAAACCCCCATTATTGAACATTTTAAACCAAAAGCACAGAGTCTACCTGTGGCATAATTTCCCCTGTTTGTGTCACTTAAATTTGATGACGTTTTTATTTAGAATTCTAATCATAAGATTTGATAGTAAATAACTAGAAATTTAACTTCTGTCACTTGAGAATCCTGTTGGAGGATTTCTATCTTATCACATATTGTTATTTCATATTGATCTCATTAAATTTTCTCCATGAAATATTTTGACCTCACTTTAAATAGGGTTAGCATATGTATGTAGAGAGTATTTTCTCAGCTACCGGGCTCCATACAAGATGGCTTCAAGCTGTGCCTAACTCACTCATACTTTATTAATGAAAACAGCAGTATGTATAAGGTAGTTGTAGTAGAATACACCTGATGTATGGTGAGGGCCAAAAATTCAAATGCTTATTGGCGCACGAGTGGGAAGGACCAGGTGAAAATAATAGGAGTAATTGGTTATGTTTTTCATCTAAAGGGGTCAGTTGTTAGTTAAATTAAGTTGTTAATCTGGGAAATAAGGATCCAGAGTAACAGAATTTTCTTATTTTTCAAGAAAAGCTGGAAATTAAACTAATTTATGCAAAAACTCTTCATTCTTAAATGTTGGCTATAATTGTTGTAAAACATAGCAGTAAGGAAGGGTGCCTGGGTGGCTCAGTTGGTTGAGCATCCAGCTCTGGCTCTTGATTTCAGCTTAGGTCATGATCTTGCACTTTGTGAGATTGAGCCCTGCATTGGGCCCTATGCTGACAGTGCAGAGCCTGCTTGGGATTCTCTCTCTTCCCCCATCCCCCACTCACTCTCATAATGCTCTCTCTCTCTCTCACAAAATAAATAAACTTAAAAAAAAATAAAGATCCTCATAAAAACAAAACAGTGCTAAGGAAACAGGAGAACTCTGTGGATTGCATGTAGTCCACAAGTGTTAGATATAGAGGTAACCTGGGGGGCAAGTCTTCAGCTCTCTGGGAATCAGGAAATTCTTTGTAAAGAGAAAAGTTTTACCTTGTACACTCATTTTTCCAGGGTTACTTTAAGGATGGGTATGATATATAAAAACCAGAAGATTTCAAGTAGGAAATTACTTTAAAGGAAAAGAAAGAATGACAGTTTAAAACTAGATTTATGCATTTCTAAGACTCCCAAATGAAATTCTCTTTAAAATCTTCAATTTTCTGCATGGCATAGTAAGTGCTTGACAATTCAACCTTGCAGCAGGAATTGTGGCAGGGCTTCTTATAGTGTATGTAATCAGTAAATATCTTTTCACTGAAATAATAATGTAAGAGTTGGAGACAGCTCTGATACCACTTACACTACTTAAGTGTGGAATGCATTTGAAGTGCATGTTTCAATATGGATGATGATTCTGGGGGATCTCAGAGATTCACTGAGCCCGAAGCAATAGAATATGTCCTGGTATATGAATGTTAATACTCCTAGCTTCTCTGTTCTGCTTCCCCTGTTTAAATCCCTTTCCTGTTATTTAGTCTTTGTTGTGCAGAGACTAAACCACCTCTCAGAGGAGAAGGACTAGCCTAAAGTGGACATGAATACCTCTGTGTGGGAGAACTTGTTGATAGGCACCATTTCTGAAGCCCAGAAGGCCATTTGATTGGTCCAATTGGTCTATAATATGTTGCTTTAAAAAAAAAAAAAAATTCCCCACTCAATGAAGTAGACATTGTCCTGTTTATTGTCACACAACATTAGAGGTGGTAACTAAGGAGCAGGGACTAAAGTCAACTCTAGCTGGTAGGAAAGTTACGTCCTTTCCATAAAACCCAACAGGGTTTGACTTAATTCCCTGATTGAGGATTACCCAGATTTGGCTTGGATTTTACATTGTTGTTACTGTGTCATCTGGAAGAGAAATATGGTCCCACTGGTATTGGTTTTCAAGATACATACTCAGTGACTGTATAAGGTGTAGCCTGTCCAGAAAACACTTGAAGTTCCACAGCCAGTGGTGGCACAGAGTGACAATACTGCCATCTACAAGCTGTTTGCTCTTGGCTTCACTTGACGTATCGATCTTCGGTCATCATCCATTTGTGTGGCATGGTGACATTAGTATTTATCACTACTAAGCCTCTTCTGTTGCTCCTCCCTACAAAGTTTTTGAAGTGTCAAAAGTCCCCAAAATAGAGATGATCTGTCTATATGCCTGCTAATTAATTTTTCAAAAGGACTTTGATCTCACCTCCATTTTCTTCTCTGTGCATTTGTAACAACAAGTAATGACTTCACAACATTCTAAACTAAGGGACATGCTCCTTTTATAAAATACAAAGAATGTAGAAAAACACAAAAGAAGACAGTTACAAATTATCCCCAAATTATCATACCTGCCAGAAAGAAAATACTATTTGTGGAGAATTAGCCTCTGCAAATTTATGACTAGAAGAATGAATGAATGGATAGGTAGGTAGGTATAAATAGTGTGTTCATGTTGTGCATGCTGTTTTAGAATATAAAGCATTAAATGTAATAAAATGAAACTGGAGGGATTTTTGAACTTCTGAATAAGTATCTTCATCATAAAAACATTCATATGTAAAATAATGCCTCCAAGGTAAGGAGAAGAGTTAAGAACCATTAAGTTGGGGTCATCATGTTACAACTACCATGCACGCATCAGAATGTCTTGAATTAAAATACTGAAAATACAAAGCTTATATGAGGATATGGAACAACTGGAAGTCTCCTCTACTCTTGGAGGGAATGTAAAGTGATACAGAAGCTGTAGGAAATTGTTTCTTACAAAATTAAGATGTTAGGGGGCACCTGGGTGACTCATTCAGGTAATCCTCCATCTTCCGCTCAGGTCATGATCTCAAAGTTCATGAATTCAAACCCCAAGTCAACCTCTGTGCTGACAGCTCAGAGCCTGGAGCCTGCTTCTGGTTCTCTGTTTTCTTCCCTCTCTCTCTCTACCCCTCCCCCACTCATATTCTGTCTCTGTCTCTCTCAAAAATAAATAAAATTTAAAAAAAAATTAAATAAAATTAAGATCTTAGGATTCAGTAATCCACTGATATTAACTCCCAAGAAATGAAACCTAGTGCCTACAAAAAGATTTGTGCAAGAATGTTCATAAGTATTTAGAAACAATTGCCATTAACAAAATGTGGGACAGCCATACAATAGAATTGTATCCATTAATAAAAAAGGAAGGGACTGTAAAGGTACACAGCAACAAGGTTGACTCTCATAGACATTATATTGAGCAAAGAAGACAGACACGAAAGTACATATATTATATCCATTTATATTATGTTCAAGAGCAAGGAAAATTGGTCTCTGGTGAGAGAAGTCAGAACAGTGGTTCCCTATGACGTGATTGGTTGTCTGTTGTGTTCCGTATCTTCACTGGGGTATTGGTAAAACAAGTATATGTATTTGTCAAAACCCATCAAATTGTACACTTAAGGTCTATGTACTTTATTATGTATAATTATACCTCAACTTAAAAATTTTTTAAACAAAGTAAATTTAAGCATTTTATATATTAGGGATTATCTTCCTGTGAAAAAAACAAGAAGAATGAACAAACTGGTGCTTCCTCCCACTGCCCCTTATGTTGCTTGAATTCGTTTTTCTTTTTTCAGGTTTTAGAGCATTCATACTCTGATCTGCAATCATAATCCCCTAGTTGTTTAGTCTTAGTTCTATATTTAAACAGATTCTGTGCTCACCACAGGTCCTTTTGCCACAGTTTTTCCATTTCTGAATTCTTTATTTTGATTCATCTCTTGTTTATACAGATTTCATGGTCAAGTAGTTTTTTTTGGTTTGTTTATTCTCAGGGAATACTCATGAATTGTCTATTTCCTGAGTTTTTAAATGTTTGCAAATGCCTCAGTTTTGCTTTTATACTTGAACTGCAAATTAGCTGTATTTAATAATATAATATTCTTGGGTCATATGTTTCCTTTTGTAAACACTTGGCCCCACTATCTCCTGACATTGAACATTATTATGAAGGTATCTGTAGTCAGCCTAGTTTTATTGTCTTTCTGCCTCTAGTAGGCAACTTGCTTTTTATACTTGATGCCTGAAAATTTTTTTATTCTTTTATTTCAACAACTTAAGCTACTGCTTGAATTCTTTTCCATTATGTATAAATTGTCCCTGGCATGAGAATGCCCTTTTGATCTGCAGGTTTGGTTCTTCCTTTATTCTGGAGAGGTTTTGGTGTGTTATAATTTTTTGTACTCCAGTTTTATTATTTAAAAAAAAAAAATAATCCCAGGGGTGCTTCGGTGGCTCAGTCTGTTAAGCATCCAACTCTTGATTTTGGCTCCAGTCATGATCTCATGGTTTGTGAGATTGAGTCCCGTGTTCGGCCCTGTGCTGACAGCATGTAACCTGCTTGGGTTTCTCTCATTTCTCTCATTTCTCTCATTTCTCTCTGCCCCCTGCCCATGCTCACATGCCTGCGCACTTTCTCTCTGTCTCTGTCTCTGTCTCTCTCTCTCAAAATAAATAAATACAACTTAAAAAAATTAATTCTAGTATAATTAATATCCAGTGTTGTATTTGTTTCAGGTTATAGTGTATTGATTCAACAATTCAAATGCAATCCCCTGCAGGCTGTTTTCTCTCTTTCTCTCTTTCCATGATTAGGACTCCGTCCCTCCCCAGCACCCACAATTCTTTTCTCCCTTGAATTAACTCTCCATAGTTTCTACCTTCCATGATGTGGCTGATTTTCTCCCATTAGATGTGCAGTTCTCAGTCCTCAAAATGGTTTCTTGGGTGTTCAGAATGATTTGCTGTTTTTGTTTGTTTGTTTAAGCTGTGTTTGAGGAATGAGGCAAACATAGGGTCCCCCTACTACTCCGCCACCTTAACTCCTCTGGTGATTCAACAGTTCTATACATGACTTAGTGCTCATCACAATAAATGTACTCTTAATTCCCTTCACCTCTTTTAGCCCTCTCACCACCCCTCCCCCCTCTGGTAACTATCAGTTTGTTCTCTATGTAGAGAACAAAGAATCTATTTTTTTTTTTGATTGTCTCTTTTTTCTTTGTTTACTAAATTCCATATGTGAGTGAAATCATATGGTATTTGTCTTGCTCTGACTTTATTTTACTTAGCATTATACCCTCTAGATCCATCCATGTTGTTGCAAATGGCAAAATTTCATTCTTTAGGAGTGAGGACGGAGTAATAGTCCTGAAGTAAGATTACTGTAGGACTGAGTAATATTTCATTGTGTGTATGTCCGTGTAAACACGTGCATCCATACACCACCTCTTCTGTATCCATTCATCTATAGATGGACACTTGGGTTGCTTTTATAATTTGACTGTTATAAATAATGCTGCAATAAACATAGAAGTGCATGTATCTTTTCAAGTTAGTGTTTTCATATTCTTTGGGTAAATACCCAGTAGTGGAATAACTAGATCATATGGTAATTGTATTTTTAATTTTTTGAGAAAACTCTATGCTGTGTTTTATACTGGCTACACCAGTTTGCATTCCCACCAACAATAGATCACAGTTCCTTTTAATTTGTGGTCTGGTTTTTGAATATGAATGCTTCTTTTCTCTTTGCCCCGTGTGTGTGTGTGTGTGTGTGTGTGTGTGTGTGTGTGTGTGTTACTTCAAGAACATCAATCATCCTTACATTTGATTATCTTGATTCTCCATGTGTCACCTTCTCTCTACTTCACTTAATGTTTTTGTCTTTTCCTGCCACATTCAGCAGGATTATCTCTAACCTTTACTCTGTGCCATTAGATTTTCATCTTTTACCCTTTGCTGTTTCTAATTTGTTTACTAGCTACCCAGTGTTGTTTTGTTTTCTGTGCCTCTCCTTATTTCTGCTATCTTCCTTTCATTTTGGCATTTTGTTCTATCATCTAGTCTTTGAGTACTTGTTTTGCAGACTTCGTAGTTTTAGGAAGTTTTTATGAATGCGAAACCCTCACTGAAAGTCCGGTTTCTAGGGTGATGTCCCTTACAGTCTTAGTTCCACATCTGTAGTTTGCACATGAGACCTTTTTCTTGAATTTTTTTGTTTTAGTATAGCCTGTAATTTGCCCCTATTTCATCTCACTCATGCATAATGGAGACCACTCTCCACAGTATCTGTTTGTTCTGATCAAATAGATATGAATGTACCTGATCCTGTTTCTACTTTATCCAAGACTAAATTGACTTTCAAATTGCTATGTACAATTTGAGGGCTGGCTGTCAGCCTTGCTGCAGTACTCATAATCCAAGGACATGAGAGTAGGGAGAGTGGGGGTCAGCTGGACCGGAGTACAGTCTTTGCTGGAGGATCTGGACCTGGGATGACTAATGATCCTGGTATGTCTGGAGCTCTCCTAGATTTAGCATTCAAAATGCCAAATCCCAGGAAAACCTCTTAGTCCACCAAGCCAGGATGGTTGGTCACCTTACTGGGATATTCTCTTTTCTACATATATTTTTATTAAGTTTATTTATTTTTCGAGAGAGAAAGAGAGGAAGAGAGAGAGAGAGAGCGTGAGCAGGGGAGGGGCACAGAGAGAGGGGGCAGAGGATTCGAAGCAGGCTCCATGCTGACAGCAGAGAGCCCAATCATTAGAGAGCCTGATGAAGGGCTCAAACTCATGAACCACGAGATCCTGACCTGAGCCAAAACTGCACCCCTTCTACGCATTTTTTAATAACCTAAGCCTGCACCACTGCTGGTTAACTTGCCCCTAACTGTGCTTAGTATTTTGGAATGTGGCAAGCCTGGGGCACCTGGGAAGTACAGGATTCTAGTGTCAAACATTTTTTCTTTTTTTAAGGACTTCCAATTGAGCTTCTCTCCAAGTGAGAGCATTTAAGTGAGAGTGTTCGGGATTTAGTCAATTCATTCCTTTTGTTCATTACCACTTCTTGGGACGAATAACATGGGCAGGACTCAGAGCTCTGCTGGGTCTTGTTTCTTTCTATCAGGGATCCTGCTTCAAAAGATGGCACACACACAGCTTCCTTTTTCCTTGTTTAATCACTTTATTTAAAAAAAAATTTTTTTAATGTTTTATTATTTTTGACAAGGAACAGGGTGTGATCAGAGGAGGGGCAGAGAGAGAGAGAGGGGGAGACACAGATTGTGAAGTAGGCTCCAGGTTCTCAGCTGTCAGCACAGAGCCAGACTCGGGGCTCGAACTCACTAACGGTGAGATCATGACCTGAGCTGAAGTCGGAGGCTTAACCAACTGAGCCACTCAGGTGCCCCTCCACGTTTAATCACTTTAAAAAGATTCTTAAAATTTCTCATTAGCCGTTTGAGGAAGTATGTTCAGCAGTCTTGTTTGGTTCCTCTATTGTTACCCAGTCCATTATAAAACTTTGGTTCTCTCAGTTGGCCACTTGACTTAGCCTTGTATCTTCTTTCTCCTTCTCCCTTCCTGCTCCCACACACACACATGACTCAGCTTCTCTCTCTCCCTTCCTCTCTGTCTCTCTCTCTCTCTTCCCCCCTTGTAGTGAGTGAAAATATTAGGCTCTTAAATAAAAAATAAAAGTTTGAGAGGGAGCTTAGAACCCACACCCAATCAAAAGCACAATAGATTAGCCCGTGAATTGAAAATGTGCTCCTTTATTGCACGATTTATAAATTTAGATGCTATCATCGAAACTTCTATTTCTAGGGATTGTGTCACACTGAGTACTATATTTAACACTGAAACATTAATGCTGATGCAGATTTTATGTTGAGTTTACTTGTTCTCTTTAAAGATTGAATTTTTTTTTAAGTGTAAAGAAGTTTTTGATCCCCCAGCATTGAAATATAATGGCTAAGATTTCCAAGGACTGTGTTATTTGAGGCAGTGGACATTAGGAACCAGTGCCAGCTACCTGTCCTTGTCCTCTGCAGAGCTGCCTTAATAATCCTGTGTCCACACAAGCTTGTCAAGCAGTCACGACCCATACAGTCAAGAAAAAGAAGCCCCGTCTTAACTGATAGGGTGAGGAAAAAACAGTGATACCCTGTGACTGATACATCCTAAAAGAGGGTATGTTTGGGGATGAGAAAACGTGTGTATATTTCAGAAAGAAATTTAAGGCATACCTTGAAAAGTGTTGGTGAATTCATTAGCAGGATGTATGTAGCATGTACATCAGGATAAAAGGTGTTGGCCTTTATCCTCTCGAAAGTGTTTTGGTTTTTTTTTGTTGTTGTTTTGGTTTTGTTTTTTATATTGTTTGGCTTCCTTTTGTTTTAAGGAATGGGATTGGTAGTATTCAAAATCCATTTATAAATTTGAAGTTTTGTGCTTTTTCATCATTTTCTCAAATCCTCAAATGATAGATAACAAGAGAAATGGTCGTTAAAAACATTTTTTTTAATGTTTTATTTACTTTTGAGAGAGAGAGAGACAGGCAGAGTACGAGCGGGGGAGGGGCAGAGAGGGAGGGAGATACAGAGTCTGAAGCAGGCTCCAGGCTCCTAGCTGTCAGCACAGAGCCCAACACGGGGCTTGAACCCACGAGCTGTGAGATAATGACCTGAGCTGAAGTCGGACGCTTAACGACTGAGCCACCCAGGTGCCCCTGAAATGGTCATTTTTATATTTGCTTTTGTTAGCCTGCTTTTTTCTACTCTAGAAAGATAAAGAAGTTTGTTTGCCCTCTCTTTGAATTCTCTTGTATTTGTCTGTCTGTATATTGTATTTCTTCTGGAATTATTTGCCTTATATTGAGCTTTCCAGGAATACATGCAATAGAAAAATTGGTTTAAAATTATACCTTAACATCTCATTGGATTGTTTACTCAGATTTGTGACTGCTGAAATAGATGCATTTAGTTAGAAACAACTGAAGTTAGAAACAATTGCAGAGAGTTTTATTTGCATTGTTTAGCTAAATAAATGAGTGCTATAACACTTCCCTTCTTCTTTCCTTTGGGGATATTATAATAAAAGATTTTGTTTCTCTTGGAGATAAGAGTGTTTTCCCCTCATGGAAAGCAAAATATATTGGAGAAAATTGTTCAACTGATATTTAAATGTTCATTTGAAACTATGAATGAAAGGCAGTGCATTTATTTTCATCCCGTGTCTCCCTTTCCTTCCTTTCTAGGTAAGGGGGGGGGGCACTGGGCAGGGGGAATGAGACAGTAAAAGTATCATATGTAGGCTCTCAAATCTGTGGCTGGAAACACAGTCTAGTCTACCTTCCAGTCACAGCCTTACTTGCTGTTTTATATGGCGTTCACATAACGCACAGGAATCTGACTGCAACACAGTATCGTGTAGTGAGGAATTCAGAATAAGATCCTTCCTGAGGACCTTGGTGTCTTGCAGTGAATACCAAAAGGCCCTTTTTAAAAGTGAAGCAAGCAGCCCCCAAAATGGAAGCCAAGAACAGCCTTCATGTGAGACCTCACTGTCGAAATATGTGAGAGATCGATTTAGAAATTTAATTAGCCTCGTTGTATAAATAACTTCTTAATTGTATTTGGTGTTTGTAGCCATTCCCTTAGGATTTTCATTTTAACGTAGGCAGCACCTTAAGCCTCATCACCCATCACATATTTTAGCTGTTGGTGCGATACTTCGAGATTCGCTGTTTGAATAGATATTTTTGTACACTCTCTTCCTAAATATTTCATCATTTTAATGCAGTAAAGATTTGGTCAGAATAGCAAAATACTGACTTTTCCTCCAAGATGATGTACACATTGTCACCCATCACACTTTTCTTGCTGTCAATATGTTTTTTAGGCCTGCTATGACCTACTTAAGGGTCTCATGACAGGATTACAAACGGTGGTGAAGTTGGTGCTGCCGATTGCAGCGAATTCAGCATCGGCACTTGTGTTTCCCCGTCTTGTTCCTGCGGAGATCATGGCCAGCCTTGTCGTGCAAACCCACTGCCTTCTCTTTTAGGTAGACATGCTTTTTGCTGTGAATCTCGGGAAGGAATGCCGTTTGATCTGATTTGAATTTCTAGCGTATGCTGTATGTATCTCCTAGCCTTTTGACCATCTTAGTGGTATGCTCACCTCACCTTAATTCTGATTTGTCAGCCTGTCCTTTAAGTCTGTCTTTCGAGGGTTAATCTAATAGTTTCAAAAATGTTCTTGGAGTGAAGCAAGAAATTGCCCTGCAGCAATGAGATTAATTTGAAGAGGCTTGAAATGATGAACCACACATAGCAGATTCTCTTTGAAAAGAAGTGTGTCCCTGAGTTAGAGCCCAAGACAGGCAACAGGGGGGAGTGGTGTAAGAGGCTCTGACTTGATTATAGGCTATAAAGCAGTGTGCACAAGGGGAGGTTATGAATACTGGGCCGGGTGGGAAACATTTGTAGGAAGTTGTAGGAAGGTATCATCTGTCTTTAACAGTATGGAACTTATATGAAGAAGGACAGAAGTCAGGGAGACAGGGAAGGTGGGAAGGAAGATGGAGACAAGGAGAACCGTGAAGAATCGGAGAGGGGTGCCATAAGAATGGGGGGGGGGGGCGCCTGGGTGGCTCAGTCAGTTGAGTGTCTGACTCCTGATTTCAGCTCACGGTTCGTGGGATCGAGCTCCATGTTGGGCTCTGTGCTAACAGTGTGGAGTCTGCTTGGGATTCTCTCCCTCCCTCTCTCTCTGCCCCTCCCCTGCTCATGCTCTCTCTCTCTCAAAATAAATAAATAAATTTAAGAAGAAGAAGAAGAAGAAGAAGAAGAAGAAGAAGAAGAAGAAGAAGAATAGAGTAGAATTAAAGTTTCCTAAAGACAAACCCTTTGGCATCCTACCTTAAGTAGCTGAGAGAGTGATACTCCGGCACCACTGAAGATCAGCAGGCAGGAAAGGGAGTCAAGTGACTTCATGAAGGATGACCCCTTAGTTGGTCCGCAGTGAATTGGGTGAAGGTCACCCTTGCTTGCTGGGGATCTGTTATGGACACAATATTTGTATTCTCCCAAAATTCATATGTTGAAATCTAACCCCATTGGGATAGTGTATGGAGGTGGGGACTTTGGAGGTCGTTAGGTCATGAGGGTGGAGCCTTCATGAATGAGATGAGTGCCCTTAGAAGAAGAGGCCAGAGAGCCAGCTTGTTCTTTCTGGAAGAGAGCTCTCACCAGAACCTACCCTGCTGACACCCTGGTGTCAGACTTGCTTCCTCCAGAACTCTGAGAAGTACTTTTTTGTTGTTTATAAGCCACTCAGTCTATGGAATTTTGTTATAGCAGCCTGAACTGAGACAGGAACTGAAACAGCCCCTCTTTTCCGCAGGCTTGGATCCAGTGTCATCCTTACTTGGCTTTTTCATGGTTGCTGGTGTCCCTTATTTTACGGCACAGTTGTTGGTAGGTCATGGCCATGGTTGCATAATGTCTCTGCTATTCATGTAATGTTCCTGCTCTTTCCCCCTTAGCTCTATTCTGGCTTGGTGGCACTAAATGAAGGGGACAGACAGGCATGGGTTCACCATGATGAACTACCAGTCACAAGAGAGTATAAGCCAGTGACTTCGCCCTTAAAGTGCTCTGGCCCTTGCCCTACATTGTGTCCATGAGTATTTGCAAGTATGTGGCTGCTATTCTTGGCTACGTGCGTCACTTTCCCCAAATTCAAACTAGCCTAAAATGTTCATTAACTTGAGAAATCTGAGGTGCTGACTGTTGCTGGATCAGCTACTGGCTCCAGGAGTTCCTTGTACTAACAGAGCTCTCTTCATCCCTCTGGGAAGGATTCTTCTCCAGCAAGTTCTTTCTGTGTGGCTCTAGCCTTTCACACCTCTTGGAGCTCAAAGTCCCACAAGATGAAAGCTCCTCTTTCTCATCAGCTCTGGCTGAAGTCAGAGGGAAGAATCTGCCAGATCTTGCTCAGTGCCTGGCTGGAGGGGATTTAAGCTGTAGGGAGCCTTTTGCCTCTAAGCTACAGGGATTGCGAGGGAAATGGTTAGAAAAGATAAAAGCGCTTTGCACAGTGTAGGTTCACCTTGTTAATGTTTCATGATTTTTGTAATTTCAAGGTGACTTGGAAACACTTGGAAACTGTGAATTCACCCTTGAGCCGCAATAATTGAGGCAGCATTAACACTGCCAAGTGGATTAGGTATGGTTGGCTCTGGAAAGGGATTGTATTTGTTCAGATGGTTTTGTGTGTCTCAGATTTGAGCATTCACTGTTCAGAAGCATCCTGAGCTCACATCCCAGCCCGCTCAGTCTTGATGTGTGTTCTCCTTGGGAAACAGATACCTGGAACTTGCAGTTCCACGCCCACATGTTAGTGTGGGCTTAAAAGGGCATCTTTTCTGCAAAATCAAAGTCCTGGTCCTCTCTGTTGGTCTGTATGAATCTGAAGCCAGAATTTGAATTAGACACCTGACATGCCAGTAGCAAAGTTCTTAATACCGGTAATGTTTTTCCTGCAGAGGTAGTGGTCTCCAGCTTAACTGCTTTGCTTCTATTAAAAAGCAGATTCTTCAGGGCGCCAGGGTGGCTCAGTCGATTGAGCATCTGACTTTTGATTTCGGTCAGGTCACCATCCCAGGGTTGTGGGATTAAGCCCCACATTTGGCTCTGTACTGAGTGTGGAGCCTGCTTAAGACTCTCTCTCTCTCTCTCTCTCTCTCTCTCTCTCTCTCTCTCTGCATCTCTCTCCACACCAGCCTCCCCCACCCCACCTGCTCACATGTGCTCTCTCTCTCAAATAAAAAAAAATTTTTTTTAATTCAAAAAATTTTCAAAGAAGAAAGAAAATTATTCAAGCCATTTTTTTTTAACGTTTATTTATTTTTGGGACAGAGAGAGACAGAGCATGAACGGGGGAGGGTCAGAGAGAGGGAGACACAGAATCAGAAACAGGCTCCAGGCTCCGAGCCATCAGCTCAGAGCCCGACGCGGGACTCGAACTCAGGGACCGCGAGATCGTGACCTGAGCCGAAGTCGGACACCCAACCGACTGAGCCACCCAGGCGCCCCTATTCAAGCCATTTTGAACCAGAAAGTTGCATTGGTAATGATTTAGACATCCAGATAGTTTTTGAAATATTACAGCTATTTAATTGTCATGAATGTTTAGAAAAACAATGAGTTGTGACACTGTTTAGTTTCCGCCATATTTCTTAAAAATAATTTCTTTCTGTGATGCATCAGTAGTTTACCCTTGTACTTCCAAGGATTAAATGGGATGAAATTGGTTCATAATAGTATCTCCTGTCAACGCAAGCAAACAAACCACCCAGTGAGTGCAATTACCGTCTTCATTAACACTGCTGTCTGTTGGAACTAATGAATTTCCATGTTAAGTTCAAAAGTGACTCCTGGCTGACATTTTAGATTATCCAAATGAATGTGACAAGTTCTATCCTTCATGTTAGCATGGAAGTTCAAGGGTTAACAACAGTTTCCATCCAATGTCGATTTGACTTTGCAACAGATACTGCAGATACCAAGTGCTGGTCCAGTGCTGAAAATGAATGATGACATTTTATGAATTATTTTTCCGTGTTTATTTTTACTCCTGGAGGCTGCTTGGGATTTTCATTGTACACAACAGATTCATATCCAGGACCTACCCGCAAAAGAAGCAGTTCTGCATTGCATAATTTGAGAGGTCCAAATGGTGTTCCTACCTCCTTTTGGAGCCTAGTGAATCAGAGGTGCTGGGTGGGAGGTCAGGAGGGTAGATGTGTATTCTTCCCACTGAAGCCTGTAGCTGAAACGATGATTTTCCGTGAGACTGGCCATTGAGCCTCTCTGCTTGCACATTCATAATGATTAGCTTATCAGATTTGCTTCAGATCTCATGGGCCCTGGTGAGACACAGAAGCAAGGGGATGAGCAGGCACATTTCCAAGCTGGGTGCCACCAACTCAGTGACAGATTGTTCAAGGGCAGCTGGAAGGAGCCGGATGCCAAGAGATAAAGGAGGGAAGACTCAGAATGTACCTTGCTTGTATTGTAACACTGTAGGAACAGCTTTGCTGGCTCTCCGATGTACACAGGGAGTTGGTTGAAAATCCTAGCCCTGGCATTATTATTTTTAAACAATTGGGAATCTGGAAAAAAAAAAAAATTCACAAGCACACAAGCAGGACGGAGTTGTAGTATTGTTTAGTGTGGAATGTGTGTCTTCTGTGCCGAGAGAGGAATGGACGAAGGGAACAGGGTGAGGCAGCTCGAGCCTTTTCATGCCGGAGAGTGGAGCACGGCCATGACTGGCCATGCAGAGGGTGATCAGAGATGTTCATTCTCCTGGGAACTGCCATTTCAGAAAGGTTCTTTCAGTGCGAGATCCTAAACACAGACAAAAGAATTTTGTACAGGGGAAAAGCTTTCCTCCTGGGTTGAAATTTTTCCCATTGATTTCAGCCACGTGGTGATTCTTTAAATGAAGGTCTTTTTAAGGTATTAGTAGGCAATTGCAGTTCAGCTACTGAGTTCTGCTGGGATCATGCCAGTGAGATAAGGTAGTTCTGTGCTGAGATCGGATTGGGGCGGGGCGGGGGGGGGGTAGTTTTCATACAAACACCCTTTGGTACTTTTGATGCAAGCTCTCGGCCTCCGCTCTGCCAACAAAATGGTTTTGCTCTTGGGAGAGTTGTATGTTTTCATAGAGGTCTGTGAAGTTGCTGAAGCCCATTTCTTATTTTTGCTGCTGCCTATCAGGTTCTCACCCTAAGAGTCTCAGCCCTTGGAGAGTTTGGACCTGGACCGTACTCCTCTGTTGGGACCTTCTTCAAGTTAATCTTTAAAAAAGTTGATTCCCCAATTCCATTGCCTTCTCTTCCCTCTGGGACCATACATTGTGCTGTAGTGATACCTACTTGTGGGTCCCTGAGTGGCTCCCTGTTCCTTTCCCCTTGCCTCTACGATCCTTTCCATCAGTTAAAACTCAAGTCAGGTGTTGTGCTTGTTTTGGAGGCGTTATCCATCTCCCAGATCTATCAGTAAGCATCTTCTCTGTACTGCTCGGTTCATACCTTGAGTAGCATCCTCAAACTGCATCATAACTACTGGGCCACACGTGTCCATCCTTTCCTAGACTGCAAGTGTGGGGAAAGTACTGTGATTTATCCACCACATGTCTCAGCCTCTCTGCCTGGCACTCAGATGACCATTGAAAGGGAATTGGGTCTTGTGAAGCAAGTTAAATAACATTTGAATAAAAAGTCAAGTTTTTTTTTTCCCCTCCCTTCCTGAGATTATGTGTTTTTTAGCCCCCTAAACTCAAAGCTCTTTGGTCCAGCACAGGTTCCCAGCACATGAGTGTCCTTTTTGTTTTTTAATGCCTATGTACTTATTTTGAGAGAGAGTACACGAGCAGGATAGGGGCAGAGAGAGAGAGAGAGAGAGAGAGAGAGAGAGAGAGAGAGAGAGAGAATCCCAAGCAGGCTCTGCACTGCCAGCACAGAGCCTGATGCAGGCCTGGAACTCATGAACTGCTAGGTGACCTGAGCCTAAATCAAGAGTCAGATGCCCAACCACACTGAGCCACCCAGATCCCCCTGTTTGTTTTTTTTTAAAGTACATTTTATCTTCTGCTTTGACCAAAGTACTAGAAGTCAAAAGAGTTTAGTTTATTATTTGCTTATCAATTTGCTACAAATTATTTTCTATTTAGTTAACAGAAATTAGAATCCATAAAGACAGGAGTAAAGCCTGCCTGTGTACAAAATTCTTTTGTCTGTGTTTAGGATCTTGTACTTTAGAGCTATATGAAAGCATCAGTTGTTCCAGCAGATTTGTGGGTTGAAATATCTCATTTATGATTTTCAACAGTTGCCCCCAAATTAGACAATGCTAGGGAGTAGCAAGTGAGGTCATCTAAACTCATTCTGTCCTCAGCTGGCACAGCTGAACTGCTTCCGAGGTAAAACTCTACCCTGAGCAACACCGTTTCCAGCGAGAGCTGATCTTCCACCTTCAGCCCCTTGTGATCTTTTTGACGCTCTTTAACTTGAACTTCTGTTGCTCTTCTCCCATCAATTCACAGTGCTCTGGAATTGCGATGACTCAGATAGTTGTAGTCAAAGGAATTGGGTTTTAGAGCAGGGGCGGGAAACCCGTTCTGCAAGTGGCCAGATGGCAAATGTCAGAGGCCCTGGGTGCCCCACAGTCTGTGTTGCCTCAGTCTGTGTCGTACGTCGTGCAAAGCAGACCTAGACAAGGTGAGCTTGGTTGAGTCTGGTTATGGTCCAATAAAAGTTGACGGATGCTGAAATGTGAACCTCAGAAAATTTTCCCATGTCACAAATTACAGCTCTTTTTTAGATTTTAGTCTCAGTGTTTCCAAATATAAAAACCTTTCTTACCTCATAGGCCTTATAGAACCAAGTGGTGGGCTGGATGTGGCTGGTAGTGAATGTCGTGCTGACCGCTGTTCTAGGGGACAGTTGTAAAGGTGGTATTGGGGCCTTTATGAAGCACCTCTTACGTGTTAGATAATGTACTGAGTGTTAGACAAAGTTCCGGGAACTTAAAGTTGGGTGGGAAAGACTGATACTTGTACACATACAGGGGTGAGTTTAGAGGGGTTTGCTCTGGGTATAATGAGGGCACCAAAGCAGGACAGCTACTTACCTGATTCTTGTGGGTAGGGAGATAGCCGTGTGCACAGGAGTAGGCAGGGAAGGCTGCCTGGTGGAGGTGACATCCTCTAAATTGAATTCAAAATGATTTACAAAAGAGTACGCGGGGAACGAAGCTGAAGGCTGTTCACAGTAGAGGGGCACATATGAGACAGTAGGACTTAAGAAACATCATGAGTGAGAGGAACTGCAGGATCTGGTGTTGCTGATACAGTTTAAAGATTGTAAGGGAGGAGGCCCCCAAATAAGGGGGTACTGGGCTGGGCCACAAAGGATGCCGAACTCTCCCTCAGCAGTCATGAGGGTGGGCACTGAAGGCTTTTACAGGGAAGAGACATGACCAGCGCCACCTGCGGTGGGTCGTGCTGGCACCCGCACCTGCACAGAGGGAGACTCAGAGGCGCTGAGGCAAGAGGGAGCATGAGGGTGCCTGAGAGAGGAGTTTTTCACAGTGATGGAGTCGGTTATCCTCTCCTTGGCTGCTCTGGTAATTCAGCACTTTGAACTTAGTCGAAAAGGCCAAGAAATACCCCCAAATAGCCCACATAAACAGTGTGTTGCCACCATCCACACAATACAGATCAGAAGCTGGGTCTGTATTTATTGCTGGTCCTCAGCCAGGGTGTCTGTCAGCTTTCAGTGATCTCACGCATCATATAGAGTGGACTTGGAAGCTCAGTGACAGTGAAGGGAACTCAGAAGAAGGTAGAAACAGCTTTTTTATCCACGACCCGATCGCTGTCCCCCAGCACGGTGCCAACGCACGGGAGGCGCTGAGTGAACCCTGAGAATTTGGCTTATATCAGCATCTGGAGGACATCTGTACTATCATTGCCGTCACCAAATACTTTAGGTCGGTCTTCAGCATTTCTGTTGATGAGTGCTTTCGCAATGACCAGCTGTGTTATGCAAACCAAGTTTCTAAACTTGGAAATTTGGTTATTTTGTAAATGTATTTAGTAGCATGAAATAATGAGGAAGAAGTTGTATCACTTGGCTAATTTTGTGAAAGATTTTGTATCACTTTGCTAATTTTACATTACACATGGCTAAGTACAACAGGTCTTGATAGCTGCACTGCTCCTGAGAGCCCAACGCATGAAAAGAACCAATGTCTGTCAAGGAAGAGGAGAGGAGAAATTTTGAGCAGAGGCATGGCATGGCCTGTCTTAAATTTTAGAAGATTCGCTCTGGCTGCCATTGGGGAGAATGGACTGAACACCAAGGCTTTAGAAGCAGGGACAGCTTTGGAAGGTGGTTGCAACAATCCAGGGTAGCGATGATGGGGATTTTACCAGGCTGGTATTAGCGGAGGGGAAAGAGGTGGTGGACCAACTCTAGATGTACTTCACAAGTAGGCAGCAGGATTCGTTGGTGGGTTGGTGAAAGGATGTAAGAGGAGAGAGGCAAGGATGACTTCTCAGTAGATCTGAGCAGCTAGGAAGGGCAGTGCGCTTTCCTGAGATGGAGGGCTGAGAATATAACAGGGTTGAGACGGGGGTTGGGTCAGGTGGGAAAAGGAGATTAAGAGTTCAGTTTAATGGAGGTATCAAGGAGAAAGTTGAGGGTACTAATCTGGAATTCAAGGGAGAAGTCTCAACTAGATTCCCAGTCCATTTGGGAATCATCAGTATTCAGATGATATTGAAGGCCAGCAGGCTGAGGAAGACCTGGTGACACCTTAATTATATACCTATTAAATTTTAAGGCAAATTGATTATCTTTATGAAGTCATTTGATTAGAAAATTGAAAGCATTGTATCCTTGATCATGTCTTTTCAAAGATAGATACTCTTCCTTGAAAAGCAAGTCAAGGTTAGCCAACATGTACATGATAAATACTGTCTTGTCTCTGAAAGGCATAAACAAAGTGGTTTAGGAAGGAAAGATGTTGACCATCATATGACTGACGAAGCAAGGTGAAAAGACTCTCTTTGGTACTGGTATTACTTGGTCTCCCTACTAGCAATTAGCAGCATTAAATATCAAAGCTTTAGTTTTTAATGACATGAAGAAAGCTATGCTGTAGATTAAGAGTAAGTCTGACTTCAAGAATTATTTTTATTAATTCCTTAAAGACATAGTATGTACTGACAAGTTGAGGATTTTCCTTGCAGGTGTTTGAGTTGCAAAAATAATGCAGTATGAGTTAATGTACTACCACCATTCAGGGATCGAGAACAAAATGCCTGTCTTTCATTAGTATGCTAGTGGTTGGGTTCCAGGAACAAAGTTTAGGGAAGCAAAAAAGAACCCTTTACCACTACCGATTTCAAACATGGTGGAAAGCACAGTACCCTAACACTTCTGTTTTCTGATCCGGAAGGCACGATGTTGTCTGATACAGTACTTTCTTACTGAGGTTTTGCCCCATGAGAAGCAGATGACGTATCTTTATGAATGGGAGTGTAACTTTGCCCCATTGCTTGGCCTGATTTTCTTGATGCTTTTTACGACTTGGATGGAAGTCAACAAGGAATCTTTAAGGGGGAAACACAGGGGCCCTTGCCAAAGTTCTCTGCATTAACTATGCACCGAGTACATCTTACAGCTTTCCTGCTTCCACTTCTGTATGCTTCCCTCACTTTTATGTAGCAACTCGGGAAATCCTGTCATGAAGGCTACTTAGAAAGCTTTCTATTTTACTAGAAGGTATACTTGAATCTTTGGGAGCAGTTTGCAGACTTTTGGTTTCTAGTGTTTAGTAGGCATTTGCAGCCAGGAAATCACAGAGACTAGGCATTAACTAAGCATTTCATCAGGAAACATTCCTTAATGTTAACTACTTGCCCGGTGACTACAGCAGTCGTGCTGCAGGCGGAAGCAATGAGGGCAGCATGCGTCCCGGATGCCCGGGTGTGCCCATCACGGTGCCGAACACCCTCCACACTCGCTGGGAACTCCTTCTATCTTCACCCTACCCTGTGGAACAGATACTGTTATTACCCCAATTTTACAGTTTGAGGAAACTTGCCAAAGCGAGGTTAATAGCTTGCTTGAGGGCACACGGTTAATAAGTAGCAGAAATGGGATTTTTAACCCACCTATGCGGAAGTGCAGGTGATTCTCTTCTCCACAGCTGAGGTATCTGTTCCCTTCTGTAATTACAGCTGGGACATCCATCAGCCGACTGGGATTTGAACACTCCCAGGTACCATTCTCAAGCTTTGTGACTTGTCTGGGCCCAACTTTCCTCCTCATAGAATACAGGTAATAATACCTCCTGCAGGGAGTTCCTGAGAGGAATGATTGTTATATGTTTGTGGGTTCTCCTGGCCCAGGACAGAGAATGGTACCCAGTCTATGGTGGATGTCTAATAAACATTTACTGAGTGGGTGATTATAATTTGCTAAGCACATACTATAGCATCCCCTGGGAGAAACCCAGGTGGGACAGAGGAGAGATGGATGCATGTCAAGAGAGAAAGGTAAAATTGTTACTTGTCAGTGTTTCTCGTGCTATCGTGATACAGAATACTGCTAAGTAAATAGTGCCCCTGCCGATGTCTAGCAGGCTTTCTCAGCTTATAATTTTGATGTTACTTAGGAGCATAAATAATCAAGTGAATGTTTTATAGACAAAGCATTTTGTGTGCCCTTAACATGATGTTGGGCTTTCTGGGGCTTGCTCTAGCCTGCTCTGTAGTCTGGTGTGTAGTCCATTGGTTCAATAGCCATCGTCTTACTTCAACTGGGCAAACAGAGAGAGGGTACTCTGCAGGATACCCGTATGGAAGAGCCTTGGTGTGAATTAGTGACACACTAGAGGAAGCCTGAATGCCCATTGATAACAGAATGCTTCGGTAAATTATGGTCCTTCACACTGTGAATCTCAGGCATTACGTTATCAGGAATTTACATAATATCATGTCATTGAATGCAAAAGCAAGTCATGGAGGAATATGTATTAGGTGAGCCTGAATTTGTGGAAACATAATAAATTAAAGTTTAACAGTAATGAATAAAAAATACTATGTGAGAGGGAGAAGGAGAAAGCGTGAGAGGGAGGGAAAGAGAGAGCGAGAGCAAGAGAGAATGAACTCTTAATTCCAGTGAGCGGGATTGAGAAAAGGTGGCTGGAGAAGGGGTAGACATTCCTTTGCTACTTTAGATAGTTTTGTGATGTTTTAGTGTTTTTTTCCAGTAAACATGCATTAGTCGATATTCTAAAAATTAATAAAGAAAATTGTAGGGGCACCTGGGTGGCTCAGTTGGTTAAACGGCTGACTCTTGATTTCAGCTCAGGTCATGCATGATTTGGGAGTTCGGGCCCCATGTCAGGCTGTGGGCTCACAGCTCAGAGACTGCTTTGGATCCTCTTTCTCCCTCTTTCTATTCCTCCCTGGCTCTCTCTCAAAAATAAATAATAAATGTTAAATTTTTTTAAAAAAAATTTTTTTTAAAAAAAAGGCTTAGTCCTTTTTTTTTTTTTTTTTTTTTTTAATTTTTTTTTTTTTTTCAACGTTTTTTATTTATTTTTGGGACAGAGAGAGACAGAGCATGAACGGGGGAGGGGCAGAGAGAGAGGGAGACACAGAATCGGAAACAGGCTCCAGGCTCCGAGCCATCAGCCCAGAGCCTGACGCGGGGCTCGAACTCACGGACCGCGAGATCGTGACCTGGCTGAAGTCGGACGCTTAACCGACTGCGCCACCCAGGCGCCCCAGGCTTAGTCCTTTTTTAATTAAAAAAATTTTTTTTGTACAGTCATGTCTGACAGGTAGGAATGGTTTGAGACTCTTTTGAGGAAATATTAGACCAGAACTCCCGGTGCAGTAAGTAAATGAAAAGGCATAGATTTTAAGGAAACTGTTACAGATGGGAGGAAAATTACTGAGTAGATTTGGGTGAATTTATGGAAATGATGGGATCCTTTGTGGATGACAGACTCACGGAGTGGATTAGCCTAATCTGTCTGTTGGAGGATGTTAGACTTCCTCCTGTACTGCCAGTAGCCTAAGGAATTTTTATTCAGCTTACAGTTGAGAACACTGTATGAAATTCACACACTACTTCTTCCTTTTTTTGAGCTACTCAAAGGATAAACAGGATTGATGTTTTTACTTATTTTTTCATTTGTATCTACCCTTTTTGTTGTTGTTGTTGTAGGTATAGGCCCTTTGAGAACAGATATATTTATAACATTTTATATCTCTGGGACTCACCTTACCTATATACAACATGGCCAATAACTAACTGGTAATTTTCTGAACAAAGAACATGGATTTGCTGAAGTCCGTGCTCTAAAGCTCATGATACTCATTTGAGCAGTTTATGGATTCTTTTTTTAAGTCCATATCTAAAAGGCTGATTTCTGAACTGAAACACTTTAGAAGAGAAATATTATAATGGCTCTGGGCATCACCTTTTGTCTTCCCAGTGCAATCTGACGTTAGTCTCCCAGTGTGGGCAGGACGTGGTAATGGGCTCATCTCCCATCCTCATTTGCCCCACCTTAGATCTAGTTGTTGGTGAGAGCCTTTGCGACTCAGCTCACAGTCCATCCAGCCTGGGCTCTGGGTCATCCACTCCATAGCCTCTGAGGACCTGGTAGGAGTGTGATTCTGTATTTTCAACTGCCTTCTTCTGCCCTCTCAAGAGGGAGAGACTGTCTTGAGGGGAGGCATGAAAGCTAACTAATTCAGACCCAACTTATTAACTATACCAGGCTGCCATTTTCACTCTACTTTGTTATGATTGCTGCCCCTCCCAGAGTACCATGGAGCAGTGGGATAGACCTGTTTGCTTTGAAATTTCCAAACTCCTTCAAGGGATCTCTCTGCAACCTCTCTCTCTATTCATGGGTCTTGACCCCAGTAGGATACCAGACAGGCCCTATGTTTGTTATGCCACCCTTTGGCTTGCCCCTTTTGTCCTCCTCTTCTCTTCTCTCCCTTTCTAGAATAGAAAAGCTCTTCTTTCAATGCTGGGAATGCCTTCTGTATCTTCATGTTCTGTATCTTAGAGCAATGACTGAGTCCTCCAGGTTCTAACTCTTGACATTTGAAGGACAGCCTAACAAGTTTAGAAGATGCTTATCCCAGCAAAGCAGCCAGTCTTTGGCTAATGAAAGCCTTGATTTTCACAACTATTGACTGGAAAATGAGCAAGCTTGTTTGGGAAGTAGGAGACTGAGCATCTCCCCCTTTGCTCTGTTGTCCCTTGGAAACAAAACTCCTTCCCCAATGGGAGGAGGGCTTAGAGGCACAGGCAATCACTGGGAATGAGAAATACAGATGATAATGTGTAAACATACTGTCCAGCTATAGAATCAAATGTGTACCTATGAATCCAAGAGACCTCCACCTCCCCTACTCCAAATTTCCTGATGTTAAAACTTACTCATGATCCTATTCTGTTAAGTGGTGAGTGTGTGGAAGAAGAGTGGGGCTCTAGAGAGAGCAGTGTGCTTTTTGATTATAGGAGCCAATTCTAACTCCTTAAAACTGCACTATTTTCTAGACCCTTGAGTCTTTTGGACCTAAATCTGGAGATAACATTTATCTAAGCTGGGCCATTGTGATTACCAGCTATCACACCTTCTCATTATGTTCTAGCTCCCTGACTCTTATTGCCTAGCTTTTGTCCATTTGTTAAATTCTTTTTAAAAATTTTGCTTGTGAGGTACAAGTGGCTCTTTGGCATAGAAAGCAAAATCTATTTCAGCCTGTTTTCTGAGCCCTGTGATCTTACAAGGCCCTTGGGTTTGGGATTCTGAAGTTTTCATCATTTAAGCCAGAGACTTCAATAAATGATTGACATCTACCCATTTTCAAAAACAAATGTCAATTCAGAAATTTATTTTTCACAAGGCCACTAGGTGCAAGCTGCAGACTAAATAAAGAACATCAGGGATTCAAACTAAGCTGGTTTTGGGGAGGTTTTTTTTTGTTTGTTAAAAACAAACAGAAGGACTGCCACAGCCAGGCAATTGTGTGAAGCTGAACTTTTTCACCTTGGGAGTTTGCGATTGATGCACATTAAGTCCCTTGGCATATCTTAAATCTAGCAGGACCCCACTTGTCTTTGGGAAACTGACAGAATGATCTATTATTTCTACGTATGGATCATGAACTAAAAAAGGTTCAATCTTAAGGCAAAGAAAGGGAAATAATAGCTTGATGGAGGGAAGGGTGGGTACATTTTAACCCATCTGTTTTGATGAGATCTTGGATAATATGTCCTCCTTGCCTGGTGTGTTTGTCAGAACTGGGGCAGCTGGTGGGGAGGAGATGATGGAGGGGCACTTAGGGACTTGTTTTGTATCTGTTTCACAGCTTAAAACACAGTATAGGAAAGTTTCCCCTCTAATGTTTGGTATTTTTAACTGTGCGGCTCCAGTTGTAGATTGGAATTTCCTGACATAGCGTAGCTTAGTTCTATTATCTATCTCCTAGGTAAACAAACAAACAAACAAACAAACAAATGACCTTCTTGGACATCCACGGTTTTAAGAACTCCAAGGAAAATGCAGAATTCTTAAAAACTGCATTCTCTAGTAGGCTACTCCAGATTCATTGAAAGGGTTCAAAAAGCCACAAATATTTCGCACACAAAAAGACCCTCAAACTTCGTGATTGAAAAAACTTCCAAGAAGCATGTTCATCTGTTAACTGATACTTCATTCAGCTGGAAGAGCTGGAGTTAGGGGACAGGACAGGGACATTTATTGATATGGTTTACAGTTTTGTATTTGAATTTTATGGGAAGTTGACAAGTTCAGAACTTTTAAGCATATTATTTTGGATTCTTGGTAGTCTGTTCATTTATATGAAGAAAGAAGATAAGAAGATAGGAAGATCCATGCATTTATATGAAGAAATAGCTGCATTACTCACTTATATGGGTTGCTTTTATACTTTAAGAATCCACTCGGGGCGCCTGGGTGGCGCAGTCGGTTAAGCGTCCGACTTCAGCCAGGTCACGATCTCGCGGTCCGTGGGTTCGAGCCCCGCGTCAGGCTCTGGGCTGATGGCTCGGAGCCTGGAGCCTGTTTCCGATTCTGTGTCTCCCTCTCTCTCTGCCCCTCCCCCGTTCATGCTCTGTCTCTCTCTGTCCCAAAAATAAATAAAAAACGTTGAAAAAAAAAAATTAAAAAAAAAAAAAAAAAAAAGAATCCACTCTATTTACCTATATTTATTATTAATAGTGAAACTTATAGTAAATTGTCAGTGTTTTATAAGGCATAGTTAACATACGGCTGCCACCAGAGGCTATAAAAGCAGATACGTTTAATGACAGTCACTAATAAAAGAAGAAAGAGTCACATCTTCTTACATGGACTTTTCCTGTAGGTGTGATTTCTAGGGTGCTTAGGAATTCGAGGTCCTAATTCTTCTTTTTGTCAAATGGAATTATCTTTAAATTCCCACACACTGATGGAATTACACATTCCATGGTCATTTTAATTTTTGTATGTTGAGGTTATTTTGGGCAGTTGGAGATGGTCTTCCAAAAAAATAAATTTTCTGTGTTGCCTGAAATTTTTTTCTCTTTCTAATCTTATTATCTTTGAGCGAGCACTTGTTATTTCACTCTGCACTGGCTAGAATATTAAAGGCAGTCACTTTGTATGTAAGCCCCAAGGGCATTCACATTGTCAGATTTAGTTCATGACCAGACTGAGTCACCTCCAGTGATACTCGGAAAAATAAAAACAAATGCAAAATTATCATTCAGACCAAGGAATTGCAATAGATGGATTGTTCCTAATTAACATATTGTGAAACAAATGACTGGTTTTGGCTCTAACACCAGACCGGTTGTCTGTTTTTAAAGTTATTTTGGAAAACTTATCTAGTTTATTTGGTGAGTTTGATTGTATAAGGGGAAAGAATAAATGTTTACAAAG
The DNA here is from genome assembly GCF_028018385.1 of Neofelis nebulosa. NCBI lineage: Eukaryota > Metazoa > Chordata > Mammalia > Carnivora > Felidae > Neofelis > Neofelis nebulosa. Next base: position 38,741,084 of record NC_080785.1, read on the forward strand.
TTTTTTTTCTTAATTTTTTTAATGTTTATTTTTGAGAGAGAGAGAGACAGAGTGCAAGCAGGGGAGGGGAGAGAGAGAGGGAGACACAGAATCCGAAGCAGACTCCAGGCCCCAAACCGTCAGCACAGAGCCCAAAGCGGGGCTTGAACTCACAAACCCTGAGATTGTGACCAGAGCCGAAGTTGGATGCCTAACCGAGCCACCCAGGTGCCCCACAAAGATTTTTAACCCTAGCCCAGCACAGTGATTTTCATTCTTGATTTAAAAAAAAATGAGATGTATTTGCATGGGAGGAATATGGCTGGTGGTGGGGTGGGGAGGGGTGTAGTTTTTAAAAGTTTCTTATAAATAGTGCAACAATTTGCTAACAAAGAATCAAAGTATTTCAATTCTTATGGACAACATCTGGGATCAATAGCCAAAATTTACCGTGAGAGAAAAGGGTTGGGAAGCAGTTGCTTCATTAGTTTATAAAATTGGAGAAAACACTCTCCCTAGAGAAACTTGGTGCCCTCTAAAAACCCTGAGGAAGGATTTAAAAGTTCATTTATAATTGATAAGTGCTGAATTGGTAATGTTCATTTTTATCCTGGTTCCCTGATTTGGCCATTATAGTTTCATGAGTTTTGCCTTAACTTGTCATTAAAATCTCAAAGATAAACTGGCAGCATTTCTTTTTAATATCTTTTAATTTTAAAAATAGTAATTGAGGGGGAACAGAAAGGCTTCTTAGAAAATTTATAAAGTGGAAATAATAGGGTTAGATGAATGTTTTGGGTAAAATAAGCCACACGAATACCAGGTTTACAAATAACCTATAACAATGTGATTTTTTTTTTAACTTTAATGTTTATTTTTGAGAGAGAGGGAGAGCACAGACAGTGGAGGGGAAGAGAGAGGGGGATACACAGAATCTGAAACAGGCTCCAGGCTCTGAGCTGTCAGCACAGAGCCCAACATGGGGCTCAAACCCATGAACTGTGGGATTGTGACCCGAGCCGAAGTCAGATGCTTAATCAAGTGAGCCACCCAGGCGCCCCTGTATAATGCTGTGATTATCCCTTTAAGGCTTTTGTAATCCTGCCGCTTCGCAAATCTAAAGAGTAGCTGGGGTGGACACCTATCAGACCCTAGACGACATAGGCGTGCATTCTCTCAGCTCCCACTGGTCAGGTAATTGTTGTGTCTGCACCAGGTATTGAGGTAGGAATGGACTTGAAAGAGAGAGGTGGTCTTAATGTAAGTATGTTCCTCTGGGGAAAAGGGAAATGACGGAAGAAAAGCAAGATGTATTCATAATTATGCCATTTGTGTTGGGGGCACTGAGCAGCATAGCTGGATCACCAGGCCGCGGCAAGTGTAGTGTGGTGCCCTCTCTAGGATGGAGGTTTTCTAGGAGACCAGGATGAGAAACTTGCTTTCAGGAAGGAGTTAACTTATGTCCATTGTCTCTCCACACTGGCTAGTACCTCGCCACCTCCCCCAAAGCGTACCTACTCTACTGAAATCTCTCCCATCCCCTAGTTTTCATTGTATGCGAACTTATAATTGAAGCTGCTTAATCGATTAAGTAGGCTATTATGTGGTAGCTTGAGAATCTACTCATTGATTCTAAATAACCAAATATATAACATTTCTAAAATGTAAATCACCTGTAAGTTAGAGATTCACTGTAGTTTGTAGTCATTGTCTTATTTTAAGTTAGATTTTAGCAATCAATTCTAATACAGCATGGGAAAGACTTAATAAACAGTGGTAGCTGCTGTGAACATGAGGGAAGCCTAAGACCTTGACTAAAAATGAGGATTATGGCACCCAGTTATTAGGAAGTATTATGGTACACGGTTACGAGGAAAGTGTTCTCCAGAGAAATCAAACCAATGGGATTCTATGTGATTTATGATTTATTATATATTACATATATAACATTAATATACGATTATAAGGAATTGGCTCATGTTGTTATGGAGGCAGAGAAGTCCCATAATGCAAATTTCTGAGAACTGGAGGTCCTAGCTGAGGCCAGGAGAAGACTGATGTTCCAGCTTGGCAGTCAAGCAGAGAGGTTGAATTTTTCCTTCTGCCTTTATTCTTTCAGACCCTCAGTGGGTGATGCCCACTCACATTGAGGAGGGTAATATGTTTTACTCAACTCACCAATTTAAATGCCAATCTCTTCCAAAAACACCCTCACAGACAGACCCACAAATAATGTTTAATCTGGGCACCCTGAGTCCCAATCAAGTTGATAAATAAAATTAGCCATCATAGAAAGCTTGATTCCTTCCATGAAATAAATGGAAATTTTACTGTGATTCTCTTATTAGTCACCAATAAACATAGTAAAGATAAAAGAGTTGAATTCAAACCTGCAGATGGCTATAGTTAATGATAGGGCCCATCCAGTTTTCCTTGAAAATGTTGGGTTCAAACAGTTCAGAAGCTATCTTTGACCAAATACACACACAACACACACACACACAGGCACAGGCACACACACACACAGGCACACACACACACATTCATTGTTTAAGGGAGTAGTACCTGAAGAGGTCATGCATTGTACTGAAAATTGGGCCAAAATATTATTTATTTTTCACTTTCTAAAACAAATGAAGGTTAAAGTTTTATTTTGTTTGATATGACTGGGTCATCTCAAGGATACCTCTGGTAGCTGTGAGGTTAATTTTATGTCTTATGCTTAAAAAATAAAGACTAAAGTCAGGATATTGTGCCTACTTCAAAAAGGATCCATTGTAGGTTTTGACTGCAATTAAGATAATTCAGCTGTGTCTGGGTAACCCTATGAAAAAACATCAGAGTTAAATGGCTAAGGTTGCAGGCAAGAATCATCAATGTATGCTATAGAAAGTATGATGAAAATAGTATATTTGCATAGTAATTTGTTAATTACGAAGGAAAAACTAGTAACTCTGTAGTGGGAAAACCACTTTACCCCAGTGATTAAGGTTAATTAACATCACCAGGAATGAGATACATTGCCATTGTATATACCTCCTGATAAGGTACACTGAGCAGAGCACATCATCACTTCTGTGGTATTCTTGCCAAAATTGCCTATCCTACATTTAATCATGAGGAAACATCAGACCTAAATTTAGAGACATTGTGCAAAATAACTGGGCAGTATTCTTAAAAACATCAAGGTCATGAAAGACAGAAACTAAGATAATGTCAAATAGGAGGAGACTAACAAGATAACAGTGAAATGTAATGTGGAATCCTGGGTTGGATCCTTAACCTAGAAAAGACATTAGTTGGAGAGTTGGTGGAATTTGCAGATGATCGGTAGAATAGTTGATAGCATTGTATCAGTATGGACTTCTTGGATTTGCTAAGTGTACTATATTTATTTAAGATTTTAATGTTTGATGCAGTGAAGTTAAGGATGTATCCATTTTTGTAAGTTTCTTATAAA